>NC_091283.1:488963456-489595122 GCF_032444005.1 Ranitomeya imitator
TTCTACTATATCTATTTATCTATCTACATATAGAGCCATATATACATCCTGGCATCTTGGTACAGATGGCATAACTCTAGGCTTTGCTGTGGCCCACATTTGGGGTGACACACCATCCACATCAGCCAGCACTCTAATAGGTCAGCCTAATGATGAGTCCCTGTGTCTGTCTGTGGCTCATTGTTCTGATTGCTCACAGTGACCTTATTGTGTGGCACAGGAAACAGCCCATGGCCATCTTAGACCACAACAGGGCTATCCCTGTCCTAGACATTGCACATTGCTCTTCATAGAGTCATTAGTGGTGTGATAGACATATAGTGCCATTCCTACCAACATTTTAACCCTATATCATCCTCCCATAAATTGGCCAAAAACACTTGAGCAAACCGGCCACTTGTAAATCCCATAATATAAAAATTCTGGAGAATATTTTCTGAGAACTCTGGATTGTTCCTCTGTTACTTCTCTAGCAATTTAGGAATATTGACAGCTGGGTGTCATCAGATGGGGGTTTGTCCATCCAGTGCTGCCTGGATCAGACTATGTATGGACAAGCCCTTTGTCAAGGGGAATAGTAAAACCCAGATTTATTCATACATTTCCAGGATGAATAAGAAAGGACATGTTCTACTGAGAAAATAGACAATAACTAAGGCGAGCTGACGGATCCACTTTAAGAACAGGGTAGACCATATGATTGATTGAACTTGCAGAAACCAAAAAGGTTCTTAACTTCGGCAGTTTAAAGTTATATAACAAGGACCCCATAAAAAGATCAGGATGGGCCCCCAATATTGTCCAGTGTTTACCCGAATGGGACTGAGGCTAGAGTACCAGGCACAACTCATAGACAAGATATGGCAACCATATTAGACAAAAATCAGTATTGAACTTTCCAGTATTTCAGAGGATGTCATGAAAAGACCTATTTGAGTTTTAGAATCTTTTCTATGGTTGGCAGACAATCTGTCTTGCTTAAGGCAAATCTTCACAATCAGGGTACAGGGAGATTAAGTCATTATAAATATTTCCTAAGGTTGGCATTCAGTCCTGTGTTTTGCTCGAGGGCAAATGGAAGGCACATTCAGATGAATAATTAAACAAAAAAAAGTTTTGCTGGTAGTATATCTGTAACTTCTATTGGTTCCTATGTTGAGGGTGCCGTCAATTTAAATTCCTACAGTGCCAAATAAAAAGTGCCCAGTGCACACAGCACATGATACGGGCCAGCGGACATATTCACACACATAGGGGCCATGATATGGTTATGTGCTTACTGGCATCGGTTTGGGTTTTGAGCCCCTATAGAATGCTGCACGCGTCTAGTTATGAAATTGTCTTACCTCTGCCATCCTTACCTCTGCCATCCCTCCACTGTGGCCCCTATTACTCTTTAGTCCTTCAGCATGTTTCTACTTATAACATGTCTGTGAATGCCCCCTTTTGATCTTGCCTCCCCAATTCTTCATTGGGGCCCTTATAACATCTTAGTGTATGCCCTTATAAAATGAACCTCAATGCTTTTTCATGATCTTACTACCATCATTTCTAGCTGTTACCCCAGAAGCTCACTAGTTCTTAAAGAGATTTTGACAGTAGGATAAACCCTTTTAATCCATCTATATGGTCATGCAGGTAATAGAACGTTGAATAAAATGATATATTGATATCTGTGATCTCATTTTTTATTCAGGAGAAATCCATATTTTTCTTAGCATGCAAATGAGCTGTTAAGATCTATGGGCCGGACATAGTTTTCCATGAGAATCTGCCTCCAGAGGTTAATTTAAATGAAAAGAGACATTACCAGTGTGAGATATGTAATGGCTGCTCTCTGCTCTCCTGATCTACATTTGACACTCGTAACACCTCTTTTTATTTAAAATAATCTCTGGAGGATGATTCCCAGGGAGATCAGTGTCCAACTAATAGATCTTAACAACTCATTTGCATACTAAGAAAAACATGGATTTCTCTGGAATAAGACTTCGTATCACAGAGATCAAGGTATCATTTTAGTCAGTTTTCTATGACCTACATGCCCATATACATGGCTTAGGAGGTTTGATCCTACTAATAGATTCCTTTAAAAGGGGGATGATTGGACAATTTAAAACTTGCCCATAAATGTTAAACAAATAACAAACCCATTAATTCTCATCCAGGAGTAAAAGTTTTGAATGCTTTTTTTTAGTCTTAAATCCACCACTACTAATTGGATCCCCTACAGCTTTGTATTGTATTTACTTATGAAATGGTCGTAAATACCCATATATTACTTTTGTCCCAAAAAGTTGCAGTTTTGGGTTTTACTGTCAATATCACACTATTAATACATTTGGCGGGCTACATTTACCATGTATTGTACTTTTCTATTTTATCTTAACATCTGTACTCTCGGTAGTATATCAGTGATTGTCATCGCCCTCAGGCTTTAGATTGTTGCTAGTATTGGGCAAGGTTCCAATGCACCTTGAAAGGTTCATCTCATCTCCCTGGATATGTCCTACTGTGCTTCAGGCTTCCTCAATACAACGACCTCAAAGGTCTGTGGGAGAAAACTGTTCAGGAGATGACATTTCAAAGTCTGTCACATCGGCAGATTTTCATATTAATATAAAATATTAGAATAAAGAATCTATCTCAATACTTGTGCTCTGACGTTCAGGACCATTGGCCCTAATTTCTGTTGGTCTTCCCATGCAGGAATGTGGAGATCTAAACATGGCTACAAGAAATGTTACAACATTATAGGCTAAATTTAAAGCAAAGTTTTTGATTTTCCTTTTTCTCTTTTTAGATCCCAATCCGCGCATTGCATCAGTGACACCCTTTACGCTCAGCGCAGACACCACCGTTCAGGACAGCACTATTATGGACATAGAGACAGTCAATCCATCAACTGAGGGTACTGAACCTATCACTCCGAGTGGCGCAGCCGAGAACCTCATCCCCGTCTATTGCTCGATTTTGGCAGCTGTCATTGCAGGACTTGTGGCATTTATAGTATTTAAACGGTGAGTTACATGGTATAATTGATGTTCATGGACTCAGATATAGATAGCTGTGATCCCATCTAGCACTAAGGGCCCATTCACACTGTGTTTTTCATCATGTTCAGTGGTCCCGTTGGGGCTTACGCTCAAACCTTCTGCAAAATGGGATTCGAGTGTATGCACCAACGCCTACTTGAGGCAGAAACTCAGACATAGTAGACTGCATCTGAGTGTCTCCCTCCAATAGGTATATTTGCTCCAAAATAATGCACGACAAAGCATATGTTCACCCCGTCAGCACCATTATAGTCAATGGCTCTGTCGGCACATCTTCCTGAATTCTGTTCTGCAAGTAAGCCCCGACGGAACCAATGAACGTTCAACAAAGTGCAGTGAGAGAGTACCCTCATGGCAAAGCAAGCTATATTTGTGAGTTCATTGGCCAAAGGGGTAATGGTCTTCATAAAATATATCAGGACAACACCTTCTCATGTAGCCATTTGGATATCATCATTGGAGGATTCCGGCTTGTAATGAACCACTTGATTGCTATTATGGCTTAATTCTAAAAAGCATGAACCCACACGTGACAACCCCTTTAAATGTTCACTCTAATATTGTGTTTCTAATGGTACCCATATGTTGCCATACATTGGTATCTGAATAGGTATGAGAAGTGTGCCTTAGTCCATTATACTATATTTCTATAGGTGGAACAGCTGTAAACAGAACAAACAAGGGGGCAACAGTCATCCGGTGAACCAGACCCCATCTCCAGAAGGAGAGAAGCTTCATAGTGACAGTGGCATCTCTGTGAATAGTGACAGCACAGCAGACCAGACCACTGGACACACGCAAGGTAAGAAATGGTCGTTGTATTGTTTCAGTTACCAAATAGTAGAAATGCAGAGTGACACTGGGTTTCTTGTCCTCCGCTCCACCAGCTATTCTCTATTGGAATATATTGTGGCATATCCAAAGGGTCCACCTGTCACGGGGTCCTTCTCTGATACCACACAATCAACAGAGTGAGGGAAGTGTGAACAATCCCAAGACTTTTATTATAGACAAAACTAAAAGGTCCATAAACAATCCACCACACTGAGGATACAATAGTCCAGAACATGAATGCAGTTCAGTAACAGGATAAAATGTCCAAGGAGATGAGAGTCCAATAATCCAGCAGACAGAGGATAAAAATGATCCATATGCTTCCCTTTCTCTCTGACGTGCTGTGTTCACACCATCCTCACTACACACAGGAACTGACTTCCCAGCTCCTGTCCTCCCCAGCCCCCTCCTTATGTTCTGGGGGTAGTCAGACAGGTTGGGGTGGTTTTCAGGCCTTCCAGACCTGACAAAGGTGCCTTGGGATTAAGGCACTACAGGGGGTCATCAAGAGGCATAGAAACAGTCAAGCTGCAGACAGTAAGTGAGCTAATTCAATTATCAGCCTTTTGGAAGGTAATTGAGACTCTAGACACTATGGGCAATACACAGAATGATACAGGGCAACAAGAGAACACTATGAAAATCAGTAAAGTATAAATATACACAAAATGATACCCACATAACATATTATTATTATTATTATTATTATTTATTATTATAGCGCCATTTATTCCATGGCGCTTTACATGTGAGGAGGGGTATACATAATAAAACAAGTACAATAATCTTGAAAAATACAAGTCACAACTGGTACAGGAGGAGAGAGGACCCTGCCCGCGAGGGCTCACAATCTACAAGGGATGGGTGAGGATACAGTAGGTGAGGGTAGAGCTGGCCGTGCAGCGGTTTGGTCAATCGGTGGTTACTGCAGGTTGTAGGCTTGTCGGAAGAGGTGGGTCTTCAGGTTCTTTTTGAAGGTTTCGATGGTAGGCGAGAGTCTGATATGTTGTGGTAGAGCATTCCAGAGTAGGGGGGATGCACGAGAGAAATCTTGTATGCGATTGTGGGAAGAGGAGATAATAGGGGAGTAGAGAAGGAGATCTTGTGAGGATCGGAGGTTGCGTGCAGGAAAGTACCGGGAGACGAGGTCACAGATGTATGGAGGAGACAGGTTGTGGATGGCTTTATATGTCATGGTTAGGCTTTTGTACTGGAGTCTCTGGGTGATGGGGAGCCAGTGCAGGGATTGACAGAGGGGAGAGGCCGGGGAATAGCGGGGGGACAGGTGGATTAGTCAGGCAGCAGAGTTTAGAATAGATTGGAGGGGTGCAAGAGTGTTAGAGGGGAGGCCACAGAGCAGGAGGTTACAGTAGTCAAGGCGGGAGATGATGAGGGCATGGACTAGGGTTTTTGCAGATTCTTGGTTTAGGAATGTGCGGATCCGTGAAATATTTTTGAGTTGGAGGCGGCAGGAAGTGGAAAGGGTTTGGATATGTGGTTTAAAGGAGAGATCAGTGTCAAGGATTACCCCAAGACAGCGGGCTTGTGGGACTGGGGAGAGTGGGCAGCCGTTTACTGTAATGGATAGGTTCGTTGGGGAGATCGCGTGAGATATCACACCATCACACCACCTAATACCCAACATGGCCATTCAACATCTTATAAAGTGAGTGGAAAGTTCAAGTTAATGTATTTACTCCATCTATTACTTTTCGGAGAGCCATAGTACAGTTATGTATGAATTGAGGAGAAAGGTTTTTATTTACTGGAAAGAGCGCTACCTTTCTCCATAGGCTGTATTAGGTATTGCAACTTGGTCTTTTCAAAGTAAATGGAGCTAAGTTGCAATACCAGAAGCAACCTGTGGACAAGAGTGGCACTGCATCCTAAATAAAACAGACCCCTTTAAATTTCTTTAAGGTTATCAAAGCATTTCTTTTCCTTTTTAATACAGAGTTCAATTTCTTCTCTCTTCTTATTCCTGACAAGTAATATATTTAGCTTGATATACCAAAAGCTACCCTGAGAAACCCAGCAAGTGAGGACTTGTCACATGTACTGTCTGTATCTCTGCCGCTATATAAATGCCTGAATTTATAATATCCTTTTGCCTTGTAGGTGTCAAAGAAACTGATTTTATGCCAATGTTTTATTACATTTTGGTACACCATTGATTCCCTAGAGATAAAAAAGGAAATGAACATGGTTGTGAATGCAGTGAACCATCTCAAGGCGTAGAGTTTCTGGGTATTAGGGTGTTGCAACGAGCCAAGGAATGGAAAAGGACATATTGGTATTAATTAACCAACCTATATAATAAAATGGGAACATATAGTATAAAAATCTGCCGATAACCTTGCCTACTGTTGCTGAGCTGTAAACTATATAACTGAATATGATACAACCTACAACTGTGTTTTGGTTCAACATACAGTCATGACGAAAACTGAGGGCATCTTTTTGAATCCTATGGTTTTGTGTATCAGGACATAATAAAAAAGTCCTTAGAAGAAAGTCCTAAAAGTAGGTAAATACAACCACCTGATGAACCAAAGCTCTTCAGCTCCAAGGACGTCCACCCATTTCTTCTGATACATGTTGGCACCAATGACACGGCAAGGAAGGACCTACCGACAATCTGCAAGGACTTTGAAGAGTTGGGGAAGAAAGTAAAGGAACTGGATGCACAGGTAGTTTTTTCTTCTATCCTTCCAGTAGACGGGCATGGCACCAGGAGATGGAACAGGATCCTTGATGCAAACAACTGGCTAAGACGATGGTGCAGACAACAAGGATTTGGATTCCTGGACCACGGTGTGAATTACTGGTATGATGGACTCCTCGCCAGAGACGGACTACACCTCAACAAACCTGGGAAACACACATTCGCCAGAAGACTCGCTACACTCATCAGGAGGGCGTTAAACTAGAAGAAGAGGGGACGGGAAGAAAAACATTAGACTCGAACAAAGACGACCCAGGAAAACATACTCAGAAGGGAGGTAAGAACATTTCTAAAACAATCCACAGTGAGGAGATTGGAACAAAACAAAATCCTCTAAACTGCATGCTCGCAAACGCCAGAAGCCTGACAAACAAGATGGAAGAACTAGAAGCAGAAATATCTACAGGTAACTTTGACATAGTGGGAATAACCGAGACATGGTTAGATGAAAGCTATGACTGGGCAGTTAACTTACAGGGTTACAGTCTGTTTAGAAAGGATCGTAAAAATCGGAGAGGAGGAGGGGTTTGTCTCTATGTAAAGTCTTGTCTAAAATCCACTTTAAGGGAGGATATTAGCGAAGGGAATGAGGATGTCGAGTCCATATGGGTTGAAATTCATGGAGGGAAAAATGGTAACAAAATTCTCATTGGGGTCTGTTACAAACCCCCAAATATAACAGAAAGCATGGAAAGTCTACTTCTAAAGCAGATAGATGAAGCTGCAACCCATAATGAGGTCCTGGTTATGGGGGACTTTAACTACCCGGATATTAACTGGGAAACAGAAACCTGTGAAACCCATAAAGGCAACAGGTTTCTGCTAATAACCAAGAAAAATTATCTTTCACAATTGGTGCAGAATCCAACCAGAGGAGCAGCACTTTTAGACCTAATACTATCTAATAGACCTGACAGAATAACAAATCTGCAGGTGGTTGGGCATTTAGGAAATAGCGACCACAATATTGTGCAGTTTCACCTGTCTTTCACTAGGGGGACTTGTCAGGGAGTCACAAAAACATTGAACTTTAGGAAGGCAAAGTTTGAACAGCTTAGAGATGCCCTTAATCTGGTAGACTGGGACAATATCCTCAGAAATGAGAATACAGATAATAAATGGGAAATGTTTAAGAACATCCTAAATAGGCAGTGTAAGCGGTTTATACCTTGTGGGAATAAAAGGACTAGAAATAGGAAAAACCCAATGTGGCTAAACAAAGAAGTAAGACAGGCAATTAACAGTAAAAAGAAAGCATTTGCACTACTAAAGCAGGATGGCACCATTGAAGCTCTAAAAAACTATAGGGAGAAAAATACTTTATCTAAAAAACTAATTAAAGCTGCCAAAAAGGAAACAGAGAAGCACATTGCTAAGGAGAGTAAAACTAATCCCAAACTGTTCTTCAACTATATCAATAGTAAAAGAATAAAAACTGAAAATGTAGGCCCCTTAAAAAATAGTGAGGAAAGAATGGTTGTAGATGACGAGGAAAAAGCTAACATATTAAACACCTTCTTCTCCACGGTATTCACGGTGGAAAATGAAATGCTAGGTGAAATCCCAAGAAACAATGAAAACCCTATATTAAGGGTCACCAATCTAACCCAAGAAGAGGTGCGAAACCGGCTAAATAAGATTAAAATAGATAAATCTCCGGGTCCGGATGGCATACACCCACGAGTACTAAGAGAACTAAGTAATGTAATAGATAAACCATTATTTCTTATTTTTAGTGACTCTATAGCGACAGGGTCTGTTCTGCAGGACTGGCGCATAGCAAATGTGGTGCCAATATTCAAAAAGGGCTCTAAAAGTGAACCTGGAAATTATAGGCCAGTAAGTCTAACCTCTATTGTTGGTAAAATATTTGAAGGGTTTCTGAGGGATGTTATTCTGGATTATCTCAATGAGAATAACTGTTTAACTCCATATCAGCATGGGTTTATGAGAAATCGCTCCTGTCAAACCAATCTAATCAGTTTTTATGAAGAGGTAAGCTATAGACTGGACCAAGGTGAGTCATTGGACGTGGTATATCTCGATTTTTCCAAAGCGTTTGATACCGTGCCGCACAAGAGGTTGGTACACAAAATGAGAATGCTTGGTCTGGGGGAAAATGTGTGTAAATGGGTTAGTAACTGGCTTAGTGATAGAAAGCAGAGGGTGGTTATAAATGGTATAGTCTCTAACTGGGTCGCTGTGACCAGTGGGGTACCGCAGGGGTCAGTATTGGGACCTGTTCTCTTCAACATATTCATTAATGATCTGGTAGAAGGTTTACACAGTAAAATATCGATATTTGCAGATGATACAAAACTATGTAAAGCAGTTAATACAAGAGAAGATAGTATTCTGCTACAGATGGATCTGGATAAGTTGGAAACTTGGGCTGAAAGGTGGCAGATGAGGTTTAACAATGATAAATGTAAGGTTATACACATGGGAAGAGGGAATCAATATCACCATTACACACTGAACGGGAAACCACTGGGTAAATCTGACAGGGAGAAGGACTTGGGGATCCTATTTAATGATAAACTTACCTGGAGCAGCCAGTGCCAGGCAGCAGCTGCCAAGGCAAACAGGATCATGGGGTGCATTAAAAGAGGTCTGGATACACATGATGAGAGCATTATACTGCCTCTGTACAAATCCCTAGTTAGACCGCACATGGAGTACTGTGTCCAGTTTTGGGCACCGGTGCTCAGGAAGGATATAATGGAACTAGAGAGAGTACAAAGGAGGGCAACAAAATTAATAAAGGGGATGGGAGAACTACAATACCCAGATAGATTAGCGAAATTAGGATTATTTAGTCTAGAAAAAAGACGACTGAGGGGCGATCTAATAACCATGTATAAGTATATAAGGGGACAATACAAATATCTCGCTGAGGATCTGTTTATACCAAGGAAGGTGACGGGCACAAGGGGGCATTCTTTGCGTCTGGAGGAGAGAAGGTTTTTCCACCAACATAGAAGAGGATTCTTTACTGTTAGGGCAGTGAGAATCTGGAATTGCTTGCCTGAGGAGGTGGTGATGGCGAACTCAGTCGAGGGGTTCAAGAGAGGCCTGGATGTCTTCCTGGAGCAGAACAATATTGTATCATACAATTATTAGGTTCTGTAGAAGGACGTAGATCTGGGTATTTATTATGATGGAATATAGGCTGAACTGGATGGACAAATGTCTTTTTTCGGCCTTACTAACTATGTTACTATGTTACTATGTAACAATAACATACAACAACATATGACAAACTAAACCGTGTCATTATTTATTTTCCAAAAATGACGCCAAACTGCTAAGACAGTGGGTAATAAGTACACCCTCATTTCTTATGAAGAGGGTAAGTAGCAGCTGGGTGCTGTTAATCAGATGCCATTTACAGTTGCCATTGACATGATATCACACAACAAGTGTGATATCCTCTATAAAAGCAGAAGTTTGGTCAGTTTGCTGGTCTGCAGTGTAGAGTTGTGTTAACAGAATGCCAAGGAGGAAAGACATCAGCAATGATCTTAGAGAAGCAATTGTTGTTGACCATCGATCTAGAAAGGGTTATAAGGCCCTTTCCAAGCAAATTGGAGACAATAATTCTACAGTGAGAAAGATTATTCACAAGTGGAAACCTTTCAAGACATATGACAATTTTCTCGAGGATTGGACGAATTCAGCCTAAATTCAGAAAGTGCCGTGCTTAGTGAAATTTAAAAAAAAACAAAACCAAAACTACAGATCAGGCTCTAAAGGCCTCAGTTAGCATCTTTATACATGATCAAGTTCATGACAATACAATTGGAAAAAGTCTGAACAAGTGCGGCTTGT
This sequence comes from Ranitomeya imitator, assembly GCF_032444005.1. Lineage (NCBI taxonomy): Eukaryota > Metazoa > Chordata > Amphibia > Anura > Dendrobatidae > Ranitomeya > Ranitomeya imitator. The sequence goes on from NC_091283.1 coordinate 488,973,903, forward strand.
GTGGAAGGGTTGCAAGGAAAAACTCTCAGTTTTCTAAAAATGAACATGGCAGTAAAGCTAAAGATAGTCCATCTGAACAAACCACAAGACTTCTGGAACAATGTCCTTTGGCCAAACAAGATCAAAGTGCAGATGTATAACCATAAAACTAAACACATCATATCAGCACAAATACTTCATACCAATGATCGTGGTGGGGCTTATTTTGCCATCACAGGACCTGGTCACTTTGCGGTCCTTGAGTTGACCTTGAACTCATACTGTTGTTCATCTTAGGTTGTATTTACCTAATTTGAAGGTATTCTAAGGACCAGATTTTTTTCTCATTATATTCTGATACATAAAACCATAAAAATCAAAGAGTGTGTACTTCTTTTTGCAATGACTGTAATATAATATCCTTCTCGAACATATAGTTAATATGACTCTCATTCAGGATCCTCATATATTAGCCAGTGTGGAGAGCGGCTGCAAAGAGGGTCTTTGACTCTAGAGGACATGCATTACATGGAAAACCCACTAATTTCAGCAAAATCAGTAAAATATTTAGAATTGAGAGTCCTCAGTGGTTGATACCTTTTAATGGCTAACTGAAAAGGATACCAGCAAAATCAGTGTAATTCAAGGGCAATCAGGCATTTGTTCTCAGCTTCCCCCACAGTTTACAGCTGACAGATAGAGGTCCCAGCACAATAAATTGCAATCAGCTGATCATCTGGAGATCTTTCTGACAAAAAAAGGAATTGTTCAAACTGTATAACTCCTTTAATTGTATTTTGATTCTGTTTCCTCCTTCTTGTGAAATGTTTTTGGTAGATCAGTTGGTAGGAGCAGACTACACAGGGTTTGTTTGCTGTCTGTAACCATAGAGACCAGAAACTGTATACATAACTAGTAGAAAAGTTTTGCCATGACTATTTACAATGTTTCTTCATTTTCTTTAGATACATTGGAGAATTTTTAAAAAGAAAATGTTTCAAAGGTGGATATACCTTATAAGCAGTTGATTGACCTGTACTCACAGTTTCAGTGGTTATAAATGTCTATTCCTTTCTCCAGGCAAGAATGATCACCTATACAATAACCTATCACCACATAAGCAAGAAGAGGTGGAGAAGCTTCTGAGCGGATCATTGGACCAGACTTGGAAAAATCTGGCTGGAGAACTTGGCTACCAGGATGAGATCATAGACACTTTTACAAGAGAGGAATTTCCAGTACGAGCACTGCTTTCCGATTGGTCCAATAAGGACTGTGCCACCACCGATGCTTTATATACTGCTCTACGCAAAATTCAAAGGGAGGACATCGCCCAGAGCTTATATAGCGACTCTACTGCTACCTCACCAGTGTAATCAGAATGTTATGGGACAGAAGGAAGATGTTCCATCTTGAAATCTTTCAGTGGAACATTCCATACGAGATGTGAAGGAAAGTTTGCCCCTTTACCCTGAAATTCCCCCAGCTACCCATTTTACCCAGTATTAACGGAAAATCCGTCTGCACTGAAGCATTATTTTCAGTATTGTGGTGTGTAATCTTCTCTACGGACCTTTCATGTCCTGTATCTCCAGGTTTCTCACTGTGATGGACCATAAGACTTTGAGATGATAAGGAAAAGTGAACTATGAATCTTCATTGGTTTGAGAATTCAAAGGTGCACCCACCTTCTTCTATAGTCAGTCTTTTTTATCTCGATTTTTCTTTTGTTTTATAGGCCTCGAATTCTGACCCTTCTCCCAATAACCCAAATGGCTGCTACCCTCTAGTCAGTTTGTCGACTGTGTGCCATCATGGTATTGTAACACACAATCCTAGAGATAAAGTTGTATCTCACTCAGATGGACCATATTTAACCCAAAGATTGTGAATATTGTAAAAAAAACTTCTAGAGACACTAATCCACTCTGGACAATGTAAAGGCAGCCATTTTGCTTAAGCCACCATGTAGCCTTTGAGGGTACTACTACTAACAATATCTTGGGCATGTTGTATCTTAAGCCTCAGTGATGTTATCAGTTCCTCTAGAATATTGGCAGCCTCTACTATTTGTAGGGAATAAATGCTGTGAACTTTTTGTATGTATTCAGCAAGACATAACACTTAATTCAAATGCCATAAAAATGCACATGACATGATGTACGATGTGCTACTATTTGATGAATCAGCTATACATTCAAGAAACTACCAAAGTTATTCCAGAGCATAAGTGTACATTGGACCATCAGTATTGCATCATGTAGACCGATAACTATAGTTCTTAGGGATCATGCATATAACAATTAACCCGTAAGGATTTGTGCATATATAGGCCATCAATGAGCGCGTAGAAGAGATAGACAAAGCAGAAGATTGCATAAGGCAGAGAAAGTTCAGCCAATCAGCAGATACTATAACAGTCTGTATAAAAGCAGAGGCAAGGAATACAGCAGCCATGTTGTAATAAATCTGGAGAATGCGAGGATGTCAAAGATTAGCATTATAGTTAGGGAGATAAAGCTTTAAAATACTGAAGAAACATTACAGTTTGTGTGTAATACTACAGCAGTGACAAACAGCTATCATCCTTTTACACATAGCTTGATACGTTGAGGTCACTTTGACATTGCTAAGGCTGTGTTTTCATTATATTACTTGAAAAGTGTTCACTCAATCCTCAGAGTATTATAGATGTGTTTTCAGGGCAATTGATGATTTTGGTGTGCTTGCAATTTGCGTCAAATCGATTTGCTGCAAATCAAATTTTTAAGAAAAATGTTTACGAAGCTGGCAAATTTTAATTTCAAAAGATTGTCTCAACACCAGTGCATAGAACAAGCTAGTATTACTGAGAAGCACCTAGCTGATTACAATGTCATGACTTTCGTCAGGCTCCAAAACAATCATCAGCCGTGGCATCAACGACATGCAACTGAATTTGTATAGTACCTTGCAATATTAAGGCATTATACAGCATTAAGTTCCTGATAAGAACCATATCCAAAAATATTCAGCTCATATATCCGTGCAGTGATGACAGATTTAAGATCATTGGATCATATATGATCCAGTGTATTCTACTTCCCAATCCTGTGTAAAACATTCATGTCATTTGCAGTGGAGACAAACATTTTTGAAGGATACTATGTCATACAGCCCATCAAACCTGATGACATCACAGAGGCATGAGGCACATCCTGCATCCATAGTATATCAAGTGCTTAGTAAATGAATAGGTTGTATTCATTGGTTTTACATGGAGTTGTGGTGGACTTTCTGGAGGAGGCTTGGTACCACTAAACAAGATAATATGAAGCCATGTTGTGTGGCATTCAAAAAACCTTTCAGTGGCCTCATAACTTACTAGGAAACATTAGCCGTCGTCATGATCCACTTGTGCTGACCTGTACAGCCTTGTGATAGCAAACCTATAGACAGCCATATTAAATACCTACAGCCTGTGATACTCTCAGGGATAAAAATGGACAGATATAGCATGATCAATATACAGAAAACAGACCAGACACTAGTGAGCAGTCTTACATATATAATGATGACCCACCGATTTCCAAATATACCCCATTATGCAAATAGTAGCCAATTCTATGGAGACAAATACCATCTGGTGTCAGGGGTAAATATATTAGTTCCCATTTTGACCATTCATTGAGGCATTGCCAAACAGCTCCACACCTCCCCATGGGCCATGTGTGGTATTGCAGCTGAGCATCTTTTTCACTACAATGGAGTTGATTGGCAACATCTGAAACAATCTCTGAAAAAAAAGCGTGGTACTTTTCCTGGAAGAAATCGGTCATGTTTTTCTAATTCTGAACAAACATTTTACATTTCTAAAATTCCCTCAAACAATGGCAGATGAAATCTGGTTGGTTATTATAGGGAACCGCTCCTTTTTATAATGATCAGTTTTCCTCATGTCTCTGTACATGAAGATTTATCAGATGTGTCATGTAAAAACATATAATTTAAACTTTCTCACGAGGTCAGGAGGACCCAAATGGGAAAACGAACGAATCCTAGGTTATATCTACTCTTGTACACTCAATTCCCATGAAACTGTAAAACAGTCAGTTATAGACACATTCTCCAACATACATGGTAGGATCCATCTGTCTTCAATGGGCCAGATTTATGGATTCAGTGGCCTACTTCTTTTTGGAAATTAGTTGGGTTTTGATTGGTGATTGGACGTACTGATCCTTTGGTGGTCACTCATAATTTAAAGGCTGGTCAAGGCCAGTTGGTTCCTCCTTGTAGTACATATTACTAACATTAGTATTCTACTACATTCCTATCAAAATCTTACTTTTATTACTTACGTGAAGCATATTGCTTAGGTCAAAATTGCTTTTACATCTACAGAAAAGACATTGTTGGTCCCGACAATAGCCTAAAGCCTGAAATCTACTGCCGTGGTGCTCACACTCTTTGTCTTCCATGCAGCTGTAGCTAGATTTTCTTTCACCTGGGGCAAAGGCTCATGAGGTCTGTGGCTAAGCACCTTAGCCAAACCAAAGTGGCTTGTTGGTGTCCTTTTGCACCCAGAGCATAGGGCACATAACTATCCTCTAGCTACTCTCATGCATGTATTAATTGTCTGGTAGAAGATTATGTTAGAAGATTATCACTGCACACTATAGAAGAAACACAAAGGTGTGAAGTACAAGATGGACTCTTCCACCAGGTAAACCTCCTGGGTCATACCACTGTTACAGTTATCCAAATGATCTGTTTAATAACTAACTAATGGTTAATGAGTAGTCCAATAGTAGAACATTTTCTCAACCAAAATTGTCTTAACTACATTAAAAATGTCTAGTAAGAACTTTTTGGGAACAGGGTCTAACACATAATACCATCATACAAGAGCTCCATCAAGTTTCATATCATGACCTGGACATGTTCTTCACTCTCCTCTTACCATCCTATCATAGACTTTCTAATGAGTACTCCTAAATAGAGCAGGTATTTTAGGCAATAGGCACCTACAACACTGTGCACTATAGCATTTATAAGTAACTTGAGAAAACTGTTAACAAACAGGTCCATGAAAACCAAGGTAGACAATGTTGAACATAAGCCATATTATTGCTTTGTATACTCCTTATCATAATAGTTTACTCTCGACTTTTGTCTCCAATGTAATCCTATATTTCCTGTCGAAATAATTCCTCTCGGGATTGCCAAAATGCAAATTTAAAGGTATAGAAAAGCAAGACCGCTTTCTTACATAGACAGTCCAACATCTATCCGTAGGTTGTGTCTGGTATTGCAGCTCGCATCCATTGAAGTGAGTGGGGATGAGTTGCAATTCCACGCACAACGTCTGGACAGGCGTGACACTATTTTTAAAAGAAAGTAGCCATGTTTTTCTAATCCCCTTCTAATGACCGGTATAACTTGAAGTTGTGATTTGCACTGTAAGGTCAGTTTTTCAGAGATGTAGTTGGAATACTTTTCCAAGTATCCAAGTATCCATTCTTATGGCTTTTTGCATCTGTTACAATTGATAATTAGGCATAAGGAGTTACAAACAAGATCGCAAATGCCAAAGTCTTTGGCCCAGGTATCGAAAGGATTCTCAGATATTCTAAGCTCCTGGAGTAAAGCTTAAAGATTGTTAATAGGAGCAACAAGAATTTCAATAGATCGATCGCCATTCAGTTGTATCAGTGGTTTTAGCTAAAGCACTTAACCGGAGGTCATAACCTTTCCAACCCAACCTGCGAGGTCAGAGGTCATGTTTCGGGCCTAGTTACCATTATTTAAAATGAAATACAACAAATAATGTGCCTTTATTTTACTATATGTGTTTGTCTTTTCTGTAACAAATCCTAATTGCAGCATTTTTGCTATTTTAAGAAAAATAATAATTTTTTAGAGCACTTTTTATATAAATATCTAAAATTGTTGGAATTTTTTTTCTTTTGTTAATATTGTTTGTTATTGTTCTGACTTTTTTCTGCATTTATTTTGTTAAAATTGTAAATATTTGATGTTTTATTCTGTGATATGCCTAGTTCTCACCTATCCCACCGCCGCCAGCCCCATGTAAAATAATTTGACTGACAAATACAAAATGACCATTATAATTATTACAGAATATGTGCCCTGGCTCTTTTTTAAGCTGATTATTATGTGTGAATAGTGCCGTGAGGTGTGTGTGTTTGGAAAGGCAAGTAGATGGCAGCATAGTGGTGATAACCTGAATCTTGAATCTCAGGATGAGCCTATCCATCTATCTATAGATATAAACAGACAACAGACATATAATAAGAAGAAATCCCTTTGAAGCCATGTATTGATTGCCTGAATGATTGTGCTATAATCATCTGTTTATTGCTGCTTCTTTGTGCCCCTATCAAAAACAAAATGATGCAAATTCGCGACTGTTGAACTTTCCTCAAAAATTAGGTTTGTGGCGAATAAATGTGTGCAAATCTCACTACTGGAAAGCTTGGAATTGCTTGGAAAATACATGTGGGGGAGATGAGGGAGAAAGAACACTGCTGACTATAAGAGCTAAACCTATTATTATTATTTATTTATATAGGACCATTAATTCCATGGTGCTGCACATGAGACAGGGTTACATCAAAATACAAATATCCCTTAAAGTAAACAAAACTCACACTGACAGACTGGTACAGAGGGGAGAGGACCCTGCCCTTGTGGGCTTACATTCTACAGGATTATAGGGAAGGAGACAGTAGGTCGAGGGTTGCAATAGCTCCAATGGTGTTGAGGTGGCCGTATGGTCATTACAGGCTGTAAGCTTCTTTGAAGAAATGGGTTTTCAGGTTTCTTTTGAAGGATCCAAATGTGGTGGATAACCGGACATGTTGGGGCACAGAATTCCAGAGGATGGGGGATATTCGGGAGAACCAATACAGGCTCTAATTTACCATAACAGCTTACACTCTACAGGAAAGAGAGAGAGGACCCTACTGACCACAAGAGCTTACACTCTACAGGAAAATGAGAGAGGACCCCGCAGACCACAAGAGCTTACACGCTACAGGAAAGTGAGAGAGTACCCTACTGACCACAAAAGCTTACACTCTACAGGAAAATGAGAGAGTACCCTACTGACCACAAAAGCTTACACTCTACAGGAAAATGAGAGAGTACCCTACTGACCACAAAAGCTTACACGCTACAGGAAAATGAGAGAGTACCCTACTGACCACAAAAGCTTACACTCTACAGGAAAATGAGAGAGTACCCTACTGACCACAAGAGCTTACACTCTACAGGAAAATGAGAGAGTACCCTACTGACCACAAAAGCTTACACGCTACAGGAAAATGAGAGATGACCCCGCAGACCACAAGAGCTTACACGCTACAGGAAAATGAGAGAGGACCCCGCAGACCACTAGAGCTTACACTCTACAGGAAAGAGAGAGAGAACCCTACTGAACATAAAAGATTCCATTTTACAGGTGAAAGAAAGAGGACACTGCTGAGCTTAAGAGCTCACACTTCACAGGAAAGAGAGAGAGGGAGAGAGAGGACCCCGTGCACCATACATGTAATATATAAAAGAAAGCAAACAAACTGACAGACTGGTACAAAGGGGGAAAGGACTCTGCCCTCAATGGTTTACAATCTGCCAGATTATCTAGATGGTGTAGTTCAGCGGTTTCTTCGCTGTGCAGTGATGAAGCAGTAACCCAGCAAAAGTTAAAAAATAAAGTCTCTTTTAATGAACAGCGTACTTACAAACAGAAAGTAAATCGGGTCGCAGCTGGGAAAACAAGGACAGTCCATAACCGGTTGCTGTGGGCTAGGGCACTGCCGTGTATGCTGAGGGTGCCAGGCCTTTTGGTTCTGCTTGGCCCTGTGTTGCCTCACACAGGTAGTGCTCTGCAGACCCATCTGCTCTGCCTGCTTGCAAGACCAAAACTGACACACACAACCCTCTGCTGCAGGGGTTTTTACTAAAGAACCTGTGGTCGTCAGCCCCACTACCATCCTGTGGTCCGTTTCAAATATAAAGCCCCTGAACAGGTTTTCTTATCTCTGCCCTGGACACATAGCATGCCCAAGACCAATACTCACTTTTATTTTGCATTGCAATCACAGCTGTGCCTGTGACTGCAATGCACTCCCACGGCCTCCATATGCTTCCTTGCACATCCTGGGGGACACATAGGGACCCTCACATATAACAGCGGTCACTGCCTCACAAGAGGTACATAGTAAGATAGATAGATAGATTAGATTGATTAAAAACCTCCAACGCATCAGCAGTGTCAATGTGCACCAAGTATCAACAGGGTCAGTATGCATCACGCATCAGCATGGTGATGACCCTACCCTTGCGGGCTTACATTGTACAGGTTGGTGGGGAAGGAGACAATAGGTTGGGGGGGTTTCAGCAGCTCCAGTGTTGGTGAGGTGGTAGCTCCGGTAGTGGTGAGGAGGCAGCGGGGTCATTGCAGGCTGTAAGCTTTCTTGAAGAGGTTGGTTTTCAGGTTCCGTCTGAAGGATCTGAATGTGATTGATAGTCGGGCGTCTTGGGGCAAAGAATTCCAGAGGATGGGGGATATTCGGGAGACGTATTGGAGGCGGTTCGGTGAGGAGTGAATAAGTGTGGATGAGAGAAGGAGGTCTTGGGAGGACTGGAGATTATGTGAGGGAAGATATAGGGGAAATGGCCTTGTAAGTCAGTATTAGTAATTTGATCTGGATACATTGAAGGAATGGAAGCCAGTGAAGAGATATGCAGAGGGGAAAAGCAGAGGAATAGCCAGGAGAGAGATGAAGTAGTCGAGCAGCAGAGTTAAGCATGGACTGGAGAGGTGCAAGAGTGTTAGCAGGGAGGCCACAGAAAAGGATATTGCAGTAGTCAAGGCGGGAGATCATGAAGGCATGCACAAGCATTTTAGTAGATTGAGGGTTGAGGAAAGGACGGATTCTGGAAATATTTTTAAGCTGGAGGTGACAGGAGGTGGAAAGAGCTTGGATGTGGACCGGGCAGAGTCAAGGGGACAGAACAGAGCCTTGGGGGACTCCAACAGAGAGAGGGTGGGATGAGGAGGTAGTGTGGGAGTGGAAGATGCTGAATCTGTGGTTGGAAAGGTATGAGGAGATCCAGGACAGGACGAGGTCTTTGATGCCAAAGGAGGAGAGGATCTGTAGTAGGAGGCAGTGCTCAACTGTGTCGAAAGCAGAGGACAGGTCTAGAAGGAGTAGTATAAAGTATTGGCCATTAGCTTTGGCTGTAAGTACAGTAGGTCATTAATAATTTTGGTCAGGGCTGTCTCAGTGGAGTGATGGGGGCGGAAACCAGATTGTAGATTGTCAAAGAGCAAGTTAGATGAGAGGTGGGAGGAAAGTTCATCATGGACATGCTGCTCCAGGAGTTTGGAAGCAAATGGGAGCAGTGATATTGGGCGATAGCTGGACATAGTGGTTGGGTCGAGGGTTGGCTTTTTAAGGATAGGAGTGATTGTGGCATTTTTCAAAACTGGCGAGAGGTTTGGCACTGACTGTATCACACTACTAGAGATGAACAGATCGATCTCTGGAGGATTGAGTTTGAGTCCAATCTCCGGAGATTCCCGGTTTCAGGCAAATGTGAACATTTTGAGATTCGATTTGCAAGTTGCAAAAAACAAAATGTACCAGGCTCCAGAGCAGTCTAATATCTTTTTTTATGGCTACTCGGGCTTCCTCATAATGCCCTGAAGCTATGACACCTTGTTGAGTATTATTATTACGAGGGGCACCAGGATCATAGTGATGGACCCAGCTTTCATCCTGTGTGATCAGTCTGTTGAAAAAGTCCTCCTGGTTTCCATGGCACATCATCAATAGTGCCTGAGAGCATTTGACTCGTTCCTGCTTCTGGAAAGGTGTAAGCAGCTGGGGAACCCAGTGAGCAGATACCTTATGCATGTGAAGATGGTCTTGGATGATTTTTTCCATGGATCCCACACTAATCTTGACATTTTGGGCTAGGTGGCAAATGGTTACGTGCCGATTTTCCAAAATGGCGACCTCCACTTGCTAGATGGTGTGTTCATCAATAGCAGAGTGGGGTCGCCCTGGAATTGGAGCTGTTTGCACCAAAGTTGGACCACATTTGAATTGACGATGCCAGTTCTTGACTACATCATATGATGGGGAATCATCACCATAAACCTCTTTCATCTCACTGAACATCTCCTTTGGTGTGCAGCCTTTCAAGTAAAGGAACTTGATGACTGCTCTGTATTCCGCTGGGTCCATTATCAAACTTCACACCACTTCAGCACTTGTAAACTTAAGACCCTTATCAGTTCTGAGTTGCAAATTGGCACGTAACCTATAGAGACTTATATCATTACACATGTGCAGTTTCAGCATCCTGTGCTAATTAGAAGTGGGTCAGGGGAAATCTTTAATGAACGCCCCTCGTATACCTTATACAGAGATGGTCAGTACCTGGGCCATCAAGGAACAGTGGTTCCCAGCAGAGCAGTTTGTAGAACAGTTGATATCCATCTTCAGAGTCACTAGTTAAGTCTCTCCTTTTATGGTCAGTGGGGTCCTCTCTCTCTCTCCTGTAGAATGCAAGATCTTATGGTCAGTGGGGTCCTCTCTCTCTTTCATGTAGAGTGTAAGATATTATGGTCAACGGGGTCTGCTCTCTCTTTCCTGTAGAGTTTAAGATCTTATGGTCAGTGGTGTCCTCTCTTTCATGTAGAGTGTAAGATCATATGGTCAGTGGGGTCCTCTCCCTCTTTTATATGTAACCCTTTTCCCAGATACAGACCCATGGAATAAATGGTGCTTTAAAAATAAGCAATAATAACTGATCTACCTAAAAACAATAAAGGCAGCACTCCAAAGGTGCAATTTAAAAAAAAGTGAAGTTTAATCCACCAGCGCAACCGTTTCTTCAGTATTATACCCTCACAATGAATTCCTCCAAAATACCCTCCACATGCAGAGTATGATGACCCTACTGTACCCGACCTCAACACCCCGGCAAAGTGTGGTGACCCTAAAACAGTATGATCTCCCAACTGTGACCCCCAGACAACACACCATGGAGTATAATGGCCCTACACCTCTTCAAACAGTATGATGGACCCCATACAAACTTTCACACTGTATAATTGCTTGCATACAGTATAGTGGCCCCAACATAACCCTCCACAAAGTATAATGGTTCCCAAATAGCCATTTAAATACTATAATGGCCCCTACATAGCCATCCAAATATTGGAATGCACTCCTCATAGTCCTCAAAATATTATAATGAACCCCACATAGCCATCAAAATATTATAATAGCCCCCACATAGCCCTCGATATAGTATAACAGGCCCCATAGTCCTCCAGATTGTCTATTGCACCCCATAATCCTCCATAAAGTATACTGCACCCCATAGTCTTCCATATTGTTTAATGGACTCCCTGTACTTCTCCATATAGTGTAATGGACTACCCATGGTGCTCAATATAGTATAATGCGCTCCTCATAGTCCTCAATACAGTAAAATGCACTCTTTGTAGTCCATATAATATAATTCACTCCTCATAGTCTTCAATACAATGTAATGCAGTTCCCATAGTCCTCTATACAGGATTATGGCCACCACAATCTACTCATTGATTTAGAAAAAAAAGCAATACTCACCTCTCCCCTTTGTTCTCCTGTTATTCCAGTCTCTGCAGCAACTGTCCTGAAGAGACATACTGTACGTGGAGCCCTTTAAAATATTGTATTATATATATATTTCTTGATGGTGCCCTCCTTGTTTTGTCTAATACTGACTGTCCTGAAGAGCCTGCACATCTCAGAGGAGCAGGCGCCATGTAGTGACGTCATTGCGTTCAGACATTAGACACAGAGAAAGAATGATGGAGGAGGAAACATCCAGGATGCCAATACAGTTGAAGTTGAGATGACTGGCCCTCCCAACTCACAGGTCTCATAGAAGCCATGTGGCCTGCTGCCATTGGCGGAACGCAACTTGCAAACATCTATAAAGAGCAAGCCTTCAGATGGTGACTCTTCTGAGTAGTCCTACACAGAAGAGCAGGTCTGTATGCAGATAAAGGTGTTATCTGGGACTATTTTATTTTTTTACTAAAGGCCTAAGGAGTATCAGGCAGGTAGTTGCTAACTACCTACTTGTTCTGCCTGACACTGATCTTTGCCTGCTCAGAGCGGTCACAGATGTCTCCTGTGGGCGCTTCTGCGGCTTCCACTTGACGTCACGCCAACAGACCAACTGCTTCTCTTCCACTCTGATTTATTGACAGGGCGTCCCTGCCGATGTCATGTTGATTGACAGCCAGCTCCCTGTTGACTAACTGTGGAAAGCCAGCTGTAAATCAGCATGATGCTGGCAGTTATACCCGGTCGACAGAGCAGGCCAGAAGAGGAAGACCTACTCTTTTGAGTTGAAGCAGTAGAATCACAGAATAGAGATGAACGAATATTTCAATGTTCGGTTCGGATTACGATTGACGAATGTGCAATATTCACCAATTAGTTTGTCAAATATTCGCCAAACATAACTGATCGCCATTCATGCCAATGGGAGGCAAAAACAAACACATGCACAACACCTTATAATGGCCCCAAATGCTGCCAAAACACATTAAATAAGGGACAGAAACCAGGAAAGTGGCTTCAATTCACCCACAGTACAAATTGTAGATGGCACTACAGCAATCAGCCAGGCATGAGGTATCCGGGTCTGGGGCAGCATTTACAGCTTTCAATTGAATGTCACAGTAAGGTGGATGAGGGATCAGTGTAGGCCTCCTCTGTTGGGAGCCCTGATACCACATACAACACCTCTGCCTTCTTTTATGCTGAGCCACACTCAGGTGGCACAAATATCAGTTTCGTAGACTACTATTGTCAGAAAAATTTAAGGATAGTAACACGAGTAGTAGAGTTCAAGGAAGTGGAGGCCTGAAGGGCTCAGAGGCCTACTGCTACAGGCAACACGCATGAAGGAAACCCAACCAGGAGTCTACACATTTTCAAAAATTAGTGGCAGACACTACCAATGTGGTATCAATTTCACCACAGTAGAAATGGTATAATAGAAACCAACAGATCTTCCACTATGCCCAATCCAGCAGATGGACACCCAACCAGGAGTGTTCACATTTAAAAAATTATTGGCAGACAATACCAAACTGGCATCAATTTCACCACAATAGAAAAAGTAATAGGGAAAGACAGATCTTCCACTACACTCAATCCAGCAGATGGACACCCAAGCAGGAGTGTTCACATTTCCAAAAATTATTGGCAGACAATACGAGTAGTTAAGTCCAAGGAAGTGGAGGCCTGACGGTCTCAGAGGCCTACTGCTACAGGCAACACGCATGAAGGAGACCCAACCAGGAGTCTACACATTTTCAAAAATGAGTGGCAGACACTACCAGTGTGGCATCAATTTCACCAAAGAAGAAATACTATAATAGGGTCCGACAGGTCTTCGACTACACCCAATCCAGCAGATGGACACCCAACCAGGAGTGTTTACATTTCCAAAAATTATTGACAGACAATACCAAAGTGGCATCAATTTCACCACAGTATAGATAGTATAATCTTAACCGACAGGTCTTCCACTAGGCTAAATCCAGCAGATGGACACCCAACCAGGAGTTTTCACATTTTAAAAAATGAGGGCCTGACACCACCGAAGTGGAATAAATATCACAAGAAATAGTATACACATATTCCACTACAGCCAACCCAGCAGATGTAGACCAATCATGACTGTTCACATTTCCACAAATTTGTTTTAACCTCAGCAACTGCCACAGCAAGCACAGAAGCCACACTAAAGATATCACAGAGTGATATTACTGCAGCACACTAAAAAATTCAATATCACCTAGTCTGTACAGTCTGTGATTGGGGTGCAAAGGTCCTTGGAGATCTATGACTTGTTCATGTTGTTGAAAGTTAGACTGTCTACACTTTCAGGGGACTCCCGGCTGCGCTTATCCATTAGGATACCACAGCAACACTGAAGTCACATTCTGAGAGAACGCTGTCTGCTGGGCACAATAAAACCTCCAAAGCGTGTGAGGCGAGCTCAGGCCACTCATCAATTTTGAAAGACCAAAATGTAAAAGGGCCCAAACCCTCCCTGATGGTATTGATATTCAGTTCTAGAATACTCCTGAACCATCCTCTCCATTTGTTCACCATGTGTAAGACGTGGACTCTGTTGTGCTGTTGCACGAGCTGAAAAAGTGTCAAAGGACCCACATAAATTGCTTCTTCCACTTATACTACTGCTGCTGCTAATGTTTTGATATTGACCAACTTACGTGCTGGAGGTTGGAAGTATAGAGCTGTGATGCTAACTTTTGTCTTGGGGAAAAGATCTCTTAAGGTTGCATAAAAGCATGTTTTGATACTTCAGCATTTAATGGTCCCTTTCCAGGGTGGGAATTATCTTGCAAAATTTGGTTTTATAATGTGGATCTAACAGAGTGGCAACCCAGTAGTCAGCTCAGCAGTATTCCTAATCATAACTATATGGGGATCATGTTGCAGATAGTGCAGCAAGAAGGCATTCATATGTCGGGCTCTACTATGAGGTCCAAGCCTATGCTGTGTTGGTGGTTGGATGACAATGATGCTTGTTTCCTTTGTCCCCCCCCCACCAACCATGAACAACAGAAGGGGAGGATTATCCTCTTATTCTGAGAGCTGCTCACCCATCACCTCTTCCTCTTCCATTTGTTCCTCGGATCTTGCACCTTCAATAACAGTTTGTCTGTTATCACCAGCCCCCCTCAATCACAGTAATCCACCCTCCCTTGGCACCCGCCTGTGTGGCGACAGTCTGGAACTTATAGACAAGGTTATACCTTCCACATCCTCCTCTGCTTCCTCCTCTTCTTCTGGGACCACCATTTCCTCCCACAGGCTATTCAAAGTCTCTTCCAGCATATAGATGAACGGAATAGTGATGATGATTGCGTTGTCAGCACTAGCCATCTTAGTAGCCATTTTGAAACTGTGCAGAAGGGGGAAGAGGTCTTTAATCTGTACTCACTCCATAAACGTGATATAGCCACGTTCATACTTCGTTGGCCCAAGCTATACGACATGACATAATGCGTCAGGGCTTGTTGCTGCTGCCACAGTCGCTGCAACATGTGCAGAGTGGAATTTCACCATGTCGGCACATCGCATATCAACCTGTTAACTGGCATGGACAAAGACCTCTGTATCGATGCAAGTCGATGACCTGAGGGGTGCGAACAGCGGAAATGAGCACACAGCTTTCGTGCTTTTTGGAGGAGCTCACGCAAGCCAGGATAGTGGTGGAGAAAATGCTGTATCATCCGTTGAGTATGTGAGCCATGCAAGGCACGTGTGTGAGCTTGCCTCACCATAGCAAAAGGTTTGCACTGTTATCGGACACGCCCTTCCCTTGATGCAGGTTCAGCGGAGACAGTCATTGATCAAACTCAGCTGGGAGAGCTATTCACAACTCTTCAGCTGTATAACTGCAATCTCCAAGGTATATCAATTTTAACACTGAATGATTGTGGTGAACCCTGGCTGTGCAGTACGGAGGTGGTGGGGATTCTCTCTGCACTGTTGGAACACATGTCTCATTATGGCAGAGGTTGAGGATGCAGGTGGAGGCCCTAGAGGAGATAGAGAAGGAGGCAGAAGCAGTGGAGGAAGTGTTAAATGTAGAGGTTTGTGCTGCAAGCCTTGGAGATTTTAAGACTTGTGGAGCAGCGCCTGCCCCTACAGCCACCATCATTGCCCAGTGCCCAGTCAGTGAGATATAACGCATGGCCATGCTTACTCGTCCAAGTGTCTGTGGTGACATGCAACCTGGCAGACATAGATTTAGTGAAGGAACAGGTGATGTTGTCTGCGACATGCTGGTAAAGCGCAGGCACAGCTTTCTTGGAAAAGTAATGGAGACTGGGCAATTGGTACTTGGGGACTGCAACGGCCATCAGCTTTCTGAAACAGTCTGTACCTACAAGGCGGAAAGGCAGAATTTCCATGGCCAACAGATTGGAGATAGTGGAGTTCAACCTCTTAGCTTTGCCATGCATAGGAGAAAATAATCTGTTATGTGACCACAACTGCGGTACCATGGGCTGGCTGCAGTGCTAAGAGAGGGTGGAGTATGGTGAATCGAACAAACTGCTGGACAGTGAGAGAGGTGCAGGCGGAGATGTTACGGTGGATTGAGAAAGTTGTGGTGTGCTCGTTCTCTGAGATTGGTCAAAAACAGGCATGTTCGCTTCCGTTACAGCAGACAGCAGGCTCTCAGTGAGCGTGACTGAAGTGGGTAAAAAACCCAAGGTTCTGCTGTCGAAGACCTGTGTCTCAATAGTTAGCATGCTAATAGAGGAGGAAGAAGCAGCAGATGCGATTGATGGGGCGGCTGATGGTTGTTGACGTCCACTGGTCTGCATTTTTGCACAGTGGGATTCCCACAGTAACGCATGTTGATTGCATATGTGAAAGTTTATACATCTAGAAGTCAAATTATTGCACTTTTCATTTCTACTTTTATTTTGCAAAGTTTTCAGATTACGTGAGTTGGCTCATCCTTTACAGTGTCAAAAAAGGTCCAGGCTAGGCAACCCTTGCCACCCCTGCAAGCTGTAGACCCATGGACGCTGCTGGTTATAGCCACAGTTGTGGCTGAAGATGCATTTCTTGTGGTGGCTGCATCACTAAGTGGCTGCAACATATGGCGCAACATAACCTTGTCTTCCTCCTCAGAAGACCTACTCAGCTGTGCCTCTATGTTCGCGCCAACTGGGATCAAACACTTCATCATCATCATCCTCTGTGTTATCACATTCCTTGCTTTTAGAGTTGCCCTCCTTTTCTTCCTACCCTGACAGTACAGCCAGTCCATGTGAGCCTCAGATATCTGAGTCTCATCAGGATCACCTTCCCTCCAGGGGTTAACGTCTGATGACAAAGGTCAGGATGCTGTTCAGACCCTACTTGTCCTGCCTCAGATCCAAGCTAAAAAAAACTTAGGCATCGGTGCAGATTTCCTCCTCTTGACTCTGTGAAGCTTTTGAGTACACTTCTGATGACTATGGCATAGAATTTGTGAACAGTTCTTCAGACTCGCCCATCTGTGGTTCAGTTATATGGTTGGAGAGTTGGGATGCGGGGGGAAGCAAGGGGAATTTGGGTGCCACCTCTCTGGACTGTACTGGGTGTGATGTTGAAGTGGAGGAAGAGGAGGAGAGACCACTTGAAGCTGTGCTTGCCATCCACTCAAGCACATGCTCTTTCTGGGCCTCATCAACAAGGCGTACCACTGTGCGTCTGCCAAAGAAAGGTAGTGGAGTGGTTCATCCAGTAACAGAAGTTGTCAGATGTCTTTGCATTGGACGTGACATTGTTGGTTCATTAGTGCTTTCACTAACCTTACCACCTACCCCACTAACACCTCAAACACCAAGCCTAATTCCCTTTCCACCACGGCCTCACTTTTTCCCAGGCTTGTTGCTCAGATAGTGTGGTAGGACCACAGTATTAGAAACAAAAAAATAGATTTTAAACTCTGCACCACCTCTGCAAACAGCTGAATTTCAGCAGCAGTAAATTCCAAGGTGAAATATGGTGTGCTGTATCGTGTTAGTCACAGAAGAAAGAATTGTTGAGTGTGGATGAGGCCTGTATGACAAAGAAGACATGCTACTAATAATTTGAAAGTCAGATGTCCCCTACTGTATGATGTTGGGACCACAAGATTTTTTTTGTGGCCTCTGGATCAGGCCTCTATAACACACTAGATGCTATAAACTATTGTAAAGCCAGGTCCCCTACTGTATGACACTAGGAACATAAGATTTTTTTGTGGCCTCTGGATCAGGCCAATATAACACACTAGATGCTACAAACTTTTAAAGTTAGGTCCCCTACTGTATGACAGCTTAATTTCACAAAATGACAAAGTGTGTTACAGCGGGCTGTCTAACTTTTTGCAACTGAAAAATTATATATTTTTTTAATGTGCGTTCGAAATTTTATTTCTATAGCGCTGACATATTCCGCACCACTTTACATTTTAGCTAGCTAAAATCTTGCTGATAACAGTGGCAGCATCAAGAACAGCCTCTCTGCGCTGTTACAGTGTCATAATGGCTCTAAAACAAGATGTCCGCTCTTTACATGGAGAGGGACATGTGATTTTAGCAGCTAATAACACAAGCCGTGGTGTCAGGACATCGTGGATGTTTCCTGCGCCCTGATTGGCAATGTGCACACATAAAGTTAGGAGAAAAAAAAGTTTCAAATAATACTGTGCCTCTGAGCTCTGCAAACCCCCTCCCCTCCTCACACACGTGCCAAACGCTCATGATACACCATCATTATCATTGCAAAAGTGCTGAAAATACTTTTGTGGCAATGCAAATATTTTTCCGCACTTTTTACCGAATGTTGCCTATTTTTTCTGATTTTATAAAATTTTGCTCGTGTTTCCGATCACAAATCCGAATGCGCCATATTTGTGCCGAATTTATATTTGGCAATCATTTTTTGAACAAATTCGCTCATCACTATCACCAACGCTAAAATGTGCACTAAGAATCTTGAACTTACTGTAGTGTATATAGCATTCATGTCATGCAAAATTCATATTTAAATGGGTTCTGATCATGAGATATTGAGAATAGGTCACCATTATCAGATGGATAGGGATTAGTGATGAGTAAGTATGCTCGTTACTCGAGTTTTCTGAGCATGCTCGGGTGGTCTCCGAGTATCTTGGGCGTGCTCGTAGATTATGTTTAAGTCCCTGCAGCTGCATGATTTATGGCTGCTAGACAGCCTGAACACGTGGGAATTCCCTAACAAACAGGCAATACCTGCATGTGTTCAGTTTGTCTAACAGCTGCAAATCATGCAGCTGCGGGGGCACAAACATAATCTCCGAGCACGCCCAAAATACTCGGAGACCACCGGAGCATGCTTGGAAATCTCGAGCAACGAGCACACTCGCTCATCACTAATAGGAATCAAACTCCAGCCACTCTAACTGATCATATTCTAGCAGCTCTGGCATAAACATTGTATGGAGCAGCACTGCATATCTCCATTCAAAGTGTAGTCTCTGCTGCAGAGTACGACAGAACAGCTCCTATTCTCTTGCACAGTGCAGCTCTGTTTTAGTAGCCCCTGGAAGCAACAGCAGCTGATCCGTGGGGCTTTTGTGGTATCTGTCTAGGTATTGTCTTTGTTGCATGTGCATATAGCTGCAGGTGGGCGTATTTTTTGTGCCTTTACTTGTTGTGACATTTGCTTTTATTTTTGTAATTGCAACATAAAAAACAACTGCTTTGGATACGTGACTGGGCAACAATCATGGAAGGCACTACACAAATTTACCAATGGGCCTTCTTGCTTGCTACAGCCCTACAGGAACCTAGTGGTGGGTATGGAATCCGCACCTGCAGACCATCAGGACGCTTTGTCGTTAGTGCTAACGAGCAGTTTACAGACATCTTTGTATGTTTCAGAGCAGTGAATTATATAAAGGAAACTATATGTGCTAAGATGCTGTTATAAATGGCAGCTCACTTTTATGGCCTGCACTGAAATCTATGCGCTCATATTTATATGTAGCTGACTCTTTTTATAGAGTGTGTTATTTTACTCTTGTGTATACTTTATATTTTAGATAAAGCAGTTTTCCAGTACAGCGGCACTACATTATGATCACAAGATAACCTATCCAGACATTATGGGATTTTTTTTCTGTATTTATGATTTCAACCACCCCCATTAGGTAACCCGAATACAATCTATGTCAAGCTCTCTGGGTTTTTCCTGATGTCCTTCATTACACAATAAACAATTTAGGTTTCTAACCATTGTGAATGCCTCGGATGCCAATTAATATTTGTAAACCTTTGACTGGGGGAAAGTCTGCTTTTCCTACCTGAACAATACTATAAGAACAGGTGCAGCCGAGCTTATTTTCGGGCGTGCACATGTTCTGTATTTTCCTCGGACAGAGCAGGTCCGATGAAAAAAATTAGCTGAATGCCCAAGTTTGATCCGATATTCGGATTGCACTTGACCATGCAAGTCAAGCGCCTGAAAAACATTGGACTGCACGCGGATGACATGTGAGTGCATTCTAACTTCCACGGACTGACAGAATGAAGAAGATGAAGACATTTTTTTCACTATCTTCTCCTTATCTGAGGGAAATGGATCGCACTATGATCAAACGCTGATCAAACTCTGATCAGAGTGTCATTTGCATAATCAGCCCAATTCTCTCAGATGAGAGAAGCTATGGCCTAAGGGTGCAGAGATAGCAGTCACATTCGGGACCTGGTGCCAAAGGGGATCCAAAGATATTATAAATGTGGGTGGAGTCAGCAGCATAACAAGTAACATTTGGGCCCCAGAGAAAATTATGTTATAGGATCTCATTCCATCATGAGAGCCTGCAGTAGCAACTTCAGATTATTTTGGTTTTATCTATGCAGTGGGAAAAAGAAAACAATGATGTCACCATACAGGAATAATTCATCTAGTGATGTCACAGGACAGTGATAAATGACTCAGTCACATCATGGCAGAGGAGAGATGTCATATCATGCACACTATGATAAAGCATAAGTACCGTAAATGGTCACTTTACACACTGTGACATCACAGCATATAAAAATGATGCAATGATGTCATAAAACTCAAATAATGCAAAAAGTAATGCTGCAGGGCAGGAATGAGGCACATATCATGGTGCACCATGATAAAACTTAGGACTTATTTTGACGAGCAAGGAATTGATTAACAAAAGTTCTTAATAGCGCTTGTTCCTGTTTTTCATATTGTGTAATCAGGTCTCTAATCACTGATGAATGATCAAAATGCTCTTTCATCAAGCATGATTGTTTTATAGATGCATGAAAATGATTGTTATCGACAGCACACCGCACCGTGTAAACTGGTGATGGGTCGCTGACATTATGCTACTGTCTAAATGGGCCATTAGGATGGGACACTTTATTTTGCACACTCCTTTTCATCATCCATACTTATTACTCAGTGCACTTTTTATCAGTTTGGTCCCCTAACTTGTTGGGACCATTAGCAATTACTAAGAGATCCAGGACCTTAAAACATTTTTTTTTGTGTGTAGGCAAAGATTTTCGTAATTCTCTACTGCACTACCAACATTTTCTTTCTGCTTCCCTATAGTTGTCTTTGCTACTGTAAGTCAATGATAGCGTAACATGACAGAGGTGTGGGAGAAGGCTGAATTATGTGCGATGGCAAAGCATCAAAAGCAGGGAACACCAGGGTAACTTTTGGAAATGGAAATCAATTTCCCCTCTCCATAATATACCCCCTCACAGCCCCTCTCCATAATATAGACCCTCACAGCCCCTCTCCATAATATACCTCTACACTGCCCATCTTCATAATAACCCCCACACTACCTCTCTACATAATATACCACCACACTGCCCCTCTCCATAATATACCACTTCACCATAATATACCCCCTCACAGCCCCTCTATAACATACCCCTTCACTGCCCCTCTCCATAATATACTGTCACACCCCCTTTCACAATCTGCCAATTGCCCCACAACGTCCTCCATCACCCCTTTATGCATCCTCCCCGGATCCCCACATCTAAAATAAAAGCACATGTTTTCAGCTTACCAGCCCGATGTCTCCTCAGCCTGTGTGGCTCTGGCAGCAATGTGATAACGTCACCAGCGTGCTGACCTCATCATGGTGCTGCACGTCATCCCCAGGGATGACATGTGCTGCTCTGCCCCAATTCCGGAGCTGGAGTGTTCAAATGTATTCACATCTGAAAGAACAAAATAAATTAGCATACTGGAAAAATGGAGTTGCATCTCCCGGACAGCGCTTCTCCCGGACAGTGCTTCACGGACCGTATGTTGTGCTGGCCAGTCTTAATATATCGCAATCTTCATATTATATAAGACTATGTACTTATAATTGCTCATTGTGCCCTTCTACTCAGTTAATTCTTTTCTTTTGCATTACATCTATGACATTACATGTTTGAAAAGAGACTTGATGAACCATATGAAGGTCTATTAAGAAACAGGAAGCCTCTTTTCCCTGCTTGAGTCATCATTAGAAACTACAATTCTACATTACTGCAAAGTCCCCGGTAACAAAGCTCCACCTCCTCTTTATCTATTGATCCAGCTGCTTCACTCCCTCTCCCTCTCCTGTTTTTAATCACTTGATGTCTTAGGGTACCGTAACACAGTGCCATTTTGATCGCTACGACGGTACGACGGTACGATTCGTGACGTTCCAGCGATATCCATACGATATCGCTGTGTCTGACACGCAGCAGCGATCAGGGATCCTGCTGAGAATCGTACATCGTAGCAGATCGTTTGGAACATTCTTTCGTCGCTGGATCTCCCGCTGTCATCGCTAGATCGGTGTGTGTGACACCGATCTAGCGATGCGTTCGCTTGTAACCAGGGTAAACATCGGGTTACTAAGCGCAGGGCCGCGCTTAGTAACCCGATGTTTACCCTGGTTACCAGCGTAAATGTAAAAAAAAAAAAACAGTACATACTTACATTCCGGTGTCCGTCAGGTCCCTTGCCGTCTGCTTCCCGCACTCACTGACTGCCGGCCGTAAAGTGAAAGCAGAGCACAGCGGTGACGTCACCGCTGTGCTATGCTTTCACTTTACGGCCGGCAGTCAGTGAGTGCGGGAAGCAGACGGCAAGGGACAGACACCGGAATGTAAGTATGTACTGTTTTTTTTTTTTTACGCTGGTAACCAGGGTAAACATCGGGTTACTAAGCGCGGTCCTGGGCTTAGTAACCCGATGTTTACCCTGGTTACCCGGGGACCTCGGCATCGTTGGTCGCTGGAGAGCTGTCTGTGTGACAGCTCTCCAGCGACCACACTACGACTTACCAACGATCACGGCCAGGTCGTATCGCTGGTCGTGATCGTTGGTAAATCGTATAGTGTGACGGTACCCTTAGGCATAATGGAAAAGAGAAGAATTAACTGGGTAGAAAGGCAAAATGAACAATTGTAAGTTCACAGTGCTATATAATGTGATATGCAAATTGCTTCTCCTAACAAAAAGAGGACTGAAACTCTATAGCGCCACCTGTTGGAAGTAGCGATCCTACAAGTCACTATCAACTCTTTAACGAGTCGTGCAATATGACTTAGGAGAAAAGCCAAATTAGTATCTCAATTCGCAGACACAGTGTTTTGGGCTCTTGGCCCTCGTCAGTGCGAAGCATGAGAACTAATTTGGCTAGGTGAGAGGCTCTGAACTGGGGTCTAATGGGTATCGTTTCTCCTTATGGAGATTCACATACCATCTCTGGCTTGTCAGGGTAAGGAGGTTTATTCGCCGTGCAACGCTCCTCTGGGAAATATAATATGCAAATTGCCTCTTCTGAGAAAAAGAGGACTTAAACTCTATAGCGCCACCTGTAATAATGTGATGTCTTCAATATATAAAGATAAAAACTTTCATAGGAGTGCTTCTTTAACAGATAATAAACCCATTTCACTCAAATCTTTGGATAAAATAGGCTACATTTGTTAAGAGATTACTTAGTTTTAACTGATCCCCTTAAAAATATTGCAGCTATTTTTCAAGTGGGTTCTGTAAGCCAGTGGTAAAATATCAATCCCAATGTAAGATAAACGCACCTTATCTCTTATATAAGTATCCTCTGTAAACCCTCTAAATCTTCATATATGAAACTAAAATCACCTAAGACAAGTAAAAATGTATCCATCGCACAGTTCATTCTCTTCCTGGTCTTCTCCAAAACTCTCAGTTCCTTGCCTAACCAAGCTAATCTCAGAAGCACTTCAGAAAATATCAAAACAGCATCAGGGAACACACATATAAAAAGAGCAAAATTATTTTTCATTTCCCAAAACAACTGTAAAGTCTTAATTCTTTCAATATTGTTGCCACAAGCATGTATGATCAGGACATCGGGACTTGGCCAAACTTTGTTTAGCTTCTTCAAATTAGTCCTCACTCCCCACCAAAATATATGAAAAACATTGGAATCAAAAGATAAGTTCCCTGAATAAATATAGGAATGGCCCGCTATTCAGATGACTAAGTGTGAACCTAAAAAGAAGAACAAATAATTATTAGTGATGAGCGATCGTTTTCAGATAAGGTGTTTTCTGAGCAAGCTTGGGTGCTAACTGAGTGTCTTCTGCGTGCTTGAATAATATGTTCGAGACCCCAAGGCTGCATGTCTCGCAGCTATTAGACAGCCACAACACATGCAGGAATTACCTGTTTGTTTTTCGACCAAGAATAATTAACTGGGTAGAAAGGCAAAATGAGCAATTGTAAGTACACAGTGCCAAATAATATGATGACTGCAATATATTAAAAGGATAAAAACTTTGATGGCAGTACTTCTTTAATATCACATAATAGTGTCCACTAGGTACCACTATCTTCTCAGTAGATCTGACCGGATTCCAAGTATCACCAGAGTTATGAGTAACCCCCTATGTGGAACACAGTCTAAAGCCTTTACATAACAATGAACACCTCTAGGTTTTTACTAATAAATTGAACATCTGGAACACACTTTTCGCTTCTACAGTCCACATTGTAAAACCAACGCTGTTTTAACTGGTCTTAAAGTTGACTACTAGGAGGAATACTGTGTATTTTTAAATCAAATTTCTAATGAGATGGCTTTTAGCGCTTGCAAGTTGCTTTTACTATTTAATCCCAGATCAACAGAATACCTAATAAGCAAATCGTTTTTAAAAGCTTAAGATGCTCATTTAATAAAGGCCATGCATGCAGATCCATGATGCATTTAGTTTTGCACAACTGCACCTATTCATGTGGCTTAGGTATGTCTGGGTGGAAGCATAATTGCTGACATAGATGTAGGCCAGAAGAAGAATTAATATAATCTTGGCAATGTTTAGATTAGTATGATTTCATAATAACCTTTTTATTAACGTAGTTTTTTTGTGCTCGCATGCTTTTTCTACTTTGGTATGCTATCCAAATGGACTTAAAGAATTTATATTAGGAGGAAAAAAAAAATGATTACTTTTTCAAGCTTATGCGCAATTCTTGATATACTTGTTCTTTTTTTTTGTTTAGTGAACTCTAAAGGGGATTTGACTTTCCCAGTGTCTATACAAATATTGTAAAATTGTGCAACAGATGATGCTTTTCCTTTTGTTTCATAGACATTGCATCACAAATACCGTATATGCTCGAGTATAAGCCGAGACTCCTAATTTTGCCACAAAAAACTGGGAAAACTTATTGACTCGAGTATAAGCCTATGGTGGAAAATGCAGCAGCTACTGGTAAATGTCAAAAGTAAAAATAGATACCAATAAAAGTAAAATTAATTGAGACATAAGTAGGTTAAGTGTTTTTGATTATCCATATTGAATCAGGAGCCCCATATAATGCTCCATACAGTTCATGATGGGCCCATAAGATGCTCCATACAAAATACACCCCATATAATACTCCATAACGTTCATGATGGGCCCCATAAGATGCTCCATATTAAAATATGCCCCATATAATGCTGCACAATAGGTGAATGATGGCCCCATAAGATGCTCTATAGAATATTATGCCCGTTATAATGCTGCACAAAGGTTGATGGCCCCATAAGATGCTCCATAGCATATTATGCCCCATATAATGCTGCAGAAAGGTTGATGGCCCCATAAGATGCTCCATAAATTATGCCCCATATAATGCTGCACAAAGGTTGATGACCCCATAAGATGCTCCATAGATTATGCCCCATATGCTGCTGCTGAGATGAAAAAAAATAAAAAAAATGACATACTCACCCCTCGTCGCTCAGGCCCCCAGCACTTGCGATATTCACCCGTTCCACCGCCGTGCACCGCTCCATCTTCCGGCTCTCTGCAGTGACTGTTCAAGCAGTGGGCGTGCACTAAACATGTCATCGCGCTCTCTGACCTGAACGTCACAGCCAGAGGACGCAGAAGACAGAGTCCGGCGGTGAATATCGCAATGCTCACCCTCCCCCGTTATACTCACCTTCCCGAAGCGGTCTCTGCTTCTCAATTGTCCCGAGCCAGCAGCTTATTCCTGTGTTCAGCGGTCACTGGTACCCCTCATTAAAGTAATGAATATGAGCTTCACCCCTATGGGAGTGGAGTCACGTCCATATTTACTTTAATGAGCAGTACCACATGACCTCTGAACACAGGAAGAGCTGCCGGCGCCCGGAGACCATCGCATCGGAGAAGCAGGGACCGAGCTGGGAGCAGGTGAGTATATGACAGCGGCCGCTCCCCCTCCCCCGCTAATGCTCTGAGAATGACTCGAGTATAAGCCGAGAGGGGCACTTTCAGCCTAAAAAAATGGGCTGAAAATCTCGGCTTATACTCGAGTATACAGCAGTCTGATTCTGCATTGTAAGCAAAAACCAGTACTCTGCTGACTGCTCTGCAGAGCTATCATGGAATCTTTCTGCATAGGTTATAATACAGTCTCCTGTGGACAATTCATAGTTTCATAGTTTTTATGGTTTAAGTTAGAATTAAAGAGGTATTCCCATCTCCAAGATCCTATCCCAATATGTAGAAGGTGAAATAATAATAATATTAGCAAATACACTGTGTTCCAAATTATTATGCAAATTGGATTTAAGTGTCATAAAGATTTAATTGTTTTGTTTTTCAAATAAACTCGTGGATGGTATTGTGTCTCAGGGCTCAATGGATCACTGAAATCAATCTTAAACACATGTGATAATTAGTTTTCCAGGTAATTCTAATGAAAGGAAAACTACTTAAAAATGATGTTCCACAATATTAAGCAGGCCACAGGTTTCAAGCAATATGGGAAATAAAAATGATCTCTCTGCTGCTGAAAAGCGTTAAATAGTGCAATGCCTTGGACAAGGTATGAAAACATTAGATATTTCGCGAAAACTTAAGAGTGATTATACTGTGAAGAGATTTGTGACTGAAACAGAGCACAGACAGAGTTCATGCAGATAAAGGCATAATGAGGAAGGTTTCTGCTAGACAAATTCATTGGATTAAGAGAGCAGCTGCCAAACTACCGTTACAAAGCAGCAAACAGTTATTTGAAGCTGCTGGTGCCTCGAACCTCAAGGTGTAGGATCCTTCAAAGCCTTACTGTGGTGCATAAACCTACTATTCGGCCACCCCTAAACAGTGTTCACAAGCAGAAATGGTTAAAGTGGGCCCAGACCTACCTGAAGATTAATTTTCAAACAGTCTTGTTTACTGATGTGTGTCGAGCAACCCTGGATGGTCCAAATGGATGGAGTAGTGGATGGTTGGTGGATTGCCACCATGTCCCAACAAGGCTGCAACGTCAGAATGGAGGTGGAGGAGTCATGTTTTGGGCCGGAATCATGGGGGAACAGCTGGTAGGGCCCTTTAAGGTTCCTGAAGGTGTAAAAATGACCTCTGCAAAGTATATAGAGTTTCTGACTGACAACTTTCTTCCATGGTATAAAAAGCAGAAACGTGCCTTCAGGAGCAAAATCATCTTCATGCATGACAATGCGCCATCTCATGCTGCAAAGAATACCTCTGAGTCATTGGCTGCTATGGGCATAAAAGGAGATAAACTCATGGTGTGGCCACCATCTTCACCTGACCTCAACCCTATAGAGATCCTTTGGAGTATCATCAAGCACAAGATCTATGAGGGTGGGAGGCAGTTCACATCAAAACAGCGGCTCTGGGAGACTATTCTGACTTCATGCAAAGAAATACAAGAAGAAACTCTCCAAAAACTCACAAGTTCAATGGCTGCAAGAATTGTGAAGGTCGTATCAAAGAAGGGGTCCTATGTTAACATGTAACTTGGCCTGTTAGGATGTTTTGGAGTTAAATAGCTTTTTTGCTCAGTGAATGTGACCTCCTAATGCTGCAAATTCACCAAATGAGCATTTTCAGTTCTTTAAAACATCAAATGTTTAGAAATTCTACTGTGCCTAATAACTTGGAACAGTGCATTTTGAGTTTTTATTCATTTTGGAGATTATACTGTTATCATTGGGCGGTTTCTTCAATAAAATTCGATGTATACTCTAACTAACGGGTGATGACTTTTATTAGACTGACTGTCATTTGCACCGACCATTTAGGAAAATCCAAGAAAAATGTAATTTGCATACTAATTTGGAACATAGTGTACATCCAATTAGAAATGTAGTATAGTTCTTCTGCTTAACTATGTCTCTTACCCCAAGTGCAGGGTATTGCAACAGCATAGATATCCATGGTTACAACCACTAGCAACTAACTAACTAACAGTGATGAGCCAGTTCTCAATAACAGTAATTTTGACCAGTGGTGCCCAAACTTTTACATGCCACTTTATATTGCATTTCGAATTGAAGGCATGTGCTAATATTATTACACCTACTACATATTGGGATTGGATTGTGTAGATTGGAATACCACTTTAAGTCCATCGAGCTCAAACTTTAGCCTAACATGTTGAACCAGAGGAAGGCAAAAACCCCATGGGGCAGAAACCAATAGCTCCATATTAGGGGAAATATTCCTTCCCGACTCCAATGTAATAGGGATCTATGCAATTGTCTAATGAAGTGGCATCTCATAGACTCCTATCCAAATCCGATTGCATCTTTCCTCTAAGTATCATACCATCATTGTCAGGTCTAATATTTTCCATAATTCAAAATGTTGTAATCTTCGGCCTCATGGTCACGCTGTACCCTATAATTGTCAGTATCACTGCAATATGAAAGATTTACTCTTCAATGCAGCCCTTAAGTACAGTAGTTGTTTTGTCTGTATTCTGCTATTACAGCTTGAAATATTTGCAATAATGGAATATTTGCTCGTATTATACACGTTTCAGCTGTCAGAGATGCTGAAAAGGTAATGATAGCAGGGGTTTATCTCAATAGACAATGAACAACGTGCGGTGCTATCACAGATTGTTCTTTGATCCTCTTATGTAAAATGAAGAAGGGTCTAATATGTTGGGGTTGGGAAGCCTTGTGTTGTGTCCATGGCAACCTAAACCAGGCCTAGCTAAGCAACTAGAGGCCTTTGGCGGTAGCCATGGCAATAGGAGGACGTGTCCTGCCTCTCGGTGAAGGTGGGGAGGACTTCAATCCTGTATTCTGTGTCTTGGTGTCATGTTTTTCAAGTTGCTCTGTAAGTTTAATATTAACTCTTTGATACTTGGGGACATGCACTTTCCATGCCACTGCCTTTCCATTACTCAAAATATCACACAAGCAGAAAAAAAAATCCCCAAAAATTCTCATCTACCAATAAACAACTGAAATTGACAAAATAACTATTTTTAACACCCAAAACTTTGAAGTTACTGAAGAATGGATAACCTTAAAAACGCCTGAGGTCCATCAGCCACATCAGTGATCTGTAGCTGCTGAAAAGGAGGCCTGAAAACAGAAAGGCCGGAGCTGAGCTATTCCCCCCCCCCCCCCATGGCGTGGGCGGAGGCCAACATGACTATAGTTTGAAGGGGGGCAGATGATAGTTAATGAAGGGAATGGCCTGAATGGGGGTCGTATTTAAGGATGGGATAGGTGTGGGGCTGGTCAGTTCCTACTCTCAAGGGTCAAGTTTGGTCAGCATCACTTACCATGTCGAAGGTAACATAGTAACATAGTAACATAGTTAGTAAGGCCGAAAAAAGACATTTGTCCATCCAGTTCAGCCTATATTCCATCATAATAAATCCCCAGATCTACGTCCTTCTACGGCATCTAATAATTGTATGATACAATATTGTTCTGCTCCAGGAAGACATCCAGGCCTCTCTTGAACCCCTCGACTGAGTTCGCCATCACCACCTCCTCAGGCAAGCAATTCCAGATTCTCACTGCCCTAACAGTAAAGAATCCTCTTCTATGTTGGTGGAAAAACCTTCTCTCCTCCAGACGCAAAGAATGCCCCCTTGTGCCCGTCACCTTCCTTGGTATAAACAGATCCTCAGCGAGATATTTGTATTGTCCCCTTATATACTTATACATGGTTATTAGATCGCCCCTCAGTCGTCTTTTTTCTAGACTAAATAATCCTAATTTCGCTAATCTATCTGGGTATTGTAGTTCTCCCATCCCCGTTATTAATTTTGTTGCCCTCCTTTGTACTCTCTCTAGTTCCATTATATCCTTCCTGAGCACCGGTGCCCAAAACTGGACACAGTACTCCATGTGCGGTCTAACTAGGGATTTGTACAGAGGCAGTATAATGCTCTCATCATGTGTATCCAGACCTCTTTTAATGCACCCCATGATCCTGTTTGCCTTGGCAGCTGCTGCCTGGCACTGGCTGCTCCAGGTAAGTTTATCATTAACTAGGATCCCCAAGTCCTTCTCCCTGTCAGATTTACCCAGTGGTTTCCCATTCAGTGTGTAATGGTGATATTGATTCCTTCTTCCCATGTGTATAACCTTACATTTATCATTGTTAAACCTCATCTGCCACCTTTCAGCCCAAGTTTCCAACTTATCCAGATCCATCTGTAGCAGAATACTATCTTCTCTTGTATTAACTGCTTTACATAGTTTTGTATCATCTGCAAATATCGATATTTTACTGTGTAAACCTTCTACCAGATCATTAATGAATATGTTGAAGAGAACAGGTCCCAATACTGACCCCTGCGGTACCCCACTGGTCACAGCGACCCAGTTAGAGACTATACCATTTATAACCACCCTCTGCTTTCTATCACTAAGCCAGTTACTAACCCATTTACACACATTTTCCCCCAGACCAAGCATTCTCATTTTGTGTACCAACCTCTTGTGCGGCACGGTATCAAACGCTTTGGAAAAATCGAGATATACCACGTCCAATGACTCACCGTGGTCCAGCCTATAGCTTACCTCTTCATAAAAACTGATTAGATTGGTTTGACAGGAGCGATTTCTCATAAACCCATGCTGATATGGAGTTAAACAGTTATTCTCATTGAGATAATCCAGAATAACATCCCTCAGAAACCCTTCAAATATTTTACCAACAATAGAGGTTAGACTTACTGGCCTATAATTTCCAGGTTCACTTTTAGAGCCCTTTTTGAATATTGGCACCACATTTGCTATGCGCCAATCCTGCGGAACAGACCCTGTCGCTATAGAGTCCCTAAAAATAAGAAATAATGGTTTATCTATTACATTACTTAGTTCTCTTAGTACTTGTGGGTGTATGCCATCCGGACCCGGAGATTTATCTATTTTAATCTTATTTAGCCGGTTTCGCACCTCTTCTTGGGTTAGATTGGTGACCCTTAATATAGGGTTTTCATTGTTTCTTGGGATTTCACCTAGCATTTCATTTTCCACCGTGAATACCGTGGAGAAGAAGGTGTTTAATATGTTAGCTTTTTCCTCGTCATCTACAACCATTCTTTCCTCACTATTTTTTAAGGGGCCTACATTTTCAGTTTTTATTCTTTTACTATTGATATAGTTGAAGAACAGTTTGGGATTAGTTTTACTCTCCTTAGCAATGTGCTTCTCTGTTTCCTTTTTGGCAGCTTTAATTAGTTTTTTAGATAAAGTATTTTTCTCCCTATAGTTTTTTAGAGCTTCAATGGTGCCATCCTGCTTTAGTAGTGCAAATGCTTTCTTTTTACTGTTAATTGCCTGTCTTACTTCTTTGTTTAGCCACATTGGGTTTTTCCTATTTCTAGTCCTTTTATTCCCACAAGGTATAAACCGCTTGCACTGCCTATTTAGGATGTTCTTAAACATTTCCCATTTATTATCTGCATTCTTATTTCTGAGGATATTGTCCCAGTCTACCAGATTAAGGGCATCTCTAAGCTTGTCAAACTTTGCCTTCCTAAAGTTCAGTGTTTTTGTGACTCCCTGACAAGTCCCCCTAGTGAAAGACAGGTGAAACTGTACAATATTGTGGTCGCTATTTCCTAGATGCCCGACCACCTGCAGATTTGTTATCCTGTCAGGTCTATTAGATAGTATTAGGTCTGAAGGTGGAGCGGGCCCTGGAGAGCTTAAGGGCTGCAATGGTATCGCAGCCCCGAGGCTGGCTTGAAGTGCAGGTGGCCGGAATCCTTCATGGGAGCTCGGGGCCGGCTGATGTATCGGCACAGCGGGAGTGGTGTCCTCGGCAGGTGCGGCCTCCCCGAGTGGCTCTCTCCTGACTCAGCTCCTCGGACCTCCCGGAGGTGCAGGAGCCCCTCCAGGGACCCTCCAGGCCGGGCACCGGTAATATCTTGGGCCAGCAGTCCCCAGCCTGGGAGGAATCCTAATGCCAGGTGGCATCCGGTGGCAGTGTCTAGGCCTTCACCTCATTCTGATTTGGGGGCAGAGCCAGCGCTCTCTCGGGGCAGCAAGCGAGGCCTACAAATACAGAGGGCCACTGCAGCGAGGCTCATGCCGGGCGGCCTGCCTCCACTGCTCAAAGCGTTGGCGGAACCAGAGGGGGTACTACGGCGGCAGGTGGTTCATACCTGTGGCAGAGCGGACTGGCTCCTTAATGCTTCGTGCTGAAGGGTATGCTCCTGCTCCTGGGGCTTGTCAGAGCAGCCTCTTCTTCTGGTCAGAGTGTGGATGAAGGGGGCTTGTGCACTGCCGGGTCATTGGCGCAGGCACATTCTGTCGTTGATGGGTTTCCGTCAGGATCCCTTTTCCCCTCCATGGATCATTTCCCTGGTTCGCGGGGACGCCGGGATTCCATCATTGGGCACCTGAGGACCTGGCAGGCCGGGACAGTGTGGTGAATGGACATCCGGGCCCAGGATTTCTGACTGGAGGGCTCACAGCTCCCTCGCAGCCCAGTGAGAATGATTCCATGTCTGGTCCATGTCTACAGAGTTTGTCTTCCCCTGTTTTAAGTGGCAGTCAGGTGGGGGTAGTTAGTGCTAATGTCAGGGTGGGGGTTTTGTGGGATTTGGACAGTGTAGGAGTTAGGCATGTACTGGCCAATGTTCGGGATTTGCTTCCATGGTTGGAACGGGGGGTGGGAACACCCGGGCATTTAGCTGCATGGGTAGGTCCACGGGTTGGTGGTTCTGGTTGCCTATGTGAGGTGGCAGAGGTGTCGGGTAGAAGTGCAGGCCTGTGTCGGTGTCGGTGCAGACAGTGAAGGAAAAGGAGTGCAGAATTCATTTGGATGACTGGGCTCATGGGGAGGTGTACGTGTGCTTTGAAGGACCATTGGGGCGCACCTTAAAAAAGGAGGTCAGGGAAAAGCTCTGGAAGGATGAGTACATCAAGATCTTTTCCCTTCTCCCTTTAGAGAAATTTAATCTGGATAAGGGAAAGAAGGATGACAGTAAGAAAGAGGAAGAGGAGAAGCGCAGGTTGCGTCTGATCCCTCAGACGTTTTTCAATTGGCTTTAGGCGTTTACCATTTTGGCAAGAGTTATAGGCGAGAAGGCGCCAGAAAATTGCTCTGCTTTATTTTGTTACATGGACTCCATAGGTGAAGCCCATAGGGTGTACGGGGGCAAGCTTGGCTCAGGCACGATGAGCAGTTCTGGCAGAGGAAGGCCATTCGGCCTGCAATTAGGTGGGATCAGAAGGACATAGGTCTCTGGTTGCGGGTCATGGCACAATATAAGTTTGGCCACCCCTTTCACGGAGGGGCCGGGAATACCGGCCAAGGCAATAATCAGCCTGGGAACTGGGGGTCAGGCAGGTCAGTCCAGGTGGGTAAAAATTGGGCCTATGATGGCAGCTCAACGACGGCCAGTGCAAATTTGTAGCCAACTGTAAATTTAAACACCTATGCTCGCATTGCAGTGGCTCCTTTCATGGGGTCGCCAAATGTTTCAAGAAGGGCAAGCTTAAAGCAGGGGGTGGTAATATGCAAGGCGGAGACACCAGTGAAGCTGGA
Organism: Ranitomeya imitator; assembly: GCF_032444005.1. NCBI lineage: Eukaryota > Metazoa > Chordata > Amphibia > Anura > Dendrobatidae > Ranitomeya > Ranitomeya imitator. The sequence continues at coordinate 489,007,795 of NC_091283.1, forward strand.
AAAGATGGTCCCTTATCTAAATAGATATCCAGATAAGGGCAAAGCAGACTTGCTGCTTTCAGGATTTTGGGATGGTTTTGTTATTCCGACTCCTCCTTTTACTATTCCTCAGGATTTTAAGAACCTTCGGTCAGCGATGTTGTATGGGGATGTGGTTTTGGAGAAATTGGCTAAGGAAGTTGCTTTGGGTCATATGGCAGGTCCTCTTACTGAACCTCCTTTTGAGGATTTGGTAGTTTCTCAACTGGGGGTTGTGCCTAAGAAGGAGCCGAATAAGTTCCGGTTGATTCATCATTTGTCTTATCCTCGGGGGATGTCAGTGAACGACGGTATTGACTCAGAACTCTGTTCTGTGTTTTACGCGTCTTTTGACGAAGCAGCAAAATGGGTTAGGAAGTGTTGCAAGGGGGCTCTCATGGCTAAGACAGATATCGAATCAGCATTTCGGTTGTTGCTGGTTCATCCGGATAGTGTTAAACTGTTGGGTTGTTATTGGAAAGGGGTTTTTTTTGTAGATAGGTGTTTGCCTATGGGCTTTTCTTTATCTTGCTCCTTTTTTGAGACCTTTAGTTTAATTTTGGAATGGATAGTTAGGGAGGTGTCAGGTTTTGATTCTATCATTCATTATCTGGATGATTTTTTCTGGTTTAGTCTAGCCGAGTCGGAGTGTTGTCACAGGATTCTGAGAGCAACTGAATGGGTGGTGGGGCGTTTTGCGGTTCCGTTGGCTCCAGGCAAAACAGAAGGTCTGAGTACATGCTTGCATTTTCTGGGCATTGTTATTGACACTGTGAAGTGGGAGTTTAGATTGCCTGAGGAGAAGGCTTTGACGCTGAGGGAGGAAGTGTCCAGGGCACGCTGGTTGAGGAAACTGCCGCTGCGGGATCTCCAGTCGTTGTTGGGGAAGCTTAATTTTGCATGTCAGATTATGCCTATGGGGAGAGTCTTTTCGCAGAGGTTAGCCAGTGCTACTGCGGGTGTTCGAGCCCCTCACCACTTTGTCTGGCTTTCGGCAGAGCACAGGGCAGATTTGGTGGTTTGGGATACGTTTTTGGCAGAATACAATGGCCGTTCATTGTCAATGGAGGAGGCGGTGGATAGCGGGACTTTGGATTAGTTCACGGATGTGGCAGGAGGACGTGGTTTTTGTTTTTTTAATGGTCAGTGGTGTGTGGCGCAATGGCCGGAGGAGTGGTTTTCTTCATGTTTGGTTCAAAATATTGCGCTGTTAGAAATCTTTCCTATTCTGGTTGTGGTGCATCTGTGGAAACAGGAGTGTCGGGTGAGGTTTAATTGTGACAACATGGGGGTGATCTGTGCAGTAAACTGTCTCACTGCGTCGTGACCCCCGATGGTTCGGGTACTTAGGCAATTGGTTTTGACGTGTTTGACTTTGAACTCTCATGTTACGGCGTCTCATGTGCCGGAGGGTTCGGAATGCGATTACTGATTCTCTTTCTTGTTCAGAGTGGGAACGTTTTCGGTTGTTGGCCCCAGAGGCGGAGTTTGAGGGGCTGGAGTGCCCGGAGGAGCTCTGGAATGTGGTCTGCGGGCCGCAGAGTCGCTGATTAGGGCTTCGTTGACTCCCAGGACCTGGGAGGTATACTAGATGGTATAGCATACTTGGGAAGGTTTGTTGGCTGCGTACCCTAGCATCCCGTCAGCGGTTGATAAGGTGGAGATCTTGCTTTCCTGGTTAAGTAGAGGTGTGGCGGAAGGTTGGTTGTCGGTGAAGGTTTTGCGTATTATGGTAGCTTTGGCCTTTGGATTTAAGTTGTGGGGTCAACAGGATTTGACGAACGTCTTTTTTTGAAACAAAGTCAGAATAGGCGGCTTCACAGGAGTGCCACGCTGGCAATGGGAGTTTTTTAGTGCAGGTAACATGCTGCAGCTCGGGCCGGATGCCTCAGAAGACGATAAGACAGGATGAAGTAAAAATGGACTGGTCATATAGAGCGCAAGCGACACAGTTCAGCTGATATTAAAAAGTCTTCATTTACCGTATATACTCGAGTATAAGCCGAGATTTTCAGCCCAAATTTTTGGGCTGAAAGTGCCCCTCTCGGCTTATACTCGAGTCATGATCGGCGGTGGGGTCGGCGGGTGAGGGGGAGAGAGGACTGTCATATACTCACCTAGTCCCGGTGCTCCTGTCACTGTCCCTGCCTGTCCCATGGTCTTCGGGTGCCGCAGCTCTTCCTCTGTTCAGCGGTCACATGGTACCGCTCATTAAAGTTATGAATATGGACTCCACTCCCATAGGGATGGAGCCGCATATTCATTCCTGTAATGAGCGGTGCCAGTGACCGCTGACAGAGGAAGAGCTGTGGCACCCAAAGACCATCTGTCCGGGATTCGGAGCCAGGGACCCCGCCGGAGCAGGTAAGTATCTCATATTTACCTGTCCACGTTCCACACGCCAGGCGCTGCTCCGTCTTCCGCGTCCTCTGCACTGACTGTTCAGGTCAGAGGGCGCGATGACGTACTAGTGTGCGCGCTGCCCTCTGCCTGAACAGTCAGTGCGGAGAGACGCCGAGACGGGACGCTGAGGAGCAGCGGGCAGCAAGAGAGGTGAGCATGTTGTTTTTTTTTTTATTGCAGCAGCAGCATTATATATTGCATAGCTTTATATGGAGCGTCTATGGGGCAATAATCAACGGTGCAGAGCATTCTATATGGCACAGCTTTATATGGAGCATCTATGGGGCCATAATGAATGGTGCAGAGCATTATATATGGCACATCTTTATATGGAGCATCTATGGGGCCTGTTGTGAATTCTGTGGCTGAGTTCACTTCTGTGGTCACAAGTGGTATTGCAGTCTCTGGGCTTCCTCCCTCAGGTGTTTTGGTGAGCTCGTTGGCTGCCTTGCTATTTAGCTCCGCCTGAGTCTGTCTTCCTTGCTCCTTGTCAATGTTCCAGTGTTGGATCTGAGCTACTGCATCGTTCCTTGGGCCTGCTGCTCTGCTAGATAAGTGCTTCTAGTTTGTTTTCTGTTTTTTCTGTCCAGCTTGTTATTATCTTTTGCTGGAAGCTCTGAGAAGCAAAGGGGTGCACCGCCGTGCTGTTAGTTCGGCACGGTGGGTCTTTTTGCCCCTTTGCGTGGTTTTCGTTTTAGGGTTTTTGTAGACTGCATAGTTCTCTTTGCTATCCTCGCTCTGTCTAGAATATCGGGCCTCACTTTGCTGAATCTATTTCATTCCTACGTTTGTCTTTTCATCTTGCTAACAGTCATTATATGTGGGGGCTGCCTATTCCTTTGGGGTATTTCTCTGAGGTAAGTCAGGCTTGTATTTCTATCTTCAGGCTAGTCAGCTCCTCAGGCAGTGCCGAGTTGCATAGGTAGTTGATAGGCGCAATCCACTGCTGCTTCCAGTTGTGTGAGGATAGATCAGGTACTGCAGTCTACAGAGATTCCACGTCTCAGAGCTCGTCCTATTGTTTTGGGTTATTGCCAGATCTCTGTATGTGCGCTGATTACTGCACGCTGTGTTGCCTGATTGCCAGCCATAACAGTACAAGGAGCCATTCAATGATTTCCAATAGAGGGAAAAAAGAAATCCTGACATCATTTTTTTTTCTTAGCTCTGTCTTCAGTCTTTTTTTTCCCCTAGACATTAGAGTGCTTCAGGACACAGCTGTGGACATGGATATTCAGGCTCTGTGCTCCTCAATGGATAATCTCGTTGTAAATGTACAAAAGATTCAAGATACTATTGATCAGAAATCGATGCTAGAACCAAGAATTCCGATTCCTGATTTGTTTTTTGGTGACAGAACTAAGTTCCTGAGCTTCAGAAATAATTGTAAGCTATTTTTGGCCTTGAAACCTCATTCTTCTGGTAATCCTATTCAACAGGTTTTGATTATTATTTCTTTTTTGCGCGGCGACCCACAGGACTGGGCGTTTTCTCTTGCACCAGGAGATTCTGCATTGAGTAATGTTGATGCATTTTTCCAGGCGCTGGGATTGCTTTACGATGAGCCTAATTCAGTGGATCAAGCTGAGAAAAATCTGCTGGCTTTATGCCAGGGTCAGGATGATGTAGAAGTATATTGTCAGAAATTTAGAAAATGGTCAGTGCTCACTCTGTGGAATGAATCTGCACTAGCGGCTTTGTTCAGAAAGGGTCTCTCTGAAGCTCTTAAGGATGTAATGGTGGGATTTCCTATGCCTGCTGGTTTGAATGAGTCTATGTCCTTGGCCATTCAGATCGGTCGTCGCTTGCGCGAGCGTAAATCTGTGCACCATCTGGCGGTATTGTCTGAGAGTAAGCCTGAGCCTATGCAGTGCGACAGGACTATGACTAAAGTAGAACGGCACGAACACAGACGTCTGAACAGACTGTGTTTCTATTGTGGTGATTCTACTCATGCTATTTCTAATTGTCCTAAACGCACTAGGCGGTTCGATAGCTCTGCCGTTATTGGTACTGTACAGTCCAAATTCCTTTTGTCCATTACCTTAATGTGCTCTTTGTCATCATATTCTGTCATGGCGTTTGTGGATTCAGGCGCTGCCCTGAATCTGATGGATTTGGATTATGCTAAACGTTGTGGATTTTTCTTGGAGCCTTTGCGGTGTCCTATTCCGTTGAGAGGAATTGATGCTACACCTCTGGCCAAGAATAAGCCTCAGTACTGGGCCCAGCTGACCATGTGCATGGCTCCTGCACATCAGGAAGTTATTCGCTTTTTGGTACTGCATAATTTGCATGATGTGGTCGTGTTGGGGTTGCCATGGCTACAAACCCATAATCCAGTATTGGATTGGAACTCTATGTCGGTAACCAGCTGGGGTTGTCAGGGAGTACATGGTGATGTTCCATTTTTGTCTATTTCGTCATCCATTCCTTCTGACATCCCAGAGTTCTTGTCGGACTTTCAGGATGTATTTGAAGAGTCCAAGTCTGATGCCCTTCCTCCGCATAGGAATTGTGATTGTGCTATCGATTTGATTCCTGGTAGTAAATTCCCTAAGGGTCGTTTATTTAATTTGTCCGTACCTGAACACACCGCTATGCGCAGTTATGTGAAGGAGTCCCTGGAGAAGGGACATATTCGCCCATCGTCGTCACCATTGGGAGCAGGGTTCTTTTTTGTAGCCAAGAAGGATGGTTCGCTAAGACCGTGTATTGATTACCGCCTTCTTAATAAGATCACTGTTAAGTTTCAGTATCCCTTGCCATTGATTTCTGACTTGTTTGCTCGGATTAAGGGGGCTAGTTGGTTTACTAAGATTGATCTTCGTGGTGCGTATAATCTGGTGAGAATCAGGCAGGGAGATGAATGGAAAACGGCATTTAATACGCCCGAGGGTCATTTTGAGTATCTGGTGATGCCGTTCGGACTTGCCAATGCTCCATCTGTTTTTCAGTCTTTTATGCATGACATTTTCCGTGAGTATCTGGATAAATTCTTGATTGTTTACTTGGATGACATTTTGATCTTCTCAGATGATTGGGAGTCTCATGTGAAGCAAGTCAGAATGGTTTTCCAGGTCCTGCGTGCTAATTCCTTGTTCGTGAAGGGATCAAAGTGTCTCTTCGGTGTGCAGAAAGTTTCATTTTTGGGGTTCATCTTTTCCCCTTCTACTATCGAGATGGATCCGGTTAAGGTTCAGGCCAACCAGGATTGGACTCAGCCGACATCTCTAAAAAGTTTGCAGAAATTCCTGGGCTTTGCTAATTTTTATCGTCGCTTCATCTGTAATTTTTCTAGCATTGCCAGACCATTGACCGATTTGACCAAGAAGGGTGCTGATTTGGTTAATTGGTCTTCTGCTGCCGTGGAAGCTTTTCAGGAGTTGAAGCGTCGTTTTTGCTGTGCCCCTGTGTTGTGTCAACCTGATGTTTCTCTTCCGTTCCAGGTCGAGGTTGATGCTTCTGAGATTGGTGCAGGGGCGGTTTTGTCACAGAGAGGTTCTGGTTGCTCAGTGTTCAAACCATGTGCTTTCTTTTCCAGGAAATTTTCTGCTGCTGAGCGTAATTATGATGTGGGCAACCGAGAGTTGCTGGCCATGAAGTGGGCATTCGAGGAGTGGCGTCATTGGCTTGAGGGTGCTAAGCATCGCGTGGTGGTTTTGACTGATCATAAGAACCTTACTTATCTTGAGTCTGCCAAGCGCTTGAATCCTAGACAGGCCCGTTGGTCGTTATTTTTTGCTCGTTTTGATTTTGTGATTTCATACCTTCCGGGCTCTAAAAATGTGAAGGCGGATGCTCTGTCTAGGAGTTTTGTGCCCGACTCTCCGGGGTTATCTGAGCCGGCGAGTATCCTCAAGGAAGGAGTCATTGTGTCTGCCATCTCCCCTGATTTGCGGAGAGTGTTGCAGAAATTTCAGGCTAATAAACCTGATCGTTGTCCGGCCGAGAAACTGTTCGTCCCTGATAGGTGGACTAGTAAAGTTATCTCTGAACTTCATTGTTCGGTGCTGGCCGGTCATCCAGGAATCTTTGGTACCAGGGAGTTGGTTGCTAGATCCTTCTGGTGGCCATCTCTGTCACGGGATGTGCGTGCTTTTGTGCAGTCCTGTGGAATTTGTGCTAGGGCTAAGCCCTGCTGTTCACGTGCCAGTGGGTTGCTTTTGCCCTTGCCGGTCCCGAAGAGGCCTTGGACACATATTTCGATGGATTTCATTTCTGACCTTCCCGTTTCTCAAAAGATGTCTGTCATTTGGGTGGTCTGTGATCGCTTTTCTAAAATGGTCCATCTGGTGCCCTTGGTTAAATTGCCTTCCTCCTCTGATTTGGTGCCTTTGTTCTTCCAGCATGTGGTTCGTTTACATGGCATTCCTGAGAATATTGTTTCTGACAGAGGTTCCCAGTTTGTCTCGAGGTTCTGGCGAGCCTTTTGTGGTAGGATGGGCATTGACCTATCTTTTTCCTCGGCCTTCCATCCTCAGACTAATGGCCAGACCGAACGAACCAATCAGACCTTGGAAACATATCTGAGATGTTTTGTTTCCGCTGACCAGGATGATTGGGTGTCATTTTTGCCGTTGGCTGAGTTCGCCCTTAATAATCGGGCCAGCTCGGCTACCTTGGTCTCTCCATTTTTCTGCAATTCTGGGTTCCATCCTCGTTTCTCTTCAGGACAGGTTGAGTCTTCGGACTGTCCTGGTGTGGATTATGTGGTGGACAGGTTGCAGCAGATCTGGACTCAGGTAGTGGACAATTTGACCTTGTCCCAGGAGAAGGCTCAGCTTTTCGCTAATCGCAGACGCCGTGTGGGACCCCGACTTCGTGTTGGGGATCTGGTTTGGTTATCTTCTCGTCATATACCTATGAAGGTTTCCTCTCCTAAATTTAAACCTCGTTTTATTGGTCCGTATAGGATTTCTGAGATTCTCAATCCGGTGTCTTTTCGTCTGACCCTCCCAGACTCCTTTTCCATACATAATGTATTCCATAGGTCGTTGTTGAGGAGATACGTGGCACCTATGGTTCCATCTGTGGAGCCTCCTGCCCCTGTTTTGGTGGAGGGGGAATTGGAGTATATTGTGGAGAAGATTTTGGATTCTCGTGTCTCTAGACGGAAACTCCAGTATCTGGTCAAATGGAAGGGTTATGCTCAGGAAGATAATTCCTGGGTTTTTGCCTCTGATGTCCATGCCCCAGATCTTGTTCGTGCCTTTCATGTGGCTCATCCTGGTCGGCCTGGGGGTTCTGGTGAGGGTTCGGTGACCCCTCCTCAAGGGGGGGGTACTGTTGTGAATTCTGTGGCTGAGTTCACTTCTGTGGTCACAAGTGGTATTGCAGTCTCTGGGCTTCCTCCCTCAGGTGTTTTGGTGAGCTCGTTGGCTGCCTTGCTATTTAGCTCCGCCTGAGTCTGTCTTCCTTGCTCCTTGTCAATGTTCCAGTGTTGGATCTGAGCTACTGCATCGTTCCTTGGGCCTGCTGCTCTGCTAGATAAGTGCTTCTAGTTTGTTTTCTGTTTTTTCTGTCCAGCTTGTTATTATCTTTTGCTGGAAGCTCTGAGAAGCAAAGGGGTGCACCGCCGTGCTGTTAGTTCGGCACGGTGGGTCTTTTTGCCCCTTTGCGTGGTTTTCGTTTTAGGGTTTTTTGTAGACTGCATAGTTCTCTTTGCTATCCTCGCTCTGTCTAGAATATCGGGCCTCACTTTGCTGAATCTATTTCATTCCTACGTTTGTCTTTTCATCTTGCTAACAGTCATTATATGTGGGGGCTGCCTATTCCTTTGGGGTATTTCTCTGAGGTAAGTCAGGCTTGTATTTCTATCTTCAGGCTAGTCAGCTCCTCAGGCAGTGCCGAGTTGCATAGGTAGTTGATAGGCGCAATCCACTGCTGCTTCCAGTTGTGTGAGGATAGATCAGGTACTGCAGTCTACAGAGATTCCACGTCTCAGAGCTCGTCCTATTGTTTTGGGTTATTGCCAGATCTCTGTATGTGCGCTGATTACTGCACGCTGTGTTGCCTGATTGCCAGCCATAACAGGGGCCATAATGAACGGTGCAGAGCATTATATATTGCACATCTTTATATGGAGCATCTATGGGGTAATAATGAACGGTGCAGAGCATTATATATGGCACAGTTTTATATGGAGCATCTATGGGGCCATAATGAACGGTGCAGAGCATTATATATTGCACATCTTTATATGAAGCATCTATGGGGCCATAATCAACGGTGCAGAGCATTATATATGGCACAGCTTTATATGGAGCATCTATGGGGCCATACTGAACGGTGCAGAGCATTATATATGGCACAGCTTTATGTGGAGCATCTATGGGGCAATAATGAAATGTATGGAGCATTATATGTGGCACAGTTTTATATGGAGCATCTATAGGGCCATAATGAAATGTATGGAGCATTATATGTGGCACAGCTTTATATGGAGCACCTATAGGCCATATTGAACGGTATGGAGCATCTATTTTTATTTTTGAAATTCACCGGTAGCTGCTGCATTTTCCACCCTAGGCTTATACTCGAGTATACTTTTCGTCTTGTAAACTGTGGTGTCTGTTCACATGGGGTGCATTTGTTTAGCGCTGGGCAGGCCCGCCTGATCTGATAGAAGGGTGTCACTACTAGGCCTGCCTGGATGCTGTGCATCTCCATTGTGTGAACAGCGCCACATACAAGTTTTTATGTGCAGCAATGTGCCAAGCAGCCACCCCCTCCATTAGTTTGGTAGCTGGTGAGTGGCTGCCTCATCGGTTATGCTGCACCTGTGTTGTTTCTATTTTAACCACATGGGTCCACTGCATCCTATTAGTGCATTTGTTTGGAGGCCTAGGCAGGTAAGAACCTCTGCCGTGTTTTGCTGTTTTTTATACTTGAGTCAATAAGTTTTCCCAGTTTTTTGTGGCAAAATTAGGGGGGTCGGCTTATACTCGGGTCGGCTTATACTTGAGTATATACGGTAATATTTCCACAACGTGTTTCAACTGAATAGTTCTTCAGGTGGCAGTTATTACATTGAAAGGCGTTGTGGAAATATTAAATGAAGACTTTTTAATACCAGCTGAACTGTGTCGCTTGCGCTCTATATGACTGGTCCATTTTTACTTCATCCTTTTTTTAAAGCAGGCGGTGAAAGGGACTCACAGAAGTAAAGGTCAAGGGGACAGGAGGTGTCCTGTTTCATTCAGTTTGTTGAAGAGTTTTGGGGGGGTACTGGAATCGTTTTGCTTGTTGCCTTTTTTTCTTCCATTCTTTATTTTCATTTTCAAATTTAAAGAACAAGCAAACATTACTCTATATCTCGCCATATACAGCCAGCATTCCCTTTGATCAGATGAGGCCAAAACCCTGTAAATTATAGAAAGGCCTCAATATCAGTATGATCAAAGTACCTCCCAAATAGAGATATGCTAGGCTTCTTATTAAATAACTAGATTGTGGCCCGATTCTAACGCATCGGGTATTCTAGAATATGCATGTCCCCGTAGTATATGGACAATGATGATTCCAGAATTCGCGGCAGACTGTTCCCGTCGCTGATTGGTCGAGCCAACCTTTATGACATCATCGTCGTCATGGCAACCATTATGACATCTACATCGATACTGTGCCCGTAGCTGAATCAGAAACGTGGGATTTCTACGTCTTTTATGACATCATCGTCGCTGTGCCCGTTGCTGATTGGTCGAGGCCAATCCTGGCCTCGACCAATCAGAGACGCGGGATATCTACGTCCTTTATGACATCATCGTCGCTGTGCTCGTCGCTGATTGGTCGAGGCCTGGCGGCCTCGACCAATCAGAAAGGCGGGATTTCCAGGACAGACAGAAAGACAGACAGAAAGACAGACAGAAAGACAGACAGACAGAAAGACAGACAGACGGAAAAACCCTTAGACAATTATATATATAGATTGGAGGGGAGTAAGAAAGTGTCTGATTTGGAGGTATTGATAAAAAAAACTTCCATTCTAATTTATGGGTCCTCACCAGAGATTCAAAAGCAACAAGTGTTTTATTATTAAATAAATAAGCTAAGGAAGTGACCCCCAGTCTGGACCAGTTACTCAAATTGAGATGTGGGATATGGGCCTCCAATGACCTAACAGAAATTTTTGTCGGGGATGGAAAGTCACCCGTCCCTACCCAGAGTCTCCACATGGACAATGACGACCTCATAATTGGGAGAATTGGATTAATTAGTCGGCGATAAAAGTTCGGCTTCCAAAAGAAGTCTAGTAGAGCCCAGTCATGTGAAACAGTTTTCAATTTGGAATCATCTATGTGAGGACGACTGAGACCACCAGCTCTCTGTGCTTTTAAGTAACGCTGCCCTGTGGTAAGCCAAAATATTGGGTACTCCCAGTCCTCCACGGACATAACTACAAACCATAGATTTATAAGCTACTCTGGCCCTCTTCTTCACCCAAATAAATTTTCCAATAAGTAATTGTTTTTTAATTAATAATTTTAAGGGGATTCCACGAAAAAAATGTACAATTTTTGGTAAGAACACCATCTTAAAGGACTGTATTCTATATATACATATATATATATATATACATATACATATATATACATCCAAGATAAATGAAGACCCGAATACCTATGTAGTTCTGTATTTAAGGAATTATATAGCTTATTAAAATTTTCTTTAAGAATAAGATGTGAAGAAGTCTTCAATCTTCCCAGATACGGAATACCTTCAGTTTGCCATTTAAAGGGAAATAGCTTCTCTAGATAGTCCCGCAGGGCAAGGGGAACTGCAATGGGGAAAATCACAGATTTAGAAGCATTCAGTTTATAATAGGAGATTCTGGAAAACTTCTCAATGCTTGTCGGCTTTTGAAGTCTGTCTTTTTAGGCTAGCTTTTTCTCTTGAACTTTTTGGGGCCTTGAGTGTGGGAGAACTGGTATCACCAAGCAAAAGGGTGATGGGTGGGCTTTTGGCTAGAGATGTTCTAGTTAAGTCAGGTAGTGTGAAGTTTTGGGTGCGTCGGTCGAAAACAGACCAGGAGGGCAAGGGTAGGCGGGTCGTGTTGGGATCAGACAGTTAAAGATTCACTGATGTGTCCAGTGAGGTGTTTGCAACCGTTTTGGGATTTTCAGCCCAGTTTTGGGGGGCACTGTTATGTCATGTGGATGGGTCTTTCTTGTCCAGGTACCGGTTTACTGTGATGTTTAGGAAAGCTGTTCGCCTGTTGGGTTTAGATGAGTCTTGCTTCGCTCCTCATTCCTTCCGAATTGGTGCAGCAACAGAAGCAGCGTCGTATAGGTTAAGGACAGAAGATATTCAACGCATTGGGAGATGGCGGTCTGAGCATTATCGGAGTTACGTTAGGCCTCAGGAAGTAATTGGAGATTCCAGCGGGTAAAGTTCGTTTAAAAGTTTTCACGTTAATTTTTATTCAGAACTTATGTGTTTCATTTTTTCAGGCTCTTCTTCGTTGCTTATGTATATTTGCGGCCATTCGTATGTTCACTGGGGAGCTTTGCAAGCTGACCTACAGAAGGAAGGTAGACAGCTCCATTTTCCCAGGAACACGGTGGTGGTCTGGTGGCTTGGCTTTAGGGGGATGGCCTGGAACAGGATCCTGAAGGAGACACATAACAGTGCCCGTATGGACAGAGCTCCGGATATACTTGTTCTACATGTGGGCGGTAATGATCTCGTAGTTCAGCCATTCAGGGAGCTGTTAAAAGATATCATGCACGATTTGCTATGGTTGTGGTTGTTGTATCCTGGGATTACCATTGTGTGGTCGGAAATTGTGCCACGTAAGCGTTGGTGGAATATGAGATTGCTTGGGAAGCTCAACAAAGACAAAATAAAGGTTAATAAGGCGGTGTCTTCTCTTGTTTCCAAAAATGGGGGCGTTTCGGTAAGGCATTTTGAATGGAAAAAAGGGCAGGATGATTTTTAGTTAACCGACAGGGTTCATCTGAACGCGGTGGGTAGTGACATGTGGGCTCTTGGTTTGCAGGAAGGAATTGAGAGGGCCATAGCTTTTCGATCTTGTGGGGTCTCGGGCCTTTGAGGTGTTCAAAGGCCCTCATTGTGGCAGTTGGGGGGAGTCCTTGAAGTTGGTTTAAATTGGAATGGGGGATCCATGGGTATATTGTTTCCTCCTTTTGGAGTTTTAATATGGTTGGATCTGGTGAAATGTGGATGGGAGTTTCGGCAATGGTGGTCGGACCCCCAGGAAATTCTAGTGAATAGTGGAACCCTTGTGGTTATGGTGCTCCCGAGCCAGTGGGCTAACAGCTGGGAGTAATTGGTGGTATTTTAAGTTCACTGTTTATTTTGGTAATCACCAGATTTTGGGAGCTTCAAGGACTCCTCCCAGCATGTGAACTGTTATTTATATTTCATTGTGTATTTGGTTGTTTGTTTAAATAAAGGCTGCTGTGACCATAATTTTCCAAAAGAAAAATGAGTGTTCATGTTCTTTTGGGATATTGCTCACGGTGTAGGTGGGAACAGTAGGGAAGGGGCTAACATCTGAGGTTCTACCGCCAAAGGACCTCAACAATACCAGGGTCAAGAAAGGCCAGAGCTGAGCCGTCCCCCCCTCACGTCATGGGCGGAGGCTGACATGACTATGGTTTGGAGGGGCGTAGGGGATAGTTAATGAAGGGGATGGCTTGAATGGGGGTCATATTTAAGAACGGGATAGGGGTGGGGCTGGCCAGTTCCCTCTCTCAAGAGTCAAGTTTGGTCCCACCCTCCTGCCCCTTTTAATTTTGTCTGGCAAGGGATTTCACTTGGTGCATAGTATTTTCTTGGGTCATGGTGGCTGAGGCGGTTGGGGGGAGTCTTTGAAGTTGGTCTAAATTGTAAATACTGTACATTGTTTATTTGGTTGTTTGTTTAAATAAAGGATGCTGTGGCCATAATTTTCCAAAAGAAAAATCAGTGTTCATGTTCTTTTGGGGTATTGCTCACAGTGTGGGTGGGAACAGTCGGGAAGGTGCTAACGGCTGAGGTTCTTCCCCCATAGGACCTCGACAATACCAGGGTCATGCCTTTTCCATGATGGAACTTTTTCTAAGTGAGTGACCTGGAGTGACATCATCATTGTGACGTGACATCACGTCAGATCAGTTAATCAAACTTGTCATGGCTCCCGTCCTGCGGAGTGCGGACACAGATTAGTGGTGTGGCTTATAACTTATTAAGGGGGGGGATAGAAATCTCTTGTGATACTAGCCTTCAAAAAAAGGAAATTGGTGCCCAGTTAAAAATGGGAAATAAAGACCGCTATGTGTGGTCTTGACGTCAAGCCATACAAGAGTTTTCAATCACAATTCCCAGCCTTGAAGACTCTGGTCATGCCTTCCAAACCATTGCTGTTCAAGTCCTTAAAGGGATTGCCTAGGACTAAAAAAAAAACCGAACCATATGGGTGTGAATTGTCATGATTAAGGGAGCTTAGTCTCGAGAAACGCGTTGAGATTCACACCCATATGGTTCGTGCTGAAGTCTGTATCCTCCATGTTTATAGTTTGTGAATAAAGAAAATTCTTTTTTACGGATTCGGTGAAGCTGGACATTCCTTCTTTTTTTGATTCTACACGCCTGGACACAGTGGGTCCGTGCTCCCGAAGTTTGGCTTATGCATCACGGGTGAGCTGGCTCATTTTTCCTCTTTCCACATTGCCTATGACTACCATAAGGATGAGCCAACAATTAAATAGGTCTTCAATGTTAGGTTGATAAAGGTGATAAAGGTCCAGCACTCCTTCACAATCAGCTGTTATTGCAGGAACAATATGACTTTAAACACTGTTTAGACACTTTTCCTTGGACATTAATATCCCTCAAATAAACCACTGAATTGCCTCATGTTGATTATAACCTGTTCACATAAAAATCTATTGGGTCCATGTCAGTAACTGCATCATCATCCTAGCTGCCAGTTGTCCAGAATTCTCCGGAACTGTCTACATTTTTAGCTACATTCCCTTCACTGTCAGAAAGAGGCAGAGTTTGTGTAAAGTTTGTCTAAAAGTAGGCATACTGTATGTTGGTGGGTTGGAGGTGGTCCAGGCATAAGATGAAGGTATTCCAGGGTGGGACCAGGTGTTGGGACTTAAACTTGCCTTTGCTACCAATTCTAAGATGAAATTGCAAAGAGACACCGAGCAGTCATAGAATTCAAAATTGTAACAACTTTATTGAATATATAACAATACAAAACATATCATATCAGACAGCTGGACAAACAGGGCTAAAAGTTGGCAACTAGATGTCACAGCATCAAAAACAGCCCAAGGTTAGGTACATCCCTGAATGAGGGCATACATATACAAACGTATATCAAGAGTACAGAATATATTAACATCCACAGACTCATGGAACAGATGTAACCGTTAGAAATAACTAATAAGTAATAGTAAAGTTATATGTTCCACAACTGCGGTGCTGATAAGTAATACAATAGTACAGCAAGATTCCATGTATACACTCTACCTGGTAAGGGTGGTAAGTAGCGCAGGGACACCCGTCCACCCCGACGCGCGTTTCGGTAATGGTAACTTCCTCAAGGGGCACACGGATTCAAAAAGGGCATGGAGTATAAATAGGGATCCATGTATAGCGTCAGTCAGTTGTGCGTTACCTCACATCCGCCTGGTCCCATCAAGCCGGGCAGCCGTGAGCCGGAAACACGTGGGGCCCCACGTGACCAGGAAATCGGCACGCAGTCAATGGGAACCCTCAGACCAAAGCAAAGCCAGCACATGCGTAGTGGATAAACTGGTGTGTCAAAGACATATCTATTGAGGGCAAGATAAAGGGCAGAAGCAAGCGATTAACATACTGGGAAAAACGGCGATGCGATCCTAGTTGGCAAGGTGAAAAAGGTAACTGGAAGCACAAAGGCACCGTAATGTGTATACACCCCTTGAGCATAACAGTGGCATCCAGGTATCATAAAGTCCCCAGGAAAGCCGCTACACTATGCAATCCCTTACAAAAGACAGCTAGGCTCAGGCACCATAAAGGAAAACGTGCAATAATATTATAAACCTGTATATACATGGTGTCAATAAATTTACATATGCAATAAAACTATACGTTCTAAAGTGTATACAATGCAAATAATATAAAAACATATATTATAAAGAAATAGACTAAAGATTATCCATGGCAGGTATACATATACAGTATATATATATATATATATATATATACATGACCCAAATGAACATATATGAGCACCAGTAGCCACAGCCGAGCCCAAATGGGTATCGCATAGACGTGTGTGGTGTCTAACACCCCGACATACATATTAAATACAGTATAAATAAACGAGCATGGGATGATCCTCTTCCACTTTATTGATGTATTAAATTCAGGAGTTCTCAGTTCTCCACAAATCTATAGGATCACCCTAAATCAAAGAAAGAAAAAATTAAAATCCAACTAAAAACAAAAGATGCGGGCGTACATCAAAACACAGCAGTGAGGTGACTAGAGAAAAGGCGCAAAACTAATATTCTCATTCAACCCCATTGGATGCACAGTATTAAGGGTCCATAGCCAACGTGTTTCCAACTGACCCAAACGTTTGAATAGATTCCCCCCTCGGATATTGATATTCAACATGTCTATACCACGCACTCTAAATAGGGTGCTGTCGCTTTGGTGGCAAGACTTAAAATGCCTAGGAATTGTTTTAAGGGTAGTTACATCCTCTTGTGTTGTGGCGGTCTGGATCCCTAAGACATGCTCCCTGATCCTCATTTTGAATTGTCTCGTTGTTATCCCAAAGTAGATGTATCCACATGGGCATGTGGCATAGTAAATAATGTACCTAGAGGTACATGTGATTCGTTTTCTGATAGTAAAGTTCTTTGTACCATCTGAATTAGTAAATACATTACATCTGTCCACATTTGGGCATGCTACACAGCGGCCGCATGGGGTGCAACCCCCAATCACTGGGATACTATCCAAAAATGTTCTTGGTCCCTGTCCCAAGTAGTGACTCCTTATTAAATGGTCTCTTAAATTTTTGGCACGTCTGAAGGTTATCAGTGGCCTCTTAGGGAGAAACTTACCAATAATAGTGTCTATTTGTAGAATAGGCCAGGTCTTAGTCAATGCCAATCTCACCCTATCCGCCTGTGGGTGAAAGGTAGTGATAAATCTCAATTGGCCTTCACCAATATTGACTCTATTCACCTGTGATTTATATAGTAGATGATTGCGAGTAGAATACTTTGCCCTATGATAGGTCTTTTTGATAATACGTCTACTGTATCCCCTTTCAAGAAAACGTGTCGACAGTTCCCTGGCTCGTTTTTCAAAATCAGTGTCCGTGGAACAAATGCTACATAGATGGAGGAATTGTCCCACGGGTATAGATGAAACCATGTGACGAGGATGGCAAGAGGAGGCATGCAGTAGTGTGTTTGTTGACGTTGCCTTGCGGAAAATATCCGTCCAGATATTCCCAGCATGATCCTTACTTATCATCACATCCAGGAAACTGATTTTTGACATATCCCACTCACAGGTGAGAGTAATATTCAGATCATTGCTGTTGAGACATCCAATGAGTTGCTCCAGGTCAATGGCCGTACCCTGCCAGACAAAAAGGATGTCATCAATGTACCGCATCCAAAAGGGGACACAGTCCATCGATGACAGCCTGTCTGACAGGAAGAGGTCCCTCTCCCACAGCCCCAGGAACAGATTAGCATAGGCCGGCGCAAAGGCCACGCCCATGGCTGTCCCCTGGAGCTGCAGGTAGAAGGACCCCTTAAAGACAAAAAATTTGTGTGTGAGGGTGAACTCGAGTAGCTCTAGCAGGAGTCCCTTAAGGCCGACAGACAATGTGGATGTTTCCAAGAAAAATCTAACAGCAGCAATACCATCCTTGTGTCTGATGTTCGTATATAGGGACACCACATCTGCTGAAACTAGTAGAGACTCACCCTTAAAATTAAGGCCATCGACCCTCCGGAGCAACTCATTGGTATCCTTAAGATAAGACGGAAGAGCAGACACAAGTGGCTGGAGGTGGAAATCAATCCAACAGTTAAGGTACCGTCACACTGAACGACATCGCTAGCGATCCGTGACGTTGCAGCGTCCTGGCTAGCGATATCGTTCAGTTTGACACGCAGCAGCAATCAGGATCCTGCTGTGATGTCGTTGGTCGCTGCAGAAAGTCCAGCACTTTATTTCCTCGCTGGACTCCCTGCAGACATCGCTGAATCGGCGTGTGTGACGCCGATTCAACGATGTCTTCACTGGTAACCAGGGTAAACATCGGGTTACAAAGTGCAGGGCTGCGCTTAGTAACCCGATGTTTACCCTGGTTACCAGCGTAAAAGTTAAAAAAAACAAACACTACATACTTACATTCCGCTGTCTGTCCCCGGCGCTGTGCTTCTCTGCACTGGCTGTGAGCGCCGGCCAGCCGGAAAGCACAGCGGTGACGTCACCGCTCTGCTTTCCGGCCGCTGTGCTCACAGTCAGTGCAAGAAAGCACAGCGCCGGGGACTGACAGCGGAAGGTAAGTATGTAGTGTTTGGTTTTTTTACTTTTACGATGGTAACCAGGTTAAACATCGGGTTACTAAGCGCGGCCCTGCGCTTAGTAACCCGATGTTTACCCTGGTTACCGGCATCGTTGGTCGCTGGAGAGCTGTCTGTGTGACAGCTCTCCAGCGACCAAACAGCGACGCTGCAGCGATCGACATCGTTGTCGGTATCGCTGCAGCGTCGCTGAGTGTGAAGGTACCTTTAACATGCTCAAGGAAGTTTCCCCTACCTGACACAATTGGTCGTCCAGGTGGTGACTCCAGGCTCTTGTGGATTTTAGGGAGAAGATAGAATGTTGCTATCGTACGATCATTAATAATAAGGGCCGAGGCAAGCTCCTTAGTAATAATGTCATTGTTCAATGCTCTTTTAACGATGGTAACTAGTTGGCCAGAATAACCACTCAAAGGGTTGTATGATAGTTTCCTGTAGCAAACACTGTTGTTAAGTTGGCGAAAAGCCTCCTTTTCATACAATCCTAAGATGGTAAATACAGTTAGGGCCAGAAATATTTGGACAGTGACACAAGTTTTGTTATTTTAGCTGTTTACAAAAACATGTTCAGAAATACAATTATATATATAATATGGGCTGAAAGTGCACACTCCCAGCTGCAATATGATAGTTTCCACATCCAAATCGGAGAAAGGGTTTAGGAATCATAGCTCTGTAATGCATAGCGTCCTCTTTTTCAAGGGACCAAAAGTAATTGGACAATGGACTCTAAGGGCTGCAATTAACTCTGAAGGCGTCTCCCTCGTTAACCTGTAATCAATGAAGTAGTTAAAAGGTCAGGGGTGGATTCCAGGTGTGTGGTTTTGCATTTGGAAGCTGTTGCTGTGAGCAGACAACATGCGGTCAAAGGAACTCTCAATTGAGGTGAAGCAGAACATCCTGAGGCTGAAAAAAAAAAGAAAAAATCCATCAGAGAGATAGCAGACATGCTTGGAGTAGCAAAATCAACAGTTGGGTACATTCTGAGAAAAAAGGAATTGACTGGTGAGCTTGGGAACTCAAAAAGGCCTGGGCGTCCACGGATGACAACAGTGGTGGATGATCGCCGCATACTTAATTTGGTGAAGAAGAACCCGTTCACAACATCAACTGAAGTCCAGAACACTCTCAGTGAAGTAGGTGTATCTGTCTCTAAGTCAACAGTAAAGAGAAGACTCCATGACAGTAAATACAAAGGGTTCACATCTAGATGCAAACCATTCATCAATACCAAAAATAGACAGGCCAGAGTTAAATTTGCAGAAAAGCACCTCAAGAAGCCAGCTCAGTTCTGGAAAAGTATTCTATGGACAGATGAGACAAAGATCAACCTGTACCAGAATGATGGGAAGAAAAAAGTTTGGAGAAGAAAGGGAACGGCACATGATCCAAGGCACACCACATCCTCTGTAAAACATGGTGGAGGCAACGTGATGGCATGGGCATGCATGGCTTTCAATGGCACTGGGTCACTTGTGTTTATTGATGACATAAGAGCAGACAAGAGTAGCCGGATGAAGTCTGGAGTGTACCGGGATATACTTTCAGCCCAGATTCAGCCAAATGCTGCAAAGTTGATTGGACGGCGCTTCATAGTACAGATGGACAATGACCCCAAGCATACAGCCAAAGCTACCCAGGGGTTCATGAGTGCCAAAAAGTGGCACATTCTGCAATGGCCAAGTCAATCTCCAGATCTAAACCCAATTGAGCATGCATTTCACTTGCTCAAATCCAGACTTAAGACGGAAAGACCCACAAACAAGCAAGACCTGAAGGCTGCGGCTGTAAAGGCCTGGCAAAGCATTAAGAAGGAGGAAACCCAGCGTTTGGTGATGTCCATGGGTTCCAGACTTAAGGCAGTGATTGCCTCCAAAGGATTTGCAACAAAATATTGAAAAAAAATTTTTTTGTTTGGGTTATGTTTATTTGTCCAATTACTTTTGACCTCCTAAAATGTGGAGTGTTTGTAAAGAAATGTGTACAATTCCTACATTTTCTATCAGATATTTTTGTTCAACCCTTCAAATTAAACGTTACAATCTGCACTTGAATTCTGTTGTAGAGGTTTCATTTCAAATCCAATGTGGTGGCATGCAGAGCCCAACTCGCGAAAATTGTGTCACTGTCCAAATATTTCTGGCCCTAACTGTATGCATCCAGGAATCAGGAGCCACATCTGGGATCAAAAGCCATGTTAAAGAAACAGATCTGTATACACAGCCATGACCAGAATGGCACCACGGTGCAGCTGAGAGGATAGTGCTAAATATTATTCTCTATATTTTAGTCTGGAAAGGGGATATCTGCAATGTTCATCCTTATGATTACCAACATGATTGTGTAGAGATGCCAAGATAACACATGAGTAATTACATTAATATACTGTAGAATGTAAGCCACAAGGGCAGGGCCCTCGCCCCTCTGTACCAGTCTGTAATTGTTAGTTTGCTTACTATAAGTGATATCTGTCATTTGTATGTAAGTCATTCTCATGTACAGCACCATGGAAACAATGGTTCTATATAAATAAATAATAATAATAATAAGCTTTGTTGGATTTTCTTGACTGATTCCCTGCAATTTTCCCTAGATATGATTGGTTCAGGAGGTGTTTGATAGCTACTCATCCCAGCATAAACATACCATACATGTCCAGTCTAGTTTAACCCACGTGCAATTGTGAGCAGATCGATGCAAGCTGAATGATCACTAAGTCCAATGCCCAATTTTACATCATACCTCTAATTTCACCAGAGCATATTTTTGTTGCCCCTATCCCCCAAAAATTAAAACTACTTTTGGTGCAAATACCAGTATAATATATACAGTAACTGTCTCGATTTTCATACTCTGTAACTTACTATCATCATTTTGCCAGCAGTATAGTGTTTAAATTTAACTCACTTCCCAGCATGAATTGCACCAGCTAATTTCCAAAACTTGCCTGCCCCCTCCTTATTATGTGTCTATGTAGTTTGACAGATAAGAGAGCAGGAGCAGACCCCCCTCCTGTAACCTGCCTCGCCTTTCTCGAAATAATAGTGAGTGACCATTTATGTGATAAAATTTAGACTTTTGGCCACCACTAGGGGGAGATTAGGTGCTTACTGCATAATGATTATACACTGAACTCTATAATAAGATTGTAGTATGCAGTAAGCTCCTTCTCACGATAGCAGAAAGCCTAAATTGAAACATTCAACTGTATGATAACAAGGGATTTGGAGCTAAGTAAAAAAAAACCTGAATATATATGAGTCGCCCACCAGGGCAGTGGGAATACTCGGTACCGGGTTCGATCTTAAGGGGGATGACACGGTGGCTGCAACCCGGTCCGTGGCCCTGGGTGCCCAATTAAAGGTGAAAGGTCTTTAAAGGGATATTTAGTAATAAAGTCTATTCGTGACACCTGTGGCTTTCGGTAAGTAGGGACGCCACTTAAAGGGTTCCTCTGGGGTGATGGTATGGCGGCCAGATAGTGATGCTTCCCAGAGGTGAAGTGGAGTCCCCAGGGCTCCCGAGGTGTAGGCAGCAATGATGGTGTATGCCGATAAATAACAAAGGACACCGTATGATAGTCTTTACCTGGTTTACTGATGGTAGCAGTCGAGGGTACCAGGTACAGGTGTCGCGGTGGCCAGGCCGGCCTGGAGGCAATAGATGAATCCCCTTTTCCAGTTGAGATCCATGAGCCTTTCCTGCTAACGCTGGTGTGCGAGGTCCCTGCTGCCTGAAGCTTGCTGGCAAGGTACCCCACCTTTCCCCTGTCCTGGGACAGGTACCTGTATGACAGGCAGCTTGAGCCATTTAACAGGGTCTCTACCATGACGCGGGCTCTTCAGGTGCTGCTTCACCTCCAGGCATGGTGTGGACAAGTAACATACCGTCCTATGCCCTCCGGTTCTGCTATGTGTCCTAGAGTACCACAAAAGCCTCGGGCTCCCGGTGCCCGGTTTCTGCTCTTCGGCTCTGAGGGTGCCCAGTCACTGTTCCCCTCTGAGCCCTTTTTCCTCTCCTTTGCTCCTTCACTCAATGGCTCCACTACGTACAACAACCCTTTGGGTTCTCGTCCTTCCCTGGAGCTGCAGCTCAGTCCTGGCTGCACGGCTCCGTAGTCTGCACTCTGCTCCGGACTTCCTTTCTACTAAATGTCTCTCTCCAACTTAACTCAATCCTCCTCCAGACCAGAGCACTTAAAGCTGGGGAAGCTCCTGAGAATCTGGGTCCTGAGCTCCCCCTTCTGGCCTGGATATGGAATGTGTTCTGTGGGGGTGCCTTACCTGGTGAAGGGAACTCCCCTTGCCTCCAAGCCTGATATTACCCTCCCTGAAAGGAAGGCAATATCTCTGTAACAATCGGTCACCTGGGGTGTTACATATACAAGTGATCTAAGTTTGCTATTTAGACAAATACAACCTATTATTCATCCATGCCATCAGCCATTTTATATTTTTCAGTGTCATTCTGAAAAAATCCTGCCCCTAAACTATCATAAAAATTTCCATATGTGACTGATCTTTGCTGCTCTTTTTATAGGTTGCACTTTAATAAACTGCTGACTTTGGGTCTGGTGGCTGTAGAATTTTGAGCAGTCTTCTCAGTGTTGACAGCATGGTATAGGAATAGAGACTAATGCAGTCTAAGCACCATGGATCACAAACCATTTAAGAAGCTGTGTCCCAGCGTCTGCCTTGCCTGCTTTTCAATGCCTGGCAGAGCTGGCCTACATGATACATATCCCGGGTGGTCTGACTGTGTGGGAGCCCATAATGTCTGAGAAGCACAGAAGTATGTGTTGAGAGGCTGCTGTTTAAATTTTCTCAGTCTCACATCTGGAAGGAGATGGCTCCGTGCAGCGAGGTGCAGAAAGAGGATTAGTACCTTATAGAAATCAACTTGTTGGATTTGTACTTTATTCCAGATCGCATCCTAAACAGTTTTCTGTCTCTGTATTTTTACCACCGTAATCTTTTTTTTATCAATGGAAGCTGGGTGATGAGTGACCAATTCGGTCTTTTTTTTTTAGCTCACACACATACAGGGACATAGAGAGGACGGTCGTGGAGTGGTCTAACCTAGAACAAGGAACCACAATCAGAAACCTCTCTGATACCAGTCCTTAAAAGTTGGCACGTAAAAAACATTAAAAAAAAATTCAAGGTAAAGTTCCTAGTGGGCTGGAACAAGTAAGGAGTTTATGGTGAGTCACTAGATGGTGGCCCGATTCGAACGCATCAGGTATTCTAGAATATGCATGTCCTCATAGTATATTGGCCAGCCATGTAGTATATTGCCCAACGACGTAGTATACAGCACAGAGCATATTGCCCAGCCACGTAGTATATTGCCCAGTTACGTAGTATATTGTCCAGCGACGTAGTATACAGCACAGAGCCACGTAGTATATTGCACAGCCACATAGTATATTGCCCAGTCGCGTACTATATTGCCCAGCTAAGTAGTAGATTGCCCAGTCACGTAGTATATTGCCCAGCCACGTAGTATATTGCCCAGCCACGCAGTATATTGCCCAGTGACGTAGTATACAGCACAGAGTCACGTACTATATTGCACAGCCCACGTAGTATATTGCCCAGTCACGTAGTATATTGCCCAGCCACGTAGCATATTGCCCAGCCACGTAGTTTACAGCACAGAGCATATTGCCCAGCCACATAGTATATTGGCCAGTTACGTAGTATATTGCCCAGTTACGTAATATATTGCCCAGTGACGTAGTATACAGCACAGAGCCACGTAGTATATTGCACAGCGACGTAGTATACAGCACAGAACCATATAGTATATTGCCCAGCTACGTAGTATATTGCCCAGCCACGTATGTCACAGGTTAAAAAATAAAAAATAAACATATACTCACCTTTCGATCCGAGGGCCCCTTGTAGTTCTGTCGCCAGCTTCCGTGTTGTGAATTCCGCTCTTGGGCTCCCTCCGGTGGTTGTAAGTGGCTCTTTTGTGAGTTCTGCTCTTGGGCTCCCTCCGGTGGTTTTAAGTGGAATGGCTGTTCCTTGGATTTAGCAGTCTGCAGCTGCTTCCACTGATTGTCTTTCTGCTCGGCTATTTATGCTTGGCTCTTCCCTTCAGCCAGTGCCACTTGTCAATGGTTCCTGGTTGGATTCACATCTCTCTTGGATTTCCCTGATATCCTGACCAGTTCAGCAAAGTTAAGTCCTTGCTTGCTCTTTTCTGTCCACATGTTGTGGACTTATTCGTTCTGTGCATTCTATGTTTTGTCCAGCTTGTCAGTATGGATTAATTCTGTT
Organism: Ranitomeya imitator; assembly: GCF_032444005.1. Lineage (NCBI taxonomy): Eukaryota > Metazoa > Chordata > Amphibia > Anura > Dendrobatidae > Ranitomeya > Ranitomeya imitator. Next base: position 489,032,069 of record NC_091283.1, read on the forward strand.
AAGCTGGAAGCTCTGGGAAGCAGATTTACCCTCCACACCTTTAGTCAGGTGTGGAGATTTTTGTAAACTCTGTGTGGATTTTTGTAGTTTTTAATACTGACCGCACAATATTCTATCCTGTCCTATCTATCTAGCTAGACTGGCCTCCTGTGCTACATCCTGGTTTCATTCTGTGCATGTCTTTTCCCTCTCCACTCACAGTCATTACTTGTGGGGGGCTATCTATCCTTTGGGGATTTTCTCTGAGGCAAGATAGTTTTCCTGTTTCTATCTTTAGGGGTAGTTAATTCTCAGGCTGTGACGAGGTGCCTAGGGAGTGACAGGAGCATCCCACGGCTACTTCTAGTGTTGTGTTGAGCTTAGGGACTGCGGTCAGTACAGGTACCACCTCCTTCAGAGCTCGTCCCATGTTGCTCCTAAACCACCAGTTCATAACAGTACAAGTGGCCAAAAATGAATTAAATGCATCTCAAAAGAAGGAAAAAAAAAATTCTGAGCCATTTTTTTTTCTGTGCTCTGTTTTGTCTTTTTTTTCTCTTGATCTCTGGGTGGTTCAGGATTTATGCTCTGGCATGGATGTTCAGGGTTTGTTTTCTCATGTGGAACAACTTGCTGCAAGAGTACAGAGTATCCAAGATTATGTTGTCCAGACTCCGGCTTTGGAGCCTAAAATTCCTACTCCTGATTTGTTTTTTGGGGACAGATCCAAGTTTTTGAACTTTAAAAATAACTGCAAATTGTTTTTTGCTTTGAAACCCCGTTCTTCTGGTGATCCCATTCAGCAAGTTAAAATCATCATATCCTTGCTGCGTGGTGACCCTCAGGACTGGGCATTCTCCCTTGAATCAGGGGATCTGGCATTGCTGAATGTAGACGCATTTTTTCAAGCGCTTGGATTATTGTATGACGAACCTAATTCTGTGGATCATGCAGAAAAAACCCTGTTGGCCCTGTGTCAAGGTCAGGAAGCGGCAGAATTATACTGCCAGAAATTTAGGAAATGGTCTGTGCTCACTAAATGGAAAGAGGATGCTCGGGCTGCTATTTTCAGAAAAGGTCTTTCTGAAGCCCTTAAAGGGAACCTGTCACCCCGAAAATCGCGGGTGAGGTAAGCCCACCGGCATCAGGGGCTTATCTGCAGCATTCTGTAATACTGTAGATAAGCCCCCGATGTTACCTGAAAAAGGAGAAAAAGACGTTATATTATACTCACGCAGGGGCGGTCCCGCTGCTGGTCAGGTGAGATGGGTGTCTCTGGTCCGCTGCGGAGCCTCCTATCTTTTCATTCCAAGACGTCCTCTTCTGATCTTCAGCCACGGCTCCGCCGCAGGCGTCCTTTGCTCTGCCCTCTTGAGGGCAGAGGATACTACTGCAGTGCACAGGCACCGGAAAGGTCAGAGGCCCGGCGCCTGCGCACTGCATTACTTTGTCTGCCCTCAACAGGGCAGAGCAAAGTACGCCTGCGCCGGAGCCGTGGCTGAAGATCAGAAGAGGACGTCTTGTAATGAAGATGGGAGGCGCCGCAGCGGACCAGAGACGCCCATCCGACCTGACCAGCAGCGGGACCGCCCCTGGGTGAGTATAATATAACGTCTTTTTCTCCTCTTTCAGGTTACATCGGGGGCTTATTTACAGCATTAAAGAATGCTGCAGATAAGCCCCTGATGCCGGTGGGCTTACCTCACCCGCGATTTTCGGGGTGACAGGTTCCCTTTAAAGATGTTATGGTGGGCTTCCCTACGCCTGCTGGTTTGAGCGAATCTATGTCTCTAGCCATTCAGATTGATCGGCGTCTGCGCGAGCGCAAAGCTGTGCACCATATGGTAGTGTCCTCTGAGCGGAGTCCTGAGCCTATGCAATGTGATAGGATGTTGACTAGAACAGAACGGCAGGAATTCAGACGTCAGAATAGGCTGTGTTTTTACTGTGGTGATTCTGCTCATGTTATTTCTGATTGCCCTAAGCGTGCTAGGAGGGTCGCTATTTCTGTTATCATCAGTACTGTACAGCCTAAATTTCTTTTATCTGTGACCCTGATTTGCTCATTATCATCCTTTTCTGTCATGGCATTTGTGGATTCAGGCGCTGCCCTGAACTTAAAGGGACTCTGTCACCTGAATTTGGCGGGACTGGTTTTGGGTCATATGGGCGGAGTTTTCGGGTGTTTGATTCACCCTTTCCTTACCCGCTGGCTGCATGCTGGCTGCAATATTGGATTGAAGTTCATTCTCTGTCCTCCATAGTACACGCCTGCGCAAAGCAATCTTGCCTTGTGCAGGCGTGTACTATGGAGGACAGAGAATGAACTTCAATCCAATATTGCAGCCAGCATGCAGCCAGCGGGTAAGGAAAGGGTGAATCAAACACCCGAAAACTCCGCCCATATGACCCAAAACCAGTCCCGCCAAATTCAGGTGACAGGTTCCCTTTAATGGACTTAGAATTCGCCAGGCGCTGTAGTTTTTCCTTGCAGCCTTTACAGAGCCCTATTCCTTTGAGGGGCATTGATGCTACACCATTGGCCAAGGATAAACCTCAGTACTGGACGCAGATGACCATGTACATGGCTCCAGCACATCAGGAAGATTGCCGTTTTCTGGTGTTGCATAACCTGCATGATGTTGTTGTACTGGGTTTTCCATGGTTACAGGAACATAATCCGGTGCTGGATTGGAAAACTATGTCTGTGACTAGTTGGGGTTGTCAAGGGGTACATGGTGACGTTCCTTTGATGTCAATTTCCTCTTCCCCCTCTTCTGAGGTCCCTGAGTTTTTGTCGGATTTCCAGGATGTATTTGATGAGCCCAAGTCCAGTTCCCTTCCTCCACTTAGGGACTGTGATTGTGCTATTAACTTGATTCCAGGTTGTAAGTTACCTAAGGGCCGACTTTTCAATCTGTCTGTGCCAGAGCATGCCGCCATGCGGAGTTATGTTAAGGAATCTTTGGAGAAGGGGCATATTCGGCCATCTTCGTCACCATTGGGAGCGGGTTTCTTTTTTGTTGCTAAGAAGGATGGCTCCTTGAGACCCTGTATTGATTATCGTCTTCTTAATAAGATCACGGTCAAATTCCAATACCCCTTGCCTTTGCTTTCTGATTTGTTTGCTCAGATTAAGGGGGCTAGTTGGTTTACTAAGATTGACCTTCGAGGGGCATATAATCTTGTTCGTATTAAACAGGGTGACGAATGGAAAACTGCATTTAATACGCCAGAAGGCCATTTTGAATACCTCGTGATGCCATTCGGGCTCTCTAATGCTCCATCTGTTTTCCAATCTTTCATGCATGATATTTTCCGCAATTATCTTGATAAATTCATGGTTGTATATTTGGATGATATTTTAATTTTTTCCGATGATTGGGAGTCTCATGTGAAGCAGGTCAGGATGGTATTCCAGATCCTTTGTGATAATGCTTTATTTGTGAAGGGGTCTAAGTGCCTATTCGGAGTTCAGAAGGTCTCTTTTTTGGGTTTTATTTTTTCTCTCTCGTCTATGGAAATGGATCCTGTTAAGGTCCAAGCTATTCATGACTGGATTCAACCCACATCTGTGAAGAGCCTTCAAAAATTTTTGGGCTTTGCTAATTTCTATCGCCGTTTCATTGCCAACTTTTCCAGTGTGGTTAAGCCCCTTACTGATTTGACAAAGAAAGGCGCTGATGTGACGAATTGGTCCTCTGCGGCTGTTGAGGCCTTTCGGGAGCTTAAACGCCGATTTACTTCTGCCCCTGTGTTGCGTCAGCCGGATGTTTCTCTTCCTTTTCAGGTTGAGGTTGACGGTTCTGAGATTGGGGCAGGGGCCGTTTTGTCTCAGAGGGATTCTGATGGTTCTTTGATGAAACCGTGTGCTTTTTTTCCAGAAATTTTTCGCCTGCGGAACGCAATTATTATGTCGGCAATCGGGAGTTGTTGGCTATGAAGTGGGCGTTTGAGGAGTGGCGACATTGGCTTGAGGGAGCTAAGCACCGCGTTGTGGTCTTGACTGATCATAAGAATCTGATTTACCTCGAGTCGGCCAAGCGGCTGAATCCTAGACAGGCTCGATGGTCCCTGTTTTTCTCCCGTTTTGATTTTGTGGTTTCGTATCTTCCGGGATCTAGGAATGTTAAGGCTGATGCCCTCCCTAGGAGTTTTTTGCCTGATTCTCCTGGAGTCCTTGAGCCGGTTGGCATTCTTAAGGAAGGGGTGATTCTTTCTGCCATCTCCCCTGATTTGCGGCGGGTGCTTCGGGAATTTCAGGCTGATAAGCCTGACCGCTGTCCAGTGGGGAAGCTGTTTGTTCCTGATAGATGGACAAGTAAGGTAATTTCTGAGGTTCATTGTTCAGTGTTGGCTGGTCATCCTGGGATTTTTGGTACCAGAGATTTGGTTGCTAGGTCCTTTTGGTGGCCTTCCTTGTCACGCGATGTGCATGCTTTTGTGCAGTCCTGTGGGACTTGCGCCCGGGCCAAGCCTTGCTGTTCCCACGCAAGTGGGTTGCTTTTGCCTTTGCCGGTCCCTGAGAGGCCCTGGACGCATATTTCCATGGATTTTATTTCGGAGCTTCCTGTTTCCCAGAAGATGTCTGTTATCTGGGTTGTTTGTGACCGGTTCTCTAAAATGGTCCATCTGGTACCTTTGCCTAAGTTGCCTTCCTCCTCAGATTTGGTTCCATTATTTTTTCAGCATGTGGTTCGTTTGCATGGCATTCCGGAGAATATTGTGTCTGACAGAGGTTCTCAGTTTGTCTCTAGGTTTTGGCGGGCCTGTTTTGCTAGGATGGGCATTGATTTGTCTTTTTCTTCGGCGTTTCATCCTCAGACTAATGGCCAAACTGAGCGAACTAATCAGACCTTGGAGACCTATTTGAGATGCTTTGTGTCTGCTGATCAGGATGATTGGGTGGCTTTCTTGCCGTTGGCCGAGTTTGCCCTTAATAATCGGGCTAGTTCGACTACTTTGGTTTCACCTTTCTTTTGTAATTTTGGTTTTCATCCTCGTTTTTCTTCTGGGCAGGTTGAGCCTTCTGATTGTCCTGGTGTGGATTCTGTGGTGGACAGGCTGCAGTGGATTTGGACTCATGTGGTGGACAATTTGACGTTGTCTCAGGAAAAGGCTCAACGTTTTGCTAACCGCCGTCGGTGTGTTGGTCCCCGGCTTCGTTTGGGGGATTTGGTTTGGTTGTCTTCTCGTCATGTTCCTATGAAGGTTTCTTCCCCTAAGTTTAAGCCTCGGTTTATTGGTCCTTATAAGATTTCTGAAATTATCAATCCGGTGTCTTTTCGTTTGGCTCTTCCAGCCTCTTTTGCCATTCATAATGTTTTCCATAGATCTTTGTTGCGGAGATATGTGGTGCCCGTTGTTCCCTCGGTTGATCCTCCTGCCCCGGTGTTGGTTGAGGGAGAGTTGGAATATGAGGTTGAGAAAATTTTGGATTCTCGTTTTTCGAGGTGGAGGCTTCAGTATCTTGTCAAGTGGAAGGGTTATGGCCAGGAGGATAATTCTTGGGTTGTTGCCTCCGATGTCCATGCTGCCGATTTGGTTCGTGCTTTTCACTTGGCTCGTCCTGATCGGCCTGGGGGCTCTGGTGAGGGTTCGGTGACCCCTCCTCAAGGGGGGGTACTGTTGTGAATTCCGCTCTTGGGCTCCCTCCGGTGGTTGTAAGTGGCACTTTTGTGAGTTCTGCTCTTGGGCTCCCTCCGGTGGTTTTAAGTGGAATGGCTGTTCCTTGGATTTAGCAGTCTGCAGCTGCTTCCACTGATTGTCTTTCTGCTCGGCTATTTATGCCTGGCTCTTCCCTTCAGCCAGTGCCACTTGTCAATGGTTCCTGGTTGGATTCACATCTCTCTTGGATTTCACTGATATTCTGACCAGTTCAGCAAAGTTAAGTCCTTGCTTGCTCTTTTCTGTCCACATGTTGTGGACTTATTCGTTCTGTGCATTCTATGTTTTGTCCAGCTTGTCAGTATGGATTAATTCTGTTAAGCTGGAAGCTCTGGGAAGCAGATTTACCCTCCACACCTTTAGTCAGGTGTGGAGATTTTTGTAAACTCTGTGTGGATTTTTGTAGTTTTTAATACTGACCGCACAGTATTCTATCCTGTCCTATCCATCTAGCTAGACTGGCCTCCTGTGCTACATCCTGGTTTCATTCTGTGTATGTCTTTTCCCTCTCCACTCACAGTCATTACTTGTGGGGGGCTATCTATCCTTTGGGGATTTTCTCTGAGGCAAGATAGTTTTCCTGTTTCTATCTTTAGGGGTAGTTAATTCTCAGGCTGTGACGAGGTGCCTAGGGAGTGACAGGAGCATCCCACTGCTACTTCTAGTGTTGTGTTGAGCTTAGGGACTGCGGTCAGTACAGGAACCACCTCCTTCAGAGCTCGTCCCATGTTGCTCCTAAACCACCAGTTCATAACACTTCCGGTCCCAGGGTGTGATGACGTCGCAGTCACATGACCGTGACGTCATGGCAGGTCCTTCTCGCATAGGCACGCAGGACCTGTGTTGACGTCGCGGTCACATGACCGTGATGACATGGAAGGTCCTTCTCGCGCAGGCGCGCAGGACCTGTCATGACGTCGTGGTCACATGACCGTGACGTAATGGAAGGTCCTTCTCGCGCAGGCGCTGGACCTGTGATGACATCGCGGTCACATGACTGTGACGTCATGGAAGGTCCTTGTCGCATACCATCTTTAGCACCAGAACGTCGCGAAAAGCGGGAAAGGCGCTGGAGGGTGAGTATATGATGATTTTTTATTTTTTTAAATTATTTTTAACATTAGATCTTTTTACTATTGACGCTGCATAGGCAGCATCAATAGTAAAAACTTGGTCACACAGGGATACCAGCGGCGGTAACGCTGGCATTAACCCTGTGTGAGCGGTGACTATGGGGAGTATGGAGCGGGCGCCGACTGCAGGGGAGTAGGGAGGGACTAATCGGACTGTGGCCGTCGCTGATTGGTCGCGGCAGCCATGACAGGCAGCTGCCAATGAATATCCGTGACAGACAGAAAGACAGAAGGACAGAAAGACGGAAGTGACCCTTAGACAATTATATAGTAGATGTTATGGGCAGTGAATGTTTTTCATGCTCAATTTTTAGGTGACTCCAGTCCTTGGGACCCATCCTAAGACATAGAGATGCTACACAACCCAAATTCTTTCAGCAGTACTAAATATACATTTATTAGAGCACTTTTCACATCTTACCGTGCCCTCATAGGGACACATCTATAGGAGACACAATGTTAAGCAGTTGCTCTGTCGCCTTATAGCTAAGAGTGAGCCAAAGTCCCTTCGCCATAGTAAAACAAATAGGTAGGGGGGCAGTGCTTTCTGCAGCTGCTCTCTATTCTGGCAAATAGATGAGGATCCTGAAGAGTGGATACCTCTCTATTTAGTAGACCCCCTGTAACTAAGAAATAATACTTCATTATAAACCAGACAGCACCTATAATGATGGGACCAGACTGAACCAGGCAGATAAAGGCAAAGAAGTTCATCACTTTGGAGTAGGGCATAGCTTAGTTGTTTCTAGTGAGAGACAGTGAATTCATGTAAGGTTGCCCCCCTTTTGGCTTTGCTGTCTCTCGCCCTCTTCCCAGTGTTCATTCATAGGAGTTGCAGCAGGTGGGAATTACCCTTGTTAGCAAAATCATGATTGTTGCTTTTGGCAGCTACCTAAGAAAAAGGGGGAGAGAGATGAACTGCCAAATCTTAATTTGCCAGACCTCTGTTTTTTTTTTTTAGTTGTGTTCCTGTATGAATGATATTAGGGTTCATAGTTGCGCTTTTCTACTCTTTGTTACAGGATCAGAACTGTATAATAATGGCATTTTATCTTCTTAATATATTGCAGTCATCTTATATAGCACTGCGTACTTACAATTGCTTATTTTGCCTCTCTACTCAGATAATTCTTCTCTTTTCTCTCCTCTATGTAGCATTTTTTATTCCCCTCTTCAACTCCACCCCCCCACCAGGGACTTTTGCTGAGACTTATGACTCATATAGGGAAAATTGACCTCCTGTTTCTACAGTACATAGAGCTTAGAGGGATTCAGCTATTCAGTTTTTAATCACATGATGCATATACGTAATGGAAAACACAAGAATTATCTGGATAGAAAGGAAAAATGAGAAATTGTAAGTATACAGTGCTATATAATATGATGACTGCAATATATTAAACATTTTGATGGAAGTGCTTTTTTTTAAGGTGCACAACTTTAAAGGTATTATCTGGTTGACAACCATTTTAATATATCTTAGCAGTGAATTCTCAATTAATAGAGGTTAGAGCTCTTTTTGGGCCTCATTACATAGACAACTCACTGATTTCAGTGGGTAGTGTAATTCTTCCAGTGGTGGTGCTGCAGGGAAATTGATCACTTTTCCCATAGATTTCCCAATAGATTATATCTGATTGCTGAGGAAGACCACCAGAGCGACACTTTGTGATTAGCTCATTGTCAAGAGATCTTCTAATAAGGTGGGGACTAGAGACACCCGCTAAAGCTGCTCAGTTAAAACATGCCGCTTGAAAGGTTTTAGTGATGATTTGTGCATATAAGGCACTCAAAACAAGTCCATCTACATTTCACATTTTGAGGTGCAATGTCACTTTGTCACATCCAATTTGCACATTATTCAGTAATAAAAGGAGCTGTTTATTGAAATGTAATAGACATCATGTCACAGAAGAAAACATCAATTGAAACATTCATGATTTTTCTCATTTACAAACTCAGAAAAAGGGATTTTTAGGGATTTTCTTGCATTCTTGGGGACTCAGTACATTCACCTCTAATATCGTGACTGCAGGATAACAATTTTACAAAGCTTGAAAAGGCCTTGAGGCGAAATTTACCTAGAAAGTAGGATGTCTTTCCTGATCAAAACCCCCAATTAACTAAGGAAGAGAATCACATGTCAGTGTAGATCTTAAAACCACATTTCATTTTTTTGGTTTAACAGACTGTAAAGATTACCTTCACCAGATGAAAAGTGGCCAGTTTTTGCTCCTATTTTATTCCTGCTACTTCTCCAGGTATTCCATTTTTTTTATTTGCTTTTATTGAAATCCACCATACAATTCCAAAAATATGGGGCCGATTCATCAAAGTTTCTATGCAAGAAAATTGGCATAACCGCTTTGAAAAGTCGCAACTTTTTTGAGCAACCAAAGGTTCTGAAACTTTTGGCGCTTTCATGTCAGTTCAAATCAGCTGCACCAAAATGGGCAGAGCTGAGGTGGAACAAGCGTGGGACGCGAGAGTGGCCACACTCCCATCATATTAATAAAAAAATGATTGCATTTTGTGGTTCACAGAAGAGCACCAAATTCAATAAGTGTCATGCGTCTCTTAATGGATTTGGTGCCGTGTAAGAAGGCAGGCATAGAGTGAGTGTTCACAGTATTGTCTGGGGGCTGTGGTATTTCTCCACTATCTCAGGATGGGGAGTACTCATTTGGCTGGTCGTTGAGGAATGTACCGGGACACTCAGGTTTAAAAAGTCCATTTGGTTTATTAGTACACAGCATAAACCTCTCCTCAGGAAGTTGGTAACACACAGCAACCCGTGCACTGTCCGGCAGCCATTCGGCTTCATAGAACCCATAGTCCTCACTGTGCCCCAGTATGCCTGATACGGATTAATGTCCATTAACTGTCAGCCATGTCCGCACAGGTGCCCGTATACCTCTTACTCTCAGAGGCATCCTTCCAACACGTCTCACTCTGGCTCACACTAGCCAGCACTGCCCGTGCACAAGCACACAGACTCCATCTTGGGTGTTCATTTACACTCACTTGAGTGGGGTATGTAGGTGACTAGACCCACCCATCTCTCCAAGTCACCTAGAAGACTTCCCAATGTATAGTAAACCCTCAGCAGTAGATCTGAGAAAACAAGCTCCGGCTTCCATCACAGGGCCATCCACCTCTGTGATACATACTGCCCATTAACCACATGACCAGTCGCCATACCAAGGGGCATATCTTTAGGCTGCTTTGCTTTATTATCCTGTAAGCAATGCCACCCTTTTGTAAAGACCATAAAAATTTGCACTAAATAGGAAAACCCATATCTCTGAAACCATATGTCAGATATAAAAAAAAAATTAAAAATGTAAAACTCGGGAACAGCAAGAATAAAATTATAGCAAAAAATGGCCACTTTTGACCTGGCGACAGACGCTCCTTAACCCCTTACCGGCATCGGACGTACTATACCGTCCGATGCCGGCTCCCCTGCTTTGATGCAGGGCTCCGCGGTGAGCCCGCACCAAAGCCGGGACATGTCAGCTGTTTTGAACAGCTGACATGTGCCCGTAATAGGCGCGGGCAGAATCGCGATCTGCCCGCACCTATTAACTAGTTAAATGCCGCTGTCAAACGCAGACAGCGGCATTTAACTACTGCTTCCGGCCGGGCGGCCGGAAATGACGTCATCGCCGACCCCCGTCACATGATCGGGGGTCGGCGATGCTTGTATATTGTAACCATAGAGGTCCTTGAGACCTCTATGGTTACTGATTGCCCGTCGCTGTGAGCGCCACCCTGTGGCGCTCACAGCACACGTGCAATTCTGCTACATAGCAGCGATCAGCAGATCGCTGCTATGTAGCAGAGCCGATCGGGTTGTGCCTGCTTCTAGCCTCCCGTGGAGGCTATTGAAGCATGGCAAAGCTAAAAAAAAAGTTGAAAAAAATGTGAAAAAAATAAAAAAAACATAAAAGTTTAAATCACCCCCCTTTCGCCCCAATCAAAATAAATCAATAAAAAAAATATCAAATCTACGCATATTTGGTATCGCCGCGCTCAGAATCGCCCGATCTATCAAATAAAAAAAAGTATTAACCTGATCGCTAAACAGCGTAGCGGGAAAAAAACTCAAAACGCCAGAATTACGTTTTTTTGGTCGCCGCGACATTGCATTAAAATGCAATAACGGGCGATCAAAAGAACGTATCTGCACTGAAATGCTATCATTAAAAACGTCATCTCAGCACGCAAAAAATAAGCCCTCAACTGACCCCAGATGATGAAAAATGGAGACGCTACGAGTATCGGAAAATGGCGCATTTTTTTTTTTTTTTTTTTAGCAAAGTTTGGAATTTTTTTTCACTACTTAGATAAAAAATAACCTAGTCATGTTTGGTGTCTATGAACTCGTAATGACCTGGAGAATCATAATGGCAGGTCATTTTTAGCATTTAGTGAACCTAGCAAAAAAGCCAAACAAAAAACCAATGTGGGATTGCACTTTTTTTGCAATTTCACCGCACTTGGAATTTTTTTCCCATTTTCTAGTACACGACATGCTAAAACCAATGATGTCATTCAAAAGTACAACTCGTCCCGCAAAAAATAAGCCCTCACATGGCCAAATTGACGGAAAAATAAAAAAGTTATGGCTCTGGGAAGGAGGGGAGCGAAAAACAAACACGGAAAAACGAAAAATCCCCCGGTCATGAAGGGGTTAAAAAGCTGGGCTACAAAGCATCCAAAATAAAAAGAGCAACTTTATCAATGTTTTTAAAGGGGTACCAGGTCATCCCCTGGTCTCTGCTTCATCATCATGACACACAGGAAATGCAGTTCCGCCAATCACTGGATGAGGCTGGGTCACTGCTGAGAATAGTGATTGGCTGACCAGGAGCATAACTTTAATAGGTGTGGGGTTGCAATCACACTCGAACTCTGGAGCTTATGAAGGCCTAAAAGGTCCCTTTCATGTATATAAAAAAGACTATTATTATTTAAAGTGAACCTGTCAGCAGGATTTTGCTAAGTAAACTAAATACATTATGAGGTTGGCGCTGTTATACTGATTAAAATGATATCTGTGGTGTAGAAATCCGTCTTGTGTTTCTTGTGTAATCAGTGTTGGAAGTTTTCAGCTACTGATATGCCCGTGCTCCGGGGCGGCTCTGTGGCAGTGTTATCTTCCTTCTCTAAAGGTACCGTCACACAGTGCAATTTTGATCGCTACGACGGCACGATTTGTGACGTTCGAGCGATATAGGTACGATATCGCAGCGTGTGACACGCTCCTGCGATCAGGGACCCCGCTGTGAATCGTACGTCGTAGCACATCGTTTGAAACTTTCTTTCGTCGTCTAGTGTCCCGCTGTGGCGGCATGATCGCATGGTGTGACAAAGGTGTGCACGATATTGTATACGATGTAAAGGGCGGAGGAGCTGGCTACGTAGGAGCGCTGAATTCTCCACCTCCCGTGTGCTGATTGGGCGGTACAATACTGTGCGCTCATTCGACAAAGGACTATTGTTCCCAGCGGATAAAACCGGAGCTCTCGAGCGCGCTATTCATTTCTCTCTAGCACGTGCTGTAAACAGAACTAAATTCGCTGGATTCCCTGGACTTTTAACTACTAGACTTTTACCGCTAAAGGTATGTATAACGCTACAGCGTAGCATATGTTGCGCTTCAACGGGGATAAACGTTGGAGTGTGGTTGATTGTTCCTTTGAGTAGGCCTGAGAACCTCAGGTACACAGCTGTAGCGTGGCCCAATTAATTAATCCTTTTACAGATCGAGATGGTTGACTGCCCCATTTAATACCAGTAGTAACATATATAGTTATTAGATCAATGGTCAGAAAATTGTTTTGTAAGCACGTGTATTTATTGTACGTTTGTTTTCTTTTTAGGAACTATGCTCACTTCCGATGAGAGTTCTGTTGTTGCTGCTGCCCTGGTGTTTGAGGCAGCACGTCTCCAAGAGGAGAGACGTCCTAAACGAAAACGTCGCATGTGGACCCGGAGCTGGCTGCAGAAAAGATCCACATTGTCACACATGGGTCTCATAAGAGAGTTACGTGACAATAACCCTCAAGATTTCCGAAACTACCTTCGGATGTCCGAGGAATCCTTCAAAATAATACTGTCTGCTGTTACGCCACTCATACAAAGGTGTGATACGCCGATGCGTGCAGCCGTGCCCGTGGAGGAAAGGTTGGCGGTGACACTGCGCTTCCTGGCAACAGGAAGGTCTCTTCAGGATTTGCAGTTTTCCGCAGCTGTTTCCAGACCTTTCCTGAGCGTTGTGATTCCGGAGACATGCGAGGCCATTGTGCAGAGCTTAAGGCATTATATGGAGGTACTACTATATTTTTTTGGCTGCTGTGTTATGTCGATATATTATACTAGCTATTGAACCAGTTCTACGCCCTGATGGCGAGCATTTCTATAGGTATATGTTCTACATCCTATCATGTGCTGCTCCCATCCTGCGCCCCCATTCAGACATGTGCTGCTGTGATCCTGCGCCTCCATTCTGACATGTGCTGCTACCATTTTGCGGCTCCATTCTGATATGTGCTGCTCCAACCCTGCGCCACCCTTTTTTATTTGCTGCTCCCAACGTAATTTTATTGATTCTATTATTTAGATATATTGTTTAGCACCCCCTCTGAGTCACCGAAGCCATCTGTAAAAAAAATGGCTGCCTGCATACTCTGTGTTGTTGACTTTGTTATACTAATCCATACTGCGCCTCAATCACTGTAGGATGTCCACATGAGAGTGTATGTGCATAATATATTTGACCTAATTTGTACATGTTTCCTTCTCATCTTGCAGTTTCCCAAGACGGCGGATGACTGGAAGAGGATTGGTTCCGATTTTGATGAGCTGTGGCAGTTTCCAAACTGCGGTGGTGCATTAGATGGAAAGCATGTGCGCATCACGCAACCAGCCAACTCTGGATCATTTTTTTTCAACTACAAAGGATATTTCAGTGTGATCCTCATGGCCCTTGTCAATGCAAACTATGAGTTTGTCGATGTGGATGTTGGCATGAATGGTCGAGTCTCCGACGGTGGTGTTTTTGAACACACTTCATTTGGGGAAAGCTTGAGGAACAATGAACTGCTGTTGCCACTAAATGAAGACACAAAAGCAAACCTAAATTTTGTCTTCATCGCTGATGAAGCTTTCCCTCTTCATCCACATTTGCTGAAGCCATTTGCACAGAGAACACTCACACCGGAGCGCAGAATCTTTAATTACCGGTTGTCGAGGGCCCGTCGTGTGGTTGAAAATGCCTTTGGGATAATGGCAAATCGGTTTAGAGTGTTCCACACAGCTATCAACTTGAAGCTGCCGTCTATAGACATTGTGGTTTTGGCATGCTGTGTGCTCCATAATTTCCTGAGACGTCATGATACGAACTCCTATTCTCCTCCTTCGTTTATTGATGCAGTGGACGCACGAACCGGAGATATTGTGCCCGGGGAATGGCGTACACAACCTGAAAATTTTACAGCTCTTCAAGCTCTTGGATCTGGCAGACAGGCAGACGATGCAAGGGACTGTCGCGAAAAATACTGTCAGTACTTTAATGGTTCTGGAGCTGTACCGTGGCAGGATCGCGCCGTATAACATAAAAATTTGTTTTTTTGCTTTGCTGTCATATAAACCTCTCTAAATAACTTTAAATGTGATGCCTATACAATGGTGCTGTTAACCCTTATAGCTTGGTAAACATTAAAGAAAGAATGCGAAGATTTTTGGTTTTTTTTGTAACACTTCTTGGTTTTAAATTATTTTACAACAAAATATAACATAACCCCCCCACCAAAAAAAATATTATCTCCTGCCCAAGAGGTGTCGCAGCGTCACGCCCTGCTGCTCCACTTGACTCTGGAGGAGCGCTGCTGTCTGCTGCAGGAGCGCTGCTGTCCGCTCCAGTCGCAATTGTCTCGCCAGGAGCTCTCTTACGGTGGCCGTTTCTGTGGATAGAAGAGGTTGGAGAACCAACGTTGATTCCTCTGAAAATACATCTCGACCTCTGGGGCAGGACCTAATTTTCTGTGTTGTAAATTTCTATTTGGTCTGGCACCACAGGGCGATGTAAATTTTAATATATTTTACAGTTTTGGTTGTCTATGGTGACATCCAGCAGAAAACCACTCGCATTATCTTGATACTTACGGAGAAGGGACGCCGGTTCCTCATTGGCAGAACCAGAGCTGCTAATGTCCCATCCCAGCGATCTGGCCACTGCTGCAGCACCTAAAAGCAAATAATAACAGATCTGGTTAACTATGGAACACGCCGTTGGGAAGCGCTCGCAGTTTTGGTCACTTACGTATGTTAGCTTCTGGGGAGAATGCCGCGGACCCGGGGGAGGAAGAGGAGTGTCGAAAGGGAGGTGTTGAGGGTGGTGTAGGGGTGCGAGGCCGTCTGCTCTCTGGTGGTGGCGTGGTAGGCCGCTGGGTCATTACTGCGTCTGTAATGTATTCAAATATTTCCGCTACCCTCTTATGTCCCGTATGCAGTTGAAAAACTGTAATCTATGATTGTTAACTTACGTGACGTCACGGACTGTGGGCTCCCGCTGGTGGTGGATGCTGTGGTGCTGCTGGCAATGGCAGGTACCTGTTGCCGCCGCTGTCTCTCTACACAGAAAGTTTACAAACGCAATCTTTAAAAACACATGTAGAGTGCTGCAGATCAAAGCTAACAATATACTGAAACATAAAATTTATATCACACTTCACAGGGGTGCGAGGGTGCATGGTCGCAACAGATGGTGGAGGTGTGGTAGGCCGCTGGGTCATTACTGCGTCTGTAATGTCTTCAAATATTTCAGGTACCCTGTTATGTCCCGTGTGATGTTAAAAAAAATGCAATAAATGATTGTGAACTTACGTGATGTCCCGGACTGTGGGCTCCCACTGGTGCCTGAAGATGGGGTACTGGTGGCAATGGTGGGTCTGACTTGCCGCCGTTGTCTCTCTACACCTAAAGTAAAGAATCACAATGTTTACACACAAATGTTGAGTGCTGCAGATCAAAGCTTACAATATACTCAAACATAAAATCGAGATCACACTTTACAGGGGTGCGATACTCTGACATGTCTGTGGGCTCTGGGGTTCAATGGTCTTCCTGTCTTTGGAAAACGTATTGTTTCATCTGTAGGCCAACCTCCTCCGTTAATATTTATGGGAAATTGAGAAAGTAAAAATTATGGACATCTTAATAATTTCAAGATGGAGGTTGAGATTAGGGAACTCGACAAGTTTTCTCACGGACAACGCATATTCTGCTTGGAGAATAACTAAATTGTACAAAAACGGGGCATGTGTTTTAATGCATTTGAGGTCACGTTGGCAACCATGAGCGCAAGACTCCCTCCCAAACCCCCCCCCCCCCTCCTGACAGCATGCATCTCCCAATCCCCCCATACTAGTACTTGCCTCGCCTTGCCTCCGCACGCAACTCCGCAAACATTTGTGGCGTTTTATAGCGGAGGTCAGCCCATTTTTTACGCAGCTGAAGCTGACTGCGGCAGACACCAAACCTCCTCTCCATCATTCTTGTTATTTGTCCAAGCACTTCTCGCTTGTGGATGTGTGGGTGGGCAGGGCGGCTCTCCAGACCCTCGTAATCCATGGCATCCATCTGGGAAATAAAAAAAAGGAGTTCTGGCTGCCCCAGAGGAGCAGAACGCATTCTCGCCGCCATTTTAGATGGAATGACCCTGAAGAGCAACGCCCAGAGGAGGAGCTGCGCTCCGCCGTCCTGCCGCGCCATTGGCATCGCAATAGCGTTGCCGTTTATGAACAGCGTCACATTTGTGACGACTGAGCGTTAATAAAGGAACGCACATAGTAAATGCCGTTCGAAGTATCGTTATATAACGCCGGAGCGGCACGTTAAGTACGCTCGTGGTCTATGACGGCGTGATGACGTTACAGCGTTCCTGCGTGCCTGCCCTAGCTTGTTTTTGTCCCCTGACATCGTGATAATGGCTGCCAGTCGCCGTGGTCCACCTATGGGCATCCCAGAGCTCAAGTTCCTTATTGGAACAATGGATAGGATGCAGTATGAAACCACAGGGATGGTGCTGCACCGCAACCAGCACAAGGAGGAAGTTGTCCGTGTGGTGTCTGAGGGCCTCAGGAAGCGGTTTGGGATAACTCGGACCAAGGCCCAGATTGTTAAAAAATGGGGCGATCTCAAGTCGAAAAGGCCAGAGCGCCTGCAGGAGCTTCGCCAGGAGATTAGCAGAGGTTAGTACTCAGGTACCCAAAAGTATGTTGGACAGCTATGGGACAGTTTGAACGTTGCAGAGCCACTATGTGCCACAGCTATGGGACAGTTTCAACGTTGCAGAGCCACTATGTGCCACTGCTATGGGACAGTTTGAATGTTGCAGAGCCACTATGTGCCACAGCTATGGGACAGTTTGAACGTTGCAGAGCCACTATGTGCCACAGCTATGGGACAGTTTCAACGTTGCAGTGCCACAGCTATGGGACAGTTTGAACTTTGCAGAGCCACTATGTGCCACAGCTATGGGACAGTTTGAACGTTGCAGAGCCACTATGTGCCACAGCTATGGGACAGTTTCTACGTTGCAGAGCCACTATGTGCCACTGCTATGGGACAGTTTGAACGTTGCAGAGCCACTATGTGCCACAGCTATGGGACAGTTTGAACGTTGCAGAGCCACTATGTGCCACAGCTATGGGACAGTTTCTACGTTGCAGAGCCACTATGTGCCACAGCTATGGGACAGTTTGAACGTTGCAGAGCCACTATGTGCCACAGCTATGGGACAGTTTCTACGTTGCAGAGCCACTATGTGCCACAGCTATGGGACAGTTTCAACGTTGCAGTGCCACAGCTATGGGACAGTATGAACGGTGAAAAGTACTATGTGGCACAGCGAACTGCTGACCTAACTTTTTTTTTTCCTTCACAGAGGCAAAGAGACAGCGCCGCCGCCACGAGGCATCCCGCCCAGCCTCTTCTGGCTCTGTGCCCTCAGGGTCCAATGTCCCGGAGCCCTCCGGGTCAACTCCTCCAGATCCTAGTAGGTTCCCACAATCATGTGATTTGGATTTTGTTTCAGGTCCCCTTCACGCCCCGGCAGCCAGTGTTGCCATATATGCTTACCAACCTTTTTTTTTTTTTTAATTTTTTTTTTTTTTTTTTTTTCCTTCACAGAGGCAAAGACACAGCACCGCCGCCGCCACGAGGCATCCCGCCCAGCCTCTTCTGGCTCTGTGCCCTCAGGGTCCAATGTCCCGGAGCCCTCCGGGTCAACTCCTCCAGATCCTAGTAGGTTCCCACAATAATGTGATTTGGATTTTGTTTCAGGTCCCCTTCACGCCCCGGCAGCCAGTGTTGCCATATATGCTTACCAACCTTTTTTTTTTTTTAAATTTTTTTTTTTTTTTTTTTTTCCTTCACAGAGGCAAAGACACAGCACCGCCGCCGCCACGAGGCATCCCGCCCAGCCTCTTCTGGCTCTGTGCCCTCAGGGTCCAATGTCCCGGAGCCCTCCGGGTCAACTCCTCCAGATCCTAGTAGGTTCCCACAATAATGTGATTTGGATTTTGTATTAAGGTCCCCTTCCCCCCCCGGCAGCCAGTGTTGCCATATATGCTTACAGACCTTTTTTAAAAAATTTTTTTTTTTTTTTTCTTCACAGAGGCAAAGACACAGCACCGCCGCCGCCACGAGGCATCCCGCCCAGCCTCTTCTGGCTCTGTGCCCTCATGGTCCAAAGTCCCGGAGCCCTCCGGGTCAACTCCTCCAGATCCTAGTAGGTTCCCACAATCATGTGATTTGGATTTTGTTTCAGGTCCCCTTCACGCCCCGGCAGCCAGTGTTGCCATATATGCTTACCAACCTTTTTTTTTTTTTAAATTTTTTTTTTTTTTTTTTTTTCCTTCACAGAGGCAAAGACACAGCACCGCCGCCGCCACGAGGCATCCCGCCCAGCCTCTTCTGGCTCTGTGCCCTCAGGGTCCAATGTCCCGGAGCCCTCCGGGTCAACTCCTCCAGATCCTAGTAGGTTCCCACAATAATGTGATTTGGATTTTGTATTAAGGTCCCCTTCCCCCCCCGGCAGCCAGTGTTGCCATATATGCTAACAGACCATTTTAAAGAAATTTTTTTTTTTTTTTTTTTCTTCACAGAGGCAAAGACACAGCACCGCCGCCGCCACGAGGCATCCCGCCCAGCCTCTTCTGGCTCTGTGCCCTCAGGGTCCAATGTCCCGGAGCCCTCCGTGTCAACTCCTCCAGATCCTAGTAGGTTCCCACAATAATGTGATTTGGATTTTGTTTCAGGTCCCCTTCCCCCCCCCGGCAGCCAGTGTTGCCATATATGCTAACAGAACTTTTTTAAAAAAATTTTATTTTTTTATTTTTTCTTCACAGAGTCAAAGACACAGCACCACCGCCGCCACGAGGCATCCCGCCCAGCCTCTCCTGGATCTGTGCCCTCCGGGTCAACTCCTCCAGATCCTAGTAGGTTCCCACAATTATGTGATTTGGATTAAGTTGCAGGTCCCCTCTTAACACCGCCCCCCTCCCCCGGCAGCCACTGTTGCCATATATGCTGACAGACCTTGTTTTTTTTTTTTCCTTCACAGAGGCAAAGAGACAGCGCCGCCGCCGACAGCACGAGGCATTCAACAGCGACTCAGATCCAGAAGTGCCCTCCGTGCCTCAACATCCTAGTAGGTTCCCACAATTAAGTTATTTTGATTTTGTTGCAGGCCCACTCTTTCACCCCCAACCCAAACCCCCACCCTCCCCCCCTTCCCCCCCAAGTCAGTTTTGCTTCCTTTTTTTTTTTTTTTTCATTCACAGAAGCAAAGACACATCGGGAGACTACTGTGTTATTAATGTTATGTTTTTTGACCCACAGCTCTCGTCACTGTCAACAAGGAGGATATTGAAGCCGGCACAGACAAGTTACTCCACACTATGGCACATATTCAGGAGCAGCACAATGTGGCAATGGAGGAGCTGCAGAAGCTGCGGGACATGTGCCAGCAGTTGTAGGCGGGCCAATAATCCATTTTTTGTTGTTCCAATTAAAAGATTTTGTTAAACTTTCATTCGATTTTTTTTTTTAGTTAACTGTACATGAATTTGTTACGTTAATTTGTTCCCTCATACAGTGCTGTGATTGAGACACACCAATCAAAAAGTAGTGATAGAATTTATAATAAAAGCTTTTATTTGAAACATTATTTTAACAAGACAATAAAAAAAAAGGAATGTAAAAGTAGTTAGGAAATCACAAGTTATGATACGACAATTGTTCCGGCTGAAAATTTTGGTGCCTGATGGGCGAAGCCATATGTAAAGGTATTGGTGTGTAGGAGTTATTAGGGGGTGGCTGGCCGAAGTGGGAAACGTGAGGATTGTGTCGCATCGATGTCTGACCCTGTGACCAACCATTGAAATTTGATGGCTCTGTCCGCTGTATTGGCCGGGAAGAGACCAAACAAGTGTTCTTGTCCAAATCGCCATCAGTACCCTTGTTTACTGCTTCCAGAATCAGACGCTCTGCTAGTATTCTTTGGTTGTCGTCCATTTTTGCCAGTTTGTCAACCACATAGTGTCCAAACCCCTCTAACGCAGGGCTAACATTTCTTGTCAACACCTTCTTTGCCAGGCTCAATAGTTCATTTGAGGCGTCTGAGGTGGCTTTCCGTTTTCTTGGACCTTGCCTCGATTGACTCCTGGCAGGTGCAGCCTCCACTAAATCTGTTGTTGTGCAGTCCTGTGAACAGTCTAGTGTACTCTCCTGCGCACTGTCATCCTGGGGGGGGGGGGGGGGGAAAAACAAGTTATGAACCCGGCAACAAAAAGTAGTACCACCATAACCGCATCCAAACTATATATTCGTAGTAGGTAACAAAAAGATTATAATATATTTGATGCTTAGTAATATTCTTTAACCCTCCCTTTTATTGAATACTTTGAACTACACTGTTCTGACTGCTATGGGAACCTGACCAATATTTTATAGTCTAAATAGTCTCAACAAGAGTACATCGGCAGCTTGAAGCGATACTATTTTCTATATTGCTTAGATGGTATGGTTTACATATATCTCCATTTCATACATATTAAGTTCCCCATATAATACTTGACTGCGACAGGGTTACTTATGTGTACATGTTTTTGTAACAACTTCAAACTGATGTGATAATCAGAAGTATAAAACCTAAAATGCAGAGAAAAATTATGTAATTATAGGACACATTGGTGAACTTTCGTCCAAAGAGCTACTTACTTGTTGCCCTTGTGACTCCTGCTCGGCGTGGCTCTCCGAAACTATTGGTTCCACAGGTGCCAACAATCGAAGACACGTTGAAGTCCGTGGCACCTCTTGGTTCCTCAGAAAATTAAGATGCTCAAA
The DNA here is from genome assembly GCF_032444005.1 of Ranitomeya imitator. Classification (NCBI taxonomy): domain Eukaryota; kingdom Metazoa; phylum Chordata; class Amphibia; order Anura; family Dendrobatidae; genus Ranitomeya; species Ranitomeya imitator. Next base: position 489,053,266 of record NC_091283.1, read on the forward strand.
ATACCACAGTTTTGGCACATAAACTTCTTCAGTGGAAGCTCCGGACCTTGTAGTCTGAAGAACCTTGTTCAGCTCCTTCCTCCAGACCGTGCGGAGCGCCTGGATTTTCTTTTTAATAACTGCTTCGTTAGCTGCCTCATCTGGTGCCTGACGATTGTAAAGCTCAATGAGCTGTAAGTAACCCTCCCTCCTCTTTTCCCTGTTACAATACTCAGGAGATTTTATTTTCCAGAGGCAGGGAAAAGACTGATAAATCTCGATGAAATCCCTGATGAACTCCACACGATTTGACATCTAAAAAGTAATTATAAAAAAAAATTACATGGTTGACAAAGAGTCCTATTAACAATACTTTTGCCAGTGTGCCAAACGCTTAACAACAGCAGCCACACAAAGCGCTCATGCCTACCATCGCTTCTTCCATCTGCCACGCCATAGGCCACCATAACCCAAAACAGTGTACCGCCCGCTTCCCTACAGCAGCCACACAAAGCGCTCATGGTGACCATACATTGTACCATCTGCCACGCTCTAGCTCAACAGACACAACCGGTCATAAGCAGTCACAACAGCGTACCATCCGCATCGCTTCAGCGGCGGAACGAAGCGGTCATGCCGAACAAACTGAGTTCCATCTACCACGCTGTAGCACACCAGTCACGACCAGTCACGACCAGTCACAACAGCGTACCATCCGCATCGCTTCTTCCATCTGCCGCGCCATAGGCCACCATAACCCAAAACAGTGTACCGCCCGCTTCCCTACAGCAGCCACACAAAGCGCTCATGGTGACCATACATTGTACCATCTGCCACGCTGTAGCGCAACAGACACAACCGGTCATAAGCAGTCACAACAGCGTACCATCCGCATCGTTTCAGCGGCGGAACGAAGCGGTCATGCCGAACAAACTGAGTTCCATCTACCACGCTGTAGCCCACCAGTCACGACCAGTCACGACCAGTCACAACAGCGTACCATCCGCATCGCTTCTTCCATCTGCCGCGCCATAGGCCACCATAACCCAAAACAGTGTACCGCCCGCTTCCCTACAGCAGCCACACAAAGCGCTCATGGTGACCATACATTGTGCCATCTGCCACGCTCTAGCTCATCACACACAACCGGTCATAAGCAGTCACACCAGCGTACCATCCGCATCGCTTCAGCGGTGGAACGAAGCGGTCATGCCGAACAAACTGAGTTCCATCTACCACGCTGTAGCCCACCAGTCACAACCAAGCACAACAGCGTACCATCTGCCACATTGTAGCCCTCCAGTCACAACAGTGTACCATCCACTTCGCTTCAGCGGTGGAACGAAGCACTCATGCCGTCCATACAGCGTTCCATCCACCACGCCCAAGCGGTTTACATACCTCGAAGCAGCGGTGCAAAGCGTGGTATATTCAGCGAGGTACAAAATTCCGATGTCCAGGTCCACCAAGTGTCCAAGTACGAAGTGAAGAAAGGAAATTTTGAAAGCAGTGAAGTGGCATTGGGAACAATAGCGCTCAGGTGACAAATTTTCCAACCAATTGTGTGCACAGAACCTTTGGCCTATCACCACACTAACTAGTGGCACAACACGCCCCTTGTTAACAACGTCACGCACAGATTATGCAAAATTTGCTCTGAATCGTCGTGTGTGACACGACCGTACGACTGTCCCATACGACTTCTACATCGCAAATACGTCATGAATTTATCGCTTCAGCGTCGTGCATCGTGTAGTGTGACCGCAGTCTACGATGTTTGAAACGATAATTAAGCGACGATGCAACGTCACAAATCGTGCCGTCGTAGCGATCTAAATTGCACTGTGTGACGGTACCATTAGCCAGAGAAATCTAGGAGAGACCTTCCCACAGGCCGTCCTGAAGCACAAACATGTTCCTCATCATAGAGACAGACTGTTTGTGCTTCAGGGCGGCCTGTGGGCAGGTCTCTTTTTTGTTTCTCTGGCCTAGAGCACCAAGATAAGACCCTGCCTATGACAATGCCTTTAGTTTATGTAACAAAATCCTGCTAACAGGTTCTCTTTAAGACCTGTGATAATTGGGGGCCCTGTTGGATCTTTTGCATTGGGGCCCACGAGCTTCAAGTTACGCCGCTAACCATCACAATCCGCACCTCCCACTACTGTTTCCAAGACTTCACACGTGCTGCACCAATTCATTGGAATGCACTACCCAGGACAATTAGATTAATCCTCAATATCCACAGTTTTAAGCATGCCCTAAAATAAGTTTCTTTAGACTGGCCTATCGTCTCACCTCACTTATCTAACTATCCCTGTTTTGCCCATGCAAAACTTTTATCAAAATCAGGATCCTCATAGCATCTGTTCACACACTCTTCATGGATTTATTAGCCCTCTGTGCCTGTACTTGCACTGGCTGGTGATCGGATCATGCAGGACTATTTGAATCCCTCTATTTATTTTATTGATGGCCGGATCGTACAATACAATCATTTTTTTACCATTGATCTTTTGTGTCTCCCCTATTTCCTCATAGGTTGTAAGCTTGCGAGCAGCAGGGCCCTCACTCCTCTTGACTAGGGTTGAGCGACTTTTAGTTTTCTAGGGTTGAGTCGGGTTTCGCGAAACCTGACTATCTCAAAAGTCGAGTCGAGTGAAATCGGCCGATTATCGCGAAAAGTCGGGGATCGACCGAAACACGAAACCCAATGCAAGTCAATGGGGGAGCATAGTCGGCAGTGAGTGGAGGCCAGGAAAACACCTACAGTGCCCATTTTAATGGCAAAAACATCCATTCTTGTTACTGAAGCTTGTCAATCTTAATTTACCTTATAATAATAGTAAGGCATTGGAAATTGGGGGTCATTTGGCTAAAGTTGTGGGGGGTAGGGCTGGTTCAAGTATTTAGTGGGCCCAGGAAATCTGGACCACGTCACGGCAGTGGAGCAGGGAGAGGTAAGTATTTAAACTTTGCAAGTGCTGTGATCCTGAGCAAGCAGGGGAGGCCCACTCGTTGGCATTGGCACTGGCACAGGGCCCCTCAAAGCACAGCGGTGTGTTTGCACGGCGGGGGTGCCTCCCACCGGCAGCGACACTTTTGCGTACTATGAGGGGCCCTGTGCCAGTGACGTCGCCAACGAGTATTCCCCCCCCCACCTGATGAAGGAACCTGCACTTAAATCTGCACCTTCCTCTTTGTCCCCGTGTAAGGTGGTATGGTATGCGGGAAGGGGAACCTGACTTTCAGCAGGGTCACATTGTGGCTGTGTAGCGTGCACGGGGAATGTAGCGTTCTGGGTCAATGTACCAGCAGACTCATCTATCACTGGCTGGGCAATGGGCAGGATGAGGAGGAAACACAGATATAGGCCCAAATAATAAAGTGGGCTAAATGCAGTTCAAAATTGGTAACAGGACTAACCAGGGGGCATTGCTTTGTTCAGTGGAGTACAACTGTAATGAGAGGCTGACACAGTGAGTAGGCCCAAATCAGTAAGTAGGCTAAATGCAGTTCAAAATTGGTAACAGAAGTAACAGGCGGCACTGGTTTGTTCAGTGTAAGAGAACATTAAGGAGCGGCAGACACCGTTAGTAGGGCCAACAAAACAAGTAGGCCAAATGCAGTGTTATATTAAAAACAATTTAACGAGAGCCTGAAGATAGAAGCTAGGGAAAGGCAACCTGGAGAACACCTTGGAGCGGAAGACACCGTTTGTAGAACCCAGACCCAACTTGTAGGCCTAATGCAGTGTTGTTTCAACAACTACTTAACGAGAGCTTCAAGATAGAAGCTAGGGAGAGGCAACCTGGAGAACACCTTGGAGCAGCAGACACCGTCTCTACAACCCAGACCCAACTTGTAGGCCTAATGCAGTGTTGTTTCAACAACTACTTAACGAGAGCCTGAAAATGGAATTTCAGGACAGGAAACCTGGAGAACAGCACGGAGCGGCATACACCGTTAGTAGGCCCCAACTAAACTAGTAGCCCCACTGCAGTTGTTCGATTAAAAAACTATTTAACAAGAGCCTGAAGATTGAAGATCAGGAAAGGCAACCAGGAGAACACCTTGAAGCGGCAGACACTGTTAGTAGGCCACAACCAAACTAGTAGCCCCACTGCAGTTGTTTGATTAAAAAACTATTTAATAAGAGCCTGAAGATTGAAGCTCAGGAAAGGCAACCAGGAGAACACCTTGGAGCGGCAGACACCGTCTCTACAACCCAGACGCAACTTGTAGGCCTAATGCAGTGTTGTTTCAACAACTACTTAACAAGAGCCTGAAAATGGAATTTCAGGACAGGAAACCTGGAGAACAGCACGGAGCAGCATACACCGCTAGTAGGCCCCAACCAAACTAGTAGCCCCACTGCAGTTGTTCAATTAAAAAACTATTTAACAAGAGCCTGAAGATTGAAGCTCAGGAAAGGCAACCAGGAGAACACCTTGGAGCGGCAGACACCGTCTCTACAACCCAGACCCAACTTGTAGGCCTAATGCAGTGTTGTTTCAACAACTACTTAACGAGAGCCTGAAAATGGAATTTCAGGACAGGAAACCTGGAGAACAGCACGGAGCGGCATACACCGTTAGTAGGCCCCAACCAAACTAGTAGCCCCACTGCAGTTGTTCGATTAAAAAAACTATTTAACAAGAGCCTGAAGTTTAAAGCTCAGGAAAGGCAACCAGGAGAACACCTTGGAGCGGCAGACACCGTCTCTACAACCCAGACCCAACTTGTAGGCCTAATTCAGTGTTGTTTCAACAACTACTTAACGAGAGCCTGAAAATGGAATTTCAGGACAGGAAACCTGGAGAACAGCACGGAGCGGCATACACCGTTAGTAGGCCCCAACCAACTAGTAGCCCCACTGCAATTGTTCGATTAAAAAACTATTTAACAAGAGCCTGAAGATTGAAGCTCAGGAAAGGCAACCAGAACACCTTGGAGCGGCAGACACCGTCTCTACAACCCAGACCCAACTTGTAGGCCTAATGCAGTGTTGTTTCAACAACTACTTAACGAGAGCCTGAAAATGGAATTTCAGGACAGGAAACCTGGAGAACAGCATGGAGCGGCATACACCGTCAGTAGGCCCCAACCAAACTAGTAGCCCCACTGCAGTTGTTCGATTAAAAGACTGTTTAACAAGAGCCTGAAGATTGAAGCTCAGGAAAGGCAACCAGGAGAACACCTTGGAGCGGCAGACACCGTCTCTACAACCCAGACCCAACTTGTAGGCCTAATACAGTGTTGTTTCAACAACTACTTAACGAGAGCCTGAAAATGGAATTTCAGGACAGGAAACCTGGAGAACAGCATGGAGCGGCATACACCGTTAGTAGGCCCCAACCAAACTAGTAGCCCCACTGCAGTTGTTCGATTAAATAACTATTTAACAAGAGCCTGAAGATTGAAGCTCAGGAAAGGCAACCAGGAGAACACCTTGGAGCGGCAGACACCGTCTCTACAACCCAGACCCATCTTGTAGGCCTAATGCAGTGTTGTTTCAACAACTACTTAACGAGTGCCTGAAAATGGAATTTCAGGACAGGAAACCTGGAGAACAACAAGGAGCGGCACACACCGTTAGTAGGCCCCAACCAAACTAGTAGTCCCACTGCAGTTGTTCGATTAAAAAACTATTTAACAAGAGCCTGAAGATTGAAGCTCAGGAAAGGCAACCAGAAGAACACCTTGGAGTGGCAGACACTGTTAGTAGGCCCCAACCAAACTAGTAGCCCCCACTGCAGTTGTTTGATTAAAAAACTATTTAACAAGAGCCTGAAGATTGAAGCTCAGGAAAGGCAACCAGGAGAACACCTTGGAGCGGCAGACACCGTCTCTACAACCCAGACCCAACTTGTAGGCCTAATTCAGTGTTGTTTCAACAACTACTTAACGAGAGCCTGAAAATGGAATTTCAGGACAGGAAACCTGGAGAACAGCACGGAGCGGCATACACCGTTAGTAGGCCCCAACCAACTAGTAGCCCCACTGCAATTGTTCGATTAAAAAACTATTTAACAAGAGCCTGAAGATTGAAGCTCAGGAAAGGCAACCAGAACACCTTGGAGCGGCAGACACCGTCTCTACAACCCAGACCCAACTTGTAGGCCTAATGCAGTGTTGTTTCAACAACTACTTAACGAGAGCCTGAAAATGGAATTTCAGGACAGGAAACCTGGAGAACAGCATGGAGCGGCATACACCGTCAGTAGGCCCCAACCAAACTAGTAGCCCCACTGCAGTTGTTCGATTAAAAGACTGTTTAACAAGAGCCTGAAGATTGAAGCTCAGGAAAGGCAACCAGGAGAACACCTTGGAGCGGCAGACACCGTCTCTACAACCCAGACCCAACTTGTAGGCCTAATACAGTGTTGTTTCAACAACTACTTAACGAGAGCCTGAAAATGGAATTTCAGGACAGGAAACCTGGAGAACAGCATGGAGCGGCATACACCGTTAGTAGGCCCCAACCAAACTAGTAGCCCCACTGCAGTTGTTCGATTAAATAACTATTTAACAAGAGCCTGAAGATTGAAGCTCAGGAAAGGCAACCAGGAGAACACCTTGGAGCGGCAGACACCGTCTCTACAACCCAGACCCATCTTGTAGGCCTAATGCAGTGTTGTTTCAACAACTACTTAACGAGTGCCTGAAAATGGAATTTCAGGACAGGAAACCTGGAGAACAACAAGGAGCGGCACACACCGTTAGTAGGCCCCAACCAAACTAGTAGTCCCACTGCAGTTGTTCGATTAAAAAACTATTTAACAAGAGCCTGAAGATTGAAGCTCAGGAAAGGCAACCAGAAGAACACCTTGGAGTGGCAGACACTGTTAGTAGGCCCCAACCAAACTAGTAGCCCCCACTGCAGTTGTTTGATTAAAAAACTATTTAACAAGAGCCTGAAGATTGAAGCTCAGGAAAGGCAACCAGGAGAACACCTTGGAGCGGCAGACACCGTCTCTACAACCCAGACCCAACTTGTAGGCCTAATGCAGTGTTGTTTCAACAACTACTTAACGAGTGCCTGAAAATGGAATTTCAGGACAGGAAACCTGGAGAACAACAAGGAGCGGCACACACCGTTAGTAGGCCCCAACCAAACTAGTAGTCCCACTGCAGTTGTTCGATTAAAAAACTATTTAACAAGAGCCTGAAGATTGAAGCTCAGGAAAGGCAACCAGGAGAACACCTTGGAGTGGCAGACACTGTTAGTAGGCCCCAACCAAACTAGTAGCCCCCACTGCAGTTGTTTGATTAAAAAACTATTTAACAAGAGCCTGAAGATTGAAGCTCAGGAAAGGCAACCAGGAGAACACCTTGGAGCGGCAGACACCGTCTCTACAACCCAGACCCAACTTGTAGGCCTAATGCAGTGTTGTTTCAACAACTACTTAAAGAGAGCCTGAAAATGGAATTTCAGGACAGGAAACTTGGAGAACAGCACGGAGCGCCATACACCGTTAGTAGGCCCCAACCAAACTAGTAGCCTCACTGCAGTTGTTTGATTAAAAAACTCTTTAACAAGAGCCTGAAGATTGAAGCTCAGGAAAGGCAACCAGGAGAACACCTTGGAGCGGCAGGCACCATCTCTACAACCCAGACCCAACTTGTAGGCCTAATGCAGTGTTGTTTCAACAACTAATTAACGAGAGCCTGAAAATGGAATTTCAGGACCGGAAATCTGGAGAACAGCATTGAGCGGTATACACCGTTAGTAGGCCCCAACCAAACTAGTAGCCCCACTGCAGTTGTTCGATTAAAAAACTGTTTAACAAGAGCCTGAAGATTGAAGCTCAGGAAAGGCAACCAGGAGAGCACCTTGGAGCGGCAGACACCGTCTCTACAACCCAGACCCAACTTGTAGGCCTAATGCAGTGTTGTTTCAACAACTACTTAACGAGTGCCTGAAAATGGAATTTCAGGACAGGAAACCTGGAGAACAGCACGGAGCGGCATACATCGTTAATAGGCCCCAACCAAACTAGTAGCCCCACTGCAGTTGTTCGATTAAAAAACTATTTAACAAGAGCCTGAAGATTGAAGCTCAGGAAAGGCAACCAGGAGAACACCTTGGAGCGGCAGACACTGTTAGTAGGCCCCAACCAAACTAGTAGCCCCCACTGCAGTTGTTTGATTAAAAAACTATTTAACAAGAGCCTGAAGATTTAAGCTCAGGAAAGGCAACCAGGAGAACACCTTGGAGTGGCAGACACCGTCTCTACAACCCAGACCCAACTTGTAGGCCTAATGCAGTGTTGTTTCAACAACTACTTAACGAGAGCCTGAAAATGGAATTTCAGGACAGGAGACCTGGAGAACAGCACGGAGCGGCATACACTGTCAATAGGCCCCAACCAAACTAGTAGCCCCACTGCAGTTGTTCGATTAAAAAACTATTTAACAAGAGCCTGAAGATTGAAGCTCAGGAAATGCAACCAGGAGAACACCTTGGAGCGGCAGACACTGTTAGTAGGCCCCAACCAAACTAGTAGCCCCACTGCAGTTGTTTGATTAAAAAACTATTTAACAAGAGCCTGAAGATTGAAGCTCAGGAAAGGCAACCAGGCGAACACCTTGGAGTGGCAGACACCGTCTCTACAACCCAGACCCAACTTGTAGGCCTAATGCAGTGTTGTTTCAACAACTACTTAACGAGAGCCTGAAAATGGAATTTCAGGACAGGAGACCTGGAGAACAGCACGGAGCGGCATACACCGTTAGTAGGCCCCAACCAAACTAGTAGCCCCACTGCAGTTGTTCGATTAAAAAGCTATTTAACAAGAGCCTGAAGATTGAAGCTCAGGAACGGCAACCAGGAGAACACCTTGGAGCGGCAGACACCGTCTCTACAACCCAGACCCAACTTGTAGGCTTAATGCAGTGTTGTTTCAACAACTACTTAATGAGAAGCCTGAAAATGGAATTTCAGGACAGGAATCCTGGAGAACCGCATGGAGCGGCATACACCGTTAGTAGGCCCCAACCAAACTAGTAGCCCCACTGCAGTTGTTCGATTAAAAAAACTATTTAACAAGAGCCTGAAGATTAAAGCTCAGGAAAGGCAACCAGGAGAACACCTTGGAGCGGCAGACACCATCTCTACAACCCAGACCCAACTTGTAGGCCTAATGCAGTGTTGTTTCAACAACTACTTAACGAGAGCCTGAAAATGGAATTTCAGGACAGGAAACCTGGAGAACAGCACGGAACGGCATACAACGTTAGTAGGCCCCAACCGAACTAGTAGCCCCACTGCAGTTGTTCGATTAGAAAACTATTTAACAAGAGCCTGAAGATTGAAGCTCAGGAAAGGCAACCAGGAGAACACCTTGGAGCGGCAGACACCGTCTCTACAACCCATACCCAACTTGTAGGCCTAATGCAGTGTTGTTTCAACAACTACTTATCGAGAGCCTGAAAATGGAATTTCAGGACAGGAAACCTGGAGAACAGCACGGAGCGGCATACACAGTTAGCAGGCCCCAACCAAACTAGTAGCCCCACTGCAGTTGTTCGATTAAAAAACTATTTAACAAGAGCCTGAAGATTGAAGCTCAGGAAAGGCAACCAGGAGAACACCTTGGAGCGGCAGACACTGTTAGTAGGCCCCAACCAAACTAGTAGCCCCCACTGCAGTTGTTTGATTAAAAAACTATTTAACAAGAGCCTGAAGATTGAAGCTCAGGAAAGGCAACCAGGAGAACACCTTGGAGCGGCAGACACCGTCTCTACAACCCAGACCCAACTTGTAGGTCTAATGCAGTGTTGTTTCAACAACTACTTAACGAGAGCCTGAAAATGGAATTTCAGGACAGGAAACCTGGAGAACAGCACGGAGCGCCATACACCGTTAGTAGGCCCCAACCAAACTAGTAGCCCCACTGCAGTTGTTTGATTAAAAAACTATTTAACAAGAGCCTGACGATTGAAGCTCAGGAAAGGCAACCAGGAGAACACCTTGGAGCGGCAGGCACCGTCTCTACAACCCAGACCCAACTTGTAGGCCTAATGCAGTGTTGTTTCAACAACTAATTAACGAGAGCCTGAAAATGGAATTTCAGGACCGGAAACCTGGAGAACAGCATTGAGCGGTATACACCGTTAGTAGGCCCCAACCAAACTAGTAGCCCCACTGCAGTTGTTCGATTAAAAAACTGTTTAACAAGAGCCTGAAGATTGAAGCTCAGGAAAGGCAACCAGGAGAACACCTTGGAGCGGCAGACACCGTCTCTACAACCCAGACCCAACTTGTAGGCCTAATGCAGTGTTGTTTCAACAACTACTTAACGAGTGCCTGAAAATGGAATTTCAGGACAGGAAACCTGGAGAACAGCACGGAGCGGCATACACCGTTAATAGGCCCCAACCAAACTAGTAGCCCCACTGCAGTTGTTCGATTAAAAAACTATTTAACAAGAGCCTGAAGATTGAAGCTCAGGAAAGGCAACCAGGAGAACACCTTGGAGTGGCAGACACCGTCTTTACAACCCAGACCCAACTTGTAGGCCTAATGCAGTGTTGTTTCAACAACTACTTAACGAGAGCCTGAAAATGGAATTTCAGGACAGGAGACCTGGAGAACAGCACGGAGCGGCATACACCGTTAGTAGGCCCCAACCAAACTAGTAGCCCCACTGCAGTTGTTCGATTAAAAAACTATTTAACAAGAGCCTGAAGATTGAAGCTCAGGAACGGCAACCAGGAGAACACCTTGGAGCGGCAGACACCGTCTCTACAACCCAGACCCAACTTGTAGGCCTAATGCAGTGTTGTTTCAACAACTACTTAACGAGAGCCTGAAAATGGAATTTCAGGACAGGAAACCTGGAGAACAGCACGGAGCGCCATACACCGTTAGTAGGCCCCAACCAAACTAGTAGCCCCACTGCAGTTGTTTGATTAAAAAACTATTTAACAAGAGCCTGAAGATTGAAGCTCAGGAAAGGCAACCAGGAGAACACCTTGGAGCGGCAGGCACCGTCTCTACAACCCAGACCCAACTTGTAGGCCTAATGCAGTGTTGTTTCAACAACTAATTAACGAGAGCCTGAAAATGGAATTTCAGGACCGGAAACCTGGAGAACAGCATTGAGCGGTATACACCGTTAGTAGGCCCCAACCAAACTAGTAGCCCCACTGCAGTTGTTCGATTAAAAAACTGTTTAACAAGAGCCTGAAGATTGAAGCTCAGGAAAGGCAACCAGGAGAACACCTTGGAGCGGCAGACACCGTCTCTACAACCCAGACCCAACTTGTAGGCCTAATGCAGTGTTGTTTCAACAACTACTTAACGAGTGCCTGAAAATGGAATTTCAGGACAGGAAACCTGGAGAACAGCACGGAGCGGCATACACCGTTAATAGGCCCCAACCAAACTAGTAGCCCCACTGCAGTTGTTCGATTAAAAAACTATTTAACAAGAGCCTGAAGATTGAAGCTCAGGAAAGGCAACCAGGAGAACACCTTGGAGCGGCAGGCACCGTCTCTACAACCCAGACCCAACTTGTAGGCCTAATGCAGTGTTGTTTCAACAACTACTTAACGAGTGCCTGAAAATGGAATTTCAGGACAGGAAACCTGGAGAACAGCACGGAGCGGCATACACCGTTAATAGGCCCCAACCAAACTAGTAGCCCCACTGCAGTTGTTCGATTAAAAAACTATTTAACAAGAGCCTGAAGATTGAAGCTCAGGAAAGGCAACCAGGAGAACACCTTGGAGCGGCAGGCACCGTCTCTACAACCCAGACCCAACTTGTAGGCCTAATGCAGTGTTGTTTCAACAACTAATTAACGAGAGCCTGAAAATGGAATTTCAGAACCGGAAACCTGGAGAACAGCATTGAGCGGTATACACCGTTAGTAGGCCCCAACCAAACTAGTAGCCCCACTGCAGTTGTTCGATTAAAAAACTGTTTAGCAAGAGCCTGAAGATTGAAGCTCAGGAAAGGCAACCAGGAGAACACCTTGGAGCGGCAGACACCGTCTCTACAACCCAGACCCAACTTGTAGGCCTAATGCAGTGTTGTTTCAACAACTACTTAACGAGTGTCTGAAAATGGAATTTCAGGACAGGAAACCTGGAGAACAGCACGGAGCGGCATACACCGTTAATAGGCCCCAACCAAACTAGTAGCCCCACTGCAGTTGTTCGATTAAAAAACTATTTAACAAGAGCCTGAAGATTGAAGCTCAGGAAAGGCAACCAGGAGAACACCTTGGAGCGGCAGGCACCGTCTCTACAACCCAGACCCAACTTGTAGGCCTAATGCAGTGTTGTTTCAACAACTAATTAACGAGAGCCTGAAAATGGAATTTCAGGACCGGAAACCTGGAGAACAGCATTGAGCGGTATACACCGTTAGTAGGCCCCAACCAAACTAGTAGCCCCACTGCAGTTGTTCGATTAAAAAACTGTTTAACAAGAGCCTGAAGATTGAAGCTCAGGAAAGGCAACCAGGAGAACACCTTGGAGCGGCAGACACCGTCTCTACAACTCAAACCCAACTTGTAGGCCTAATGCAGTGTTGTTTCAACAACTACTTAACGAGTGCCTGAAAATGGAATTTCAGGACAGGAAACCTGGAGAACAGCACGGAGCGGCATACACCGTTAATAGGCCCCAACCAAACTAGTAGCCCCACTGCAGTTGTTCGATTAAAAAACTATTTAACAAGAGCCTGAAGATTGAAGCTCAGGAAAGGCAACCAGGAGAACACCTTGGAGTGGCAGACACCGTCTCTACAACCCAGACCCAACTTGTAGGCCTAATGCAGTGTTGTTTCAACAACTACTTAACGAGAGCCTGAAAATGGAATTTCAGGACAGGAGACCTGGAGAACAGCACGGAGCGGCATACACTGTCAATAGGCCCCAACCAAACTAGTAGCCCCACTGCAGTTGTTCGATTAAAAAACTATTTAACAAGAGCCTGAAGATTGAAGCTCAGGAAATGCAACCAGGAGAACACCTTGGAGCGGCAGACACTGTTAGTAGGCCCCAACCAAACTAGTAGCCCCACTGCAGTTGTTCGATTAAAAAACTATTTAACAAGAGCCTGAAGATTGAAGCTCAGGAAAGGCAACCAGGAGAACACCTTGGAGTGGCAGACACCGTCCCTACAACCCAAACCCAACTTGTAGGCCTAATGCAGTGTTGTTTCAACAACTACTTAACGAGAGCCTGAAAATGGAATTTCAGGACAGGAGACCTGGAGAACAGCACGGAGCGGCATACACCGTTAGTAGGCCCCAACCAAACTAGTAGCCCCACTGCAGTTGTTCGATTAAAAAACTATTTAACAAGAGCCTGAAGATTGAAGCTCAGGAACGGCAACCAGGAGAACACCTTGGAGCGGCAGACACCGTCTCTACAACCCAGACCCAACTTGTAGGCCTAATGCAGTGTTGTTTCAACAACTACTTAACGAGAGCCTGAAAATGGAATTTCAGGACAGGAAACCTGGAGAACAGCACGGAGCGCCATACACTGTTAGTAGGCCCCAACCAAACTAGTAGCCCCACTGCAGTTGTTTGATTAAAAAACTATTTAACAAGAGCCTGAAGATTGAAGCTCAGGAAAGGCAACCAGGAGAACACCTTGGAGCGGCAGACACCGTCTCTACAACCCATACCCAACTTGTAGGCCTAATGCAGTGTTGTTTCAACAACTAATTAACGAGAGCCTGAAAATGGAATTTCAGGACCGGAAACCTGGAGAACAGCATTGAGCGGTATACACCGTTAGTAGGCCCCAACCAAACTAGTAGCCCCACTGCAGTTGTTCGATTAAAAAACTGTTTAACAAGAGCCTGAAGATTGAAGCTCAGGAAAGGCAACCAGGAGAACACCTTGGAGCGGCAGACACCGTTTCTACAACCCAGACCCAACTTGTAGGCCTAATGCAGTGTTGTTTCAACAACTACTTAACGAGTGCTTGAAAATGGAATTTCAGGACAGGAAACCTGGAGAACAGCACGGAGCGGCATACACCGTTAATAGGCCCCAACCAAACTAGTAGCCCCACTGCAGTTGTTCGATTAAAAAACTATTTAACAAGAGCCTGAAGATTGAAGCTCAGGAAAGGCAACCAGGAGAACACCTTGGAGTGGCAGACACCGTCTCTACAACCCAGACCCAACTTGTAGGCCTAATGCAGTGTTGTTTCAACAACTACTTAACGAGAGCCTGAAAATGAAATTTCAGGACAGGAAACCTGGAGAACAGCACGGAGGCAGTTTCAGGCAAATCTACGTCACTTGTCTCCCTGAAAAAACCTGAACCCGGCCTTGCAACGCCACCAGTTTCTATTTGCCCCGGAGAAGCTTCCTCATTCAAAAAATACTCATCCCCATCATCCTCCTCGTCCTCCTCCTCATCGTCCCCCAACCTCATCCTTTAGATTGCCCTGACTAGACAATGGCTGACTGTCATCAAGGCTTTCCTCTTCCTCGGCTGCAGATGCCTGCTCCTTTATGTGCGTCAAACTTTGCATCAGCAGACGCATTAGGGGGATGCTCATGCTTATTATGGCGTTGTCTGCACTAACCAGCTGTGTGCATTACTCAAAACACTGAAGGACTTGACACAGGTCTTGTACCTTCGACCACTGCACACCTGACAACTCCATGTCTGCCATCCAACTGCCTGCCCGTGTATGTGTATCCTCCCACAAATACATAACAGCACGCCTCTGTTCGCACAGTCTCTGAAGCATGTGCAGTGTGGAGTTCCACCTTGTTGCAACGTCGATGATTAGGCGATGCTGGGGAAGGTTCAAAGACCGCTGATGGTTCTGCATACGGCTGGAGTGTACGGGCGAACGGCGGATATGCGTGCAAAGTCTGCGCACTTTGAGGAGCAGGTCGGGTAACCCCGGATAACTTTTCAGGAAGCACTGCACCACCAGGTTTAAGGTGTGAGCCAGGTAAGGAATGTGTTTCAGTTGGGAAAGGGCTATGGCAGCCATGAAATTCCTTCCGTTATCACTCACTACCTTGCCTGCCTCAAGATGTACAGTGCCCAGCCATGACTGAGTTTCTTTCTGCAAGAACTCGGACAGAACTTCCGCGGTGTGTCTGTTGTCGCCCAAACACTTCATTGCCAATACAGCCTGCTGACGCTTGCCACTAGCTGTCCCATAATGGGACACCTCATGTGCCACAGTGGCAGCTGCGAATGGAGTGGTTGTGCGACTGCGGTCTGTGGATGAGCTCTCCTTTCTGCAGGAAGACGAGGACGAGGAGGAGGGGGGGCGAATGCCTGCAGCCAACTGTTTCCTAGACCGTGGGCTAGGCAGAACTGTCCCAATATTGCTGTCCCCTGTAGACCCTGCATCCACCACATTAACCCAGTGTGCCGTGATGGACACGTAACGTCCCTGGCCATGCCTACTGGTCCATGCATCTGTTGTCAGGTGCACCTTTGTACTCACAGATTGCCTGAGTGCATGGACGATGCGGTCTTTTACATGCTGGTGGAGGGCTGGGATGGCTTTTCTCGAAAAGAAGTGTCGACTGGGTAGCTCGTAGCATGGTACAGCGTAGTCCATCAGGGCTTTGAAAGCTTCACTTTCAAATAACCGGTAGGGCATCATCTCTAATGAGATTAGTCTAGCAATGTGGGCGTTCAAACCCTGTGTACGTGGATGCGAGGATGAGTACTTCCTTTTCCTAACGAGAGTCTCATGTAGGGTGAGCTGGACTGGAGAGCTGCAGATCGTGGAACTAGCGGGGGTGCCGGTGGACATGGCAGACTGAGAGAGGGTTGGAGATGGTATTCTTGCTGGTGCCCTACATGCAGTGTTTCCTACTACGAAACTGGTGATTCCCTGACTGCTTTGGCCTGGCGACGAAACCTGCACATTTACTGCAGGTGGTGCGGGAAATGGTGGGCTTACAGTGAGGGAAGGGATGTAGCGTTGCTGACTAGCTTCATTGGCCGAGGGTGCTACAACTTTAAGGGACGTTTGGTAGTTAGTCCAGGCTTGCAAATGCATGGTGGTTAAATGTCTACGCATGCAACTTGTATTTAGACTTTTAAGATTCTGACCTCTGCTTAAGGTAGTTGAACATTTTTGACAGATGACTTTGCGCTGATCATTTGGATGTTGTTTAAAAAAATGCCAGACTGCACTCTTTCTACTATCGGATACCTTTTCAGGCATTGCAGACTGAGCTTCTTTAACCGGATGGCCACGCTGTCCTACAACTGGTTTTGTTTTCGCCATGCGTTTTTGGCCAGATACGGGCCCGGCTGATGGAACCTGTTGCAATGTTGATGCCTGCTGCGGCTACTCCTCCTCCGCTTCAGAGCTACTGCCGCCTGCACCATGTTCCCCCAATGGCTGCCAATCAGGGTCAACAATTGGGTCATCTATGACCTCGTCTTCTATCTCGTGTGCAACTTTGTCTGTGTCACTGTGTAAGCCTGTGGTATAGCGTTCGTGACGGGGCACCATAGTCTCATCAGGGTCTGATTCTGGATCAGTACACTGCGAGGGCAATGTTCTGGTCTGAGTCAAAGGAACAGCATAGTAATCTGGCTGTGGCTGTGCATCTGTGCACTCCATGTCCGATTCAACTTGTAATGGGCATGGCCTGTTAACTGTTTCACTTTCTAACCCAGGAACGGTATGTGTAAAGAGCTCCATGGAGTAACCCGTTGTGTCGCCTGACGCATCCTTCTCTGTTGTTCTTGGTGAAGAAGACAAAGAAGCGACTTGTCCCTGACCGTGAACATCCACTAACGACGCGCTGCTTTTACATTTAGCAGTTTCAGAAGAGGAGGCGAAAGAGCTAGAGGCTGAGTCAGCAAGGAAAGCCAAGACTTGTGCTTGCTGCTCCGGCTTTAAAAACGGTTTTCCTACTCCCAGAAAAGGGAGCGTTTGAGGCCTTGTGTAGCCAGACGACGAACCTGGCTCAACAACTCAAGACTTAGGTGCTATATTGTTTTTCCCACGACCACCTGATGCTTCACCACCACTACCATCATTACCAGCTGGCAATGACCGCCCACAGCCACGACCTCTTCCACCAGATTTCCTCATTGTTTGAAAAACGTAACCAAACTAACGGTATTTGTTACTGTAAAACCAGTTACAAGGTGAACTCAAACTTCTGTTGGATTTATATATCCCTTTATAGGTGGGTGAGACTGCAGGGAAAATCAGGCCCAATGTATAACAGTACACAGCTTCAGTGGCAGACAGATATGCCACTAACAGGACTGACGCTGATGCAGACACTACCAATAAAAATCTCCCCCTTTTTATTTTTTTCTGGGAGAATATTGAAGAAATGTGGCCCACTCTTATACAGTATATGTTCTGTGGCACAAAATTAAAGACAGGTGGCACACACAGCACTGGCAATGAGGCAGAATTGCCAATCTTAATCTCCCACAATTTTTTTTTTCAGGGAGAATTGAAAATAAATCTGGCCCAGTATTTCACACTAGGTTTAATGTGGCACAAAATTTGAGACAGGTGGCACACGCAGCACTGGCAATGAGGCAGAATTGCCAATCTTAATCTCCCACTAGTTTTATTTTTTCAGGGAGAATTTAAAAGAAATCTGGCCCAGTATTACACACTAGGTTTAATGTGGCACAAAATTTGAGACAGGTGGCACACATAGCACTGGCAATGAGGCAGAATTGCCAATCTTAATCTCCCACAATTTTTTTTTTCAGGGAGAATTTTAAAAAAAGCTGGCCCAGTTTTACACACTAGGATGAATGTGGCACAAAATTTGAGACAGGTGGCACACACAGGACTGGCACTGAAGCAGAAATGCCAATCTTAATCTCCCACTATTTTTTTTTTTCAGGGAGAATTTAAAATAAATCTGGCCCAGTATTACACACTAGGTATAATGTGGCACAAAATTTGAAACAGGTGGCACACACAGCACTGGCAATGAGGCAGAATTGCCAATCTTTATCTCCCACTATCTTTATTTTTTTCAGGGAGAATTTAAAAGAAATCTGGCCCAGTATTACACACTAGGTTTAATGTGGCACAAAATTTGAGACAGGTGGCACACACAGCACTGGCAATGAGGCAGAATTGCCAATCTTAATCTCCCACTATTTTTATTTTTTCAGGGAGAATTTAAAAGAAATCTGGCCCAGTATGTTAGGGGTCGAGTTCTCGCTTCTGCTGCGGTCTCCCATTCCTCTCCTGCCGCAGGTATACCTGCTCAGCAGAGATGACGGTCCTTGCGTCTGGCTCAGTCTCACTCGGTGCTTAGGCTTGCTGTTGCTTCTCCAGCTTTTGCCATTAAAGCCAGTGCTGGGCAGCAGCGAGCGGGCTTCTCTGGGACTTAGTCCTTATTTGCACACACTGAGCATGCCCAGGGCAAGATCTCCTGTTGGAGATCGAGGGTCACATGCTCAGGCACTGCAGCACATCCCATTGGTCCTCTTGGCAGGTCCTGAAAGGGCAAAACTTCTGTAGCTACTTCCTGTGCTGCAACTATATAAACTGCGCATGACCGCACGGCCATGCGCTAGTGTACAATTGTATACGTGTGTTTGTTGTGAGTGCAAGTCGTTCATTAAATACCCCTACCCTATTGTATGACTGTTCGCGTATGGGGTATGGCTGCTATCTAGCGCCCGACTACCACTCAACGTGTCACACACGTATCAGCGTCTATTGCTGTGACCGCCAGTGCGGCGCCACGCGCCAGTAGTGCGCTTCCTGACCCACGTCTGGGTTCTTAGTGGTGTCTGCCAGCACGGCACAGTTCGCACTTCGGTGCTCTAATTACTAAAGTTGCCTAACACACCCAGTTGCGGTGTTGTGTCAGCAAGTGGTCTAATCGGACTTCAATCCTGTGTCTTGGGGTTGTGTTCGCTGACTCCTTGCTTGCACTCTTTAGTGCGGTATTGCGGACCTGTGGCTTTACCGGGTTCACTTCCACCGCCATATTACGCTGCCATTTACTAGCAGCAGGTTTTCACCTGCACGGTGGACCCCGGACTGCGAACGCATCTATTACATCTTTCTTGGTGCGTTCCGCCAGTCCTAACACAGTATTACACACTAGGTATAATGTGGCACAAAATTTTAGACAGCAATGAGGCAGAATTGCCAATCTTAATCTCCCACTATTTTTTTTTCCAGGGAGAATTTAAAAGAAATCTGGCCCAGTATTACACACTAGGTTTAATGTGGCACAAAATTTGAGACAGGTGGCACACACAGCACTGGCAATGAGGCAGAATTGCCAATCTTAATCTCTCACTATTTTTATTTTTTTCAGGGAGAATTTAAAAGAAATCTGGCCCAGTATTACACACTAGGTTTAATGTGGCACAAAATTTGAGACAGGTGGCACACACAGGAGTGGCACTGAAGCAGAAAGGCCAATCTTAATCTCCCACTATTTTTTTTTTCAGGGAGAATTTAAAAGAAATCTGGCCCAGTATTTGTTAAGGACCGGCGGAACGCACCAAGTAAAGATGATATGAAACTAGGTGCGTTCGCAGTCCGAGGTCCACCGTGCAGGTAAAAGACCCTGCTGCTAGTAAGACGGACTATATGGCGGTACTAAGAATACACACATGGGTTAACTTCACACTGCGTGAAGGAAGCGATCCTGTTGCGTCACAGGAGCGCAGTACCGCACATAGAGCGCGAGCAAGGAGTCAGCGAACTCAACCCCTACACAGGATTGAAGTCCGATTAGACACTTGCTGGCACAACACCGCAACTGGGTGTGTAAGGAAACTAATTAAATAGAATCTATAGGCACGAGAGTCCGTGCGGTGCCGCACTGACGGACGCCACTAACCACCCAGGCTTGGGTAAGGAAAGCGCAGAGGAAGCGCACGGCGCCGTACTGGCGGACACAGCAACAGGACGCTGTGATGTGTGTTACATGCAGATGGCTAGTCGGGCGCTAGATAGCTACCATCATCCGCGAGCAATCAACAACTCTAGGGAGGGATACTTAGGAGCTTTCATCCATCGACATACATCCATCTACACACACACATAATATCAAGACAATACTAGCGCATGGCCGTGCGGTCATGCGCAGTTTATATAGTTGCTGCACAGGAAGCAGCTACAGAAGTTTTGCCCTTTCAGGACCTGCCAAGAGGACCAATGGGATGTGCTGCAGTGCCTGAGCATGTGACCCTCGATCTCCAACGGGAGATCTTGCCCTGGGCATGCTCAGTGTGTGCAAATAAGGACTTAGTCCCAGAGAAGCCCGCTCGCCGCAGATCAGTGCGGGGTACAACAGGAGAGCCAGAAAAGGCAGCAGTAACCTCCTGTACAGAATCAGTCCCAGCAAGACGCTGGGAGCGACGCCTCCGCTGAGCAGAGCCCACTGCGGCCGAAGCAGAATGGGAGACCGCAGCAGACACGGATCGAGATTCCCCCTGTGCAGCAGAGGAAACTCGACTCCTAACAGTATTATACACTAGGTTTAATGTGGCACAAAATTTGAAACAGGTGGCACACACAGCACTGGCAATGAGGCAGAATTGCCAATCTTAATCTCCCACTATTTTTATTTTTTTCAGGGAGAATTTAAAAGAAATCTGGCCCAGTATTACACATAAGGTTTAATGTGGCACAAAATTTGAGACAGGTGGCACACACAGCACTGGCAATGAGGCAGAATTGCCAATCTTAATCTCCCACTATTTTTTTTTCCAGGGAGAATTTAAAAGAAATCTGGCCCAGTATTACACACTAGGTTTAATGTGGCACAAAATTTGAGACAGGTGGCACACACAGCACTGGCAATGAGGCAGAATTGCCAATCTTAATCTCCCACTATTTTTTTTTCAGGGAGAATTTTAAAAAAAGCTGGCCCAGTTTTGCACACTAGGTTTAATGTGACACAAAATTTAAGACAGGTGGCACACACAGGACTGGCACTGAAGCAGAAATGCCAATCTTAATCTCCCACTATTTTTTTTTCAGGGAGAATTTAAAAGAAATCTGGCCCAGTATTACACACTAGGTTTAATGTGGCACAAAATTTGAGACAGGTGGCACACACAGCACTGGCAATGAGGCAGAATTGCCAATCTTAATCTCCCACTAGTTTTATTTTTTTCAGGGAGAATGTAAAAGAAATCTGGCCCAGTATTACACACTAGATTTAATGTGGCACAAAATTTGAGACAGGTGGCACACACAGGAGTGGCACTGAAGCAGAAATGCCAATCTTAATCTCCCACTATTTTTTTTTTCAGGGAGAATGTAAAAGAAATCTGGCCCAGTATTACACACTAGATTTAATGTGGCACAAAATTTGAGACAGGTGGCACACACAGGAGTGGCACTGAAGCAGAAATGCCAATCTTAATCTCCCACTATTTTTTTTTTCAGGGAGAATTTAAAAGAAATCTGGCCCAGTATTACACACTAGGTTTAATGTGGCAGAAAATTTGAGACAGGTGGCACACACAGCACTGGCACTGAAGCAGAAATGCCAATCTTAATCTCCCACTATTTTTTTTCAGGAAGTATTTAAAAGAAATCTGGCCCAGTATTACACACTAGGTTTAATGTGGCACAAAATTTGAGACAGGTGGCACACACAGCACTGGCAATGAGGCAGAATTGCCAATCTTAATCTCCCACTATTTTTATTTTTTCAGGGAGAATTTAAAAGAAATCTGGCCCAGTATTACACACTAGGTTTAATGTGGCACAAAATTTGAGACAGGTGGCACACACAGCACTGGCAATGAGGCAGAATTGCCAATCTTAATCTCCCACTATTTTTTTTTCAGGGAGAATTTAAAAGAAATCTGGCCCAGTATTACACACTAGGTTTAATGTGGCACAAAATTTGAGACAGGTGGCACACACAGAACTGGCACTGAAGCAGAAATGCCAATCTTAATCTCCCACTATTTTTTTTTCAGGGAGAATTGAAAAGAAATCTGGCCCAGTTTTACACACTAGGTTTAATGTGGCACAAAATTTGAGACAGGTGGCACACACAGGAGTGGCACTGAAGCAGAAATGCCAATCTTAATCTCCCACAATTTTTTTTTCAGGGAGAATTTAAAAGAAATCTGGCCCAGTATTACATACTAGGTTTAATGTGGCACAAAATTTGAAACAGGTGGCACACACAGCAGCGGCAACGAGGCAGAATTGCCAATCTTAATCTCCCACTATTTTTTTTTTCAGGGAGAATTGAAAAGAAATCTGGCCCAGTATTACACACTAGGTTTAATGTGGCACAAAATTTGAGACAGGTGGCACACACAGGACTGGCACTGAAGCAGAAATGCCAATCTTAATCTCCCACTGTTTTTTTTTTCAGGGAGAATTTAAAAGAAATCTAGCCCAGTATTACACACTAGGTTTAATGTGGCACAAAATTAGAGACAGATGCCACACACAGCACTGGCACTGAGGCAAAATTGCCAATCTTAATCTCCCACTATTTTTTTTATTTATGGGAGAATTGGCAAGAAATCAGGCCCACTGTTAGACTGTATGTTTTCTGTGCCAGAAAATGAGACACAGATGCCACACACAGGACTGCCACTGATGCAGATTTGCCAATTTTAATCTGCACCCTTTTTTTTTTTCCTTCAGGGAGACTAGTGAATAAATCTGGGCCACTGTATTAGA
Source organism: Ranitomeya imitator (assembly GCF_032444005.1). Lineage (NCBI taxonomy): Eukaryota > Metazoa > Chordata > Amphibia > Anura > Dendrobatidae > Ranitomeya > Ranitomeya imitator. Next base: position 489,075,879 of record NC_091283.1, read on the forward strand.
GTATATTTTCTGTGGCAGAAAGTGGCTTGAAGAGATATAACGAAACAAAAACAAACAAAAAAGGAACTGTCCTACAATTACTATCTCTCTGCAGTAATCTCAGCAAAGTATGGCAGGCAGCAATAACAAGGAGTGGACTGCTGCACAAAAAAGTCAAAAGTGTGGACAAACAAACAAGATAGCTGTGCAGAAAGGAGGGAGCAACAGGATTTGTGCTTTGAAAAAAGCAGTTGGTTTGCACAGCGGTGTACAAACAGCAATGCAGCTATCAGGGAGCCTTCTAGGGCAGCCCAATGAGCTACGGCACTGAGGAAAAAAAATGTAGCCTCAACTGTCCCTGCAAACAAAAGGTGGTGTTGGACAGTGGAAATCGCTACAGCACAAGCGGTTTGGGGGTTAATGTACCCTGCCTAACGCTATCCCTGCTTCTGACAAAGCGGCAGCAACCTTTCCCTATGCTCAGATCAGCAGCAGTAAGATGGCGGTTGGCGGGAACGCCCCTTTATAGCCCCTGTGACGCCGCAGAAAGCAAGCCAATCACTGCAATGCCCTTCTCTAAGATGGTGGGGACTGAGACCTATGTCATCACGCTGTCCACACTCTGCGTCCACCTTCATTGGCTGAGAAATGGCGCTTTTTGCGTCATTGAAACGTGACTTTGGCGCGAAAGTCGCGTACCGCATGGCCGACCCCACTCAGGGATCGGGTCGGGTTTCATGAAACCCTACTTTGCCAAAAGTCGGCGACTTATGAAAATGACCGACCCGTTTCGCTCAACCCTACTCTTGACATCTGATTTATGTGAAACTCTGTAATGTCTTTATTGTCTGTACAAGTCCCCTCTGCAATGTAAAGTCCTGCGGGATATGTTGACGTTATAGAAATAAAAATTATTAATATATTATTATTACAATGCTACAATATGAAGCTGCTGAAAAAGAACATTAAAAAAGCAAATCTTATGAGTGTCCCTGTAAGTTACAGACGCTAGGCAACTCTACTGCTGCTGATGTGGAATCATAAGTGGTGATTAGAACATTACCAAAAAAGTTCACTGTTGGGAAACGACAGTACATTTCTCAGACACTGTCTGAACCAGGAATTATTTCCAAATCAGCAGTTTTGAGGGGATATTAGCAGGTAAAAATGTTTAATTTAATGACATGTGACTCGATTTGTCTGTATTACTGAACATTTGGGGTGGTCTTCATAATGCGAGATTTGGAATCAGATTGAAAATGTGCTCTCTACCAAATCAGACAGCAAATATTTCTTTCCACACTTAATATTCCAGGTTCACATTACATGTTGGAAATGTTCCTTTTGTTTAGAACTGGAATTGAAGGGGAAACTTGTCTTCCCAAAGCTAATAGGATCCAGACTGTGATAAAGCTAGCATCTGTATTTATATATAACTGGATTTTGAGGCCAGTTGGACGGCTCCGGCTTACAGTAAAGTGGCTGCCAAAAAAACAACAGCACACCATGTCATGGCCTTGGTATGATGGACACCTGTCAAGACAGACAAGCATGAAAGGAGATTTCCAGGGAAACCAGGCAGTGTGGTGGGCACAGCTGTTATAGACGAGATGTGATAGGCATATCAGACCTTGGCACAAGGATGTGGCTTGGGAACTGGTGGGCTTAACAGCAACATGATACATTCATAAAGACAATGAATATTACATCTCACTCACTTAGATCATGACCCATATGTAGCATCACTGGCCACCCAGCCCTAACTTCTGCCCGTGTTGTAAACATATTATCAGATCTGGTTGTGTGGGCCAGAAGATGAAAAGGACAATCCCAATAAAAATGATAGTGATAGCCTACAGTCCTTAGGATTAAAGTGGTGGTATCCCAGAAATAGCACTATACTTATACTGTACAAGGGCTATTTATTATACTGCAGCTCAGCCACATTCACAAAGGGATAAGCTGCAAGTTCAAACTCCTTTAACCCCTTTCTGACATAAGACGTAATATTCTGTCCTTGTACCCTGGGCCTATTTGACCATGGACGGAATATTAAGTTTGAGTGATCGCCGGTGAACACAGGGGTGTGCGCGAGCGATTGCCGTCAGGAGTCAGCTGATTCTGACAGCTGACACCCGGCACTAGGTGCTAGGAGCAGTCGTAAACCGCTCCTGGCACTTCAACCCCCGAAATGCTGAGATCGAACACGATTGCAGCATTCCAGGACCAGGCAGAGGGCTGACAGCCCCTCTGCCCTTGGATCGGAGACCCTGCGGCATGACACGGGGTCCCAATCATTGCCACGGTGACCCGATGCCGTCATGACGACATCCGGGTCACCAGACCTAGCAAACTTGCTGATCATGCCCAATGCATGATGAGCAAGTTTTTCTGTCAGTGCAGAGCTGACAGTTTCTGCAGCATGGGGATGCTGCTGCATCTCCATGCTGTAGAAGCGATCAGCCTACAAACAATGATTGTCCCCATGGTGGGACAAAGTAAAAAAGTTAGAAAAAAGTAAAAAATGTTTTTAAATAATTGTAAAACTACTTTAAAAATAAATTAAAAAATCAAGTTATTGTATCTCTAAATAAATATTTGAATGAAAAAAAAAAAGTACACATTTGGTATCAACGCATCTGCAACAACCCAACCTATAAAACTGTCCTACTAGTTAACCCCATTAGTGAACACCAAAAAAAATAAATAAAAAACAAGGCAAAAAAACAATACTTTACCATAATACAAATAGTGGAATAAAACACAATAAAACGAAGGATATAAATAATCATGGCACCGCTGAAAATGTCATTTTGTCCCTCAAAAAATAAGCCATTATACAGCTCCATCATTGGAAAAATAAAAAAGTTATAGCTCTCACAATAAAGCGATGCAAAAATAATTATTTTTTCTTTTTATTTTATAAATGTTTTTTATTTGTATGCATTTTATTTATAAATGTGGTATTGCTGTAATCGTACTGACCCGAAAAATAAAACTGACTTATCAATTTTACCACACACGGAACAGCATAAACCCCCAAAAAAAGAAATTCCTGAATTGCTGGTTTTTGTTCGTTCTGCCTCACAAAAATTGGAATAGAAAGCGATTAAAAAGTCATGTGGCCCAAAATGGTACCAACAAAAACATCATCTCATCCCGCAAAAAAAAAAACAAGCCCTCACATGAGTCTGTGGGCCAAAATATGAAATAATTATAGTTCTCAAAATGTGATGTTGCAAAAACTATTATTTGCAATAAAAACCGTCTTTTAGTGTGTGACAGCAGCCAAACATAAAAACCCGATATAAATCTGGTATCGCTGTAATCGCACCGACCTGAAGAATAAAGTCACCTAATCACTTATACCGCAGGAGGAACGGCAAAAAAATTTAATAAAACCAATTCTTCACCTACTGTTCATTTTTTCATTCTGCCTCCCAAAGATCGCAGTAAGGCTCGGCGCACATTTATCCTGTGTTCTGCGTTGAGTGCTTATACCGGGGTTTCCATGTAAATCTCTGAAATACGTGATTCAGACGGAACCTCTGGCAGAAGATTCCCTATAATGAGGCAGATGTAGGCACTGTGGATGCCGTCTGGCCTGTGATCCAGCCGTGCCTGTCTTTTTAGGCATGCATAAAAGTGCCATCGGCCACAGTTTTGCGCACTTCCGACACCGCGAAACAGAGGCCAGATGGAGTCCAGAGTAATTCTGCTGCCTCATTGTAGTGAACGGATCCTTCGGGGGTTTCATCTGAATCACGTCACTCAGAGATTTAGATGGAAACCCCGATGTAAGTGCTCAGCGTAGTGCGCTGGATAAATGTGATTCCAAACCTTATGTAAAATGTTCCCAATAAAAGCTACAACTCAATCCACAAAAAGCAAGTCCTCACTCAGATCCATTTTCTGTTAATGGAAATATAGGGTGTTTCCTTGTTTCTGGTAGAACAAAGGCTCTGGAAAAATGAAATGGCTCCTCACCCGCCAAAAGAAATTCAGCAAATTCTGTGCACCCAAATCCAAATGTCTCCCTCCCTTCTGAGCACCACAGTATACCTAAACCACATATAGTGTCCACGTTTGGCATTTCTGAAGTGATGAGAGCCCATCTAACTTATGGGCGCATGCCTCCAGAAGCATGGGCTGGGCATAACGTACTGGTGATTGCAACATACTGGTCACTAAAGCGTACTGGTCACTACAGTGGCACTTTGCAATTTTCACTCGGCAACACTCATAGCTGCTTGTTTCTGGAAAATACCCATGGAGTCAAAAATCGGCACTACACCTGTAGATAAATTCCCAAAGGGTTATAATTTCTTTTCTTCTAGCAATTAAGGGCTCTGTGTATGGAGTCCGCAAACTGTTCTAGTAAAATCTGTGCTCCAGGAGGCAAATAGCGCTCCATTCCTCCCGAGTCTCTCCATATGGCTAAGTAGTACTGTGCAGCCACATTTAGGGTATTGCCACGTTCAGTAGAAATTGTGGGACAAATTTTGGTGCCATTTTTACCCACTTCTTGTGTGTAAATGTAAAATCTGGGGCTAAAACTAAATTTTGATGGTAAAAAAGTAGTTATTTTTTCTTCACTGTTCAATGGTATAAAATTCTGTGACACACCCGTGGTGTCAATATGATCACTTCACCCCTGGATGAATTCATTGAAAGGTGTAGTTTGTAAAATGGGGTCACTCATGGGGGTTCTGCTATTCTGGCACCTCATGGGCTTTCCCAGTGGGTCATGGTACCTGCAAACCATAACAGTAAAATCTGGTGCTCCTTGCCTTCTGACCTTTGCACTGTGCTTGAAAAATATTTCCCGATTAGATGTAGGGTATTGGCGCACTCAGGAAAACATGGACCTCAGTTTGTTGTGGAAAAATTTCCTATTAGCCCTTAGAAAAATTAAAAACTTGGGGCATAAAGAAAACAACAATTTTGTGAGGAAAATGTGATTTTTTTATTTTCACAGCTCAAAGTTATAAACTTCTGTGAAGCACCTGTCTAGGGACATCAAGGGCTCTCCAAATGGGACATGACATGCGCTAGTGATTCCAGGAAATTTTACATTCAAAAAGTCAAATGATTCTCCTTCCCTTCCAAGCCCTGCCGTGCACCCAAACAGTAGTTTTCTCACTCATATGGGGTATTGGCATACTCAGGAGAAATTGCACAACAAATTGTATGGTTACCCTTATGAAAATGCAATATTTTGTGCTGAAAACATATTTGTGGAGAAAATAAGATTTTTTTTATTGAAGCATTCCAGAGTTATTACCTCATAAAGAGACAGTGGGCAGAATTGTAAAAATTGGCTTGGTCATTAACATGCAAACCACCCTTGGGGCTAAAGGGGTTAAACATTCACATACATGTAACTAAGAAAATTGCTTCCAGAGGGTGCGTATACCTTTGGAGTAGTCTGTTTTTCATTGCTCCAAATTATAGAAAAAATTTTACTATTTTATGTATGCAGCTCCCAAACAAACTTATGTGTCACCATAGTAATATATTACAAACTAGCCCTGTGTAGTCTCGATGTGCAATCATATTTGCTTCCATCTATATGCTACTTCTTGCAAACCATTTGAATGTAAGTTATCAAAAAGTAAGATCCAGATGAAAGACAGTATGGCTTAAAGGATAAGGATAGACTGGGTTTGTTTTGTAGTCTATTTCTGTTGCGACACATGTCTGCATGAGAGCTGTAGATGCAAAAGGGTGGGAATTTTTTTATAATTGGATGTCTTGAAAAAAAAGCAATACGTCCACTTTTGCGACGCAGTTCGCCACCTCATACGCCATTGAAACAAGGTTCCTAACGGGACCGAAAACATTCAACCACAAAGAATGCAAAATAAAAAAAGTAACTCCATTCATAGAAAAAGTTATTTATTATTTTTGGTCTTTTACAGGGGACATGCGCATAGGAGGATTAGGCGTTATAGTGAGTCTAACTTTAAAATAAAGGTGTCAGTGTGTTTATTTAAATTAAAGGACTTTATTCTGTTTTTTCTTATTTACAACATGACTATGGGGTTAGTAATGGGTGTCGTCTTACAGACACCTCTCCATCACTAACCCCTGGGCTTGGTGTCAGCTGCCAATACAAAGCTGACATCAACCCCAATCCTATTACCCCACTTGCCACCGCAACAGGGAAGTGGGAAGAGCGGAGGCTAAGCCCCAAAATTGGCATATCTAATGGATGCATCATTTTTGGGGCAGCTGCGAGCTGATGTTTTTAGTCTGGGAGGGGACCAATATCCATGGTCCCTTCCTAGCCTATTGCTGTCAGCTTGCAGCTTTCTAGCCTTTGCTGGTTAGTAATTAAAGGGGGGACCCTACATCATTTTTGGGGGAGTCTCCCATTTTAAGAAACAGTAAAGACTAAGTATACAGCTGTGAGGCGATTTTAATAGCCTGGGAAGCTCCATGTTTACTACCCCCTTTCAAGGCTATAAACATCTGCCCAGATGTCCACTTTCCCTCATCAGCTTGTTACTAAAATTTCGGAGGAACCCATGCCATTTTTTTCTGTACTTTATTTATTAAATACATGTACAGTAAGCTACACATGCACTGCACTAATTATGCAGTATATGCCACTCACATATTTGTAGGTAACGATCTATTCTATGTTTATATCTATTCTATTTATTCAATTCTGACTTGTCACACTGTGATTATATTCTACTTGGCTGATAAAATGTTGGGTTTTCTAGGAGATGGTTGCGTAAAAATCGGACTTCACACGGATGGTTCGTGTGCTGTGAAATTTTTCTCACACCCATTTACTTGGATTGGTAAGTCTTGTCCGATATACGAACTGGGCTGAGAAAAAAATTGCAGATGAGCAGGGTATCAAAGAATAACAGTAAGCAGAGTGCATTCCGGTTTTCTATCAGATTGCACTTGTCCATTTTTCTTGCAAATGAGTATGAGCCCTAAAAATAGATATCCCAACCAGAATTCATTGCCAATTTAAGGATTTTTTCAGTAACTAAAATAGTCTCAACAAATTCCTTGAATTTCTTTATTTCATAAGTGGTAACATATTTTTAAGTAAAAAAAAGAATTTTTAACCCCATCACGACCTTGTGATTTTCTGTTTCTACATTTTCATTTTTTGCTGCCCTTCTCCTCTGAGCCATAACTTTTTTTTTTTTTTTTGACTATGTGAGGGCTTGTTTTTTGCGGCACAAGTTGTACTTTTGAACACCACCATTGATTTTACCTTATAGTGTACTGGAAAACGGGAAATTAATGCCAAGTGTGATGAAATTGCCAAACAATTCCTCAATTTGGGTTTTTTTATTTACCTTGCTCAATAAATGCTAAAACTGACATGCTATTTTGATTCTCCAGGTCATTACGAATTTGCAAATACCAAACATGTATACCGTATATACTCGAGTATAAGCCGACCCGAGTATAAGCCGACCCCCCTAATTTTGCCACAAAAAACTGGGAAAACTTATTGACTCGAGTATAAGCCTAGGGTGGAAATGCAGAATTTACCGGTGAATTTCAAAAAATAAAAATAGATAATTCTTGCCCCATAGCTGTGCCATATAGTGCTCTGCATGTTCATTATTGCCCCATAGCTGTGCCCCACATAGTGCTCTGCACCATTCATGATTGTCCCTATAGCTGTGCCCTATACAGTGCTCTGCACCGTTCATTATTTCCCTATAGCTGTGCCCCATATAGTGCTCTGCACCGTTCATTGTTCCCTATAGCTGTGCCCCATATAGTGCTCTGCACCGTTCATTGTTCCCTATAGCTGTGCCCCATATACAGTGCTCTGCACCGTTCATTGTGCCCCATAGCTGTGCCCCATATACAGTGCTCTGCACCGTTCATTGTGCCCCATAGCTGTGCCCCATATACAGTGCTCTGCACCGTTCATTGTGTCCCATAGCTGTGCCCCATATACAGTGCTCTGCACCTTTCATTGTTCCCTATAGCTGTGCCCCATATAGTGCACTGCACCGTTCATTGTTCCCTATAGCTGTGCCCCATATAGTGCTCTGCACCGTTCATAGTTCCCTATATAAAGCTGTGCCATGGCCGCTGCTGCTGCAGTAAAAAAAAAAAAAAAGCCATACTCACCTCCCTTGATTGCAGCTCCCGGCGTCTCGTTCCGGCGCCTCCATCTTCCCGGCGTCTCTGCACTGACTGATCAGGCAGAGGGCGCCGCGCACACTATATGCGTCATCGCGCCCTCTGATCTGAACAGTCAGAGCGCAGATGCCGGGAAGATGGAGGCGCCGGGAAGATGGAGCGGCGCCCGGCGGCTGGAACGCGGACAGGTGACTATTACATACTTACCTGGTCCCGGCGTCCAGCTCCCCCTGCCTGTCACAGCTGGTCTTCGGTGCCGCAGCTTCTTTCTCTATCAGCGGTCACTGGCAGCGCTCATTAGAGAAATGAATAGGCGGCTCCACCCCTATGGGAGGTGGAGCCGCCTATTCATTTCTGTAATGAGCGGTCCCACGTGACCGCTGAAGAGGGGAAGAAGCTGCAGCACCGAAGACCGTGGGACGGCAGGGACAGCGCGAGGATCGCTGGTACTAGGTAAGTATACCTCAGAGCCCTCTCCCCCTCACCCGCCGACCCTGCCACCCACCTTGACTCGAGTATAAGCCGAGAGGGGCACTTTCAGCCCAAAAATTTGGGCTGAAAATCTCGGCTTATACTCGAGTATATACGGTAGTTTCTTTTTTTATTTAAGTGGTAAAAAAATATCCAAAGTTTGTAAGAAACAAAAAAAGGTGCCATTTTCTAAGACACAAAGCATCTCCATTTTTCATGATCTGGGCTGGGTCAGGGCTTATTTTTTGTGGTAGATATGATGTTCTGATCGCGTGTTATTGCAATGTTGTGATGACCCAAAAAATGTAATTAGGGCGTTTTAATTATTTTTCTTATTATGCTATTTACAGATTGGATTGTTTTTATATTTTGATAGATCAGGTGTTTCTGAATGTAGCGATACCAAATATGTGTATTTTGCTTATTAATATTATAATTTTGAATGGGGTAGAAATGGGGTGATTTGATCTTTTATATTTTTTTTTAGATTTTTTAAAACTTTTTCTACTTTGTACTTGCTTCAACAGTCCTTTTAGGAGACTTGAAGCTGTAATCATCTGATCGCTTGTGCTTCACATAGCAGAAAGAATCATCTCCTACGAACACCGGCCACGAGCCGGAATTCATAAGAGATCTGCAATGACAAGCAAGGGGGTCTTCTGCAGACCCCCGGCTGTTATGCCAATCCATCAATGTCCTGCGATCATGTGACAGGGGTGCCGATAGGCTGGGTTTGTGACGCGCATCAGGTTTGTGTGAGTTCAATGCTGCTGTCACAGATAGACAGCAGCATTTAACATATTAACAGCCGCGGATGGATCGCGATTCCACCTGTGGCTGTTAGGGGCACATGACAGCTGATCAAATCAGATGTCATGTGCTGGGAAAGAAGTGGGCTTAGCACCGGAGCATCAAAGGGAGAGAAACTACCTATGACTGATTATACGTGATAGGTCATGAAGGGGTTTTAAAAGGGACTTTATTAAGGCCTGTTTAGTTGATGGGAAGACCTCTTTTAGGATCCTGAGGAGGTACAACTCAGGTATAACTCTTAAAGGGAACCTGCCATGTAAAAAAAAGCTATTAACATGCAGATATGTTAATCATTGGGGACGGCTGTCACGCTAACATTTTGATATAAACCGTAGTAGTTATTTAGAGGCAGAGGTACAGTCTTAATATCAGCCTCATAAGCAGTCACTCTCCACTAGCATAATAGTAGTATTATCTATCATGTGGGTCTGTGGAGATTCGATCTGTTCACACCCCACTGGCTATCTCACAATCTCTATCATAATCTGGTGCTCTATGTTTGCTCCTCTTAACTTAAGCTCACCCCTTGGATTATGGCTGTTCACTACACTGGCACAGCTCCCATGTGTGTCATTCCATTTCTTTGCTTTAGCTTCTGTCTGCAACTAAGGGTACCGTCACACTGAAACGACGCTGCAGCGATACGACAACGATGTCGATCGCTGCAGCGTTGCTGTGTGATCGCTGGAGAGCTGTCACACAGACAGCTCTCCAGCGACCAACGATCCCGAAGTCCCCTGGTAACCAGGGTAAACATCGGGTTACTAAGCGCAGGGCCGCGCTTAGTAACCCGATGTTTACCCTGGTTACCAGCGTAAACGTAAAAAAAACAAACATTACATACTTACATTCCGTGTCTGTCCTCCGGCGCTGTGGTTTCCTCTGCACTGTCAGCACCGGTCAGCCGTAAAGCAGAGCGGTGACGTCACCGCTGTGCTTTCCGGCTGGCCGGCGCTGACACAGGATGCAGGAGGAGTGCAGAGAAGCAGAGCGCCGGGGACAGACAGCTGAAGGTAAGTATGTAATGTTTGTTTTTTTTACGTTTACGCTGGTAACCAGGGTAAACATCGGGTTACTAAGCGCGGCCCTGCGCTTAGTAACCCGATGTTTACCCTAGTTACCAGTGAAGACATCACTGAATCGGCGTCACACACGCCGATTCAGCGATGTCAGTGGGAGATCCAGCGATGAAATAAAGTTTCAGACGATCTGCTACGACATACGATTCTCAGCGGGGTCCCTGATCGCAGTAGCGTGTCAGACACAGCGGGATTGTAAGGATATCGCTGGAACATCACGGATCGTGCCGTCCTAGCGATCAAAGTGCCACTGTGTGACGGTACCCTAAGAAATGAATGAAGAAACAACAGTTCCTATTTAATGGCACCTTGTTATCTATGTCACAGGGGATGTCCCACTGGACACTGGTTAGCACACTAATTAAGCCCATGCCTTCTGACAATTGACTGACTCTGGTTTAGAGCCATTTCCTTGTTTATTGTGTCTCTTCAACCTCCTCATACTGAGTGGTGGCAGTGCTTATCTGGGCGTACATTGTGATTGTCGCTCAGGGCCAGGTAGCAGTAGAACCCTGGTAAAGTAACAGGTCTTATTTAGACAACCAGCTCAACCTACATGGTCAATTCTAAACTTCCTGAAAGATCATCTATAATTTATAATAAGGTGACAGTTCTTGCATTATTTGTATATGGCACTATTATGTAGACATGTCCATATAAAGTGAGCACTGTGCTTGTTTAACTAGTTGGGCTAAATTGCTACAAAAACATGATTTTATCCCTTTTCCTGTCTGATGTAAGAGAGGGTCCCCATACATTAGAATTCTAGTCCTTTGCCAATCTTGACCAAGTCTTGCCTAAAGCAAGTTCTTCTCTTGTAGGCCAGCCTCCTAACCTTCATACTTTTGTTTCTCCAAATTTCAGAGCTACAGTTAACCAAAACTCGCACTGTATGGAAAAGGACATCCAATGAAAATAATCTTGGAGCTTTGCACCGTAAAGCAGGGTTCTCTAAGAAGGTAGTACTGCATGGTTCTCCATGGCAGTTTGATGCATCACCCGTGGAGATATTACTTTTCTATAACAATTTTTATCTGGAAATTATTTATGATCTAGATAACAATGCAGCTTTAAAGCATTGAGGAATCTGATTGACATTTTTTAGTTCAACTAATTATTGTCAAATACAATATAATTTCATTACATAACCTTTACATTGGACTTAAAATATATCTCTGAGATTAAGCACTCAGCACAGAACAAATAAATCCTATGAGACAGTTTTTTTACACAATTTTGAATGAATAAAGGGCATAAAAAAGAATAAAGCTGTTGCCAATAGAGTTGGACAAGTTCTGTATGCCCGGATGGTGAGCCTTTCCTCCTTTATACCAAGGGGAGAACTATTTTACAGTTGTTGCATAAAAGTTTAGCGTCACAACTCTCCAACTACCCAACTGACCCACAGTACAAATAGTATAATTGCGCAGCATGGATGCATGGGTCAGGGCCTGGGACAGGGCTTGGACCAGCATTTGTAGCTGAAACATTGATCAGTAACAGGTGGATGAGTAACAGGTGTAAGCCTAGTGCTCTGAGAACCCTACCAAACTCAGGCAACACACATGAAGGAGACCCAATTTGGAGTCCAAGCACTTCCAAAAATTTGGGATAGACACCACTAAAGTGGCATCAGTTTCCTCAGAGCAGAAATAGTCTAATGGGGCTCTTCCACTGCAGGCAACCCAGCAGATGGAGACACAACTTGGAGTCTCCACATTTCAAAAAATTGGTAGTAAAATCAGCAGCAGATTCTCAAATGTGGACTCCTGGCTGTACCACACTATTAGCGCAAACAATTTAGATTCTCAAATGTGGACTCCTGGCTGCACCACACTATTAGCACAAACTATTTAGATTCTCAAATGTGGACTCCTGGCTGCACCACACTATTAGCACAAACTATTTAGATTCTCAAATGTGGACTCCTGGCTGCACCACACTATTAACACAAACAATTTAGATGCTGGAAAGTCGATTTGACACAGGATCTGAACTAGCAGACAATAAACTTCCTAGATAGCTATCTGACTACTTGCAGCAGCAGCTTCTCTGAACTGTTAAATTGACAAAATGGCACAAAAACAATATGTCCTCTTTTTATATGAAGAGGGACATGTGACTTCCGTAGCTAATGACAGAAGCCCCTGTGTCTGGATGTTATGGATGGTTTCTGCACCCTGATTGGCTGCTGGAGTCTCCACACATTAAGTTAATTAGAAAAAAAAAGTAAATCTGCTGCTCCTCTGACCTCTCCCCAGTCTCTCCCCTCATTAAACACATTTTCCCCACTCATCATACAGCACCACTATCCTAGCCAAAGTCCTAACAAAAGCATTAGTGGAAACTTGATCATTTGTCGAACTTTGGCAGAATTTTGCAGATTTTGAGGAAAATGCTCGGGAATCCGAACACGAACACAAATGTTCAATGTTCGTGCTGACTTTGAAATTGGCGAACATTTTTCGAACAAGTTTTCTCATCTTTAATCCCAATTCAGTCACCAGGTAACTGAATAATCGTGCATAATCAATTTTTGCATTTATGGAGCAACTTATGCTGAATCCAGCCAGTGAGTGTAATTTTTTCTACCTTTAGGGGTAATCATAAAACTTCAATTCACTGTCTCATTTTCAACTAATTAATAATGGACTGGCAAGACTGATATATGAACCGACTATTTTCTTAAAATTGTTATGCTAAAAGTGAATATCCATCTTGGGGTCTATATAGCTTTAGGAGTTCCTTTTATGTCTCATGTAGAGCCCCAAATTCCCGCTTAGGCAAAGAATGACATTTTAAATTCGGTCTGCCTATAGACAGCAAAAGAGGGAACTGTATATTTACCGGCTTCCACAAAGTAGGAGGCTGCCTTATTTATTTAAAGTGAACCTGTCACCAGGTTTGACCTATATTCAATAAGAGCACCAGATATACACCATTCTATAATGCTGTATATCTGCCCCCAACCCGACCTACTAGACAAGAAAAAAACCTTTTATTATACTCACCTGTGGGGAGGTCTTGTCCGAGGGGTGTCGCTGGTTCTGGTCCGGCACCTTCCTTCTTCTTGCGATGCCCCCTCCTTCTTGCTTCGTGCTTCTGTACAGGCGTACTTCTCCGCCCTGACCAGGACAGGGTAAAGTACTGCAGTGTGCAGACGCCGGGAAAGGTGAAATAGGTGAAATAGCCCCGGCGCATGCGAACTGCAGTACTTTACTCTGCACTTTACTGTGGGAGTAGACTACGTTTGATGCACAGTTCAAAGCTCTGAATGGAAGGAGCACCATAATTTAGTGCAGATTTTACTGTTATGGTGTGCGGGTGCCATGACCCACTGGGAGAGCCCTTGGGGAGCCAGAACAGCAGAACCCCCCAATAATTGACCCCATTTTATAAACTACACTTCTCAATGAATTTATTTAAGGGTGCAGTGATCATATTGACACAAAGGGTATGTCACAGAATTTCACACCTTTGGCAGTGAAGAAAAAATAATTACATTTTTACCAAAAATATTTTGTTTTAGCCCAAGATTTTGCATTTTTGCAAGAGAAAATGGGTAAAAATGACTGTAAAACGTGTCCCACAATTTCTGTTGAATGTGGAAATACCTCATATGTGGCTGTACAGTACCGCTTAGACACACTGTCTGCAAGACTCGCTAAGGATGGATTGATGTTTGACTTCTGAAATGCAGATTTTCCTAGAATAGTCTGCAGACTTCATATACAAAGCCCCTAAGTGCTAGAAGAGCAGAATACTCTTCTCAAGTGACCCAATTTTGGAAATTATAATAATAATAATAATAATAATAATCTTTATTTTTATAATATATATAATATATATAAATTATACTCTTTTGGGAATTTATCTACATGGTAGTGATGATTTGATTCCATGGGTGTTTTCCAGAAACAAACAGCAGTGGATGTTGGTGAGTGGAAATTGCAAATCTGCTATTGTAGTGCACAGTGCATTGTAGTGCCCAATACATTGTAGTGCCCAGTACGTTGTAGTGCCCAGTACGTTGTAGTGCCCAGCTCGTACTTCTGGAGACAAGCACCCGTAAATTAAGTGGGCTCTCATCGCTACAAAAATGCCAAACATGTGAACACTAAATGTGGTTTAGGCAAACTGTGGGGCTCAGTAGGGAGTGGAGCATTTGAATTTGAGAGTGCAGAATTCGTTGGATTTCTTTTGGGAGTCATAGCATTTTTCCAGGGCCTGTGTACTACCAGTAATATGGAAGACGGACCTAATTGAGTTGAAGCTTTTATTGGAAACATTTTACATAACATTTGGGATCACATTTATCTGGCACTCTACGCTGAAACCCCTGAGGGACCCATTCACTATAATGAAGCAGCAGAGTTAGGGCCCCTTTCCACTTGCTAGGAAAACGGACGAGTGCAATCCGATTAAAAATCGGATTGCACTCGGACCAATGTTAATCAATATGTGACACTCCATGCCTTTCAAGGAAAGTTCCCACGATCTATGAACAGCCAGCAGAGGGCGCCTCACCGCAAATGAAGCTAAATATAGCTCATTGATCTATATTTAGACTCATTCCCAGGGGTTTTGCAGCGAGGAGTAGCATTGCATTAGCAAAGCTCCTGGCTGCAAAATGTTTTAACCCCTTCAGAAGGATTTACATCGTTGGACTTTACAGATCTGTGGAAGGTAAGTATATTGTTGGTTTATTATTTTTTTTTTGTCACAGAACGAGGGTCTTCACTGAGTGGATTGGGCGTTAAATAAAAAATTACAACAACCTTTGTTTTTATTTCATTAAAATAATTTTTAATAATGTGTGTGTGTATTTTTTTAACCCTTTCTTTCAATTGGATTAATAATGGATAGGTGTCATAATTGACGCCTCTCCATTATTAATTAGGCTTAATGTCACCTTACAATTGCAAGGTGGCATTAACCCTTCATTACCCCATATCCCACCGCTACACGGGAATGGGAAGAGAGTGGCCAAGTGCCAGAATAGGCGCATCTTCCAGATGTGCCTTTTCTGGGGTGGCTGGGGGCAGATGTTTTTAGCCAGGGGGGGGCCAATAACCATGGACCCTCTCCAGGCTATTAATATCTGCCCTCAGTCACTGGCTTTACTACTCTGGCGGAGAAAATTGTGCGGGAGCCCACGCCAATTTTTTCCGCCATTTAACCCTTAAATATAATAGCTAGAACGCCCAAATTTTGCATATACACACTACTAACATTAGTAGTGTGGAATATGCAAAAACAATGGTGATATGAGATGGTTTACTGTATGTAAACCAGGTCTCATATCATGTCGGGTTTGTGAAGGAGAAAGCAAAAGCCGGTAATTGAATTACCAGCTTTAAAGCTATCTAGCGCTGCATTAAATATAAATATATATATATAGGTGTCTCCCTGACATATATATATGTATATATACCTATTCTATGTGTATATATCTACTCTAATCTAACCTGTCACTGTGATTTTACTGTACTCTGCGCTGAATTACCGGCTTTTCAAAGGAGACCCGTGCGTAAAAATCGGACAGCAATACGGATGTCATACGGATGTTGCGATAAAAAAATCGCATGACACTCGCATGACACTCGCATGGCACTCGCATGGCACTCGCAGACGTTACATCAGTTTTTTCGGTCTGTAAATCGGACCGTTTTTTTCTCACACAAGTGGAAAGGGGCCCTTACTCTGGACACAGTCTGGCCTCTGTTCAGCAGTACCCTTCTTTTCAAAGGTGCACAAAACTGTGTCCAACTGCACTTTTATGCTAGCTTAACCCCTATCTGACCTCGGACGGGATAGTACGTCCGAGGTCAGATCCCCTGCTTTGATGCAGGGCTCCGTGGTGAGCCCGCACCAAAGCCGGGACATGTCAGCTGTTTTGAACAGCTGACATGTGCCCGTAATAGGCGCGGGCAGAATCGCCATCTGCCCGCACCTATTAACTAGTTAAATGCCGCTGTCAAACGCAGACAGCGGCATTTAACTACCGCATCCGGCCGGGCGGCCGGAAATGACGTCATCGCCGACCCCCGTCACATGATCGGGGGTCGGCGATGCGTCTCCATTGTAACCATAGAGGTCCTTGAGACCTCTATGGTTACTGATCGCCGGTGGCTGTGAGCGCCACCCTGTGGTCGGCACTCACAGCACACCTCCATTTCTGCTATATAGCAGCGATCAGCAGATCGCTGCTATGTAGCAGAGGCGATCGAGTTGTGCCTGCTTCTAGCCTCCCATGGAGGCTATTGAAGTATGGCAAAAGTGAAAAAAAAGTTAAAAAAATAAAAAAAATATAAAAGTTTAAATCACCCCCCTTTCGCCCCAATCAAAATAAATCCATAAAAAAAAATCAAATCTACACATATTTGGTATCGCTGCGCTCATAATCGCCTGATCTATCAATTAAAAAAAAGCATTAACCTGATCGCTAAACAGCGTAGCGGGAAAAAAATTCGAAATGCCAGAATTACGTTTTTTTGGTTGCCGCGACATTGCATTAAAATGCAATAACAGGCGATCAAAAGAACGTATCTGCACCGAAATGCTATAATTAAAAACGTCATCTCAGCTCGCAAAAAATACGCCCTCACCCGACCCCAGATCACGAAAAATGTAGACGCTACGAGTATCAGAAAATGGCACAATTTTTTTTTTTTAGCAAAGTTTGGAATCTTTTTTCACCACTTAGATAAAAAATAACCTAGTAATGTTAGGTGTCTATGAACTCGTAATGACCTGGAGAATCATAATGACAGGTCAGTTTTAGCATTTAGTGAACCTAGCAAAAAAGCCAAACAAAAAACAAGTGTGGGACTGCACTTTTTTTGCAATTTCACCGCACTTGGAATTTTTTTCCCGTTTTCTAGTACACGACATGCTAAAACCAATGATGTCGTTTAAAAGTACAACTCGTCCTGCAAAAAATAAGCCCTCACATGGCCAAATTGACAGAAAAATAAAAAAGTTATGGCTCTGGGAAGGAGGGGAGCGAAAAACGAACACGGAAAAACAAAAAATCCCAAGGTCATGAAGGGGTTAAAAAGATGGACACCACCGGATCACAGGCCAGAATGTGTCCACAGTGCCTCCATCTGTCTCATTATAGGGAATCTTCCACCAAGGGTTCCGTCTCAATCACGTATTTCAGAGATTTACATGGAAACCCACAATTATTTTTGTTTTTACCATGTTCACTAAATGCTAAAACTGGCCTGCCATTATGATTTTCCAGGTCATTATGAGTTTGCAGATACCAAACATGTATAGGTTCTTTTTTATTTATGCTGTAAAAAAAAATTCAAAGTTTGTAAAAAAAAATGGCGTTTTCTGGGGCTAGGTAAGGGGCTTATTTTTTGTGCGCCGAGCTAATATTTTTATTGATACTATTTTGGGGTAGATACGATCTTTTGATCGTCTGTTATTGCATTTTATTGCAATGTTACGCCAACCAAAAAAACCTAATTCTGGAATTTTGATTTTTTTTCTCCATAGACCTTTTACCAATCATATTACTTCTTATGTTTTGATAGTTTGGGCGTGTCTGAAAGCGGCAAAACCAAATAAGTGTATTTTTAAAATTGTTTTATATACAATAGGGTGGTGATTTGAACTTTTATATGTTTTATTTTTTTAATATTTTCAAAAACATTTTTTTCTACTTTTTACTTGCTTCAATAGTCTCCTTAGGAGACTTGAAGCTGTGATACTCCGAACCCCTGTGCTACACATAGCTGGGTTTGGCCCGGCTTTGTGTAGCAGAATTGATCATCTGCTATGAGCACCGGCCACAAGGCGGTACTCATAGCAGAGTAGCAATGACAACTATAAAGGTCTCCGGTTGTCATGCCAACACATCCGCGCCCTGCGATCATGTGACAGGGGCATCGTTGAGCGTGATTATTGACGCGCTTGCGGCATGGCCATGGTAAATGCCGCAGTCGGAGATTAACAGCAGCATTTAACATGTTAACAGCCGCGGATGGATTGCGATTCCAGCCGCCGCTGTTAGGGGCACATGTCAGCTGTTGAAATCAGCTGTCGTGTGCCGGAAAACATGTGGGCTCAGCGCCAGTGCCCACATGCAATACAGGGACACAACCTATGATGTATATGTACGTCATAGTTCATGAAGGGGTCAAAAATATTTTTCAATTTTGTTTTTACTTAGTCCAACTATGGGACTTTCACAGCTTGGATTGCATTGCTATGCTTTATAAATGTCAGTGCTGCACTGGCACAAGCTAATTAGACCATACACTGCACATGATCTGACTGGCTTGCTAGCCTTGGTGACCCGGATGTCTTCATAACGACGTCGGGTCACCATGGCAACAATCGTCCCTTCGCAATGACGTTGTAGGGGGCGCAGATCACAGGGAATAGGGAGCGACCTCCCTTTCCGTGTGTTCTAAATGCTGCAATTGTTATCGATCCAGGGGTCCACCCATCTCTATTCGGGAAGTCTTTCCCAACCTGGACATATGGTCTTAGGTTGAGAAGGGGTTAACTCTATGTCTATGCAGAGTTTTTGGCATTCAATACTGTAAGTATATTAGAGCAATGATCCTTTAAAAATATATATTTGATATTAAAAAAATAATTTCTTACTCATTTCAATGAAAATACATGACAGTGTACAATACTTTGTTCTTTGTTGTTTATACTTAAACCATTCTATGGTCATATTAGCTAATAATTCTATGAAGGGATAATTGACAATTGGAAGTCTCTCTAAGATTATTCTTTGGAACATGGTCTTTGTCCAGTTTATATACATGTGGAAATGGCAAGAGGATCAGCAGCTACCACATATTTAGCAATAAACTATCCGTAGTACAGGGCCGAGAAGCACAGAAGTTGTGTATAGTACATAATAGGGCTGCAGGATATCTGTATAAATGTCACATGGTTGTCACATCCATCACTTTGATGAGTGACCATGTAAGTAGGACATATCATCCTGAAAACTGTCTCCACAAACGTCTTCATTTAATGCTACGGCATTCAAGTGCTGCCCTAGAGATGAGAACATTTGTCATGTCCAAAGTCAGTGACATTTTTTTGTAGATGTTCCACATTGTGCTTTTAAAAGGACATTTTTCTTTTTCATGCTGAAAGAACCCATCCGAACACAAATAAGAAGCAAAAGTCTATATTAGTGAATTTCTGGATTAGTCGTTCCTTCATCCTATGATGTATACTCATGGAAACTTTACAGAAAAGTGTAGCAAGGCTTTTCTTCACCGAAAGCAAAAATCTCCCAAAAAATACTAAGGCGCCCCATACACATTAGATTTCGATTTCAGAGGGATCGGGCAATCATTTAATCATCTAATCATCACAACTGATGGTGTCAGGGTAGAGAATGATCCAACCTGTTGAATTGAAGGTCAATCCTTTTGTTGGGCATGGAAATAACACCCTACCAAAGACACAGAAGTCAGCAAGGGGTCTCTCATAGAGCCCTGAGGCAAACTGATCAGTCCTCATATGGAGAAGTCAGGTGAGACAGTGCTTTAAAGTGTATGGCAAGCTTTACACCAGATCAGACTACCTGAATACAGACAACCAGACTCCTAAATATAGTCACAAACCAGGCCCATAACTAGAGAACAAAGACTAGACCACCTAAATATGCCCAACACATCAGATAGCCTTTGGATGGAAAATACTGTTCTTTATCCATGTTTCATTTATGTAACTAATGTTTTTGTGCTTCTCTTTAATACAGTTGTTCAATACATGTTCACCCAAGAGCCTTTAACCAAGAGCAATAATCTAACATGAAGCTGTTGGGCTCCAATACAAAATCTCCAACAATTTCCCCAATTATCACAGGTCTTTTAATAGTACGGGTCTTCTCATACAGGCCAGAATCTATCTTTTAGCCCCACCAAGCTCCGTGGCTAGGGTGTGAGTGCCATCCCTCGACCTACAATAGTTCTGCCCCTGGCTAATTATTTTGAAAATATTCCAAATAAAGCATATCCTTATATTGTTCCCATAGGCTTCTTGGGCCTTTTGAGACTACTAGCAATATTTACAAATTGGAATATATGATATTAAAAATGATCCTCTGAATGAAATGTAGCCGAGTGAGTTTTGTTAGCTCTATACACTATCCCTTTAGTTTTAGGAGTTCTTTACACTCTGCCTTTAATAGGACACTGGTACAACCCCCCATGTGACGCCTAATTGATAATGGCTTTTACTATAAATACCAAACACATTAAGTGACATGTATCTACTATATCATTGTCTAAGGGTCGCTTCCGTCTTTCTGTCTGTCTTTCTGTCTGTCTGTCTGTCACGGAAATCCCAAGTCGCTGATTGGTCGCTGTCAAACGGCCACGACCAATCAGCGACGGGCACAGTGCGGCCGCGAAATGGCTGCTCCCTACTCCCCTGCTGTCAGTGCCCGCTCCATACTCCCCTCCAGTCAGTGCTCACACAGGGTTAATGGCAGCGTTAATGGACCTCGTTATGCTGCGGTGTAACGCAGTCCGTTAACGCTGCTATTAACCCTGTGTGACCAACTTTTTACTATTGATGCTGCCTAAGCAGAATCAAAAGTAAAAAGATCTAATGTTAAAAATAATAAAAAAAATAAAAAAAATCATTATATACTCACCTTCCGGCGCCTTTCTCGCTCCTTGCGACGGTCCGGTCCATGCATTGCAGTCTCGCGAGATGATGACATAGCAGTCTCACGAGACCGCTACATCATCATCTCGCGAAACCGCAATGCACTCTTGGGACCAGAGTGTCGTGAGGAGCATCGGTAAACGCCTTGGCTGGATCCTGGGGCCAACGGAAGGTGAGTATATAACTATTTTTGATTTTAATTATTTTTTTTAACAGGGATATGGTGCCCACATTGCTATATACTACGTGGGCTGTGTTAGATACTGCATGGGTTGTGTTATATACCACATCTCTGTGCTATATACTATGTGGGCTGTGCTATATACTACGTGGCTGTGGTATATATTACGTGGCTGGGCAATTTACTACATTGCTGTGCTCTATACTACATGGCCTGGGTTATATACTGCATGGTCAGTGTTATATACTACGTCTCTGTGCTACATACTACGTGGCTGTGCTATATACTACGTGGCTGTGCAATATATTATGTGGCTGTGCAATATACTATGTGGCTGTGCGATATATTACGTGTCTGTGCTATATACTACATGTCTGTGCTATATACTACGTGGCTGGGCAATATACTATGTGGCTGGGCAATATACTATGTGGCTGGGCAATATACTATGTGGCTGGGCAATATACTATGTGGCTGGGCAATATACTACGTGGCTGGGCAATATACTACATGTCTGTGCTATATACTACGTGTCTGTGCTATATACTACGTGGCTGGGCAAAATACTACATGTCTGTGCTATATCCTACATGTCTGTGCTATGTACTACGTGTCTGTGTTATATACTACGTGGCTGGGCAATATACTACATGGCTGGGCAATATACTACGTGGCTGTGTTATATACTATGTGGGCTGTGCTATATACTACGTGGCTGGGCAATATACTACGTGTCTGTGCTATATACTACGTGTCTGTGCTATATACTACGTGGCTGGGCAACATACTATGTGACTGGGCAATATACTATGTGGCTGGGCAATATACTATGTGGCTGGGCAATATACTATGTGGCTGGGCAATATACTACGTGGCTGGGCAATATACTACATGTCTGTGCTATATACTACATGTCTGTGCTATATACTACGTGTCTGTGCTATATAATACGTGGCTGGGCAAAATACTACATGTCTGTGCTATATACTACATGTCTGTGCAATATACTACGTGTCTGTGTTATGTACTACGTGGCTGGGCAATATACTACATGGCTGGGCAATATACTACGTGGCTGTGTTATATACTGTGTGGGCTGTGCTATATACTACGTGGCTGGGCAATATACTACGTGGCCGTGTTATATACTACATGGGCTGTGTTATATGCTACTTGGCTGTGCTATATTTCTTTGCTGTATCTGTGCATCATGAATCGTGGTATGTGTTAAAGAGGGGGGCCCACTGAGACTTTTTCGCCCGGGGCCCTCAAAAACCTGGAGACGGCCTTTGCTTCACTGATTGGTCATGCCCGGCAGCGAACAATCAGCGACAGTTGCAGTCCGCCCGCGAATTGACGCGGAATTTGAGCTCTTTCATCATATGCGTGGCTGCTGAACCCCTTGATGAACCCCCATCCTTCCCAATGGGGGGGAAACGCATTGGGCATTAATTGTGGATTTTTCTAAAAGATGCTGATTATCGCCTTATTCATCATAGATCTGGGTTTTGTGGATAACAAGATGGGATGCCGCAGCAAATTGATGAGTTCAGAAATATTGAGATATTGCATTGCTTTTCCATTTAAAAGGACGACTGTGTCTTTTTATCATGTGGTTTTATGCTGTGGTATTTTTTCACCTATTGATCTTTTTTTTGTATCTGAAAACCCTTATATGGCTATTATCATTTAATTAACCTTTTATAACTTTGTCACATCCTGTGGTGGTTTAATAGATACCGATTGGCATATGATTTATCATGTTACTCCTACATTTGGTTGTTCAAGTGAACATCATGGGGCATTGCAGCAAAGAGACGGGTGCATCTATTTAGGATTTAGTATTGCCTTCCCTGGTTGATATCATATGATTGTGTTTTTACACTATGCACTCTTGTGCTGTGTTATTCTTCACTGGGACTAATACTTATATTCTTTTCATTCTGTTTACCCGTTTATTTACTTTTGGGTCAAATTTTTGAGTGATTTATCAGCTGATTCTGGTGATTACTATTGTTTGAGTGACATCTGATATATTTTTTGATTAGTTTTTCTTTCTCTTCTTACGGGTACTAGGGTGTTTTTGGGACATCTTTTCTTTTCTATCTCAATTGTAAGGATTTTTTTAGGGACCCTAAGGTCAGCCATCGATGAGTGGGGGCACCTAAAAATTGGGGTGTCGACCTCCACTGCCAGGCAGGTGTGATTATAGGGATCATCTGTAGGGTTCACTAGTATTCCTGATTGTAATGATCTTTAGGGATTTAAAAGGGTGAGCCATCGAGGAGTGGGGGCGCCTACCGCAGAAATTTAGGGTGCCAAACTCCACTGCCAGGCAGGGTATATTGTAGCAGGGTCTAACAAGTACATGAATTGTCCTTGTTTTGTTATTTTGGAAAATAGAGTTTTTAACTTTTTTTCATTAAAAGTTATGTTTTAGGGATCCTTGTTTTCTTTGGGTTTTTGCTTTTTCTAGAATTCTGATTTATTCTATGTGGTTTTTTGCTATATACTAGGTGGCTGGGCAATATACTACGTGGATGGGCAATATACTACGTGGCTGGGCAATATACTATGTGTCTGTGCTATTTACTATGTGGGCTGTGCTATATACTATGTGGCTGTGCTATATACTACGTGGCTGTGTTATATGCTATGTGGGCTGTGCTATATACTACGTGGCTGGGCAATAAACTACGTGGCTGTGCTATATACTACGTGGCCTGTGTTATATACTATGTGGGCTGTGTTATATGCTACCTGGCTGTGCTATATTTCTCTGCTGTATCTGTGCATCAAGAATCGTGGTATGTGTTAAAGAGGGGGGCCCACTGACACTCTTTCGCCCGGGGCCCTCAAAAACCTGGAGATGGCCCTGGCTTCACTGATTGGTCATGCCCGGCAGTGAACAATCAGCGACAGTCGCAGTCCGTCTGCGAATTGACGCGGAATTTGAAACACGCTTCACTAATTGGTCACGGCCGGCCAGCCGAATCCTGTGTATAAATTTTTATTATTTTTGAAAACTTCATAAATAAACTACATACATATTCTAGAATACCCAAAGCGTTAGAATCGGGCCACCATCTAGTACATATATATATATATATATATATATATATATATATATATATATATACATATATATATATATATATATAGTGGTGCGGTGACCCACGTTACAGCCAGGGGGCGCTGTGTGTGTGTGCTTCAGGATGCGCCTGGAGGCATAATAACTGTGAATTAGTGACCGGCAGAGTTTTAAGTGGCCGGCATATGTGTCGCAGAGGTGCTCTGCACTGTAAGCCTAAAATGATATGATTATGCTGGGACTTATAGTTCCACAAGAGTTTTTTTTTGTTTACTTATAAGGGCAGGCTTATAGGGTTAGCTGGTGAGCTGGGCGGGACTGGCTAACCACACACACTCCCATCTAGCAGAGTGGTTACAACCATATAATGTGACTGAGGTCTGGTCACATGGTCAGAGTGTATGGATCTGTTTGGTCCATGTGCAAGGTCCTGGTGGTCGGTGTTGGAAGCTCCTGTGATTGGAGGCTTCCTGGAAGTACCTGAGAGACCGTGGACCTGGTGGTCAGTGTTAGAGTCTCCTGTGAGTAGAGATGTCCTGGAAGCACCTAGAGAGACTGTGGACCTGAATGCTCAGGGTGTTGGATTGTCCTGGGATGGACTGGAGTCCTGCAAGCACCTGGTGGGACCATGGACTGATGGCCTGTGTGTTGGAAGTGCCTGTGATTGGACTTCCTGGAAGCGAATGGAGAGGCTGCATCTACAGAGACTGAGACAGTTTCTGTGTTGTTTCCCAACAGTTCCTACTGTGGGTCTGGACTATCCGAGGTGCCCTGGTGACAAGGACGGTGATCCCAGTGAGGCAGCATTCCCCTGTGAACCAGCACTGGCAGGAGTCAGTGTGTGGAGCCGGAACTCCTGTAATGTAACTCCAGGTAACAAGGGGTTACGGGCAGACACGGATCTGCCATTGGAACAGACTGTCGATGGTAAATGTGCTCCGTTGATGTGTATAATAGACTGTATGTCATGTGGTTTATGATGTCTAATAAACCGAATAAGACAGTTTACGTGGAGAAACCGTGCCTGAGTGCTTAAATCCCGTGCCGAGCGAGTGTTCCCCAACCCACTCAGGTAGCATTTCACCACATTATATATACTGTATATATACAGCTCTGGCAAAAATTAAAGAGACCACTGCAAAATTTTCTTTTTGCCTGATTTTTCTCTTTATAGGTATTGTAAGGCTGCAGTAGCATCGTACGTAGTGAAGAGGCAGTGACCCACCAGGTTCCAACATAAAAGTCTCTGTAAAGGGACTCTGTCACCCCCTCCAGCCGTTATAAACTAAAAGAGCCACCTTGTGCAGCAGTAATGCTGCATTCTAACAAGGTGGCTCTTTTAGTTTTTGGTGCAGTTATTGCCAAAATAAAGCGTTTTATAATTTCGCCAAAATACCTTTCTTTAGACAGGGAGGCAGGTCTTAACCCCCCTGCTGCAAACGCCACACTGCCGTCACTCAAATCTTCTTCGGCGCCGGGCGCCGTCCCCTCCACGCTGTTTTCCAATGAAATCCGGCGCCTGCGCTGTTTAGTACTGGCTGGGGCAGGCGCAGTGAGCTCTGGCCGTCTGACCTCACATGCAGTCTTGCAGACTGCACCTGTGTGTTTATTATCAGTGTACAGTTCACATCAGTTCATAGCAATCTACTATATAATTGTCTAAGGGTCACTTCCGTCTTTCTGTCTGTCTTTCTGTCTGTCTGTCTGTCACGGAAATCCCAAGTCGCTGATTGGTCGTGGTCAAACGGCCACGAAAAATCAGCGACGGGCACAGTGCGGCCGCGAAATTGCCGCTCCCTACTCCCCTGCCGTCAGTGCCCGCTCCATACTCCCCTCTAGTCAGGGCTGACACAGGTTTAATGGCAGCGTTAATGGACCGCGTTATGCCACGGTGTAATGCAGTCCATTAACGCTGCTATTAACCCTGTCTGACCAACTTTTACTATTGATGCTGCCTATGCAGCATCAATAGTAAAAAGATCTAATGTTAAAAATAAAAAAATAAAAAAAAAAAATCGTTATATACTCACCTTCCGGGGCCGTTCCCGCTCCTCGCGACGGTCCGATCCATGCATTGCGGTCTCACGAGATGATGATGCAGCGGTCTAGCGAGACCGCTATGTCATCATGTCGCGAGACCGCAATGCACTCTTAGGACCAGAGTGTAGCGAGGAGCATCGGTAAACGCCTGGGCTGGATCCAGGGGCCAATGGAAGGTGAGTATATAACTATTTTTATTTTAATTCTTTTTTTAACAGAGATATGGTGCTCACATTGCTATATACTACGTGGGCTGTGTTAGATACTGCGTGGGCTGTGTTATATACTACATCTCTGTGCTATATACTATGTGGGCTGTGCTATATACTACGTGGCTGTGGTATATATTACGTGGCCTGGGTTATATACTGCATGGGCAGTGTTATATACTACATCTCTGTGCCATATACTACGTGGCTGTGCCATATACTACGTGGCTGTGCAATATATTACGTGCCTGCGCAATATACTACGTGGCTGTGCAATATATTATGTGCTGGGCAATATACTATGTGTCTGTGCTATACACTACGTGTCTGTGCTATATAATACGTGGCTGGGCAATATACTACTTGGCTGGGCAATATACTACGTGTCTGTGCTATATACTACGTGTCTGTGCTATATACTACATGGCTGGGCAACATACTACGTGGCTGGGAAATATACTAGGTGGCTGGGCGATATACTATGTTTCTGTGCTA
The DNA here is from genome assembly GCF_032444005.1 of Ranitomeya imitator. Classification (NCBI taxonomy): domain Eukaryota; kingdom Metazoa; phylum Chordata; class Amphibia; order Anura; family Dendrobatidae; genus Ranitomeya; species Ranitomeya imitator. The sequence continues at coordinate 489,103,032 of NC_091283.1, forward strand.
TTTACTACTTGGGCTGTTCTATATACTACGTGGCTGGGCTATATAATACGTGGCTGTGCTATATACTACGTGGCTGTGTTATATACTACATGGGCTGTGTTATATCCTACGTGGGCTGTGCTATATACTACGTGGCTGGGCAATATACTACGTGGCTGTGCTATATACTACGTGGCTGTGTTATATACTACGTGGGCTGTGTTATATGCTACTTGGCTGTGCTATATTTCTCTGCTGTATCTGTGCATCATGAATCGTGGTATGTGTTAAAGAGGGGTGCCCACTGAGACTCTTTTGCCCTCAAAAACCTGGAGCCAGCCCTGGCTTCACTGATTGGTCACACCCGGAAGAGAACAATCAGCGACAGTCGCAGTCCGCCCGCGAATTGGCAGAGAATTTGAACCACGGTTCGCTAATTGGTCGCGGCCGTCCAGACGAATCCTGTGTATAAATTGCATTATTCTGAAAACTTCATAAATAAACTACATACATATTCTAGAATACCCAAAGCGTTAGAATCGGGCCACCATCTAGTACATATCATATGGCTTTAGATTTACAGTCCCTAAACAGGCCAGACTTCCCTTGTCCAGTTTCCCTGGGCAACCGCACGCCAAATTACAGTCTCCACACACACACAGCCTCATATGTTGCAGACACTACACACGCCAGCCCTCTCCGACTAGTTCCCGTGGATGTCCTGCATCACTGTATCACAGTCTTTTTACTCACACAGCCGTACACGGCCCAGGATATCCTCCGGATAGCAGCCAGGCACCATATCCACCTGTTTGCAATCGTTACACATGCTAGTCCTCTTTCCTGCACAGGACATCCACCTCCGGGCACAGGACTGTCCATATCCTTCTCTTTCGGGCACAGAGCATCTACCTCCGGACACAGGACTGTCCACATTCGTCTCTTTCGGGCACAGGACAACCACCTCCGGGCACAGGACTGTTCACATCCAAGACCAGTACGATGGATGTCTTGCATCGCTGTATACGCTGCGGGTGCAGGCTATTCAGCTGCCCTGGGTGTTGGTTCTGCTGGCCTGTGCCTCCATGCACTCAGGCAGTGCACTGCAGGCCTCTGCTCTGCACACCAGCACACACCAGACTGACACTGAGGTTGCACCTTGCACCTCACACCTGACACACCCATATCTCTTACTGCAAGGCTGTTAACACACACAAGCCTGTGGTCTTCAGCCACATGGAAAACCCAGATCAGAAATCCGTGACTCCCATGCACACCTATGGACTTCATCCGTCTGCATGCACAGCCTGGGGAGAAGACACAGCGACCCCTACCTGTGACATGAGTCACTGCCTCACAGTATATTTTTGAGTAAAATGTAAATTGATCTTTTATTCTATAAACTACTGACAACATGTCTCCGAAGTTCCAAGCAATACATTTTGTATTTATTTTCTGAAAAAGAGAAATGGTCAAAATAACAAAAAATGCATTGCTTGCAGACCTCAAATAATGCGAAAAAAAACAAGTTCATAATCATTTAGAAACAACAGTACTAATGTTTTAACTCAGGAAGAGTTCAGAAATCAATATTTTGTGGAATAACCATGATTTTTAATCACAGCTTTCATGCGTCTTGGCATGCTTTCCACCAGTCTTTCACACTGCTTTTGGGTGACCTTATGCCACTGGTACAAAAATGCAAGCAGTTCTTCTTTGTTTGATGGTTTGTGACTATCCATCTTCCTCTTGATTACATTTTAGAGGTTTTAAAAGAGGTTCAGGTCTGGAGATTGGGCTGGCAATGACAGGGATTTGATGTGGTGGTCCTTCATCCACACCTTGATTGACCTAGCTGTGGGGCATGGTGCATTGTCCTGCTGGAAAAACCAGTCCTCAGAGTTGGGGAACATTGCATGAGCAGAAGGAATCAACTGTTTTTTCCAGGATAACCTTGTATACGGCTTGATTCATACGTCCTTCGCAAAGATTAACCTGCCGAATCCCAGCCTTGCTGAAGCATCCCCAGATCCTCACCGATCCTCCACTAAATTTCACAGTGGGTGCAAGACACTCTGGCTTGTACGCCTCTCCAGGTCTCCGTCTAACCATTAGACGACCAAAGCTGAAAATTAGACTTATCAGAGAAGATTACCTTACTCCAGTTCTCTATGGTCCAATCCTTATGGTCTTTGGCAAGGTTCAGCATGCCTCTTATTCCCTTCTCATTGATGAAAGGCTTTTTTCTACCTTTACATGACTTGAGCCCTACCTCTAGGAGCCTTTTACGAACTGTTCTTGCCGTGCACTTCACCCCAGCTGCCATTTGCCATTCCTTTTGTCGGTCACTTGATGTCATCCTGTGGTTGCTGAGTGACATTCGAATAAAGGTACCGTCACACTAGACGATATCGCTAGCGATCCGTGACATTGCAGCGTCCTCGCTAGCGATATCGTCCAGTGTGACAGGCAGCAGCGATCAGGCCCCTGCTGTGCTGTCGCTGGTCGGGGAAGAAAGTCCAGAACTTTATTTCGTCGCTGGACTCCCCGCAGACATCGCTGAATCGGCGTGTGCGACACCGATTCAGCGATGTCTTCACTGGTAACCAGGGTAAACATCGGGTAACTAAGCGCAGGGCCGCGCTTAGTAACCCGATGTTTACCCTGGTTACCATCCTAAAAGTAAAAAAAACAAACAGTACATACTTACCTACCGCTGTCTGTCCTCCAGCGCTGTGCTCTGCACTCCTCCTGTACTGGCTGTGAGCGTCGGTCAGCCGGAAAGCAGAGCGGTGACGTCACCGCTCTGCTTTCCGGCCGCTGTGCTCACACAGACAGTACAGGAGGAGAGCAGAGCACAGCGCTGGAGGACAGACGGCTGTAGGTAAGTATGTACTGTTTGTTTTTTTTACTTTTAGGATGGTAACCAGGGTAAACATCGGGTTACTAAGCGCGGCCCTGCGCTTAGTTACCCGATGTTTACCCTGGTTACCGGCATCGTTGGTCGCTGGAGAGCGGTCTGTGTGACAGCTCTCCAGCGACCAAACAGCGACGCTGCAGCGATCCCGATCGTTGTCGGTATCGCTGCAGCGTCGCTAAGTGTGACGGTACCTTTAGGTGAAGGTCATCCCGGTCAGTGGAGAGTTGGTTTTGCCTCCTGCCGGTCTGTAGCTTTGTTGTCCCCAATGTCTGCTGCTTGACCTTGCTGTAAAGGACTGCTGTCTTAGAAAGTTTAAGGATGGAGACAAGATGACGCTCACTGTGTCCCTCTGCTAGTAAAGCCAGAATTGAGCCCTTCTTTTCTTCACTCAAAACTTTTCTTTTCAACTCCTTTGGCATGGTTAAAAGTTATTTTTTCATTCTTATTACTTTTGGGATATTACTAGCACTTGTTTTGCCATCCAGCTTGTCCTATTGCAAGAGGATTGTGTACACTACAGCAGTGTTTTTTATACATTCCTTCATTAAATAAGATTTGGTTCATGTGATCACCTAATCAGAAGCACATTAAGTAGAATGAGGTGTACTCTGGTTTGCAAATTGCCTCCTTTTGTGTACTCTGATTGGAATTTAACTGCGACTGGAAAGGACAGGCCGGAGCGAGCCGCCCCCTTCCCCCCCTTCCCGTGGCTAAGTGAAGACCTACATGACAGGGGTTAGGAGAGGAGGGGGTGGGCATTTGTTAGGCTAATTAGAGGGGTGGGGGGCTAGTGGCAGGGGGTATTGTAAGGAGCAGGGGGCGGGGGCAGGTCAGTTCCCGCTCACCTTCCTAGAAGCATGGCCAGTGTGGACGCCGTCCTAGAGAGCCTGAGGGCGGCTGCAGCTTCTCGCCCTCCGGGTTGGCTGGAAGCGCAGGTGGCTCATTCGATGGATGGCGGCGGTGGAGGACCTTCATCAGCGGTCCCCCCTTTGGAGCGGCGAGCTCGGCGGACACGGCCCCCCGAGCGGCTGTCGCCGGATTCTGGGCCACGTGCCCCCCGCAGGCACAGGAGCCCCTCCCGGGACCCTCCAGGCCAGGCGCCGGTAAGAGCAGCGGCGAGCAGGCCCCGGCCTGGGAGGAATCCACGGGGCACAGCGGCGGTGGATAGGCCCTCACCTCGTGGTGTGGTGGGGGCGGGGCCTAGACGCGCCGGGCAACGTCTGGGGCCTAGGGCTTCGGGAGGCCGCGGCGGTGATGTGCCTGCCGCGCGGCCTGCCTCGGCAACAGCGACCGGATCTGGAGGAGCGGTAGTGGCCGGAGGATCGGGCGGCCTGAGGCTGGACGGCGCCGGGCCGGCCCCTGCAGCGGCGGCGGGGGGTCTCCCTGCTCCAGGGCTGAGGCCTGGTCAGTCTCCTGTGGCAGCAAGAAGCATGGCGGGCAGCGGACAGCGTGCCCCTTATTCACCAGCTTGGACGGCATCTTCCACCTGGAGCTCGGATCTGGTGCCGCTGGTACCGGCGACGTTCCAGAGCATCGGGTCGGATGGCCAGCATCAAGGTTCATCGGTGGACGGTTCGTTGGCGGATTGGGCGGTTCGCGGACATCCGGATACCAGCACTCCGGCTGGAGGGACCACAGATCCCTTGCAGCCCGGTGAGTATGCGTCTGTGTCTCGTTTGTGTCATTCTGATGCGAGTTCGCCTGCAGTTGGTGGTGGTCAGGGAGCGCTTAGCGGTTTAGCTGTGGCGGGTTTGGCAGGCGGTGGGGAAGCTGCGGGGGTCCGGGAGCTTTTAGCTAGCGTGCAGACATTGTTGGCGAGATTGGATAGCGGTGTAGGTCCGTAGGGGTTTTTGGGTGCGTGGTCGGGTCCGCAGGCGGGCCCGGTTAATGCAGCGGCGGTGCAGGTCGAGGTCTCGGAACCGGTTTCCGTTTCGGTGCAGACGGAGAAAGAGAAGGAGTGTAGGATCCATTTAGACGATAGGGCGCACTGGGAGGTTTATGTGTGTTTTGAGGGCCCGTTGGGGGCGCATTTGAAAAAAGAGGTTAGAGAAAAGATAAGCAAAGATGAATATGTGGAAATTTTTTCACTGCTCCCGCTGGAAAAATTTCATCTGGATAAGGGGAAGAAGGATGATTCGAAAAAAGAGGAGGAGGAAAAACGGCGGTGGCGTTTGATTCCCCAGACTTTTGCCAATTGGCTTCAGGCCTTCGCTATCCTGGCCAGTGTTATAGGCGAGACGGCGCCCGAGCTCGGGTTTATTTTCCTATATGGATTCCATTAGTGAGTCTCATAGGGTGTACGGCGGCCAGGCGTGGCTTAGGTACGATGAGCAGTTCAGACAGAGAAAAGCTGTTCGGCCGGCCATCAGATGGGACCAGAAAGATATTGGTCTTTGGTTGCACGTAATGGCGCAGTACAAGTTCGGTACCCCCTTTCACGGGGGGGCCGGTGCTTCCGGCCATGGTTCACAGCCCGGTGCGGCGAGTACCTCAGGTAATGCGGGACAGGCAGACGGACAGAAATTGGGCGTCTGCTGGCAATTTAATGAGGGACAGTGCAAATTTGGAGTCAATTGTAAATTTAAGCATTTGTGCTCCCACTGCACTGGTACCTCCCACGGAGCCGCAAAATGTTTTAAAAAAGGCAAGGCAAAGTCAGGTTCAGTTAATTCCTATGGGGGAGACACCGGTGAAGGTGGAAAGGATGGCCCCTTATCTAAATAGATACCCGGATAGGGAAAAGGCGGCCTTGTTGTTGTCAGGCTTTACGAAAGGTTTTGCTATTCCGGCCCCTTCCTTTGCGGTCCCCTTGGTTAGAAAAAATTTGCGGTCAGCTTTGTTGCATGCTGAGGTGGTTTCAGAAAAATTACGTAAGGAGGTGGTGCTGGGCCGCATGGCGGGCCCATTTGAACAGGCTCCATTTGAGGATTTAGTCGTCTCCCCCTTGGGTGTAGTCCCTAAAAAAGAGAAGGGAAAATTTCGCCTGATTCAGCATTTGTCGTACCCCAAGGGGAGATCGGTGAATGACGGCATTGATCCGGAGCTGTGTTCGGTGTTGTATGCATCGTTTGATGAGGCGGCGACTTGGGTGCAAAAATGCGGAAAAGGTGCTCTTCTTGCCAAGACGGACATAGAATCCGCTTTCCGCCTGTTGCCAGTTCATCCGTCTAGCGTTAGACTTCTTGGTTGTTTTTGGGAGGATCGATTTTTTGTCGATAGGTGTTTACCCATGGGTTGTTCGTTATCTTGTGCCTTGTTCAAGGCTTTTAGTTCCTTTTTGGAATGGGTAGTTCGAGACGTTTCTGGTTGTGATTCGATTTTGCACTACTTAGACGATTTTTTATGCGTCGGCCCGGCTGGGTCGGATTGTTGTTCTAGGATTTTGAGTGCAATAGAATGGGTGGCTTTTCGTTTTGGCGTTCCGCTGGCCCCAGGTAAGACGGAGGGCCCGAGCACGTGTTTGTGTTTTTTAGGTATCGTCATTGATACAGTTCAGTGGGAGTTTCGGTTGCCGGAGGACAAAGTGGCAGGCCTTCGTGATGAGGTGTGGCGGGTTGGTCGCCTGCGCAAGCTGCCTTTGCGAGAGTTGCAATCATTGCTAGGAAAACTCCATTTCGCTTGTCGAGTCATGCCGATGGGCCGAGTTTTTTCCAGGAGGTTGGCTAGTGCGACTACGGGAGTTAAGGCTCCTCACCATTTTATACGTTTGTTGGCTGAACACAAGGAGGATTTGGCGGTTTGGAGCGAGTTCTTGAAGACGTATAATGGCAGGTCCTTGTTTATCGAGGGCGTGATTGACAATGAGTCGTTGGAGTTATTTACCGATGCAGCCGGTGGGTCGGGTTTCGGAGCGTACTTTCAGGGTCAATGGTGTGCGTCAAAATGGCCAGCGAGTTGGATTTCCTCTGGCCTGGTTCGTAACATTGCGTTGTTGGAAATTTTTCCTATCTTGGTAGCGGTGCATTTGTGGCAGGGGATTTTTCGAAATAGGCGAGTTCGTTTTCACTGTGATAACTTGGGGGTGGTTTGCGCGATTAACAGCTTGTCCGCGTCATCGCCCCCGGTGGTGCGTGTGTTAAGGCAATTGGTGTTGTTGTGTTTGTCTCTGAATGCACACGTAACAGCGTTGCATGTGCCGGGAGTTTGTAATTCCATCGTTGACTCTCTTTCTCGTTTACAGTTCGATCGTTTTCGGTCTTTGGCTCCGGAGGCTCAAGCGGTCGGGTTGGAGTGCCCTGCGGAACTTTGGCTAGTGGTATCCGGGACGCTGAGGCGTTGATTAAGGCGTCGTTGGCTCCTAGAACTTGGGAGGCTTATCAGGCGATTTGGAGGAAGTGGGAGGATTTGTTTTTGGCTGCACATTGTGGGTCGAGTCAGGAAAATCAGGTGGGGTTCCTGCTGTCATGGTTGAGTCGCGGGGCATCGGTTGGATGGTCATCTTCTAAAGTGTCAAGAGTCTTGGCGGCTTTGGCCTTTGGTTTTAAATTGCGGGGTCTTTGCGATATTACCAAGTCTTTTTTGGTGCAGCGAGCAGTAAAAGGTTTCAGGCGGAGGCCGGAGAAAAAGGATTCTAGGCGGCCGGTTGCCTTTAAAGTATTAGAGAAGTTGGGCGAGGTGTTGTCATCTTTATGTTTTTCGGTTTTGGAGCTTTGTTTAGTTCGGCTGGCTTTTTCCTTAGCCTTTTTCGGGGCTTTTCGAGTTGGCGAGTTAGTGTCGCCTAGTAAGCAGGTGTCGGGGGGACTTTTGGCCAGGGATGTGTTTTTGTCTGATGGTCGTGTGGAACTGTGGTTACGGCGATCAAAATCGGATCAGGAGGGCCGGGGTAGCAGGATCGTGTTGGGCTCAGTTGATGGTTCGGCTATGTGTCCTGTTGCTTGTTTGCACCGGTACTGGGGCCTTCAGCCTAGGCGCGATCGATCATTATTGTGTCATCAGGATGGTTCTTGTTTGTCTCGCTACCAATTCACAGCGGTTTTTAAAAGAGCAATTGCGTTGTTGGGATTGGATGGGGCTTGCTTTGCCCCCCATTCTTTTCGGATTGGGGCCGCGACTGAGGCTGCACTTGGGGGTCTCGGGGCTCCCGCCATTCGGCGGATCGGCAGGTGGCGATCAAGCAGGTTTCGCAGTTACGTGCGTCCACAGGGGATGGTCGATGGGGAGTTATAAGAGTTATGTTGAAGGTTTTTTCTATGGTGTGGGTTTTATTTTGAGTTTTGTGTTTTTTGTTTTCCAGGTCCCCAGGCATTACTGGTGTGGATTTTCGGACACTCTTATGTCCATTGGGGAGCGCTGCGGGCCGATATGCGGACGGAGGGCAGACAGCTCGGTTTTGATCGAGGCGTGGCAGTGATCCGGTGGCTTGGTTTTCGGGGGATGGCATGGAATCGAGTGTTGCGCGAGATTCATAACGGTGTGAGTTTGGACAGAGCCCCGGATGTGTTGGTTTTACATGTTGGGGGTAACGATTTGGGGGCCCGGCCTTTTCGTGAATTGGTAAAGGACATAAAGCAGGATTGCTTGAGGTTATGGGTATTGTATCCAGGTTTGACCATTGTTTGGTCTGACATTGTTCCACGGAAACGGTGGAAGCATATGAGATCTTTGGAAAAAATCGATAAGGCCAGGATAAAAGTTAATAGGGCAGTGTCCGCCTTTGTGTCTCGGAATGGGGGCGTGGCGGTGAGGCACTTTGAATTGGAAAAAAGTAAAGGGGAGTATTGGTTGGCTGACGGTGCTCATTTGAATGCCGTGGGCATGGATTTTTGGACGCTGGGTCTTCAGGAGGGCATTGAAAGGGCCATAGCTTTTCGTTTTGGTGGGGTCTCGGGCCTTTAAGGTGTTCAAAGGCCTTTCGTTGTGGCGGCTGGGGGGAGTCCTTGGAGTTGGTGAAAATTGGTTTGGGGGGTCCATTGGCATATGGCTGCCCCCGTTTGGAGTTAATTTGTTTCGGATCTGGTGAATGGTGGTGGGGAGTTCCGGCAGGGGTGGTCGGATCTCCAGATTAGTACCGTGAACAGTGAACCCTCTTGTGGGTTTTTGGTGTTCCCGAGCCAGGGTTACAACGGCTGGGAGTAAAAGCATTGGTTAAGTTGTTGTTCACTTTATGGGTTATTAAATCACCAGATTCTTGGGGGCTCCAAGGACTTCTCCTAGTTTTAAAGAATGTTAATGTTTTTTACATTTATTGTTAATGTTTGATGTTTAACCCCTTAGTGACAGAGCCAATTTGGTACTTAATGACCGGGCCAATTTTTGCAATTCTGACCACTGTCACTTTATGAGGTTATAACTCTGGAACGCTTCAATGGATCCCGCTGATTCTGAGATTGTTTTTTCATGACATATTGTACTTCATGTTATTGGTAACATTTCTTCGATATTACTTGCGATTATTTATGAAAAAAACGGAAATATGGCGAAAATTTTTAAAATTTTGCAATTTTCAAACTTTGTATTTTTATGCCCTTAAATCAGAGAGATATGTCACGAAAAATAGTTAATAAATAACAGTTCCCACATGTCTACTTTACATCAGCACAATTTTGGAAACAAAATTTTTTTTTGTTAGGGAGTTATAAGGGTTAAAAGTTGACCAGCAATTTCTCATTTTAACAACACCATTTTTTTTTAGGGACCACATCACATGTGAAGTCATTTTGAGGGGTCTATATGATAGAAAATAATGAAGTGTGACACCATTCTAAAAACTACACCCCTCAAGGTTCTCAAACCACATTCAAGAAGTTTATTAACCCTTTACATGCTTCACAGGAACTGAAACAATGTGGAAGGAAAAAATGAACATTTAACTTTTTTTTGCAAACATCTTAATTCAGAACCATTTTTTTTATTTTCACAAGTGTAAAAACAGAAATGTAACCATAAATTTTGTTATGCAATTTCTCCTGAATACGCCAATACCCCATATGTGGGGGTAAACCACTTTTTGGGCGCACAGCAGAACTTAGAAGTGAAGGAGCGCCGTTTGACTTTTTCAATGCAGAATTGGCTGGAATTGAGATCGGACACCATGTCACGTTTAGAGAGCCGCTGATGTGCCTAAACAGTGGAAACCCCCCACAAGTGACACCATTTTGGAAACTAGACCCCTTAAGGAACTTATCTAGATGTGTGGTGAGCACTTTGAACCCCCAAGTGCTTCACAGAAGTTTATAACGTAGAGCCGTGAAAATAAAAAATTGCTTTTGTTTACACAAAAATGATCTTTTCGCCCACAAATTCTTATTTTCACAAGGGTAACAGGAGAAATTAGACCACAAAAGTTGTTGTGCGATTTCTCCTGAATACGTCGATACCCAATATGTGGGGGTAAACCACTGTTTGGGCGCACCGCAGAACTTAGAAGTGAAGGAGCGCCGTTTTACTTTTTCAATGTAGAATTGGCTGGAATTGAGATTGGACGCCATGTCGCGTTTGGAGAGCCCCTGATGTGCCTAAACAGTAGAAACCCCCCACAAGTGACCCCATTTTGGAAACTAGACCCCTTAAGGAACTTATCTAGATGTGTGGTGAGCACTTTGAACCCCTATGTGCTTCACAGAAGTTTATAATGTAGAGCCGTGGAAAAAAAAAATCGCATTTTTTCTACAAAAATGATCTTTTTGCCCACAAATTTTTATTTTCACAAGGGTAACAGGAGAAATTAGACCACAAAAGTTGTTGTGCAATTTCTCCTGAGTACGCTGATACCCAATATGTTGGGGTAAACCACTGTTTGGGCGTACCGCAGAGCTTGGAAGAGAAGGAGTGCCGTTTTACTTTTTCAATGTAGAATTGGCTGGAATTGAGATTGGACGCCATGTCGCGTTTGGAGAGCCCCTGATGTGCCTAAACAGTAGAAATCCCCCACAAGTGACCCCATTTTGGAAACTAGACCCCCCATGGAACTTATCTAGATGTGTGGTGAGAACCTTGAATGCCCAAGTGCTTCACAGAAGTTTATAATGCAGAGCCGTGAAAATAAAAAATATTTTTTTTTTCCACAAAAAAGATTTTTTAGCCCCCAAGTTTTTATTTTCACAAGGGTAACAGGAGAAATTAGACCACAAAATTTGTTGTGCAATTTCTCCTGAGTACGCTGATACCCAATATGTGGGGATAAACCACTGTTTTAGCGCACCGCAGAGCTTGGAAGAGAAGGAGTGCCGTTTTACTTTTTCAATGTAGAATTGGCTAGAATTGAGATTGGACGCCATGTCGCGTTTGGAGAGCCCCTGATGTGCTTAAACAGTAGAAATCCCCCACAAGCGACCCCATTTTGGAAACTAGACCCCCCATGGAACTTATCTAGATGTGTGGTGAGAACTTTGAATGCCCAAGTGCTTCACAGAAGTTTAGAATGCAGAGTCGTGAAAATAAAAAATATTTTTTTTTTCCACAAAAAATATTTTTTAGCCCCCAAGTTTATATTTTCACAAGGGTAACAAGAGAAATTGGACACCAAAAGTTGTTGTCCAATTTGTCCTGAGTATGCTGGTACCCCATATGTGGGGGTAAACCACTGTTTGTGCGCACGGCAGAGCTCAGAAGGAAGGAGCGCCGTTTTGGAATGCAGACTTTGATAGAATGGTCTGCGGGCATTATGTTGCGTTTGCAGAGCCCCTGATGTACCTAACCAGTAGAAACCCTCCACAAGTGACCCCATTTTGGAAACTAGACCCCCCAAGGAACTTATCTAGATGTGTGGTGAGAACTTTGAATGCCCAAGTGCTTCACAGAAGTTTAGAATGCAGAGTCGTGAAAATAAAAAATATTTTTTTTTTCCACAAAAAAGATATTGTCGCCCCCAAGTTTTTATTTTCACAAGGGTAACAGGAGAAATTGGACTGCAATAGTTGTTGCACAATTTATCCCGAGTACGCTGATGCACCATATGTGGGGGTAAACCACTGTTTGGGCGCACGGCAGAGCTCGGAAAGTAAGGAGCGCCTTTTTGGAATGCAGACTTTGATAGAATGGTCTGTGGGCATTATGTTGCGATTGCAGAGCCCCTGATGTACCTAAACTGTAGTAACCCCCCACAAGTGACCCCATTTTGGAAACTAGACCCCCCAAGGAACTTATCTAGATGTGTGGTGAGAACTTTGAATGCCCAAGTGCTTCACAGAAGTTTAGAATGCAGAGTCGTGAAAATAAAAAATATTTTTTTTTTCACAAAAAAGATATTGTAGCCCCCAAGTTTTTATTTTCACAAGGGTAACAGGAGAAATTGGACCACTAAAGTTGTTGTCCAATTTATCCTGAGTATGCTGATGCCCCATATGTGGGGGTAAACCACTGTTTGGGCGCACGGCAGAGCTCGGAAGGGAAGGAGCGCCGTTTTGGAATGCAGACTTAGATAGAATGGTCTGTGGGCGTTATGTTGCGTTTGCAGAGCCCCTAATGTACCTAAACAGTAGTAACCCCCCACAAGTGACCCCGTTTTGGAAACTAGACCCCCCAAGGAACTTATATAGATGTGTGGTGAGAACGTTGAATGCCCAAGTGCTTCACAGAAGTTTATAATGCAGAGTCATAAAAAAAATATATATATATATTTTTCCACAAAAAGGATTTTGTAGCCCCCAAGTTTTTATTTTCACAAGGGTAACAAGAGAAATTGGACCCCAGAAGTTGTTGTCCAATTTATCCCGAGTATGCTGATGCCAAATACAGTGGGGCAAAAAAGTATTTAGTCAGTCAGCAATAGTGCAAGTTCCACCACTTAAAAAGATGAGAGGCGTCTGTAATTTACATCATAGTTAGACCTCAACTATGGGAGACAAACTGAGAAAAAAAAATCCAGAAAATCACATTGTCTGTTTTTTTAACATTTTATTTGCATATTATGGTGGAAAATAAGTATTTGGTCAGAAACAAAATTTCATCTCAATACTTTGTAATATATCCTTTGTTGGCAATGACAGAGGTCAAACGTTTTCTGTAAGTCTTCACAAGGTTGCCACACACTGTTGTTGGTATGTTGGCCCATTCCTCCATGCAGATCTCCTCTAGAGCAGTGATGTTTTTGGCTTTTCGCTTGGCAACACGGACTTTCAACTAACTCCAAAGGTTTTCTATAGGGTTGAGATCTGGAGACTGGCTAGGCCACTCCAGGACCTTGAAATGCTTCTTACGAAGCCACTCCTTCGTTGCCCTGGCGGTGTGCTTTGGATCATTGTCATGTTGAAAGACCCAGCCACGTTTCATCTTCAATGCCCTTGCTGATGGAAGGAGGTTTGCACTCAAAATCTCACGATACATGGCCCCATTCATTCTTTCATGTACCCGGATCAGTTGTCCTGGCCCCTTTGCAGAGAAACAGCCCCAAAGCATGATGTTTCCACCACCATGCTTTGCAGTAGGTATGGTGTTTGATGGATGCAACTCAGTATTCTTTTTCCTCCAAACACGACAAGTTGTGTTTCTACCAAACAGTTCCAGTTTGGTTTCATCAGACCATAGGACATTCTCCCAAAACTCCTCTGGATCATTCAAATGCTCTCTAGCAAACTTCAGACGGGCCTGGACATGTACTGGCTTAAGCAGTGGGACACGTCTGGCACTGCAGGATCTGAGTCCATGGTGGCGTAGTGTGTTACTTATGGTAGGCCTTGTTACATTGGTCCCAGCTCTCTGCAGTTCATTCACTAGGTCCCCCCGCATGGTTCTGGGATTTTTGCTCACCGTTCTTGTGATCATTCTGACCCCACGGGGTGGGATTTTGCGTGGAGCCCCAGATCGAGGGAGATTATCAATGGTCTTGTATGTCTTCCATTTTCTAATTATTGCTCCCACTGTTGATTTCTTCACTCCAAGCTGGTTGGCTATTGCAGATTCAGTCTTCCCAGCCTGGTGCAGGGCTACAATTTTGTTTCTGGTGTCCTTTGACAGCTCTTTGGTCTTCACCATAGTGGAGTTTGGAGTCAGACTGTTTGAGGGTGTGCACAGGTGTCTTTTTATACTGATAACAAGTTTAAACAGGTGCCATTACTACAGGTAATGAGTGGAGGAAAGAGGAGACTCTTAAAGAAGAAGTTACAGGTCTGTGAGAGCCAGAAATCTGGATTGTTTGTTTCTGACCAAATACTTATTTTCCACCATAATATGCAAAAAAAATGATAAAAAAACAGACAATGTGATTTTCTGGATTTTTTTTTCTCAGTTTGTCTCCCATAGTTGAGGTCTACCTATGATGTAAATTACAGACGCCTCTCATCTTTTTAAGTGGTGGAACTTGCACTATTGCTGACTGACTAAATACTTTTTTGCCCCACTGTATGTGGGGGTAACCTACTGTTTGGGCGCACGGCAGAGCTCAGAAGGGAGGGAGCACCATTTGACTTTTTGAGCGCAAAATTGGCTGTCGTGTTTGGAGACCCCCTGATGTACCTAAACAGTGGAAACCCCCCAATTCTAGCTCCAACCCAACTCCAACACACCCCTAACCCTAATCCCAACCCGATCCATAATCCTAATCACTAACCTTAACGATAATCCCAACCCTTACCCCAAAACAACCCTAATGTCAACCCTAACCATAACCCTAATCAAAACCCTAAATCCAACACACCCCTAATCCTAATCTCAACACTAACCTCAAACCTATCCCTAATCCCAATACACCCCTAATCACAACCCTAACCTTAACCCTAATCCCAAACCTAACCCTAATCCCAATACACCCCTAATCACAACCCTAACCTTAACCCTAATCCCAAACCTAACCCTAATCCCAAGCGTAACCCTAATGCCAACCCTATCCCTAATACCAACCCTAATCCAAACCCTAACCTTAATCCCAACTCTAACCCTAACTTTAGCCCCAACCCTAACTTTAGCCATAAGGCTACTTTCACACTTGCGTCGTTTGGCATCAGTCGCAATCCGTCATTTTGGACAAGAAACGGATCCTGCAAATATGCCCGCAGGATGCTTTTTTTGGCCATAGACTTGTATTGCCGACGGATCGTGACGGATGGCCACACGTCGCGTCCGTAGTGCACTGGATCAGTGTTTTGGCGGACCGTCAGCACAAAAAATGTTCAATGTAACGTTTTTTTGTATGTCGCATCCGCCATTTCTGACCGCGCATGCGTGGCTGTAACTCCGCCCCCTCCTCCCCAGGACATAGATTGGGCAGCGGATGCATTGAAAAACTACATCCGCTGCCCACGTTGTGCACAATTTTCACAACGTGCGTCGGTATGTCGGGCCGATGCATTGCGACGGCCCCGTACCGACGTAAGTGTGAAAGAAGCCTAACCCTAAATTTAGCGCCAACCCTAACTCTAAATTTAGCCCCAACCCTAACCCTAAATTTAGCCCTATGCGATCACATCAGAGGACAGAGAATTACACTTAGCTTTTTTTTTTTTTGCGGTCGCCGGTAAACAGTTAATTACCGGCGATCGCAAAACAGGGGTCGCTAAAACGACCCCCGATCATGCTCTTTGGGGTCTCGGCTACCCCCGGCAGCCGAGACCCCAAAGATTCTCGCGGGGCCGGCCGGCGGGCGCACTGCGCATGCGCCCGCCATTTTCAAGATGGCGTCGCCCACCGGGAGCCACGAGGAGCATCGGGGGAGATAGGTAAGTATTGGGGGGCTACCTGGGACCCCTTTTCTCTATCCTCTGATGTGCGATCACATCGGAGGATAGAGAAATTAAAAAGAGATCGCGTTTTTTTTTTTTTTTGCGATCGCCGGTAAACGGTTAATTACCGGCGATCGCAAATGCGGGGTGGGTTAAAAACCCCCCGAATCATGTTCTCTGGGGTCTCGGCTACCCCCGGCAGCCGAGACCCCGGAGAAAATCCAACTCTGGGGGGCGCTATTTACTTTTTCCACAGCGCCGTTAGTTAACGGCGCTGTGGTTTAAGTACCCTTAGCGGCCGCCGTTAAAAGGCGTATCGGCGGTCGCTAAGGGGTTAATAAAAGAGGCTGCTGTGGCCTATACTATTCCAACAAAATTATGTCTCTGTCATTAATTGGTAAGAGGGGTGGGAAAAACGGTGGGTTTGGTAAATAGGGGTACCAACAATTAGTTGGATTAAGGGGTATTAGTATTCCCATAGAGCGCCTTCGACTATACCAAGGTCATGGAATGGCTGTCAGACATGTAGAGAAGCCGAATTTTATAAAACTGTGCAGTGGCCTCTCAGTTTTTGCCAGAGCTATATATATATATATATATATATATATATATATATATATATATATATGGGGTATATGTATACATAGTGGGTACGGAAAGTTTTCAGATCCCTTTAAATTTCTCACTCTTTGTTTCATTGCAGCCATATGGTACATTCAAAAAAGTTCATTTTTTTCTCTTTAATGTACACTCTGCACCCCATCTTGACTGAAAAATACAGAAATGCAGAAATTTTTGGATATTTATTAAAAAAGAAAAACTGAAATATCACACGGTCATGAGTATTCAGACCCTTTGCTCAGACACTCATATTTAAGTCACATGCTGTCCATTTCCTTGTGATCCTCCTTGAGATGGTTCTACTCCTTCACTGAAGTCCAGCTGTGTTTAATTAATCTGATAGGACTTGATGTGGAAAGGCACACACCTGTCTATATAAGACCTCATAGCTCACAGTGCATGTTAGACCAAATGAGAATCATGAGGTCAAATGAACTGGCCAAGGAGTTCAGAGACAGAATTGTGGCAAGGCTCAGATCTGGCCAAGGTTACAAAAGAATTTCTGCAGTACTCAAGGTTCCTAAGAGCACAGTGGCCTCCATAATTCTTAAATGGAAGAAGTTTGGGAACACCAGAAGTCCTCCTAGACCTGGCCGTCCAGCCAAACTGAGCAATCGTGGGAAAAGAGCCTTGGTTGAGAGAGGTAAAGAAGAAACCCAAGATCACTGTGTCTGAGCTCCAGAGATGCAGTAGGGTGATGGGAGAAAAATCCAAGATGCAGTAGGGAGATGGGAGAAAGTTATCACTGCAGCCCTCCACCAGTTGGGCCTTTATGGCAGAGTGCTCCAATGAAAGCCTCTCCTCCATGCAAAACATATGAAAGCCCGTATAGTTTGCTAACAAAACACACGAAGGACTGTCACACTATGAGAAATAATATTATCTGGTCTGATAAGATGAAGATAGACCTTTTTGGTGATAATTCTAAGTGGTATGTGTGGAGAAAACCTGGCATTGCTTATCACCTGTCCAACACAATCCCGACAGTGAAATATGTTGGTGGCAGCATCATGCTATGGGGGTGTTTTTCAGCTGAAGGGACAGGATGACTGGTTGCCATTAAAGGAAACATGAATGTGGCCAAGTACAGAAATATCCTGGATGAAAACCTCTTCCAGAGTGCTCTGGACCTCAGACTTGGCCGAAGGTTCAATGACCCTAAGCACACAGCTAAAATAACAAAGGAGTGGTGTTATGATCTGGTGGTTTAGGAGCAACATGGGACGAGCTCTAAAGGAAGTGGTACCTGTACTGACCGCAGTCCCTAAGCTCAACACAACACTAGAAGTAGCCGTGGGATGCTCCTGACACTCCCTAGGCACCTCGTCACAGCCTAAGATCTAACTACCCCTAAAGATAGAAACAGGAAAACTATCTTGCCTCAGAGAAAATCCCCAAAGGATAGCCCCCCACAAGTAATGACTGTGAGTGGAGAGGGAAAAGACATACACAGAATGAAACCAGGATGAGCACAGGAGGCCAGTCTAGCTAGATAGATAGGACAGGATGGAATACTGTAAGGTCAGTATAAAACACTACAAAAAATCCACACAGAGTTTACAAAAATCTCCACACCTGACTAAAGGTGTGGAGGGTAAATCTGCTTCCCAGAGCTTCCAGCTACACTGAATTAATTCATACTGACAAGCTGGACAAACATAGAAGGCACAGAACGGATAAGTCCACAACCTGTGGACAGAAAAGAGCAAGCAAGGACTTAAATTTGCTGAACTGGTCAGGATAACAGGGAAATCCAAAGAGATGTGAATCCAACCAGGAACCATAGACAAGCGGCACAAGCTGAAGGAAAGAGCCAGGCTAAATTGCCGAGCAGAATAGACAATCAGTGGAAGCAGCTGCTGACTGCTAAATCCAAGGCGCTGACTGCTAAATCCAAGGAGCAGCCATTCCACTTAAAACCAAAGGAGGGAGCCCAAGAGCGGAATTCACAACAGAGTGGCATCAGAACAACTCTGTGACCATTCTTGACTGGCCGAGCCAGAGCCCTGATGTAAACCCAATTGAGCATCTCTGGAGAGACCTGAAAATGGCTGTCCACCAGTACCGTAGCTACCAGGGGGGCAGAGGGTGCGGCCGCCCCGGGCCCACCGCTCACAGGGGCCCACCCGGAGCTACACTACACTTAATTAGCTCCGTGGTAGAGCAGATCTCCCTGCTTTACCTGGGGCAGGGGCTGGAGAAAGGCAGTGAAGCTATGCCCCCTCCCCCCAGTGCTGACACTGTACCTGTCTGTGTCCAGCAGACATGCCCACATTGCACGCTCAGTGAACGTGTCTGCTTCAGAGAAGTCAGGACCATGGCGCTGGGTCTTCCCTCCAGAGAGGAGCAGGACAGGGGACACAGTGCTGTAAGTAACAGCTCTCACTTCTGCCTGTACAGCTGGAGGTGTCTGCACTGTGCAGGGAGGAGGTGACAGGACGCTGCTCCTCTCCAGATAAGACCCTTCCACATGCATACCTCCCAACTTTTGAAGTTGGGAAAGAGGGATAAAGTTTGCGGCGTGCAACGCGGCAAATTTTAGGCCACGCCTCTGACCACACCCATTCACTAGTCACACCCATATCCACGTCCCAACCACACCCATTTAGCACTGCTGATCACACTGTTCATAAAGAATAATTATAAACAAAAAAATATGGCCACACAGTGCTCCATACTGTATAATGGCCACACAGTGCTCCATACTGTATAATGGCCACACATGATGCTCCATACTCTACAATGGCCACACATAGTGCTTCATACTGTATAATGCCCACACAGTGCTCCATACTGTACAACGACCCCACATGATGCTCCATACTGTATAATGACCGCACATGATGCTCAATACTGTATAATGGCCCCACATGATGCTCAATACTGTATAATGGCCGCACATGATGCTCCATACTGTATAATGGCCGCACATGATGCTCCATACTGTATAATGACCACACATGATGCTTCATACTGTATTATGGCCACACATGATGCTCAATACTGTATAATGGCCACACATGATGCTCCATACTGTATAATGACCGCACATGATGCTCCATACTGTATAATGACCACACATGATGCTCAATACTGTATAATGACCCCACATGATGCTCCATACTGTATAATGGCCGCACATGATGCTCCATACTGTATAATGACCGCACAGGATGCTCCATACTGTATAATGACCGCACATGATGCTCCATACTGTATAATGGCCACACATGATGCTCCATACTGTATAATGGCCGCACATGATGCTCCATACTGTATAATAGCCGCACATGATGTTCCATAGTGTATAATGACCGCACATGATGCTCCATATTGTTTAATGACCGCACATGATGCTCCATACTGTATATTGGCCGCACATGATACTTCGTATCGTATAATGGCCACGCATAGCTACTCCTACACTTTGCACACACGGCTCCACTCCATACATCTCATACACACACGGCTCCGCTCCGTACACCTCGTACACATTCAGCTCTGCTCCATACACCTCGTAAACATTCAACTCCGCTCCATACACCTCATACACGGCTCCGCTCCATACACCTCATAAACACACGGCTTAGATCCATACATACACATGGGAAGAAGGAATCAATATCACCATTACACACTGAATGGGAAACCACTGGGTAAATCTGACAGGGAGAAGGACTTGGGGATCCTAGTTAATGATAAACTTACCTGGAGCAGCCAGTGCCAGGCAGCTGCTGCCAAGGCAAACAGGATAATGGGGTGCATTAAAAGAGGTCTGGATACACATGATGAGAGCATTATACTGCCTCTGTACAAATCCCTAGTTAGACCGCACATGGAGTACTGTGTCCAGTTTTGGGCACCGGTGCTCAGGAAGGATATAATGGAACTAGAGAGAGTACAAAGGAGGGCAACAAAATTAATAAAGGGGATGGGAGAACTACAATACCCAGATAGATTAGCGAAATTAGGATTATTTAGTCTAGAAAAAAGACGACTGAGGGGCGATCTAATAACCATGTATAAGTATATAAGGGGACAATACAAATATCTCGCTGAGGATCTGTTTATACCAAGGAAGGTGACAGGCACAAGGGGGCATTCTTTGCGTCTGGAGGAGAGAAGGTTTTTCCACCAACATAGAAGAGGATTCTTTACTGTTAGGGCAGTGAGAATCTGGAATTGCTTGCCTGAGGAGATGGTGATGGCGAACTCAGTCGAGGGGTTCAAGAGAGGCCTGGATGTCTTCCTGGAGCAGAACAATATTGTATCATACAATTATTAGGTTCTGTAGAAGGACGTAGATCTGGGGATTTATTATGATGGAATATAGGCTGAACTGGATGGACAAATGTCTTTTTTCGGCCTTACTAACTATGTTACTATCTCATACACATGGCACTACTCCGTACACCTCATACACACACCGCTCCGCTCCATACACATTGCACATGCTGCTCCACTCCGTATACCTTCCACACACTCGGCTCCGCTGCGTACACATACGGCTCCTCTCCATACATCTCATACACACACGGCTCCGCTCCGTACACCTCGTACACATTCAGCTCCGCTCCGTACACCTCGTACACATTCAGCTCTGCTCCATACACCTCGTAAACATTCAGCTCCGCTCCATACACCTCATACACGGCTCCGCTCCATACACCTCATACACACACGGCTCCGCTCCATACATCTCATACACATGGCAATACTCCGTACACCTCATACACACACCGCTCCATACACATTGCACATGCTGCACCGCTCCGTATACCTTCCACACACACGGCTCCGCTGCGTACACATACGGCTCCTCTCCATACATCTCATACACACACGGCTCCGCTCTATACACATTGCACACACTGCTCCGCTCCGTATACCTTGTACATGCATGGCTCTGCTCCGCACACCTCGTACACACGTGGCTCTGCTCTGTACACCTCGTACACACATGGCTCCACTCCGTACACCTCGTACACACGTGGCTCCGCTCCATACACCTTTCACACTCTGCTCTGATCCGCACACCTCTTACACACACTACTCCGCTCCATACACCTTTCACACGCTGCTCCGCTCCGTACACCTCGTACACACGCGGCTGTGCTCCGTAAACCTCTTACACACGACTCCGCTCCGTACATCTTTCACATGCTGCTCCGCTCCGTACACCTTGTACACACGCGGCTGTGCTTCGTACACATGCGGCTGTGCTCCGTACACCTCTTACACATGCGGCTGTGCTCTGTACACCTCGTACACATGCGGCTGTGCTCCGTACACCTCGTACACATGCGGCTGTGCTCCGTACACCTCGTACACACGGCTCCGTACACCTCTTACACACGACTCCACTCCATACACCTTTCACATGCTGCTCCGCTCCGTACACCTCGTACACATGCGGCTGTGCTCCGTACACCTCGTACACACGACTCTGCTCTGTACACCTTTCACATGTTGCTCCGTTCCGTACACCTCATACACACGCGGCTGTGCTCCGTACACCTCGTACACACGCGGCTGTGCTCCGTACACCTCGTACACACGGCTGTGCTCTGTACACCTCGTACACACAACTCTGCTCAGTACACCTTTCACATGCTGCTCTGCTCCGTACACCTCGTACACACGCGGCTGTGCTCCGTACACCTCGTACACACGCGGCTGTGCTCCGTACACCTCGTACACACGACTCTGCTCCGTACACCTCGTACACACGACTCTGCTCAGTACACCTTTCACATGCTGCTCCGCTCCGTACACCTCGTACACACGCGGCTGTGCTCCGTACACCTCGTACACACGACTCCGCTCCGTACACCTCGTACACACGACTCCGCTCCGTAAACCTCGTACACACAACTCCGCTCCGTTCACCTCGTACACACGCGGCTGTGCTCCGTACACCTCGTACTCACGACTCTGCTCCGTACACCTTTCACATGCTGCTCTGCTCCGTACACCTCGTACACACGCGGTTGTGCTCCGTACACACGACTCCGCTCACCTTTCACATGCTGCTCTGCTCCGTACACCTTTCACGTGCTGCTCCGCTCCGTACACACGCGACTGTGCTCCGTACACCTCGTACACACGACTCCGCTCTGTACACCTCGTACACACGCGGCTGTGCTCCGTACACCTCGTACACATGGCTCCGTACACCTCTTACACACGACTCTGCTCCGTACACCTTTCACAGTACGAGGTGCACCGAGCAGAGCCGCGTGTGTACGAGGTGTACCAAGCGGAGCCGCGTGTGTACGAGGTGTACCAAGCGGAGCCGCGTGCGTGTGTGAGGTGTACCAAGCGGAGCCGCGTGTGTGTATGAGGTGCACCGAGCGGAGCTGCGTGTGTGTGTATACACGAGGTGAACCGAGCGGAGCCGCGCGTGTGTGTACGAGGTGCACCGAGCAGAGCCGCGAGTGTGTGTCTGTGAACGAAGTGTACCGAGCGGAGCCTCAGCCGTGTGTGTGCACCGAGCGGAGCTGCAGCTTGTAATTAGCACATGATGATACAGTGACTGACTGTCATAGGGGCTTAGGCTTAGGCTACGTTCACACTAGCGTTCGGCTAGTGTGCGTCGCGCTAGCGTTGGGCGACGCAGCGGCGACGCACGCGTCATGCGCCCCTATGTTTAACATGGGGGACGCATGCGTTTTTGCTTGTTGCGTTTTCCGACACGTGCGTCTTTTTTGACGCTAGCGTCGGACCAAGAAAACGCAACAAGTTGCATTTTTCTTGCGTCCGATTTTCGTCAAAAAATGATGCACGCGTCGCAAAACGCACGCGCTTTTCGGTGCGTTGTGCGTCGCATCGCCGACGCAGCGGCGCACAACGCTAGTGTGAATGTAGCCTTAGCACTTTTATGCCTGGGGAAAAAAAGCAGCCACATTGATGTGTTGTCATTATCTCCCAGGGAGCTGCAGCTGCTCCTCCTCCACAATGCACTGGACGGAGGAGTCATCCCTGTGACATCCACTACTCACTGATCTGCATCTGTCCCATTAGCTGCCTCCAGTCCACTCATGGTCTGCTGCTTACATTGCCGCCGGCACCCAGGCTGTGTTTGGCTGTGTTATGTTCACCTCAGGTGTCCTCTCTCTCTGAACTGTGAGGCACACTGGAAGACTCAGGAACACACCAACGGGGAAGGGGTGTGGCCTAACAAAAGGGGGCGTGTGACAGCAGCTTCAACTGTTCTGTCTGCAGGACGCTCTGCGTCCCGGGCAGGACAGACGGGGCAAGCATCAAATCCGGGGCAGTCCCGCACAATGAGGGACGGTTGGGAGGTATGCACATGCTGTATCTGCACTCTCGGAGACACTGTTGATTTATATTATGTAAGAAAAATAGATAGATAGATAGACTTTGTCTATACCCATTCTCTATTTCAAGCCCACTCGCGCATATGGCGCCGGTACATAGATGACATTTTTTGCATCTGGGACGGCCCTATTGATTCACTTATTGCATTCGACAAACACCTCAACAACGTGTGGCCTGAATTAAAATTCTCTTTACAATACAATTTGGCCCGCATCAGTTTTCTGGACACCCTGGTCTCTAAAAAGGATGATGGTGGGTTATCTATTGACCTATTTTCGAAACCCACCGATAGAAACAGTCTCCTGCACTACAACAGCTGCCACCCTCCCTCCATTAAAAATGCTATCCCCAAATCACAATTTCAACGGGTGAACAGGATAGTTTCGGACGAAACCACTAAAAACATCAGACTTGATGAGATGCAACAAAAATTTTCCAACAGGGGCTACCCACAGAATACACTAACCAAAGCTAGACAAACTAGTATATCCACCAGGACTAACGATAACAAGAAACGTATTCCCTTTGTTAGCACCTTTCACCCTTTTTCTAACATAGTACAATCTACCATTAGACGCCACTGGGGTCTATTACAAAAAAGTTACCCATCCATTCCTGAATTTAAATTGCCATTCTTATCCTGCTTTCGGAGGGCTAGAAATCTACGTGATAAACTGGTGAAGGCAGATGTGGGTTCCAGGTCCATTATGTCCAGACAAACTTTTCTACAGACACAAAAACAGGGTACTTTTCCCTGTCTTAACTGCCTTCAATGCAATAATGTCCAAAAAGGCTCCAAAGTATTCCATCCCCAGACGGGGCAGGGCATCCCTATAAAGGGTTATTTCACATGCGATTCCTCTTACGTCATATATCTCATTAAGTGCCCATGCGGTCTGGCCTATGTTGGGGAAACCACCCAGCCCATTAAAGATAGGGTCTCACAGCATAAGTCGACTATTCGCTGCAATAGAAATCATCTGCCCCTTCCATTCCACTTCCATGAAAAGAACCACAATATTTCACAATTGCGGTTCCAGGTTCTGGAACAAATTGAACCTAATAGGAGAGGTCTCAATAGGAGTAAAATCCTTAAGAAAAGGGAGGCCTTCTGGATTTTTACCCTCCAGACCCTTGAGCCAAAAGGGCTCAACAGGGAATATGAGGTATCAGCCTTCCTATGAGATCAGTGGGATCTTGCCAACATTTTTCTGCTTTATATATGGATCTGCCTTGTATATTTTTGTATATTTGTGTATATTTACTGATTGTATATTAATCTGTTTTTTCTTCCTTTCTCTTTCTAGAATCGCTAGAATGCACTATGATCACCACACTGGGCACCATCCCTTGTTTGTTTGGTAGGATTTGTCCATCCTCTCTTCCAGTATGTTTTGTCTTCTATCCTGTGCTATACAGCCAGTTGCATGGTCTTATCCCTTTTTCCCTTTCTTTCCCCTTTATTTTTCCCTTCCTCCCCTTGTTCCTTGTTTTAGCCTGCTCATCCAGCGCCCCTGGGCTTTATTGCATCTTATTTTCGCTACTGCGCCTGCGTCGCTAGGGCTGTGCGTCCCTGTTCCCTTTGCTCTCCCCGCAGCACTCTCTGCGCATGCGCTAGCCCACTTCGGTCATGTGACCACTTCTGACGTCACCGCTCTCCGGGATTTATACCCGGAAGTATCTCCCTGCTCTCAGCGCCGCTCTCTGCTGCCGGGCACTGTGCTCCCTATGCTCCGGACCCGTAGGTACGCGATTGTCCACCGCCAGCTCTGCATACCATTCCCTCGTTCTGGTTCCTTACCTGGCCTTTTTTCTTTTCAGCGCTGCTTCTCCCTCTAGGCTTTGCTCCTAGCCTTGGCGCCTTTCTCGTTTTTTGTGGGTCCCGCTCCTCCAGGTATAGTGTCTCTTCCTCTACTATGCGCCGCTGCTCCGATGGTCCCATTTTTACCTTCTCTCCTTATGCCCTGTGTTTTACAGCATTCAGTGTACCCTCCGCAGCTCTTTCCCTCCCGGACGCTCCTTTGTGCCTCCTGTTTGCTTCTATTTCCAGGTAGCCTTTGGTGGCATATGTTTGTTATGTGTCGCTTCTTTCTCTCTCACCTATATTTTTCTGGCGCTATTCAGGCTTATCTCTTTTTCCTCTTTTTTCCTCTTTGTCCTCCATATTCTCCATTTATTTTTTGTGGTGCCCCTCCTGTTACCATGTTTTTCCTTAGCATTTTCTTCTTCGTTATATTTATATTTATGTGCTTTGTTCACTTGCTCCTTATCATTTTAGGTCACTACGGTAGATCCACTTCTAGCGTCAATCTAGACTGTCACCGTACTCGCCTGTTGTCCTTCACCTTTGACTGGACTAGGATCCTACATTTGCTATGTATCCGTTTTTTTCCCCTCCCGCCATTTTGGGCAGTCGTTATCCACTGGCTCACACTGAGCTTTTGTTCTCGGCCAGTTCTATCATCAGTGCCTTTTCCCTCTTCTAGCTTCTCATCACGGACTGCATCTCCATCACGCACGGAGCACCTGTTGTCTGGATATACTTAGCCCTTGCTGCACTTGTTCCCCCTATCGTTTGGAACATCACGTACACTGTATTGTATTACTCACTTTTGTTCTATCTCATTTCTATATGCATTATATGACATGTATCCCTGCATTATGTGACACTATTTTTCGTTTATATTTGTAGTCATTGTCAAAAAAACGCTCTGACGAAGGTCCGGTGTGGACCGAAAACGTTTAGCATTTTTCATTTGTCTGGATGCATCAATAAATTTAGAAGCCTTGTTCCTCGCATTCTGAGTGCCAAGTTTATTCATCTATACTGTAGATTTATAGTCACTGTCAGTGCAAATCGCCAAAGCATCACCCGATCTGTAAAAAAAACCTCAGAGCAGCTGATATAAATCTAATGGTTCCTGAGAGAGACAAGACTGGTCAGTAATGTGCACTGATAGATGTGACCCCAGCTGCAGGACCCCACAGATGAGGATATAGGTCTCTTTCCTATAATATATACACACATATCCTCATCTGTGGGGTCCTGCAGTCTGGGTCACGTCTATCAGTGCACATTACTGACCAGTCTTGTCAGTATATATACCTTTGATTTACTGATCTGAGATCATACAGACATTGGACTGGTGGGATCCTGACCCCGGCTATAGGAGATATATTTACAGGTCCTTCTCAAAAAATTAGCATATAGTGTTAAATTTCATTATTTACCATAATGTAATGATTACAATTAAACTTTCATATATTATAGATTCATTATCCACCAACTGAAATTTGTCAGGTCTTTTATTGTTTTAATACTGATGATTTTGGCATACAACTCCTGATAACCCAAAAAACCTGTCTCAATAAATTAGCATATCAAGAAAAGGTTCTCTAAACGACCTATTACCCTAATCTTCTGAATCAACTAATTAACTCTAAACACATGCAAAAGATACCTGAGGCTTTTATAAACTCCTTGCCTGGTTCATTACTCAAAACCCCCATCATGGGTAAGACTAGCGACCTGACAGATGTCAAGAAGGCCATCATTGACACCCTCAAGCAAGAGGGTAAGACCCAGAAAGAAATTTCTCAACAAATAGGCTGTTCCCAGAGTGCTGTATCAAGGCACCTCAATGGTAAGTCTGTTGGAAGGAAACAATGTGGCAGAAAACGCTGTACAACGAGAAGAGGAGACCGGACCCTGAGGAAGATTGTGGAGAAGGACCGATTCCAGACCTTGGGGAACCTGAGGAAGCAGTGGACTGAGTCTGGTGTGGAAACATCCAGAGCCACCGTTCACAGGCGTGTGCAGGAAATGGGCTACAGGTGCCGCATTCCCCAGGTAAAGCCACTTTTGAACCATAAACAGCGGCAGAGGCGCCTGACCTGGGCTACAGAGAAGCAGCACTGCACTGTTGCTAAGTGGTCCCAAGTACTTTTTTCTGATGAAAGCAAATTTTGCATGTCATTCGGAAATCAAGGTGCCAGAGTCTGGAGGAAGACTGGGGAGAAGGAAATGCCAAAATGCCTGAAGTCCAGTGTCAAGTACCCACAGTCAGTGATGGTGTGGGGTGCCATGTCAGCTGCTGGTGTTGGTCCACTGTGTTTCATCAAGGGCACGGTCAATGCAGCTAGCTATCAGGAGATTTTGGAGCACTTCATGCTTCCATCGGCTGAAATGCTTTATGGAGATGAAGATTTCATTTTTCAGCACGACCTGGCACCTGCTCACAGTGCCAAAACCACTGGTAAATGGTTTACTGACCATGGTATTACTGTGCTCAATTGGCCTGCCAACTCTCCTGACCTGAACCCCATAGAGAATCTGTGGGATATTGTGAAGAGAAAGTTGAGAGACGCAAGACCCAACACTCTGGATGAGCTTAAGGCCGCTATTGAAGCACCCTGGGCCTCCATAACATCTCAGCAGTGTCACAGGCTGATTGCCTCCATGCCACGCTGCATTGAAGCAGTCATTTCTGCCAAAGGATTCCCGACCAAGTATTGAGTGCATAACTGAACATTATTATTTGATGGTTTTTTTGTTTGTTATTAAAAAACACTTTTATTTGATTGGATGGGTGAAATATGCTAATTTATTGAGACAGGTTTTTTGGGTTATCAGGAGTTGTATGCCAAAATCATCAGTATTAAAACAATAAAAGACCTGACACATTTCAGTTGGTGGATAATGAATCTATAATATATGAAAGTTTAATTGTAATCATTACATTATGGTAAATAATGAAATTTAACACTATATGCTAATTTTTTGAGAAGGACCTGTATAATGTGATGCAGTCCTATAGCCGGGATCAGGATCTCAGTCCAGTGTCTGTATGATCTCAGATCAGTAAATCCAAAGTTGTAAACACAAAACCCCCATTATAAAAATTTTTATTTAAAAAAAGTTATGGGTGAGTTTATACAGTATAATAAATAGCCAGACAGAAGAAAAAATAAACACAAGTGTGTACAGAAAATCACATGGGTGCGGGCCGCTGAACATATACTCAGTCTACACAACAAGACCCCAAAGGGGGAGAAGGGAAAAAGAGAGGAGCAGACGAGCCAGGGGGTGTACTTTCCTCTTTAGATTGGTAATATTCTACCTCCCCCTCTTTCTTCTGGTTGCCTCCTTTCCTTTTCCCTCTTTGGAGTCTTGTCCAGACAAGAGTATTTTTTTAGGGTTACCAGGATACATTCAGGGGGCTATACCCATACACTGGCCTCTATACGCACCCACTGGCTGTTTCTATTTTCTTCTATTTAGCTCTTTGTTAAGTATATCAGGGCTGTACAAGTAGCAGCCCACACACAGGGACATGCAGTGACCAGATTCTTAGGAATGGGAGCTACTGCGGGTTCCATTATACAGTGTGGGAGCTACCGCGGGTTCCATTATACAGTGTGGGAGCTACTGTGGGGGTCATTATACATTGTGAGAGATAATGCAAGGGCCATTATACTGTTTGGAGGCTGCTGTCGGACCATCACACAGTGTAGGGGCATACATACAGTGTAGGAGCTACTGTGGGGGTCATTATACAGTGTGGGGACCACTGTGGGGGGCTGTAAACAGTTTGGAGCTACTGTGAAGGCACATAGATATTTTACTACTTAAGGGCACAATGGTGGCATTACTATGTGAAGCAGTATCAGGAACAATGCTTTTGTACCACACAGTAGGTGCAGTAATAGGGACACACACGGCAGCAGCGGCTCAGTATTGGGGTATCAGGGGCAGTAATAGGGACACATACGGCAGCAGCGGCTCAGTATTGGGGTATCAGGTGCAGTAATAGGGACACATACAGCAGCAGCGACTCAGTATTGGGGTATCAGGGGCAGTAATAGGGACACATACGGCAGCAGCGGCTCAGTATTGGGGTATCAGGTGCAGTAATAGGGACACATACAGCAGCAGCGGCTCAGTATTGGGGTATCAGGGGCAGTAATAGGGACACATACGGCAGCAGCGTCTCAGTATTGGGGTATCAGGGGCAGTAATAGGGACACATACGGCAGCAGCGGCTCAGTATTGGGGTATCAGGGGCAGTAATAGGGACACATACGGCAGCAGCGGCTCAGTATTGGGGTATCAGGTGCAGTAATAGGGACACATACGGCAGCAGCGGCTCAGTATTGGGGTATCAGGTGCAGTAATAGGGACACATACAGCAGCAGAGACTCAGTATTGGGGTATCAGGGGCAGTAATAGGGACACATACGGCAGCAGCGGCTCAGTATTGGGGTATCAGGTGCAGTAATAGGGACACATACAGCAGCAGCGGCTCAGTATTGGGGTATCAGGGGCAGTAATAGGGACACATACGGCAGCAGCGTCTCAGTATTGGGGTATCAGGTGCAGTAATAGGGACACATACGGCAGCAGTGGCTCAGTATTGGGGTATCAGGTGCAGTAATAGGGACACATACGGCAGCAGCGGCTCAGTATTGGGGTATCAGGGGCAGTAATAGGGACACATACGGCAGCAGCGGCTCAGTATTGGGGTATCAGGTGCAGTAATAGGGACACATACAGCAGCAGCGGCTCAGTATTGGGGTATCAGGGGCAGTAATAGGGACACATACGGCAGCAGCGGCTCAGTATTGGGGTATCAGGTGCAGTAATAGGGACACATACAGCAGCAGCGGCTCAGTATTGGGGTATCAGGGGCATTAATAGGGACACATACGGCAGCAGCGTCTCAGTATTGGGGTATCAGGTGCAGTAATAGGGACACATACTGCAGCAGTGGCTCAGTATTGGGGTATCAGGGGCAGTAATAGGGACACATATGGCAGCAGCGGCTCAGTATTGGGGTATCAGGTGCAGCAATAGGGACACATACGGCAGCAGCGGCTCAGTATTGGGGTATAGGGCAGTAATAGGGACAAATAGGGCAGCAGCGGCTCAGTATTGGGGTATCAGGTGCAGTAATAGGGACACATACGGCAGCAGCGGCTCAGTATTGGGGTATCAGGTGCAGTAATAGGGACACATACGGCAGCAGCGGCTCAGTATTGGGGTATCAGCAGGATGAGGAGTTTGTGCAGGTTAGGAATAGATGGTGATGGTGCAGGAATGTGAGAAGTGAAATGTGTCTTTGTTGTATTCTCTGCAGACGAGTCCTGGCTGGAAGAAGTTGTCATGTCGGTCTGGGCCAGATGGAAAAAACTGGAAAAGTTAACGATTCCATCAGAAAGAACGTCAGCGGTAAATCACCATCTATAACTGTGCTGTGATCTCTTATATGTTCTGTAGGACTGGTATCTACCACTGTATGGTCACAAAATGGAGGTAATATCAGTGTTGGTCTTTGTGGAGATTTTTTTTTAGTTACTGAATTTATCGTATATCTAAGCCATATTTAGTTGGCACCCCATCTTGGCCCATTTCTTTATATGTTATGTTTGAGCGCCCTTACCTATTTAGACTAATTTGAGATTAGCATTTTTAATATATTCATTAAAAGGTATTTTTTATGAGTATATTTTTTGTTACTTTCACATCGCATTATGTAATAACTTCTATAACTTAATATAAATAACGAGCCAAGACTTTGCTTGTTGGATAAATATTGGTGATGGCCTTTATTAAATTTAACATGTAAGGTAATATCAAATGTAATATCAAATGTAATATCAAATTATTCTTTGTTAAGTAAACCGTATATATATAACTATAAATATACTGCTCTGGCAAAAATTAAATTGAAAACCATTGGAACGTAATCAAGAGGATGATGGATAGTCACAAGAAATCAAACAAAGAAAAACTGCTTAAATATTTGCGCCAGAAGCAGTGTGAAAGACTGGTGGATAGCATGCCAAGACACATGAAAGCTGTGATTAAAAATCATGGATATTCCACAAAATATTGATTTCTGAACTCTTCCTGAGGTAAAACATTAGTATTGTATGTAAATGATTATGAATTTGAGGTCTGAAAACACAGTTTTTTTTTTATTTTGACCATTTCTCCTTTTCAGAAAAAAACTACAAAATGTATTGCTTGGAAATTCGGAGACGTTGTCAGAAGTTTATAGAATAAATGAACAATTTACATTTTACTCAAAAATATACCTATAAAGAAAAAAATCAAACTGAAAATTTTGCAGTGGTCTCTTAATTTTTGTCAGAGCTGTATAATCATAAAACGTTTACACACAGCTTAGCCTCATATGCTCATGCTCATTTACCATCATAATCTCTGACCATCCATTACCTGGACGACTAACCCCAAGGCCGTGACAAAAACGTTATCATAAGAGCAGGGCTGATTCAGGTAGGAAACGCTGATGTTATGACACAGACCCTTGGCGTCGCCTTCTTTTAATCCTGCACAGCCCTACAAATATTATTACTATGCTTTGCTTATGTAGCACCATCATATTCCACAGCACTTTACAGACATTATCATCACTGTCCCCAATGGGATCACAATCTACACTCTACATTCCCTATGAGTCTTTGGAGTGTGGGGGGAAACCAGAGTATCTGGGGGAAATAAATTCAAACAAGCCGAGAACATGCAGACTCCTTGCAGATGTTGTCCTTTGGGACTTGAGCCCAGAACTCCAGCGCTGCAACGCAACAGTGCTAACCACTGAGCCACTCTGCTGCCCATTCCACACCAATCACGAACCATGATTGCCCCAGTGACGACTCATGGCTGGCTCACCCTTCTAGCCAACTACTATGCTCAGGATTAGTTAGCCTAGGGTATGGAGACAGAAAAATCGTCGAGCAAAGTATTTTCTTGCCAATTATCCCCTTCAAGAGAGAGAACAACATGATATATAGTAATGCCATATGTTCCCCTACTAAAGGATCTGGGAATCATCAATATATGATATTAGGAGGACTCAGATTGGATGTTGGAATTGCCCTATATTATGTTAATTAATCAGAAGGCTAGCACTACCTTACCATTTATGCCACAAGAGCTCTACCAGTAAATCTGATCTGCCAAGAGGCCTTGTATTAAACTGGGAATACTGCACTTATAGTTGTGCATTAGGTAGGACAACTACACATTCCCTATATAGTAGTCCATAGGATAAGAGAACTTCATGACACATAGTAATGGCATTCTCTTTCTTCCTCAAGTGGTTGTGCTATGAAGATAATTTATGACACATCAGTGGGACTCATACAAGCCATTCAGCTAATGCCTTAGGATCCAAGGCCAGAAGCTGCCTACAGAGACTGATTCATGACAAGAGATACAAAGAATATGAGAAAAATGCTGATAAAATGCATTGTGTTAATCCTGCTCAGGTGTACTGCACTCATGCTGCTTGTTTTTTATCCAATATTTCTTCAACAGTTTTCATAGGAAACACACACATTATATACGTAACTTACACATAACCCCACTATAAATAATAAATACTTAATACAACATATCACAAAAGGAGTTTGGCACGAATCAAGCAATTATATCAAATTAATAAGTACTGCCAGGGAGTAGGAGGCCCATATTTCCCATCTAGGAGCTATTTTATTTTTAAGGCCCCGTCACACATAGCGATGCTTGAGCGATTCCGACAACGATACGACCTGTCAGGGATCGCTCAAGCGTCGCTATGTGGTCGCTGGTGAGATGTCAAACAGTGAGATCTCACCAACAACGCAGCAGCGATGCGGCGACCTGTAGCGACCTTTAGCGACCTGTACAACGATGCTATTTCATGACGATTCAATGGGACGTCCTGTCAGCGAGGTCGTTGGTAAGGTGTCAAACACAGCGATGTGTGCTACCCAGCGGGACCTCAACGATCAAAAAATGGCCCAGGCCATTCCGACACGACCAGCGATCTCACAGCAGGGGCCTGGTCGCTGCTACGTGTCACACATAGCGAGATCGCTACTGAGATCGCTGTTGCGTCACAAAACTTGTGACTCAGCAGCGATCTCGCTAGCGATCTCGCTGTGTATGACGGGGGCTTTACTCTGTAGATTGTGTGCTAGGGAGTACTCAGAATGAAAATGAGTATTGGCCCTCCCAAACACATCGTCCATCGAAGGAATGGAAGAGGTACTCATGCTGCTTGTTGAGGAGCCTATGACGTTTATTTCTGGGAAGCCCAGTCCACTCTTAGCCCAGCCTGTGTCCTAACTGATTCCAATAATTGACCTAGATCATATTATATCACTGGAGTCATTATAATGTGGCGCAGGTTGGTAGCCGTGGGCGATGTACTTGTCTCTTACGCCCAGGCAAGTTACATGAAGGGGGGATCCTGGGTTGGTGTGTGGACTTGTGCTATGGGGGTGCTAAGCCCTTGCAGGCTGCATTTTACCGATGACTTTGGTTGGCCAGGGACAGATGTTGAGGACTTCAATGTGAGAGACCACCAGTCAAAAATAAACTTTTTACCAAGCGATAACTTAATGGGATTATATGCAGTAGGTAGTGGGTACACAGCTTTATGAACATTTCCTTCACCATACTGAGCATCTTCGCACACACTCTCTATTCCTTTCTCTTTACTCATTTGTTCTTTATCTCCACTGTTTCACTCTACTTCACCACAACCCAGCTCACTACTGCAGTCCAGTTAGCAAGAGCCCTATTCTCAATCAACAGTTTAGCATCTTCTTCCCCTTAGGGGAACTATGTTGCCAATATGACTTGGGCTAGCTTGTCTGCTGTTGACACTTAAGAACTCCTGCCTTGGGCACGCTTTTTGTCTCACATACTCTGTCCCATCTTGGTCCGTTACCTCTTTGAATTATAAACTCTGGGCCGTACTGCTAGTCGTCCTCTCCCAGAACCTGTAGCAGATTGATCACTCCAACCTCCTGTCAGTTTTTCTTCTCTCTTCAGTTGGATTCACGCTAACCAGTCGGTCTCTCCTCACCTCAGGGACACCCACTTCATGCGGCACTGCTTACTAGGGTTGAGCGACCTTGACCTTTTTAGAGTCGAGTCGTGTTTCGCGAAACCCGACTATCTTAGAAGTCGAGTCGAGTGGAATCGGCCGATTATGGCGAAAAGTCGGGTATCGCCTGAAACACGAAACCCAATGCAAGTCAATGGGGGAGCATAGTCGGCAGTGAGTGGAGGCCAGGAAAACACCTACACTGCCCATTTTAATGGCAAAAACATCCATTCTTGTTACAGAAGCTTGTCAATCGTAATTTAGCTTATAATAATTGGAAGGCATTTGAAATTGGGGGTCATTTGGCTAAAGTTGTGGGGGGTAGGGCTGGTTCAAGTAATTAGTGGGCCCAGTAAATCTGGACCACGTCACGGCAGTGGAGCAGGGAGAGGTAAGTATTTCAACTTTGCAAGTGCTGTGATCCTGAGCAAGCAGGGGGGGCCCACTCGTTGGCATTGGCACTGGCACAGGGCCCCTCAAAGTACAGCGGTGTGTTTGCACGGCGGGGGCGCCTCCCACCGGCAGCAACACTTTTGCGTACTATGAGAGGCCCTGTGCCAGTGACGTCGCCAACTAGTATTCCTCCCCCCACCTGATGAAGGAACCTGCACTTTCATCTGCACCTTCCTCTTTGTCCCCGTGTAAGGTGGTATGGTATGCGGGAAGAGGAACCTGACTTTCAGCAGGGTCACAATCTTGCTGTGTAGCGTGCACGGGGAATTTTGCGTTATGGGTCAATGTACCAGCAGACTCATCTATCACTGGCTGGGCAATGGGCAGGATGAGGAGGAAACACAGATATAGGCCCAAAGAATAAAGTTGGCTAAATGCAGTTGAAAATTGGTAACACAGGACTAACCAGGGGGCATTGCAGTGGAGGACAACTGGAATGAGAGGCTGACACAGAGAGTAGGCCCAAATCAGTAAGTAGTCGAAATGCAGTTCAAAATTGGCAACCGTAGTAAACAGGCGGCACAGCTTTGTTCAGTGGAGGAGAACAGCAAGGAGTGGCAGACACCGATAGTAGGCCCCAACCCAACTAGTAGGCCAAATGCAGTCTAACATTAACAACTACTTAACGAGAGCCTGAAAATGGAATTTCAGGACAGGAAACCAGGAGAACAGCAAGGAGTGGCAGACACCGATAGTAGGCCCCAAACCAACTAGTACGCCAAATGCAGTTGTTCCATTTAACCACAATTTAATGAGAGCCTGAAGATAGAAGTTCAGGAAAGGCAACCTGGAGAACACCTTGGAGTGTAACACACCATCTCTCTACACCCCATACCCAATTTGTAGGCCTAATGCAGTGTAGTTTTCAACAACTACTAAACGAGAGTCGGAAGATCGAAGCAATGTGGACGAAACCTGGGGAACACCTTGGAGTGTAACACACCGTCTCTCTACACCCCATACCCAATTTGTAGGCCTAATGCAGTGTAGTTTTCTACAACTACTAAACGAGAGTCGGAAGACCGAAGCAATGTGGACGAAACCTGGGGAACACCTTGGAGTGGAACACACCATCTCTCTACACCCCATACCCAATTTGTAGGCCTAATGCAGTGTAGTTTCCAACAACTACTAAACGAGAGCATGAAGATCGAAGCAATGGACAAGAAACCTGGGGAACACCTTGGAGTGTAACACACCATCTCTCTACACCCCATACCCAATTTGTAGGCCTAATGCAGCGTAGTTTCCAACAACTACTAAACGAGAGCCAGAAGATCGAAGCTCAGGAAAGGCAACCTGGAGAACACCTTGGAGTGGAACACACCATCTCTCTACACCCCATACCCAATTTGTAGGCCTAATGCAGAGTAGTTTCCAACAACTACTAAACGAGAGCATGAAGATCGAAGCAATGGAGAGGAAACCTGGGGAACACCTTGGAGTGTAACACACCATCTCTCTACACCCCATACCCAATTTGTAGGCCTAATGCAGTGTAGTTTCCAACAACTACTAAACGAGAGCCGGAAGATCGAAGCTCAGGAAAGGCAACCTGGAGAACACCTTGGAGTGGAACACACCATCTCTCTACACCCCATACCCAATTTGTAGGCCTAATGCAGTGTAGTTTCCAACAACTACTAAACGAGAGCATGAAGATCGAAGCATTGGCGAGGAAACCTGGGGAACACCTTGGAGTGGAACACACCATCTCTCTACACCCCATACCCAATTTGTAGGCCTAATGCAGTGTAGTTTCCAACAACTACTAAACGAGAGCATGAAGATCGAAGCAATGGAGAGGAAACCTGGGGAACACCTTGGAGTGGAACACACCATCTCTCTACACCCCATACCCAATTTGTAGGCCTAATGCAGCGTAGTTTCCAACAACTACTAAACGAGAGCCAGAAGATCGAAGCTCAGGAAAGGCAACCTGGAGAAAACCTTGGAGTGGAACACACCATCTCTCTACACCCCATACCCAATTTGTAGGCCTAATGCAGCGTAGATTCCAACAACTACTAAATGAGAGCATGAAGATCGAAGCAATGGAGAGGAAACCTGGGGAACACCTTGGAGTGTAACACACCATCTCTCTACACCCCATACCCAATTTGTAGGCCTAATGCAGTGTAGTTTCCAACAACTACTAAACGAGAGCCGGAAGATCGAAGCTCAGGAAAGGCAACCTGGAGAACACCTTGGAGTGGAACACACCATCTCTCTACACCCCATGCCCAATTTGTAGGCCTAATGCAGTGTAGTTTCCAACAACTACTAAACGAGAGCATGAAGATCGAAGCATTGGCGAGGAAACCTGGGGAACACCTTGGAGTGGAACACACCATCTCTCTACACCCCATACCCAATTTGTAGGCCTAATGCAGTGTAGTTTCCAACAAGTACTAAACGAGAGCATGAAGATCGAAGCAATGGAGAGGAAACCTGGGGAACACCTTGGAGTGGAACACACCATCTCTCTACACCCCATACCTAATTTGTAGGCCTAATGCAGCGTAGTTTCCAACAACTACTAAACGAGAGCCAGAAGATCGAAGCTCAGGAAAGGCAACCTGGAGAAATCCTTGGAGTGGAACACACCATCTCTCTACACCCCATACCCAATTTGTAGGCCTAATGCAGCGTAGTTTCCAACAACTACTAAACGAGAGCATGAAGATCGAAGCAATGGAGAGGAAACCTGGGGAACACCTTGGAGTGTAACACACCATCTCTCTACACCCCATACCCAATTTGTAGGCCTAATGCAGTGTAGTTTCCAACAACTACTAAACGAGAGTCGGAAGACCGAAGCAATGTGGACGAAACCTGGGGAACACCTTGGAGTGGAACACACCATCTCTCTACACCCCATACCCAATTTGTAGGCCTAATGCAGTGTAGTTTTCTACAACTACTAAACGAGAGTCGGAAGACCGAAGCAATGTGGACGAAACCTGGGGAACACCTTGGAGTGGAACACACCATCTCTCTACACCCCATACCCAATTTGTAGGCCTAATGCAGCGTAGTTTCCAACAACTACTAAACATAGTAACATAGTAACATAGTAACATAGTTAGTAAGGCCGAAAAAAGACATTTGTCCATCCAGTTCAGCCTATATTCCATCATAATAAATCCCCAGATCTACGTCCTTCTACAGAACCTAGTAATTGTATGATACAATATTGTTCTACTCCAGGAAGACATCCAGGCCTCTCTTGAACCCCTCGACTGAGTTCGCCATCACCACCTCCTCAGGCAAGCAATTCCAGATTCTCACTGCCATAACAGTAAAGAATCCTCTTCTATGTTGGTGGAAAAACCTTCTCTCCTCCAGACGCAAAGAATGCCCCCTTGTGCCCGTCACCTTCCTTGGTATAAACAGATCCTCAGCGAGATATTTGTATTGTCCCCTTATATACTTATACATGGTTATTAGATCGCCCCTCAGTCGTCTTTTTTCTAGACTAAATAATCCTAATTTCGCTAATCTATCTGGGTATTGTAGTTCTCCCATCCCCTTTATTAATTTTGTTGCCCTCCTTTGTACTCTCTCTAGTTCCATTATATCCTTCCTGAGCACCGGTGCCCAAAACTGGACACAGTACTCCATGTGCGGTCTAACTAGGGATTTGTACAGAGGCAGTATAATGCTCTCATCATGTGTATCCAAACGAGAGCATGAAGATCAAAGCAATGGAGAGGAAACCTGGGGAACACCTTGGAGTGTAACACACCATCTCTCTACACCCCATACCCAATTTGTAGGCCTAATGCAGCGTAGTTTCCAACAACTACTAAACGAGAGCATGAAGATCAAAGCGATGGAGAGGAAACCTGGGGAACACCTTGGAGTGTAACACACCATCTCTCTACACCCCATACCCAATTTGTAGGCCTAATGCAGTGTAGTTTCCAACAACTACTAAACGAGAGCCGGAAGATCGAAGCTCAGGAAAGGCAACCTGGGGAACACCTTGGAGTGGAACACACCATCTCTCTACACCCCATACCCAATTTGTAGGCCTAATGCAGCGTAGTTTCCAACAACTACTAAACGAGAGCCAGAAGATCGAAGCTCAGGAAAGGCAACCTGGAGAACACCTTGGAGTGGAACACACCATCTCTCTACACCCCATACCAAATTTGTAGGCCTAATGCAGCGTAGATTCCAACAACTACTAAACGAGAGCCAGAAGATCGAAGCTCAGGAAAGGCAACCTGGAGAACACCTTGGAGTGGAACACACCATCTCTCTACACCCCATACCCAATTTGTAGGCCTAATGCAGCGTAGTTTCCAACAACTACTAAACGATAGCATGAAGATCGAAGCAATGGAGAGGAAACCTGGGGAACACCTTGGAGTGTAACACACCATCTCTCTACACCCCATACCCAATTTGTAGGCCTAATGCAGTGTAGTTTCCAACAACTACTAAACGAGAGTCGGAAGACCGAAGCAATGTGGACGAAACCTGGGGAACACCTTGGAGCGGAACACACCATCTCTCTACACCCCATACCCAATTTGTAGGCCTAATGCAGTGTAGTTTTCTACAACTACTAAACGATAGTCGGAAGACCGAAGCAATGTGGACGAAACCTGGGGAACACCTTGGAGTGGAACACACCATCTCTCTACACCCCATACCCAATTTGTAGGCCTAATGCAGCGTAGTTTCCAACAACTACTAAACGAGAGCATGAAGATCAAACCAATGGAGAGGAAACCTGGGGAACACCTTGGAGTGTAACACACCATCTCTCTACACCCCATACCCAATTTGTAGGCCTAATGCAGCGTAGTTTCCAACAACTACTAAACGAGAGCATGAAGATTGAAGCAATGGAGAGGAAACCTGGGGAACACCTTGGAGTGGAACACACCATCTCTCTACTCCCCATACCCAATTTGTAGGCCTAATGCAGTGTAGTTTCCGACAACTACTAAACGAGAGCATGAAGATCGTAGCAATGGAGAGGAAACCTGGGGAACACCTTGGAGTGGAACACACCATCTCTCTACACCCCATACCCAATTTGTAGGCCTAATGCAGCGTAGTTTCCAACAACTACTAAACGAGAGCCAGAAGATCGAAGCTCAGGAAAGGCAACCTGGAGAACACCTTGGAGTGGAACACACCATCTCTCTACACCCCATACCCAATTTGTAGGCCTAATGCAGCGTAGTTTCCAACAACTACTAAACGAGAGCATGAAGATCAAAGCAATGGAGAGGAAACCTGGGGAACACCTTGGAGTGTAACACACCATCTCTCTACACCCCATACCCAATTTGTAGGCCTAATGCAGCGTAGTTTCCAACAACTACTAAACGAGAGCATGAAGATCGAAGCAATGGAGAGGAAACCTGGGGAACACCTTGGAGTGTAACACACCATCTCTCTACACCCCATACCCAATTTGTAGGCCTAATGCAGTGTAGTTTCCAACAACTACTAAACGAGAGCCGGAAGATCGAAGCTCAGGAAAGGCAACCTGGAGAACACCTTGGAGTGGAACACACCATCTCTCTACACCCCATACCCAATTTGTAGGCCTAATGCAGCGTAGTTTCCAACAACTACTAAACGAGAGCATGAAGATCGAAGCAATGGAGAGGAAACCTGGGGAACACCTTGGAGTGGAACACACCATCTCTCTACACCCCATACCCAATTTGTAGGCCTAATGCAGTGTAGTTTCCAACAACTACTAAACGAGAGCATGAAGATCGAAGCAATGGAGAGGAAACCTGGGGAACACCTTGGAGTGGAACACACCATCTCTCTACACCCCATACCCAATTTGTAGGCCTAATGCAGTGTAGTTTCCAACAACTACTAAACAAGAGCATTAAGATCGAAGCAATGGCGAGGAAACCTGGGGCACACCTTGGGGAGGCAGACACCGTTAGTAGGCCCTACCAAAGTTGTACCCCCAATGCAGTTTTAAAATTCCTAGAGGCTGAAAACAAGACTATTGACGCTCAGCTTTTTTCAAAGGAACACAGCTGAATTAAGTGGCGCAGACAGACACAGGTAGTAGGACTTAAACCAAAAATGTGGCTAACTGCAGCTTAAAAAAGTTACAGGGGTACAAAAGCAGCAGTGCTCTGGGCAGTGGAGGACAATTTCAATAGTGGAACGCAGACAGACTTTGTACGCCTACTATTAAAAAAAGGATGCTCTATGCAATTAAAAATAGGTTCCAGGGGTCCACGGGCAGCAGTGGTGTGGTCAGTGGACGAGTATTGGAAGCAGGGACCGCAGACAGGCGTAGTAGGCCTAACATAACAAAATTAGGCTGTAGACACTGTAAAATTGGTTCCAGGGGTACACGGGCAGCAGTGGTGTGGTCAGCGGAGGAAAATTGGAATTAGGGACTGCAGACAGACTTTGTAGGCTGTCCCCTGTGGACCATGCATCCAACACATTAACCCAGTGCGCCGTAATGGACACGTAACTTTTTGTGGACATGCCTACTGGTCCATGCGTCTCTTGTCAGGTGCACCTTTCTACTGTTTGATTGCCTGAGTGCTATGACAATGCAGACTTTTTCATGCCGCTGGAGGGCTGGGATAGCTTTTCTCGCAAAAGAAATGTCGATTGGGTAGCTTGAACCGTTGCACAGCGTAGTTCATCTGGGCTTTCTAAATATAAAACAAAGAAAAAAAGGAGGCTACATGCACTTTCAGCTGGGTTCCAGGGGTACACGGCCAGCATTGGTCTGGTCAGTGGAGAACTATTGGAAGGAAGGACCGCAGACAGGCTTCGAAGGCCTAACATAATAACAGATGGCTGTAGGCAATTTTAAATTGGTTCCAGGGGTACACGGGCAGCAGTGGTGTGGTCAGTGGAGGCCTAGTGGAAGGAGTGACCGCAGACAGGCATCGAAGGCCTAACATAATAACACATGGCTGTAGGCAATTTTAAATTGGTTCCAGGGGAACACGGGCAGCAGTGGCCTGGTCAGTGTAGTAGTAGTAGAAAGAACGGACTGCAGACAGGCTTCAAAGGCCTAACATAAAAAAATTGGGCTGGCTGTAGGCAATTTTAAATTGGTTCCAGGGGTACACGGGCAGCAGTGGTGTGGTCAGTGGAGGCCTAGTGGAAGGAGTGACCGCAGACAGGCATCGAAGGCCTAACATAATAACACATGGCTGTAGGCAATTTTAAATTGGTTCCAGGGGAACACGGGCAGCAGTGGCCTGGTCAGTGTAGTAGTAGTAGAAAGAACGGACCGCAGACAGGCTTCGAAGGCCTAACATAATAAAATTGGGCTGGCTGTAGGCAATTTTAAATTGGTTCCAGGGGTACACGGGCAGCAGTGGTGTGGTCAGTGGAGGCCTAGTGGAAGGAGTGACCGCAGACAGGCATCGAAGGCCTAACATAATAACACATGGCTGTAGGCAATTTTAAATTGGTTCCAGGGGAACACGGGCAGCAGTGGCCTGGTCAGTGTAGTAGTAGTAGAAAGAACGGACCGCAGACAGGCTTCGAAGGCCTAACATAATAAAATTGGGCTGGCTGTAGGCAATTTTAAATTGGTTCCAGGGGTACACGGGCAGCAGTGGTGTGGTCAGTGGAGGCCTAGTGGAAGGAGTGACCGCAGACAGGCATCGAAGGCCTAACATAATAACACATGGCTGTAGGCAATTTTAAATTGGTTCCAGGGGAACACGGGCAGCAGTGGCCTGGTCAGTGTAGTAGTAGTAGAAAGAACGGACCGCAGACAGGCTTCGAAGGCCTAACATAATAAAATTGGGCTGCCTGTAGGCAATTTTAAATTGGTTCCAGGGGTACACGGGCAGCAGTGGTGTGGTCAGTGGAGGCCTAGTGGAAGGAGTGACCGCAGACAGGCATCGAAGGCCTAACATAATAACACATGGCTGTAGGCAATTTTAAATTGGTTCCAGGGGAACACGGGCAGCAGTGGCCTGGTCAGTGTAGTAGTAGTAGAAAGAACGGACCGCAGACAGGCTTCGAAGGCCTAACATAAAAAAATTGGGCTGGCTGTAGGCAATTTTAAATTGGTTCCAGGGGTACACGGGCAGCAGTGGTGTGGTCAGTGGAGGCCTAGTGGAAGGAGTGACCGCAGACAGGCATCGAAGGCCTAACATAATAACACATGGCTGTAGGCAATTTTAAATTGTTTCCAGGGGAACACGGGCAACAGTGGTGTGGTCAGTGGAGGCCTAGTGGAAGGAGTGACCGCAGACAGGCATCGAAGGCCTAACATAATAACACATGGCTGTAGGCAATTTTAAATTGGTTCCAGGGGAACACGGGCAGCAGTGGCCTGGTCAGTGTAGTAGTAGTAGAAAGAACGGACCGCAGACAGGCATCGAAGGCCTAAAATAAAAAAATTGGGCTGGCTGTAGGCAATTTTAAATTGGTTTCAGGGGTACACGGGCAGCAGTGGTGTGGTCAGTGGAGGCCTAGTGGAAGGAGTGACTGCAAACAGGCATCGAAGGCCTAACATAATAACAGATGGCTGTAGGCAATTTTAAATTGGTTCCAGGGGAACACGGGCAGCAGTGGCCTGGTCAGTGTAGTAGTAGTAGAAAGAACGGACCGCAGACAGGCTTCGAAGGCCTAACATAATAAAATTGGGCTGGCTGTCGGCAATTTTAAATTGGTTCCAGGGGTACACGGGCAGCAGTGGTGTGGTCAGTGGAGGCCTAGTGGAAGGAGGGACCGCAGACAGGCTTCGAAGGCCTAACATAAAAAAATAGGGCTGTTGGCAATTTAAAATTGGTTCCAGTGGTACAAGGGCAGCAGTACAATGGTCAGTGGAGGCCTAGTGGAAGGAGGGACCGCAGACAGGCTTCGAAGGCCTAACATAAAAAAATAGGGCTGTTGGCAATTTAAAATTGGTTCCAGTGGTACAAGGGCAGCAGTACAATGGTCAGTGGAGGCCTAGTGGAAGGAGGGACCGCAGACAGGCTTCGAAGGCCTAACATAAAAAAATAGGGCTGTTGGCAATTTAAAATTGGTTCCAGGGGTACACGGGCAGCAGTACAATGGTCAGTGGAGGCCTAGTGGAAGGAGGGACCGCAGACAGGCTTCGAAGGCCTAACATAACAAAAATGTCAATACAATGGTATTGTCAGTGCCAGGCATTGAAGGATGTCAGCGCATAGACTAAACATTGGTGGAGCTGTGAGAGATAATTTTGCAAGTGGTAGAGCACTGTTTGAGCTGGGGGGAGGAACTGTCTTGTGGCCGGCGGTACAGGCCCAGGGCCCCTCATATTACAACGGTGTGTCTGACGTTGGGTGCGCACCACCACCGCCAGAGACACTTTATTGTACTATGAGGGACCCAGTGGCAGTGCCGTCGACCAAAAGCGGGCACACCCACCTCTTCAGACAAACAGCACTCTCACGGGTGCTGGCGCCAAGTGGCGATACCACGGCCCCGTGTGGGGAGTTTGGCCATTTAGTGAGGTGTAAACATGTCGTATGCTGGACAATCAGGTGCAGAAAATTACGAGATTGGAAAAGTCATTCAGAATAGTCCACAGGCAAGACCTTTTCATAGGAAAGCTAGGTGTCAGCCGGGCAAGGTGGGGCAAAAGATTTCGAAATCCAGTTGTGGTTCATTTTAATGAAGGTTAGATCATCTACATTTTGGGTAGCCAGACGAGTCCTTTTTTCTGTTAGTATTGAACCTGCAGCACTGAATACTCTTTCTGATAGGACACTAGCTGCCGGGCAAGCAAGCTCCTGCAATGCATATTCTGCCAATTCTGGCCAGGTGTCTAATTTGGATGCCCAGTAATCAAATGGGAATGACGGTTGAGGGAGAGCGTCGATAAGGGATGAAAAATAGTTTGTAACCATACTGGACCAATGTTGTCTCCTGTCACTTTGAATTGATGCTGCAGTACCTGTCCTGTCTGCGGTCATAGCAAAATCACTCCACAACCTGGTCAGAAAACCCCTCTGGCCAACGCCACTTCTGATTTCTCCCCCTCTAACACCTCTGGTCTGCTGGCCCCTGCAGCTCGTGTGAGAACGATCACGGGCGCTGTGTGCAGGGAATGCCA
Organism: Ranitomeya imitator; assembly: GCF_032444005.1. Taxonomy (NCBI): domain Eukaryota; kingdom Metazoa; phylum Chordata; class Amphibia; order Anura; family Dendrobatidae; genus Ranitomeya; species Ranitomeya imitator. The sequence continues at coordinate 489,147,906 of NC_091283.1, forward strand.
GAAGCAAACGGTCAACAAGAGTTGATTGTTTGGTTGCTAATATTATTTCCAAGTTGTCATGTGGCATTATATTTTGCAATTTGCCTTTATAGCGAGGATCAAGGAGGCAGGCCAACCAGTAATCGTCATCGTTCATCATTTTAGTAATGCGTGTGTCCCTGTTGAGGATACGTAAGGCATAATCCGCCATGTGGGCCAAAGTTCCAGTTCTCAAATCTGCGGTTGTGCTTGGTTGAGGGGCAGTTTCAGGCAAATCCACGTCACTTGTGTCCCTCCAAAAACCAGAACCCGGCCTTGCCGCGCCAACAATTTCCAGTGGCCCCGGAAAAGCTTCCTCATTAAAAATATAATCATCCCCATCATCCTCTTCGTCCTCCTCCTCCTCTTCGCCCACTACCTCGTCCTGTACACTGCCCTGGCCAGACAATGGCTGACTGTCATCAAGGCTTTCCTCTTCCTCAGCTGCAGACGCCTGATCCTTTATGTGCGTCAAACTTTGCATCAGCAGACGCATTAGGGGGATGCTCATGCTTATTATGGCGTTGTCTGCACTAACCAGCCGTGTGCATTCCTCAAAACACTGAAGGACTTGACACATGTCTTGAATCTTCGACCACTGCACACCTGACAACTCCATGTCTGCCATCCTACTGCCTGCCTGTGTATGTGTATCCTCCCACAAAAACATAACAGCCCGCCTCTGTTCGCACAGTCTCTGAAGCATGTGCAGTGTTGAGTTCCACCTTGTTGCAACGTCTATGATTAGGCGATGCTGGGGAAGGTTCAAAGAACGCTGATAGGTCTGCATACGGCTGGAGTGTACGGGCGAACGGCGGATATGTGAGCAAAGTCCACGCACTTTGAGGAGCAGGTCGGATAACCCCGGATAACTTTTCAGGAAGCACTGCACCACCAGGTTTAAGGTGTGAGCCAGGCAAGGAATGTGTTTCAGTTGGGAAAGGGAGATGGCAGCCATGAAATTCCTTCCGTTATCACTCACTACCTTGCCTGCCTCAAGATCTACAGTGCCCAGCCACGACTGCGTTTCTTTCTGCAAGAACTCGGACAGAACTTCCGCGGTGTGTCTGTTGTCGCCCAAACACTTCATAGCCAATACAGCCTGCTGATGTTTGCCAGTAGCTGCCCCATAATGGGAGACCTGGTGTGCAACAGTGGCAGCTGCGGATGGAGTGGTTGTGCGACTGCGGTCTGTGGACGAGCTCTCGCTTCTGCAGGAGGATGAGGAGGAGGAGGAGGGGGTGCGAACGGCTACAGCCAACTGTTTCCTAGACCGTGGGCTAGGCAGAACTGTCCCAAACTTGCTGTCCCCTGTGGACCCTGCATCCACAACATTCACCCAGTGTGCCGTGATGGACATGTAATGTCCCTGGCCATGCCTACTGGTCCATGCATCTGTTGTCAGGTGCACCTTTGTGCTCACAGATTGCCTGAGTGCATGGACAATGCGCTCTTTAACATGCTGGTGGAGGGCTGGGATGGCTTTTCTGGAAAAAAAGTGTCGACTGGGTAGCTCGTAGCGTGGTACAGCGTAGTCCATCAGGGCTTTGAAAGCTTCGCTTTCAACTAACCGGTAGGGCATCATCTCTAACGAGATTAGTCTAGCTATGTGGGCGTTCAAACCCTGTGTACGCGGATGCGAGGCTAAGTACTTCCTTTTTCTAACCATAGTCTCATGTAGGGTGAGCTGGACTGGAGAGCTGGAGATCGTGGAACTAGCGGGGGTGCCGGTGGACATGGCAGACTGAGAGACGGTGGGAGATGGTATTGTTGCCGCCGGTGCCCTAGATGCAGTGTTTCCTACTACGAAACTGGTGATTCCCTGACCCTGACTGCTTTGTCCTGGCAAAGAAACCTGCACAGATACTGCAGGTGGTGCGGAAAATGGTGGCCCTACACTGCCGGAAGGGATGTTGCGTTGATGACTAGCTTCATTGGCCGAGGGTGCTACAACCTTAAGGGACGTTTGGTAGTTAGTCCAAGCTTGCAAATGCATGGTGGTTAAATGTCAATGCATGTAACTTGTATTGAGACTTTTCAGATTCTGCCCTCTGCTTAAGGTAGTTGAACATTTTTGACAGATGACTTTGCGCTGATCAATTGGATGTTGTTTAAAAAAATGCCAGACTGCACTCTTTCTAGCATCGGATACCTTTTCAGGCATTGCAGACTGAGCTTTAACCGGATGGCCACGCTGTCCTCCAACAGGTTTTGGCTTTGCCACGCGTTTTGGGCAAGATACGGGCCCGGCAGATGGAACCTGTTGCGATGTTGATGCCTGCTGCGGCCCCTCCTCCTCCGCTTCAGAACTGCTGCCGCCTGCACCCTGTTCCCCCAATGGCTGCCAATCGGAGTCAAGAACTGGGTCATCTATTACCTCTTCTTGTAGCTCGTGTGCAACTTCGTCTGTGTCACCGTGTCGGTCGGTGGTATAGCGTTCGTGATGGGGCAACATAGTCTCATCAGGGTCTGATTCTTGATCATTACCCTGCGAGGGCAATGCTGTGGTCTGAGTCAAAGGACCAGCATAGTAGTCTGGCTGTGGCTGTGCATCAGTGCACTCCATGTCAGATTCAACTTGTAATGGGCATGGACTGTTAACTGCTTCACTTTCTAAGCCAGGGACGGTATGTGTAAAGAGCTCCATGGAGTAACCCGTTGTGTCGCCTGCTGCATTCTTCTCTGTTGTTGTTTTTGCTGAAGAGGACAAGGAAGCGACTTGTCCCTGACCGTGAACATCCACTAACGACGCGCTGCTTTTACATTTACCAGTTTCACGAGAGGAGGCAAAAGAGCTAGAGGCTGAGTCAGCAAGATAAGCCAAAACTTGCTCTTGCTGCTCCGGCTTTAAAAGCGGTTTTCCTACTCCCAGAAAAGGGAGCGTTCGAGGCCTTGTGTAGCCAGACGACGAACCTGGCTCCACAGCTCCAGACTTAGGTGCAATATTTTTTTTCCCATGACCACCTGATGCTCCACCACTACCACTACCCTCATTACCAGCTGACAATGAACGCCCCCGGCCACGACCTCTTCCACCAGACTTCCTCATTGTTTTAAAAATGTAACCAAACTAACGGTATTTGTTGCTGTCACACAACTTACACGGTGAGCTATAACTTCAGTATGATTTAGCTACCCCTTTACAGGTGGGTGAGACCACAACGAAAATCAGGCACAATGTTACACACTCTGTTTTTGGTGGCACCAAATGAGAGAGATGCCACACACGCAGGACTGTCACTGAAGCACAAATGTAAATATTAATCTCCCACTGTTTTTTTTTATTTATTTATTTTTTTTCAGGGAGACTTTAGAAACAAAATAAAATAAAATGATTTTTTCAGGAAGAATTTAGAAACCAAATAACATAAAATGATTTTTCCAATGACAATTTAGAAACCAAATAAAAAAAAAAAAAAAAAAAGGCTTTCTATGCCCCACTGAGTGAGAGATGCCACACACAGGAGTCAGGAGTGGCACACAAGCCCAGAGGCCAATATTTTTCTCCCAATGATTGATGTAGTGATTTTTTCAGGTAGATTTTGGAACCCAAATCAAGCAAAAAAAATAATAGGCTTTCTATGGCCCACAATTGGAGAGAGAGAGAGAGATGGCACACCCAGGAGTCAAGACTGGCACACAAAAGCAGAAAGGGCAATATTAATCTCCCACTGATTTTTTTTTTTTTTTCAGGGAGACTTTAGAAAAAAAAAATAATAGAATAAAATGATTTTTCAGGAAGAATTTAGAAACCAAATAAAATAAAATGATTTTTTCAGGGAGAATTTAGAAAACAAATGAAACAAAAAATAGGCTTTCTATGGCCCACTGAGTGAGAGATGACGCACACAGGAGTCAGGAGTGGCACACAAGCCCAGAGGCCAATATTTATCTACCACTGATTGATTTAGTGATTTTTTCAGGTAGATTTTGGAACCCAAATCAAGCAAAAAAAATAATAGGCTTTCTATGGCCCACAATTGGAGAGAGAGAGAGAGAGATAGCACACCCAGGAGTCAAGACTGGCACACAAGCAGAAAGGGCAATATTAATCTCCCACTGATTTGTTTTTTTTTGTTTTTTTCAGGGAGACTTTAGAAAAAAAAATAATTAAAAAAAAATGATTTTTTCAGGAAGAATTTAGAAACCAAATAAAATAAAATGATTTTTTCAGGGAGAATTTAGAAAACAAATAAAACAAAAAATAGGCTTTCTATGGCCCACTGAGTGAGAGATGACGCACACAGGAGTCAGGAGTGGCACACAAGCCCAGAGGCCAATATTGTTCTCCCAATGATTGATGTAGTGATTTTTTCAGGTAGATTTTGGAACCCAAATCAAGCTAAAAAAATAATAGGCTTTCTATGGCCCACAATTGGAGAGAGAGAGAGAGATGGCACACCCAGGAGTCAAGACTGGCACACAAGCAGAAAGGGCAATATTAATCTCCCACTGATTTGATTTATTTATTTTTTTCAGGGAGACTTTAGAAAAAAAAAATAATTAAAAAAAATGATTTTTTCAGGAAGAATTTAGAAACCAAATAAAATAAAATGATTTTTTCAGGGAGAATTTAGAAAACAAATGAAACAAAAAATAGGCTTTATATGGCCCACTGAGTGAGAGATGACGCACACAGGAGTAAGGAGTGGCACACAAGCCCAGAGGCCAATATTGTTCTCCCAATGATTGATGTAGTGATTTTTTCAGGTAGATTTTGGAACCCAAATCAAGCTAAAAAAATAATAGGCTTTCTATGGCCCACTATTTGTGAGAGAGAGAGATGGCACACCCAGGAGTCAAGACTGGCACACAAGCAGAAAGGACAATATTAATCTCCCACTGATTTTTTTTTTTTTTTTTTTTTCTGGGAGACTTTAGAAAAAAAAAATAATAAAAAAAAATGATTTTTTCAGGAAGAATTTAGAAACCAAATAAAATAAAATGATTTTTTCAGGGAGAATTTAGAAAACAAATAAAACAAAAAATAGGCTGTCTATGGCCCACTGAGTGAGAGACGACGCACACAGGAGTCAGGAGTGGCACACAAGCCCAGAGGCCAATATTTATCTCCCACTGATTGATTTTGTGATTTTTTCAGGTAGATTTTGGAACCCAAATCAAGCAAAAAAAATAATAGGCTTTCTATGGCCCACAATTGGAGAGAGAGAGAGAGAGATGGCACACCCAGGAGTCAAGACTGGCACACAAGCAGAAAGGGCAATATTAATCTCCCACTGATTTTTTTTTTTTCAGGGAAAATTTATAAACCCAATAAAAAAATAATAAATAGGCTTTCTATGGCCCACTATCTGAGAGAGAGAGATGGCACGCTTAGGACTGGCACACAAGCACAAAGGCCAATATTAATCTCCCTTTTTTTTTTCAGGGAGAATTTATAAAACCAAAAAAAAATAAATAAATAGGCTTTCTATGGCCCACTATTTGTGAGAGAGATGGCACGCTCAGGACTGGCACACAAGCCCAGAGGCCAATATTAATCTCCCACTTTTTTTTTTTTTTTTTCAGGGAAAATTTATAAACCCAATAAAAAAAATAATAAATAGGCTTTCTATGGCCCACTATCTGAGAGAGAGAGATGGCACGCTTAGGACTGGCACACAAGCCCAAAGGCCAATATTAATCTCCCTTTTTTTTTTCAGGGAGAATTTATAAAACCAAAAAAAAATAAATAAATAGGCTTTCTATGGCCCACTATTTGTTAGAGAGATGGCACGCTTAGGACTGGCACACAAGCCCAAAGGCCAATATTAATCTCCCACTGATTGATTTATTGATTTTTTTAGGTAGAATTTAGAACCCAAATAAAGCAAAAAAAAAAAATAGGCTTTCTATGGCCCACTGAGTGAGTGATGATGCACACAGGAGTCAGGAGTGGCACACAAGCCCTGAGGCCAATATTTTTCTCCCACTGATTGATGTAGTGATTTTTTCAGGTAGATTTTGGAACCCAAATCAAGCAAAAAAATAAATAGGCTTTCTATGGCCCACTGACTGAGAGATGGCACACACAGGGATGGCACTCTAGCAGAAATGCCAATCTTAATCTCCCACAAAAAAAAAAAAAAGGAACTGTCCTTCAATTACTATCTCCCTGCAGTAATCTCAGCCAGGTATGGCAGGCAGCAATAAGGAGTGGACTGATGCACAAATTAAATAAAAAGTGTGGACAAACAAACAAGATAGCTGTGCAGAAAGGAAGGAACAAGAGGATTTGTGCTTTGAAAAAAGCAGTTGGTTTGCACAGCGGCGTACACACAGCAATGCAGCTATCAGGGAGCCTTCTAGGGCAGCCCAATGAGCTACAGCGCTGAGGAAAAAAAAAAAATGTAGCTTCCACTGTCCCTGCACACCGAAGGTGGTGTTGGACAGTGCAAATCGCTACAGCACAAGCGGTTTGGTGGTTAATGGACCCTGCCTAACGCTATCCCTGCTTCTGACGAAGCGGCAGCAACCTCTCCCTAAGCTCAGATCAGCAGCAGTAAGATGGCGGTCAGCGGGAACGCCCCTTTATAGCCCCTGTGACGCCGCAGACAGCAAGCCAATCACTGCAATGCCCTTCTCTAAGATGGTGGGGACGAGGACCTATGTCATCACGCTGCCCACACTCTGCGTTTACCTTCATTGGCTGAGAAATGGCGCTTTTCGCGTAATTGAAACGCGACTTTGGCGCGAAAGTCGCGTACCGCACAGGGGTCGGATCGGGTTTCATGAAACCCGACTTTGCCAAAAGTCGGCGACTTTTGAAAATGAACGACCCGTTTCGCTCAACCCTACTGCTTACTGCCAAGACTCTAGGTCTACTTCAGACACACACTGGGCCCTATCTCTGTTCTTACAGGAAACTGCATCTATCCTTTCACTTCAGCCCCTTCCACTCTGGACTGGCCCCAATCAGTAACTCTAAGGCCGGCTTCACACTCAGCGTATGAAAATACGGTCCGTATATTACGGCCGTAATACGCTGAAAAGTCCCGAAAATAGTGGTCCGTAGCTCCTCCGTAGGCAGGGTGTGTCAGCGTTTTTTGCGCATGGCATCCTCCGTATGTAATCCGTATGGCATCCGTACTGCGTGGTTTTCTCGCAGGCTTGCAAAACCAACATACCGCTATAGAAGTGATCCATGTGTCCCAAAATGAAAAAAAATATATATATACTGTCTATATATATATATATATATATATATATATGTCAGTAGACACATATATGTATATATATTAATATTTTTTCCAGCGCTATACAGCTTGAAAGCCGGTAATTCAATTACCGGCTTTTTCTTTCTCCTTCCTAAAACCCGACATGATTTGAGACATGGTTTACATACAGTAAATAAATTGTACATACAGTACAATAAATTGGCGTGGGCTCCCGCGCAATTTTCTCCGCCAGAGTAGGAATGCCAGTGACTGAGGGCAGATATTAATAGCCTGGAGAGGGTCCACGGTTATTGGCCCTCCCCTGGCTAAAAATATCTGCCCCCAGCCACCCCAGAAAAGGCACATCTGTAAGATGCGCCTATTCTGGCACTTGGCCACTCTCTTCCCATTCCCGTGTAGCGGTGGGATATGGGGTAATGAAGAGTTAATGCCACCTTGCTATTGTAAGGTGACATTAAGCCTAATTAATAATGGAGAGGCGTCAATTATGACACCTATCCATTATTAATCCAATTGTAGTAAAGGGTTAAATAAAACACAAACACATTATTTAAAATTATTTTAATGAAATAAAAACAATGGTTGTTGGAGTATTTTATTCTACGCCCAATCCAGTCACTGAAGACCCTCGTTCTGTAAGTAAAAAAACATAATAAACCAACAATATACTTACACTCCGCAGATCTGTAACGTCCAACGATGTAAATCCTTCTGAAGGGGTTAAAACATTTTGCAGCAAGGAGTTCCGCTAATGCAGGCTGCTCCTTGCTGCAAAACCCCGGGGAATGAGGCTAAATATAGATCAATGATCTATATTTAGCTTCATTTGCGGTGAGGCGCCCTCTGCTGGCTGTTCATAGATTGTGTGAACTTTCCTAGAAAGCCTGGGAACTTTCTAGAAAAGTTCCCATGATCTATGAACAGCCAGCAGAGGGCGCCTCACCGCAAATGAAGCTAAATATAGCTCATTGATCTATATTTAGCTTCATTCTCCGGGGTTTTGCAGCGAGGAGCAGCCTGCATTAGCGGAACTCCTTGCTGCAAAATGTTTTAACCCCTTCAGAAGGATTTACATCGTTGGACTTTACAGATCTGCGGAAGGTAAGTATATTGTTGGTTTATTATGTTTTTTCTTTTACAGAACGAGGGTCTTCAGTGATTGGATTGGGCGTTAAATAAAATATTACAACAACCTTTGATTTTATTTCATTAAAATAATTTTTAATAATGTGTGTGTGTTTTTTTAATCCTTTCATTCAATTGGATTAATAATGGATAGGTGTCATAATTGACGCCTCTCCATTATTAATTAGGCTTAATGTCACCTTACAATAGCAAGGTGGCATTAACCCTTCATTACCCCATATCCCACCGCTACACGGGAATGGGAAGAGAGTGGCCAAGTGCCAGAATAGGCGCATCTTCCAGATGTGCCTTTTCTGGGGTGGCTGGGGGCAGGAGTTTTTAGCCAGGGGGGGGGCCAATAACCATGGACCCTCTCCAGGCTATTAATATCTGCCCCCAGTCACTGGCTTTACTACTCTGGTGGAGAAAATTGCGTGGGAGCCCACACCAATTTTTTCCGCCATTTAACCCTTAAATATAATAGCTAGAACGCCCAAATTTTGCATATACACACTACTGACATTAGTAGTGTGGAATATGCAAAAAAAATGGTGATATGAGATGGTTTACTGTATGTAAACCAGGTCTCATATCATGTCGGGTTTAGGAAGGAGAAAGCAAAAGCCGGTAATTGAATTACCAGCTTTTAAGCTATCTAGCGCTGTATGAAATATAAATATATATATATAGGTGTCTCCCTGACATATATATATGTATATATACCTATTCTATGTGTATATATCTACTCTCATCTAACCTGTCACTGTGATTTTACTGTACTCTGCGCTGAATTACCGGCTTTTCAAAGGAGACCCGTGCGTAAAAATCGGACAGCAATACGGATGTCATACGGATGTTGCGATAAAAAAATCGCATGACACTCGCATATCACTCGCATGGCACTCGCAGACGTTACATCAGTTTTTTCGGTCCGTAAATCGGACCATTTTTTTCTCACACAAGTGGAGATGAGCCCTTATACTGATCAGTAAAATACGGCAGATAGGAGCAGGGGCATAGAGAATAATTGTGCCGTATTTTTTGCGAGTTTTACGGACGTAGTTTCTGCGCTCTTACGTCCGTAAAACTCGCAAGTGTGAAGCCGGCCTAACTCTCCAGACTGTGAGGCAGAACACAATAACACTATTAATACTATTAACACTATTAACAATTCACATTACACAATACAACAATACGCATGTTCTTCAATGGGGAACGTGGACAGTATGTCCATCTCCTGACATAATAAAGGGTCTTTCAGTGGGCCCAAACTGTGACACAGTAAAGGTGATGAAACAAAAAAAGTACAAAGTCGACCAAACCCAATAAATTGGCACAGCCCAGTTTAGGGGTTTGCCAATTCACTCTGAAGGAATTGATGGAAAAAAATAGAAATCTAGCTTGTGGGATTTCAACATGTCCAATGATTTGTTTTTGCAGGACAATATGATGCGTCTAGCAGGGACATATACTCCTTTCATCAAACACAAGCATGGTCAGCCTAAGCATGCATGTAATATATATGACAGCATGGGGAAGAATAAATAATGCCCCAATGAAAGCTGGGTTGACACCTAATGAAGATGTGTGGGCACCGTAGTGGGATCCGGTAGAAGACAACCACAGTAGGCTACGTGGGAAAATACAAAGAGTCTATTGATGCACTAGACCAGCGATCCCCAACCTGTAGACCGCGTGCCCCTACTGCGTAGCTTGTGACTTTCTGCTTCCCTGATGCCTTAGTGCAGTGTAAAGCAGACAGCCAGGAGCAGGACAAAGTGCAGGCAGAGGAGGAGGAGCCATAGAGAGGTTAAAGCTGCCTCCGCCTTCTTACTGGCGATGTCATTCCCTTCAGTGTGTGGCTGACTCCACCTCCTGATGTGTCTGTGTGCACTCAGCATCATTGCACAGAGCAGAGTGAGAGGAGCAGGCACATCTGTGGTCCCCAACTCCAGTCCTCAAGGCCCACCAACAGGTCATGTTTTCAGGATTTCCTTAGTCTTGCCCAGGTAATAATTGCATCACCTGTGCAATGCAAAGGAAATCCTGAAAACATGACCTGTTGGTGGGCCTTGAGGACTGGAGTTGGGGACCCCTGCTCTAGATATCTCCACTTCTCTAGTGAGTACTAGTAGCAGCCTGTGCAATCACTGATGGTTCTGTGCAGGATTTCCAATGCTGCTGAATACACTAGTCTCACTGCCTGCAGAGCTGCTAATCAGAGGGAGAGCGCTAAGAGATTTATGGCTTAATCCGTCTTAGATAAGCAGCACATGTAGCTACATAACCGTGCTGAATAGCCCTAAGCCCCATTACATTAAAGAGAACCTGTCAAGTAAAAATACACAATTAACCTACAGATATGGGGTTAATCTCCAGGTTAATAGCGTTCTGACACCGAGAGCCCCACCACCTGAAGAAATTAACTGTTTTCCTCCCGGCAACCTCACTCTTTCAGTCTTCGGGGCTGAATCGGTGCAGCTTCAGTCACCGCTCTGTGCATAGAAAGCAGTGGCTGTGACCGTGCCCCAACACTGACTGACAGCCAGCCATAATGCTGAGCTGGCTGTCAGTCAGTGCAATAGACACGGTTACAGCTGCCACTCTCTATACACAGAGCAGTGAATGAAGCCGTATCAGCATAATCCTTGTGATCGAACTCCAAAAGCTGCCAGATTTGAACTCGGCTTCAGGAAAATGGCCGCCGCGATGTCCATCTGCGCACGCGCGGCATCCCGCGGCCATTTTCCTGAAGCCCCGGGAAGCAGGAGACTCCATCTGCGCACGCGCGGCCTCAGGAAGATGGCCGCGCCCACCGAGAAACCGCTGAATAGCGGCGAGCGCGCTCTTTTTCTACAGCTGCGCAGTGCAGTCGGCACTTGCGCATGCAAGAAGCACTACGCCACCAACGGGAACATAAGCAAGATGTGGGGGAGAAACAGCGCTGTGACCACGCCCATCCGACCTGACCAGCCTGATTGACAGGCGAAAAAGGCCACTTTTGTAAGGTATTTCGGCAGCATAGGTAGGGAATCAGGGGACAAAAAAATACCCTATTGTAAAGCACAGCTCAGGCCCTATTTAACGGTATTTTTATCTCCTACTGAAAAAATGGGGTGACAGGTTCCCTTTAACAAAAAAAACACCTGCACAGGCTTTCTAAGGCCCCTTTCACACATCAGTTTTTTGCTATCAGTCGCAATCCATCGAATTTTGAAAAAACGAATTCGGCGACTGATGGTGCCACCTCTGTTTCTTTCTCATAGACTTGTATTAGCCACGGATTGCGACGGATGGCCTCACGTTTCATCCATCGTTTGCCGGATCCGTCCAAAATTGTTTGTCCGGCGGGCGGCGACAACGGACAAAGTTTTTTGTGTATGTCGAAAAATCGGACAGCGACGGATCCGTCTCCGTCCATCGTTTGCTCGAATGGAAGCCTATGGGCGCCAGATCCGTCAAATGACGGAATCCAGTGACAGATTTCATTTTTTTTAACTGAGCAAGCTCAGATTTATTTAGGGTCCAATTAGCCAGATCCGCTAGTCGGATCAGTCGAAAAAACAAATTCGTCGCATCAGTTTTTCACAATCTGCAACGGATCTGTCTAGCCAACGGATTGTGACTGATGGCAAAATACTGATGTGTGAAAGGGGCCTAAGCATTTCAAAAGGTCCCTTAGTCTGTTTCATAGGCTCCACAATCATGGGGAAGATTGCTTCTTGCATTGAAGAACTAAAATAAATTAACTTTTTGATGATATTCTAATTTTTTGAGAAGCATTTGTACTTACCATTAGCCAAGATCACTTTCTCTGACTTACTTTGGTCAAGGTTAGAGAAGAAGCTTCTGTGATTACTCATATGACTAGTTGCCCCAGAGTTTACACATCGTGCATGCTTTGATGTTCTTGCATTAACAGTAAACGCAGCTTCAGTACTTGAAGCGTCATATTCTTCAGTAATGGCACTTTTAACCCTTTGATAATTATTTTGCTTTTTCAGCTGATTCATTCTAGCTTCCTTTTTTGATTATTTTGCCTTTTCAACTGATTCATTCTAACGTTTCAGACTCTGCAGTCAGCCTTTATGTGCCCTGATTTCTTGCATACAAAACACACGTGTTTCTTTCAAAAGAAGGCAGATGCCGGAACGCGTGTCAGGATGGACGCTTCCTCACCACAATCACTGACCCTTCTATACAGGTATATTCTTACTGTTAATATTTCATTAGCATAGTCTCATGACAACTTTAACCCCTTTCTGACCTCGGACGGGATAGTACGTCCGAGGTCAGAAACCCCTCTTTGATGCGGGCTCCGGCGGTGAGCCCGCATCAAAGCCGGGGCATGTCAGCTGTTTTGAACAGCTGACATGTGCCCGCGCCTATTAACTAGTTAAATGCCGCTGTCAAACGCAGACAGCGGCATTTAACTACCGCTTCCGGCCGGAAATGATCGCATCGCCGACCCCCGTCACATGATCGGAGGTCGGCGATGCTTCTGAATAGTAACCATAGAGGTCCTTGAGACCTCTATGGTTACTGATCGCCGGTAGCTGTGAGCGCCACCCTGTGGTCGGCGCTCACAGCACACCTGATTTTCTGCTACATAGCAGCGAACATAACATCGTGCTATGTAGCAGAGGCGATCGTGCTGTGCCAGCTTCTAGCCTCCCATGGAGGCTATTGAAGCATGGCAAAAGTAAAAAAAAAAGTAAAAAAAATGTGAAAAAAAAAAAATAAATAAATAAAAGTTTAAATCACCCCCCTTTTGCCCCATTCAAAATAAATCAATAAAAAAAAAATCGAACCTACACATATTTGGTATCGCCGCATTCAGAATCGCCCAATCTATCAAATAAAAAAAAGCATTAACCTGATCGCTAAACAGCGTAGCGAGAAAAAAATTCAAAACGCCAGAATTACGTTTTTTTGGTCGCCACGACATTGAATTAAAATGCAATAACGGGCGATCAAAAGCATGTATCTGCACCAAAATGCTATAAATAAAAACGCCAGCTCGGCACGCAAAAAATAAGCCCTCACCCGACCCCAGATCACGAAAAATGGAGACGCTACGAGTATCGGAAAATGGCACAATTTTTATTTTATTTTTTAGCAAAGTTTGGAATTTTTTTTCACCACTTAGATAAAAAATAACCTAGTCATGTTAGGTGTCTACGAACTCGCACTGACCTGGAGAATCATAATGTCAGGTCAGTTTTAGCATTTAGTGTACCTAGCAAAAAAGCCAAACAAAAAACAAGTGTGGGATTGCACTTTTTTTGCAATTTCACCGCACTTGGAATTTTTTTCCCGTTTTCTAGTACACAACATGGTAAAACCAATTGTGTCGTTCAGAATTACAACTCGTCCCGCAAAATATAAGCCCTCACATGGCCAAATTGACGGAAAATTAAAAAAAGTTATGGCTCTGGGAAGGAGGGGAGCGAAAAACGAACACGGAAAAACGGAAAATCCCAAGGTCATGAAGGGGTTAAATAATACCCATACTTTTCTTCCAACTGTGACCATGTATGTCCTGAACATTTATGCACATGCACTTTGTTAAACTGTATGGGTTGCGCAAGTTCCGAATGCACTGCGCAGCTGTAGAAAAAGAGCGCGCTCGCCGCTATTCAGCGGTTTCTCGGGGGGCGCGGCCATCTTCCTGAGGCCGCGCGTGCGCAGATGGAGTCTCCTGCTTCCCGGGGCTTCAGGAAAATGGCAGCGGGATGCCGCGCGTGCGCAGATGGACATCGCGGCGGCCATTTTCCTGAAGCCGAGATTCGAACTCGCCCACCGAGAAACCGCTGAATAGCGGCGAGCGCGCTCTTTTTCTACAGCTGCATTCGGCACTTGCGCATGCGAGAAGCACTACGCCACCAACGGGAACATAAGCAAGATGTGGGGGAGAAACAGCGCTGTGACCACGCCCATCTGACCTGACCAGCCTGATTGACAGGCGAAAAAGGCCACTTTTGTAAGGTATTTCGGCAGCTTAGGTGGGGAATCAGGGGACAAAAAATACCCTATTGTAAAGCACAGCTCAGGCCCTATTTAACGGTATTTTTATCTCCTACTGAAAAAACGGGGTGACAGGTTCCCTTTAATCAATCAATTTATATATTTTTATTTCACACTCACCTTGGACTCTTATTGTTGTTTTTTTCATTCATTTTGTATTTTATTCCAGCTTTCCAGACTCTCCAGTCAGTCTTTAGGTGCCCTGATTTCTTGCAGACAAAACATATGTACAGGTGCATCCAGGGCCGGACTGGGACTAAAATTCAGCCCTGGCATTTGAAGTTACACATGCCCACTTGTCACATGGTGACTGTATAATATCTTTGTACACTTGTAGGCAGGGCCGGTTTTAGGCAAAGTGGGGCCCTACACCTAGGCAAAGTTTAAAATGGGGCCCAAAATGCTAACATATTGCACATACCACAAAAGCATTTCGGTTGTATTTACAAGCGCTGAGTTCAGGCCGCTAAATGAGTTTGATCTACAATACTGAAGTTGTTCAACGCTTGTTTCCCGGCCTCTTTCCACCAGCTGAGGAATAATGATGGGACAGAACGATCACTAATAGATCACAAAAGATCACCATACAGTATCATGTTATCAGCAGCACATCTACAGTTTACACCGGCAATGCGCTGCTGAGAACAATGATTTTTGTTCCAGCAAAAACAAATCTGAATATGCAGCATTTTACTTGTTTAGTAAAATACACCCCATAGTCCTCCATATATATGTGCACCACGGTCCTCCATATAGTATAATACACTCCCTATCGTCCTCCATATATTAAAATACACTGTTCAGTCCTCCATATAGCATAATGCACTCCTCCTAGTCCTCCATATAGCATAATACACTCCTCATAGTGCTCCATATAGTATAATGCACCGCCATAGTCATCCATGTAGTGCAATTCACTTCCCATAGTATAATGCACTCCATAGTTCTTCATATAGTATAACGTATTCCCCATAATCCTCAATACAGTATAATGCAGCCCACATATAGTATAATGCAGCCACCAACCTACACAATATAATGCAGCCACCCCAGAGTATAATGCAGCCACCCCAGAGAATAATGCAGCCACCCCATAGAATATAATGCAGCCCACCTCCCCATAATATATAATGTAGCCCCCATAGCATATAATGCAGCCCCCTTAGTATAACACAGCCCCCCCCATAGAATAGAATATACCCCCACAATAGTATATAACAGCCACATAGTATATAACACGGCCCCCCCATAGAATATAATATACCCCCATAGTATATAGCACAACCCACATAGCAGATAACACAGCCCATGTAGCAGTATACAGCACAGCCCACATAGTAGTATACAGCACTGCCCACATAGTAGTATACAGCAGAGCCCACATAGTAGTATACAGCACAGCCCACATGGTTTTATACAGCAGAGCCCACACAGTAGTATATAGCACAGCCCACATAGTAGTATACAGCAAAGCCCACACAGTAGTATATAGCACAGCCCACATAGTAGTATACAGCACAGCCCACATAGTAGTATACAGCACTGCCCACAAAGTAGTATACAGCACAGCCCACACAGTAGTATACAGCAGAGCCCACACAGTAGTATATAGCACAGCCCACATAGTAGTATACAGCACAGCCCACATAGTAGTATACAGCACTGCCCACATAGTAGTATACAGCACAGCCCACATAGTAGTGTATACAACAGCCCACATAGTAGTATACAGCACTGCCCACATTGTAGTATACAGCACTGCCCACATAGTAGTATACAGCAGAGCCCACATAGTAATGTCTAGCACAGCCCACATAGTAGTATACAGCAGAGCCCACACAGTAGTATATAGCACAGCCCACATAGTAGTATACAGCACAGCCCACATAGTAGTATACAGCAGAGCCCACACAGTAGTATACAGCACAGCCCACATAGTAGTATACAGCACAGCCCACATAGTAGTATACAGCAGAGCCCACACAGTAGTATATAGCACAGCCCACATAGTAGTATACAGCAAAGCCCACACAGTAGTATATAGCACAGCCCACATAGTAGTATACAGCACAGCCCACATAGTAGTATACAGCACTGCCCACAAAGTAGTATACAGCACAGCCCACACAGTAGTATACAGCAGAGCCCACACAGTAGTATATAGCACAGCCCACATAGTAGTATACAGCACAGCCCACATAGTAGTATACAGCACTGCCCACATAGTAGTATACAGCACAGCCCACATAGTAGTGTATACAACAGCCCACATAGTAGTGTATAGCACAGCCCACATAGTAGTATACAGCAGAGCCCACATAGTAGTATACAGCAGAGCCCACATAGTAATGTATAGCACAGCCCACATAGTAGTGTATAGCACAGCCCATATAGTAGTGTATAGCACAGCCCACATAATAGTATACAGCAGAGCCCACATAGTAGTATATAGCAGAGCCTGTTGTGAATTCTGTGGCAGAGCTCCCTCCTGTGGTCACAAGTGGTACTTCGGCTGATTCTCTCTGTGAGCTTCCGTTGGTGGAGGAAAGTGGTACTGCGGCTTCTGAGTTTCCTTCCTCAGGTGATGTGGTGAAGTCGTTAGGTGCTGCTCTATTTAACTCCACCTAGTGCTTTGATCCTGGCCTCCAGTCAATGTTCTAGTATTGGACCTGTTTCCTCCTGGATCGTTCCTGTGGCCTGCTGCTCTGCATAGCTAAGTTCTGCTTTGCTATTTTGTTTGCTGTTTTTTTCTGTCCAGCTTGTCTATTTGTTTTTTCCTGCTTGCTGGTAGCTCTGGGACGCAGAGGGTGTACCTCCGTGCCGTTAGTTCGGTACGGAGGGTCTTTTTGCCCCCTTTGCGTGGTTTTTGTAGGGTTTTGTGTTGACCGCAAAGTTACCTTTCCTATCCTCGCTCTGTTCAGAAAGTCGGGCCTCACTTTGCTAAATCTATTTCATCTCTACGTTTGTCTTTTCATCTTAACTCACAGTCATTATATGTGGGGGCTGCCTTTTCCTTTGGGGTATTTCTCTGAGGCAAGGTAGGCTTATTTTCTATCTTCAGGCTAGCTAGTTTCTCAGGCTGTGCTGAGTTGCATAGGGAGCGTTAGGCGCAATCCACGGCTGCCTCTAGTGTGGTTGGAGAGGATTAGGGATTGCAGTCAGCAGAGTTCCCACGTCTCAGAGCTCGTTCTTCGTTTTTGGGTTATTGTCAGGTCACTGTATGTGCTCTGACCTCTATGTCCATAGTGGTACTGAATTACCTTATCATAACAGTACTGGAGGCCGAAAGTACTAATGATTCTCAATAGAGGGAAAAAAGAAGTTCTGAGACCATTTTTTTTTCTCTGCACTGTGTTTTGCCTTTTTTTTTCCCCTAGACATTTGGGTGGTTCAGGACACAGGTGTAGCGATGGACATTAAAGGTCTGTCTTCATGTGTGGATCTGCTCACGGCAAGAGTACAAAATATTCAAGACTTTGTGGTTCAGAATTCTATGTTAGAACCGAGAATTCCTATTCCTGATTTGTTTTTTGGAGATAGAACTAAATTTCTGAGTTTCAAAAATAATTGTATACTATTTCTGGCTTTGAAACCTCGCTCCTCTGGTGACCCAGTTCAACAAGTTAGGATCGTTATTTCTTTTTTACGTGGCGACCCTCAGGACTGGGCATTTTCTCTTGCGTCAGGAGATCCTGCATTAAGTAATATCGATGCGTTTTTCCTGGCGCTCGGATTGCTGTACGATGAACCTAATTCAGTGGATCAGGCAGAGAAAAATTTGCTGGCTCTGTGTCAGGGTCAGGATGAGATAGAGGTATATTGTCAGAAATTTAGAAAGTGGTCCGTACTCACTCAATGGAATGAAGGTGCGCTCGCAGCTATTTTCAGAAAAGGTCTCTCTGAAGCCCTTAAGGATGTCATGGTGGGATTTCCTATACCTGCTGGTCTGAATGAGTCTATGTCTTTGGCCATTCAGATCGGTCGACGCTTGCGTGAGCGTAAATCTGTGCACCATTTGGCGGTATTACCTGAGCTTAAACCTGAGCCTATGCAGTTCGATAGGACTTTAACCAGAGTTGAACGGCAAGAACACAGACGTCTGAATGGGCTGTGTTTCTACTGTGGTGATTCCACTCATGCTATCTCTGATTGTCCTAAGCGCACTAAGCGGTTTGCTAGGTCTGCCACCATTGGTACGGTACAGTCAAAATTTCTTCTGTCCGTTACCTTGATCTGCTCTTTGTCATCATATTCTGTCATGGCATTTGTGGATTCAGGCGCTGCCCTGAATTTGATGGACTTGGAGTATGCTAGGCGTTGTGGGTTTTTCTTGGAGCCCTTGCAGTGTCCTATTCCATTGAGAGGAATTGATGCTACACCTTTGGCCAAGAATAAGCCTCAGTACTGGACCCAGCTGACCATGTGCATGGCTCCTGCACATCAGGAGGTTATTCGCTTTCTGGTGTTGCATAATCTGCATGATGTGGTCGTGTTGGGGTTGCCATGGCTACAAGTTCATAATCCAGTATTAGATTGGAAATCCATGTCTGTGTCCAGCTGGGGTTGTCAGGGGGTACATGGTGATGTCCCATTTCTGACTATTTCGTCATCCACCCCTTCTGAGGTTCCAGAGTTCTTGTCTGATTACCGGGATGTATTTGATGAGCCCAAGTCTGATACCCTACCTCCGCATAGGGATTGTGATTGTGCTATCAATTTGATTCCTGGTAGTAAATTCCCAAAAGGTTCACTGTTTAATTTATCTGTGCCTGAGCACGCCGCTATGCGGAGTTATGTGAAGGAGTCCTTGGAGAAGGGGCATATTCGCCAGTCATCGTCGCCATTAGGAGCAGGGTTCTTTTTTGTAGCCAAGAAGGATGGTTCACTGAGACCTTGTATAGATTACCGCCTTCTAAATAAGATCACGGTTAAATTTCAGTACCCCTTGTCGTTGTTATCTGATTTGTTTGCTCGGATTAAGGGGGCTAGTTGGTTCACCAAGATAGATCTTCGTGGTGCGTATAATCTTGTACGTATTAAGCAAGGCGATGAATGGAAAACTGCATTTAATACGCCCGAGGGCCATTTTGAGTATCTAGTAATGCCATTCGGACTTGCCAATGCTCCATCAGTGTTTCAGTCCTTTATGCATGACATCTTCCGAGAGTACCTGGATAAATTCCTGATTGTGTACTTGGATGACATTTTGATCTTCTCGGATGATTGGGAGTCTCATGTGAAGCAGGTCAGAACGGTGTTTCAGGTCCTGCGTGCTAATTCTTTGTTTGTGAAGGGATCAAAGTGTCTCTTTGGTGTTCAGAAGGTTTCATTTTTGGGGTTCATCTTTTCCCCTTCTACTATCGAGATGGACCCTGTTAAGGTCCAAGCCATCCATGATTGGACTCAGCCGACATCTCTGAAAAGTCTGCAAAAGTTCCTGGGCTTTGCTAATTTTTATCGTCGCTTCATCTGCAATTTTTCTAGTATTGCTAAACCATTGACCGATTTGACCAAGAAGGGTGCTGATGTGGTCAATTGGTCTTCTGCTGCTGTGGAAGCTTTTCAAGAGTTGAAGCGTCGTTTTTCTTCTGCCCCTGTGTTGTGTCAACCAGATGTTTCGCTTCCGTTCCAGGTCGAGGTTGATGCTTCTGAGATTGGAGCAGGGGCTGTTTTGTCGCAGAAAAGTTCTGATTGCTCGGTGATGAAACCATGCGCCTTCTTTTCCAGGAAGTTTTCGCCTGCTGAGCGTAATTATGATGTGGGCAATCGAGAGTTGCTGGCCATGAAGTGGGCATTCGAGGAGTGGCGTCATTGGCTTGAAGGAGCTAAGCATCGCGTGGTGGTCTTGACTGATCATAAGAACTTGACTTATCTCGAGTCTGCCAAGCGGTTGAATCCTAGACAGGCTCGTTGGTCGCTGTTTTTTGCCCGTTTTGACTTTGTGATTTCGTACCTTCCGGGCTCTAAAAATGTGAAGGCGGATGCTCTGTCTAGGAGTTTTGTGCCCGACTCTCTGGGTTTATCTGAGCCGGCGGGTATCCTCAAAGAGGGAGTAATTGTGTCTGCCATCTCCCCTGATTTGCGGCGGGTGCTGCAAAAATTTCAGGCTAATAAACCTGATCGTTGCCCAGCGGAGAAACTGTTTGTCCCTGATAGGTGGACTAATAAAGTTATCTCTGAGGTTCATTGTTCGGTGTTGGCTGGTCATCCTGGAATCTTTGGTACCAGAGAGTTAGTGGCTAGATCCTTTTGGTGGCCATCTCTGTCGCTGGATGTGCGTACTTTTGTGCAGTCCTGTGGGATTTGTGCTCGGGCTAAGCCCTGCTGTTCTTGTGCCAGTGGGTTGCTTTTGCCCTTGCCGGTCCCGAAGAGGCCTTGGACACATATCTCTATGGATTTTATTTCAGATCTTCCCGTCTCTCAAAAGATGTCAGTCATTTGGGTGGTCTGTGATCGCTTCTCTAAGATGGTCCATTTGGTACCCTTGTCTAAATTACCTTCCTCCTCTGATTTGGTGCCATTGTTCTTCCAGCATGTGGTTCGTTTACATGGCATTCCAGAGAATATCGTGTCTGGCAGAGGTTCCCAGTTTGTTTCGAGGTTTTGGCGAGCCTTTTTGGTAGGATGGGCATTGACTTGTCTTTTTCCTCGGCTTTCCATCCTCAGACTAATGGCCAGACCGAAGGAACCAATCAGACCTTGGAAACATATCTGAGATGCTTTGTTTCTGCTGATCAGGATGACTGGGTGTCCTTTTTGCCTTTGGCTGAGTTCGCCCTTAATAATCGGGCCAGCTCGGCTACCTTGGTTTCGCCGTTTTTCTGAAACTCTGGGTTCCATCCTCGTTTCCCTTCAGGGCAGGTTGAGTCTTCGGACTGTCCTGGTGTGGATACTGTGGTGGACAGGTTGCAGCAGATTTGGACTCATGTAGTGGACAATTTGACCTTGTCCCAGGAGAAGGCTCAACGTTTCGCTAATCGCAGACGCTGTGTGGGTCCCCGACTTCGTGTTGGGGATTTGGTTTGGTTATCTTCTCGTCATATTCCTATGAAGGTTTCCTCTCCTAAGTTTAAACCTCGTTTCATTGGTCCGTATAGGATTTCTGAGGTTCTTAATCCTGTGTCTTTTCGTCTGACCCTTCCAGATTCTTTTTCCATACATAACGTATTCCATAGGTCATTGTTGCGGAGATACGTGGCACCTATGGTTCCATCTGTTGATCCTCCTGCCCCGGTTTTGGTGGAGGGGGAGTTGGAGTATATTGTGGAGAAGATTTTGGATTCTCGTGTTTCTAGACGGAAACTCCAGTATCTGGTTAAGTGGAAGGGTTATGCTCAGGAAGATAATTCCTGGGTCTTTGCCTCTGATGTCCATGCTCCCGATCTTGTTCGTGCCTTTCATATGGCTCATCCTGGTCGTCCTGGGGGCTCTGGTGAGGGTTCGGTGACCCCTCCTCAAGGGGGGGGTACTGTTGTGAATTCTGTGGCAGAGCTCCCTCCTGTGGTCACAAGTGGTACTTCGGCTGATTCTCTCTGTGAGCTTCCGTTGGTGGAGGAAAGTGGTACTGCGGCTTCTGAGTTTCCTTCCTCAGGTGATGTGGTGAAGTCGTTAGGTGCTGCTCTATTTAACTCCACCTAGTGCTTTGATCCTGGCCTCCAGTCAATGTTCTAGTATTGGACCTGTTTCCTCCTGGATCGTTCCTGTGGCCTGCTGCTCTGCATAGCTAAGTTCTGCTTTGCTATTTTGTTTGCTGTTTTTTTCTGTCCAGCTTGTCTATTTGTTTTTTCCTGCTTGCTGGTAGCTCTGGGACGCAGAGGGTGTACCTCCGTGCCGTTAGTTCGGTACGGAGGGTCTTTTTGCCCCCTTTGCGTGGTTTTTATAGGGTTTTGTGTTGACCGCAAAGTTACCTTTCCTATCCTCGATCTGTTCAGAAAGTCGGGCCTCACTTTGCTAAATCTATTTCATCTCTACGTTTGTCTTTTCATCTTAACTCACAGTCATTATATGTGGGGGCTGCCTTTTCCTTTGGGGTATTTCTCTGAGGCAAGGTAGGCTTATTTTCTATCTTCAGGCTAGCTAGTTTCTCAGGCTGTGCCGAGTTGCATAGGGAGCGTTAGGCGCAATCCACGGCTGCCTCTAGTGTGGTTGGAGAGGATTAGGGATTGCGGTCAGCAGAGTTCCCACGTCTCAGAGCTCGTTCTTCGTTTTTGGGTTATTGTCAGGTCACTGTATGTGCTCTGACCTCTATGTCCATAGTGGTACTGAATTACCTTATCATAACAAGAGCCCACACAGTAGTATACAGCACAGCCCACATAGTAGTGTATAGCACAGCCCACATAGTAGTATACAGCAGAGCCCACATAGTAGTGTATAGCACAGCCCACATAGTAGAATACAGCACAGCCCATATAGTAGTATACAGCACAGCCCACATAGTAGTATACAGCACAGCCCACATAGTAGTATACAGCACAGCCCACATAGTAGTATACAGCACAGCCCACATAGTAGTATACAGCATAGCCCACATAGTAGTATACAGCAGAGCCCACATAGTAGTATATAGCAGAGCCCACACAGTAGTATACAGCAGAGCCCACATCTCTCCTCCCCCCCTAGAATGGCCCCACAGTCCAGTAAAAAAAACACACTCCTCAGCTCACCTCGTGCCCGCGTTGCTCCCTGCTCCTGTCTCGGCGGCTGCTTCTGCACTGCCTGGGACACAGTGAGTAGTAAAGGACAAAACGTGCACTCTCGCTAATAGTGGTGCAGACTGAACATGGAGAGATACTCCAGAATATAGTCATGTACAGCAACAGTCGCACTCAAAAAAGAAGTTTTCAGATTTTTTGTTTCAACAAAAAACGCGGTTTTCTTTATTATAGTGAACAAACACCAAAGTAAAGGTATCACCGCAGTGTTTCAAGGTAACGTTTTGACCCACAGGGTCTTTCTCAAACCTTCTAATAGTAGAAACCGAGCGGAGGGCACAAATCCCTGGAGGGGTGCAGGAGTCCCGTTAGGGGCTATAATTGGAGAGTCACAGGTGTCTGCGGTGGTGGTCCACACCTGTGACTCTCCAATTATAGCCCCTAACGGGACTCCTGCACCCCTCCAGGGATTTTTGCCCTCCGCTCGGTTTCTACTATTAGAAGGTTTGAGAAAGACCCTGTGGGTCGAAACGTTACCTTGAAACACTGCGGTGATACCTTTACTTTGGTGTTTGTTCACTATAATAAAGAAAACCACGTTTTTTGTTGAAACAAAAAATCTGAAAACTTCTTTTTTGAGTGCGACTGTTGCTGTACATGGGACACAGTGAGTGCGTGCGCACCCGCAGTGTCAGAGGCAGAGCGGGGAATAATGGGAGAGGGAGCGTCAGGTGATGCTCTCTCCTCCATCATTGCATTCAACTGCACCGGCGTCTATGACGCCGGTATAGCTGAATGCGGCAGCGGCGGCGCTGGGGGGGAAAGGTGAGTCGGCATGCAGTGGCCCACTACTGGCACCTGCCCTTGTGGCATTTGCCAGAACTGCCTGATGGCCAGTCCGGCCCTGGGTGCATCTCACAAAATTTGAATATCATCAAAAAGTTAATTTAATTTAGTTCTTCGATACAAAAAGTTAATCTCATATATTCTATAGAGTCATTACAAACAGAGTGATCTATTTCAAGTGTTTATTTCTGTTAATGTTGATGATTATGGCTTACAGCCAATGAAAACCCAAAAGTCATTATCTCAGTAAATTAGAATACTTTATAACACCAGCTTGAAAAAATTATTTTAAAATCTGAAATGTTGGCCTACTGAAATGGATAATGAAGACTTTCTAGACAGAACAGAAGCATCTCTACTGGTCACAGAAGGTGCAAAAAGTGTCAGAGAACCTCCAAAAGCAGATGAGTGGAAGCATGTGACCAAAAGAAGCAAGAAGACCATGGAGAAATCACCAACCACACAACTGAAGAACCGATATCAAATCTTTGTAGAGGATGAAGATGGCACACCTAAGAATGAAGCAATACCAGCAAGCAAAAAAGAAAAGGGCACACAGCAACAAGTGACAGCAAAAAGTACAGCCAAGAAGCAACGAAGAGTGGTGGTGGTGGGAGACTCACTACTGAGAGGCACAGAAGCAGCCATCTGCAGACCGGACATAACTGCAAGAGAAGTATGCTGCCTTCCAGGTGCGATGATCAAGGATGTGACCGATAGGATACCAAAGCTCTTCAGCTCCAAGGACGTCCACCCATTTCTTCTGATACATGTTGGCACCAATGACACGGCAAGGAAGGACCTACCGACAATCTGCAAGGACTTTGAAGAGTTGGGGAAGAAAGTAAAGGAACTGGATGCACAGGTAGTTTTTTCTTCTATCCTTCCAGTAGATGGGCATGGCACCAGGAGATGGAACAGGATCCTTGATGCAAACAACTGGCTAAGACGATGGTGCAGACAACAAGGATTTGGATTCCTGGACCACGGTGTGAATTACTGGTATGATGGACTCCTCGCCAGAGACGGACTACACCTCAACAAACCTGGGAAACACACATTCGCCAGAAGACTCGCTACACTCATCAGGAGGGCGTTAAACTAGAAGAAGAGGGGACGGGAAGAAAAACATTAGACTCGAACAAAGACGACCCAGGAAAACATACTCAGAAGGGAGGTAAGAACATTTCTAAAACAATCCACAGTGAGGAGATTGGAACAAAACAAAATCCTCTAAACTGCATGCTCGCAAACGCCAGAAGCCTTACAAACAAGATGGAAGAACTAGAAGCAGAAATATCTACAGGTAACTTTGACATAGTGGGAATAACCGAGACATGGTTAGATGAAAGCTATGACTGGGCAGTTAACTTACAGGGTTACAGTCTGTTTAGAAAGGATCGTAAAAATCGGAGAGGAGGAGGGGTTTGTCTCTATGTAAAGTCTTGTCTAAAGTCCACTTTAAGGGAGGATATTAGCGAAGGGAATGAGGATGTCGAGTCCATATGGGTTGAAATTCATGGAGGGAAAAATGGTAACAAAATTCTCATTGGGGTCTGTTACAAACCCCCAAATATAACAGAAAGCATGGAAAGTCTACTTCTAAAGCAGATAGATGAAGCTGCAACCCATAATGAGGTCCTGGTTATGGGGGACTTTAACTACCCGGATATTAACTGGGAAACAGAAACCTGTGAAACCCATAAAGGCAACAGGTTTCTGCTAATAACCAAGAAAAATTATCTTTCACAATTGGTGCAGAATCCAACCAGAGGAGCAGCACTTTTAGACCTAATACTATCTAATAGACCTGACAGAATAACAAATCTGCAGGTGGTTGGGCATTTAGGAAATAGCGACCACAATATTGTGCAGTTTCACCTGTCTTTCACTAGGGGGACTTGTCAGGGAGTCACAAAAACATTGAACTTTAGGAAGGCAAAGTTTGAACAGCTTAGAGATGCCCTTAATCTGGTAGACTGGGACAATATCCTCAGAAATGAGAATACAGATAATAAATGGGAAATGTTTAAGAACATCCTAAATAGGCAGTGTAAGCGGTTTATACCTTGTGGGAATAAAAGGACTAGAAATAGGAAAAACCCAATGTGGCTAAACAAAGAAGTAAGACAGGCAATTAACAGTAAAAAGAAAGCATTTGCACTACTAAAGCAGGATGGCACCATTGAAGCTCTAAAAAACTATAGGGAGAAAAATACTTTATCTAAAAAACTAATTAAAGCTGCCAAAAAGGAAACAGAGAAGCACATTGCTAAGGAGAGTAAAACTAATCCCAAACTGTTCTTCAACTATATCAATAGTAAAAGAATAAAAACTGAAAATGTAGGCCCCTTAAAAAATAGTGAGGAAAGAATGGTTGTAGATGACGAGGAAAAAGCTAACATATTAAACACCTTCTTCTCCACGGTATTCACGGTGGAAAATGAAATGCTAGGTGAAATCCCAAGAAACAATGAAAACCCTATATTAAGAGTCACCAATCTAACCCAAGAAGAGGTGCGAAACCGGCTAAATAAGATTAAAATAGATAAATCTCCGGGTCCGGATGGCATACACCCACGAGTACTAAGAGAACTAAGTAATGTAATAGATAAACCATTATTTCTTATTTTTAGGGACTCTATAGCGACAGGGTCTGTTCCGCAGGACTGGCGCATAGCAAATGTGGTGCCAATATTCAAAAAGGGCTCTAAAAGTGAACCTGGAAATTATAGGCCAGTAAGTCTAACCTCTATTGTTGGTAAAATATTTGAAGGGTTTCTGAGGGATGTTATTCTGGATTATCTCAATGAGAATAACTGTTTAACTCCATATCAGCATGGGTTTATGAGAAATCGCTCCTGTCAAACCAATCTAATCAGTTTTTATGAAGAGGTAAGCTATAGACTGGACCACGGTGAGTCATTGGACGTGGTATATCTCGATTTTTCCAAAGCGTTTGATACCGTGCCGCACAAGAGGTTGGTACACAAAATGAGAATGCTTGGTCTGGGGGAAAATGTGTGTAAATGGGTTAGTAACTGGCTTAGTGATAGAAAGCAGAGGGTGGTTATAAATGGTATAGTCTCTAACTGGGTCGCTGTGACCAGTGGGGTACCGCAGGGGTCAGTATTGGGACCTGTTCTCTTCAACATATTCATTAATGATCTGGTAGAAGGTTTACACAGTAAAATATCGATATTTGCAGATGATACAAAACTATGTAAAGCAGTTAATACAAGAGAAGATAGTATTCTGCTACAGATGGATCTGGATAAGTTGGAAACTTGGGCTGAAAGGTGGCAGATGAGGTTTAACAATGATAAATGTAAGGTTATACACATGGGAAGAGGGAATCAATATCACCATTACACACTGAACGGGAAACCACTGGGTAAATCTGACAGGGAGAAGGACTTGGGGATCCTAGTTAATGATAAACTTACCTGGAGCAGCCAGTGCCAGGCAGCAGCTGCCAAGGCAAACAGGATCATGGGGTGCATTAAAAGAGGTCTGGATACACATGATGAGAGCATTATACTGCCTCTGTACAAATCCCTAGTTAGACCGCACATGGAGTACTGTGTCCAGTTTTGGGCACCGGTGCTCAGGAAGGATATAATGGAACTAGAGAGAGTACAAAGGAGGGCAACAAAATTAATAAAGGGGATGGGAGAACTACAATACCCAGATAGATTAGCGAAATTAGGATTATTTAGTCTAGAAAAAAGACGACTGAGGGGCGATCTAATAACCATGTATAAGTATATAAGGGGACAATACAAATATCTCGCTGAGGATCTGTTTATACCAAGGAAGGTGACGGGCACAAGGGGGCATTCTTTGCGTCTGGAGGAGAGAAGGTTTTTCCACCAACATAGAAGAGGATTCTTTACTGTTAGGGCAGTGAGAATCTGGAATTGCTTGCCTGAGGAGGTGGTGATGGCGAACTCAGTCGAGGGGTTCAAGAGAGGCCTGGATGTCTTCCTGGAGCAGAACAATATTGTATCATACAATTATTAGGTTCTGTAGAAGGACGTAGATCTGGGGATTTATTATGATGGAATATAGGCTGAACTGGATGGACAAATGTCTTTTTTCGGCCTTACTAACTATGTTACTATGTTACTATGTTACTATATATCTTATACTGATACAGTTTTCTCATTACATAGAGTTTATTGCTGAGATGTATATTTTTATGGACTTTCTGCAGCTGTTTCCACATTTCTTTTGCCGTTTCACATTTACATGCATGCACAATCTGATCATCATCTACAGTGCAGACCAAAAGTTTGGACACACCTTTTTATTTAAAGATTTTTCTGTATTTTCATGAATATGAAAATTTTACATTCACAATGAAGGCATCAAAACTATGAATTAACACATGTGGAATTATATACTTAACAAAAAAATGTGAAACAACTGAAATTATGTCTTATATTCTAGGTCCTTCAAAGTAGCCACCTTTTGCTTTGATGACTGTTTTGCACACTCTTGGCATTCTCTTGATGAGCTTCAAGAGGTAGTCACCGGGAATGGTCTTCCAACAATCTTGAAGGCGCTGTTGTGAATTCAGCTTTTGGGCTCCCTCCGGTGGTTGTAGAGGGTAATGCATTTGTGCCTGGACTGCAGGAGTGGACAGGTGTATCTACTAATTGCAAAACTGACTGGGGTATATAGCTTTGCTGGATCCTTTAGTCAGTGCCAGTTGTCCATTGTTCTTGAAGGATTCACTTCCCTGCTGGTCTCTCCAGTTTGCTGTGTTTTTCTACAAAGATAAGTCCTGGCTTTGTTTTTGCTGTCCACCTGCAGTGGACCTTATAGTTCTGTGCATTTTCATGTTTTTGTCTTGTCCAGCTTGGTCTGTGATGGATTTTTTGCAGCCTAGCTATTTCTCTGGAGATGCAGAGATACCCTCCATGTCTTTAGTCAGATGTGGTGATCCGTATTTTCTGCGGTGGATATTTTCTAGTGTTTTTATACTGACTGCATAGTACTCTGTTCTATTCTTTCTTTTTAGCTAGTATGGCCTCCTATGCTAAAATATGATTTCATATCTGCGTATGTTTTTCCCCTCTCCTCTCACAGTCAATATTTGTGGGGGCTATCTATCCTTTGGGGATTTTCTCTGAGGCAAGATAGGTTTCCTGTTTCTGTCTTTAGGGGTAGTTAGATCTTAGGCTGTACCGAGGGGTCTAGGGAGTGTTAGGAACCCCCCACGGCTACTTTTAGTTGTGCTGCTAGGTTCAGGTTTGCGGTCAGTACAGGGACCATCTTCTCCAGAGTACGTCTCATGCTGCTCCAAGGCCACCAGATCATAACAGTACAACTGGCCAACAATGAGTTAATTGCATCTCAGAAGAAGGGTGGAAAGATTTTGAGCCATTCTTTTTCCTTAGCCTGTTTGGTCTGTTCCTCCCTCTTTACCTCTGGGTGGCTACGGAGTCTAGTATTAACATGAATGTTCAGGAGTTAGTTTCTCGGGTGGATCAGCTTGCTGCTAGGGTACAGAGTATTTCAGATTATATTGTTCAAACTCCTGCCTTAGAGCCTAAGATTCCCACTCCTGATTTATTCTTTGGTGACAGATCCAAATTTTTGAGTTTCAAAAATAACTGTAAACTGTTTTTTTGCATTAAGACCCCGGTCTTCTGGTGATCCTATTCAGCAGGTTAAAATCATCATATCTCTGCTGCGTGGTGACCCACTGGATTGGGCATTTTCCCTGGAATCTGGCAATCCTGCTTTGCTTAATGTTGATTCGTTCTTTCAGGCATTGGGGTTGTTGTATGATGAGCCTAATTCTGTGGATCAGGCTGAGAAAATCTTGTTAGCCCTGTGTCAAGGTCAAGAAGCGGCAGAATTGTATTGCCAGAAATTTAGAAAATGGTCTGTACTGACTAAATGGAATGAGGATGCCTTGGCGGCAATTTTCAGAAAGGGTCTTTCTGAATCCGTTAAAGATGTTATGGTGGGGTTCCCCATGCCTGCTGGTCTGAGTGATTCTATGTCTCTGGCCATTCAGATTGATCAGCGCTTGCGCGAGCGCAGAACTGTGCACACTGTGGCGTTGTCCTCTGAGCGGAGCCCTGAGCCTATGCAGTGTGATAGGATTTTGTCTAGAGCTGAACGTCAAACATTCAGGCGTCAGAATAAGTTGTGTTTTTACTGCGGCGATTCTGCTCATGTTATTTCTGATTGCCCTAAGCGTACTAAGAGAATTGCTAATTCTGTTGCCATCGCTACTATACAACCTAAATTTCTGTTATCTGTGACCTTGATCTGCTCATTATCATCATTTTCTGTCATGGCATTTGTGGATTCAGGCGCCGCTCTGAACTTAATGGACTTAGAATTTGCCAGACGATGTGGTTTTCCCTTGCAGCCTTTGCAGAACCCTATTCCTTTGAGGGGCATTGATGCTACTCCATTGGCTAAAAATAAACCTCAGTTTTGGACACAGCTGACCATGCGCATGGCGCCAGCCCATCAGGAAGATTGTCGTTTTCTGGTGTTGCATAATTTGCATGACGATATTGTGCTGGGTTTTCCATGGTTGCAGCTACATAATCCGGTGTTAGATTGGAAATCCATGTCTGTGACTAGTTGGGGTTGTCAGGGGGTTCATGATCAGGTTCCTTTGATGTCAATCTCCTCTTCCCCCTCTTCCGAAGTTCCTGAGTTTTTGTCTGACTTCCAGGATGTATTCGATGAGCCCAAATCCAGTTCCCTTCCACCGCATAGGGACTGTGATTGTGCTATTGATTTGATTCCAGGTTGTAAGTTCCCTAAGGGCCGACTTTTCAACCTGTCTGTGCCTGAACATACCGCCATGCGGAGCTATATTGATGAGTCTTTGGAGAAAGGGCATATTCAGCCATCTTCTTCACCGTTGGGAGCGGGGTTCTTTTTTGTTGCCAAGAAGGATGGCTCCTTGAGACCCTGTATTGATTATCGCCTCTTGAATAAGATCACGGTTAAATTTCAATACCCCTTGCCTTTGCTTACTGATTTGTTTGCTAGGATTAAGGGGTCTAGCTGGTTTACTAAGATTGACCTTCGAGGGGCATATAATCTTATTCGTATTAAGCAGGGTGACGAATGGAAAACTGCATTTAATATGCCCGAAGGCCATTTTGAATACCTAGTGATGCCATTCGGACTCTCTAATGCCCCATCTGTGTTCCAATCCTTCATGCATGATATCTTTCGGAGTTATCTTGATAAATTCATGGTTGTATATTTGGATGATATTTTGATTTTTTCCAATGATTGGGAGTCTCATGTGAAACAAGTTAGGATGGTATTTCAGATCCTCCGTAATAATGCTTTGTTTGTGAAGGGGTCGAAGTGCCTCTTTGGAGTGCAGAAGGTTTCTTTTTTGGGTTTCATTTTTTCTCCCTCATCTATAGAAATAGATCCGGTTAAGGTTCAGGCCATTCATGATTGGATTCAGCCCACATCTGTGAAGAGCCTTCAGAAATTCTTGGGCTTTGCTAATTTTTATCGTCGTTTCATTGCCAACTTCTCCAGTGTGGTTAAACCTCTAACCGATTTGACCAAGAAAGGCGCTGATGTGACGAATTGGTCCTCCGCGGCTGTTTCTGCCTTTCAGGAGCTTAAACGCCGATTTACTTCTGCCCCTGTGTTGCGTCAGCCAGATGTTTCTCTTCCATTTCAGGTTGAGGTTGACGCGTCTGAGATTGGGGCAGGGGCCGTTTTGTCTCAGAGGAATTCTGATGGTTCCTTGATGAAACCATGTGCCTTCTTTTCTCGGAAGTTTTCGCCTGCAGAACGCAATTATGATGTCGGCAATCGGGAGTTGTTGGCTATGAAGTGGGCATTTGAGGAGTGGCGACATTGGCTTGAGGGGGCCAAGCACCGTATTGTGGTCCTGACCGATCATAAGAATCTGATTTACCTCGAGTCTGCCAAACGGCTGAATCCTAGACAGGCTTGATGGTCCCTGTTTTTCTCCCGTTTTGATTTTGTGGTCTCGTACATTCCTGGTACTAAGAATGTTAAGGCGGATGCCCTCTCTAGGAGTTTTTTTCCTGATTCCCCTGGGGTTCTTGAGCCGGTCGGCATTCTGAAGGAAGGGGTGATTCTTTCTGCCATCTCCCCTGATTTGCGATGGGTTCTTCAGGAATTTCCGGCTGATAAGCTTGACCGCTGTCCTGTGGAGAAACTGTTTGTTCCTGATAGATGGACTAGTAAAGTGATTTCTGAGGTCCATTGTTATGTGTTGGCTGGCCATCCTGGGATTTTTGGTACCAGAGATTTGGTTGGTAGGTCCTTTTGGTGGCCTTCTTTGTCATGGGATGTGCGTTCTTTTGTGCAGTCCTGTGGGATTTGTGCGCGGGCTAAGCCTTGCTGTTCCCGCGCTAGTTGGTTGCTTTTGCCATTGCCGGTCCCTGAGAGACCTTGGATGCATATTTCTATGGATTTTATTTCCGATCTTCCTGTTTCCCAAAGAATGTCGGTTATCTGGGTTGTCTGTGACCGATTTTCTAAGATGGTTTATTTGGTGCCTTTGCCTAAATTGCCTTCTTCTTCTGATTTGGTTCCGTTGTTTTTTCAGCATGTGGTACGTTTGCATGGTATTCTGGAGAATATTGTGTCCGACAGAGGTTCCCAGTTTGTTTCTAGGTTTTGGCGGGCCTTTTGTGCCAAGCTGGGCATTGATTTGTCTTTTTCCTCTGCATTTCATCCTCAGACAAATGGCCAGACTGAGCGAACTAATCAGACCTTGGAGACCTATTTGAGATGCTTTGTGTCTGCTGATCAGGATGATTGGGTGGCTTTTTTGCCATTGGCCGAGTTTGCCCTTAATAATCGGGCTAGTTCGGCTACTTTGGTTTCGC
The DNA here is from genome assembly GCF_032444005.1 of Ranitomeya imitator. NCBI lineage: Eukaryota > Metazoa > Chordata > Amphibia > Anura > Dendrobatidae > Ranitomeya > Ranitomeya imitator. The sequence goes on from NC_091283.1 coordinate 489,180,624, forward strand.
CTTTTTTTTGTAATTTTGGTTTTCATCCTCGTTTTTCTTCTGGGCAGGCTGAGCCTTCTGACCTTCCTGGTGTGGATTCTGTGGTCGACAGGTTGCAGCAGATTTGGGCTTGTGTGGTGGACAATTTGGTGCTGTCTCAGGAGGAGGCTCAGCGTTTTGCTAACCGTCGTCGGTGTGTTGGTTCCCAACTTCGGGTTGGTGATCTGGTTTGGTTGTCTTCCCGTCATGTTCCTATGAAGGTTTCTTCCCCTAAGTTTAAGCCTCGATTTATTGGTCCTTATAGAATTTCTGAGATTATTAATCCGGTGTCCTTTCGCCTGGCGCTTCCAGCCTCTTTTGCTATTCATAATGTCTTCCATAGACCTTTGTTGCGGAAATATGTGGAGCCCGTTGTTCCCTCTGTTGATCCTCCGGCCCCTGTATTGGTCGATGGGGAGTTGGAATATGTTGTTGAGAAGATTTTGGATTCCCGTTTTTCGAGGCGGAAGCTTCAGTACCTTGTCAAGTGGAAGGGTTATGGCCAGGAGGATAATTCTTGGGTTTCTGCTTCTGAGGGCCATGCCGTTGATTTGGTTCGTGCCTTTCATCGGGCTCATCCTGATCGGCCTGGGGGCTCTGGTGAGGGTTCGGTGACCCCTCCTCAAGGGGGGGGGTACAGTTGTGAATTCAGCTTTTGGGCTCCCTCCGGTGGTTGTAGAGGGTAATGCAGTTGTGCCTGGACTGCAGGAGTGGACAGGTGTATCTACTAATTGCAAAACTGACTGGGGTATATAGCTTTGCTGGATCCTTTAGTCAGTGCCAGTTGTCCATTGTTCTTGAAGGATTCACTTCCCTGCTGGTCTCTCCAGTTTGCTGTGTTTTTCTACAAAGATAAGTCCTGGCTTTGTTTTTGCTGTCCACCTGCAGTGGACCTTATAGTTCTGTGCATTTTCATGTTTTTGTCTTGTCCAGCTTGTTCTGTGAAGGATTTTTTGCAGCCTAGCTATTTCTCTGGAGATGCAGAGATACCCTCCATGTCTTTAGTCAGATGTGGTGATCCGTATTTTCTGCGGTGGATATTTTCTAGTGTTTTTATACTGACCGCATAGTACTCTGTCCTATTCTTTCTTTTTAGCTAGTATGGCCTCCTATGCTAAAATCTGATTTCATATCTGCGTATGTTTTTTCCCTCTCCTCTCACAGTCAATATTTGTGGGGGCTATCTATCCTTTGGGGATTTTCCCTGAGGCAAGATAGGTTTCCTGTTTCTGTCTTTAGGGGTAGTTAGATCTTAGGCTGTACCGAGGGGTCTAGGGAGTGTTAGGTACCCCCCACGGCTACTTTTAGTTGCGCTGCTAGGTTCAGAGTTGCGGTCAGTACAGGGACCACCTTCTCCAGAGTACATCTCATGCTGCTCCAAGGCCACCAGACCATAACAAGGTGCTCCCAGAGATGCTTAGCACTTGTTGGCCCTTTTGCCTTCACTCTGCGGTCCAGCTCACCACAAACCATCTCGATTGGGTCTGGTCTGATGACTGTGGAGGCCAGGTCATCTGGTGTCACACCCCATCACTCTCCTTCTTGGTCAAATAGAGCTTACACAGCCTGGAGGTGTGTTTGGGGTCATTGTCCTGTTGAAAAATAAATGATGGTCCAACTAAACGCAAACCGGATGGAATAGTATGCCTTCAATTTTGAATAAATCCCCAACAGTGTCACCAGCAAAGCAACCCCACACTATCACACCTCCTCCTCCTTGCTTCACAGTGGGAACCAGGCATGTAGAGTCCATCCATTCACCTTTTCTGTGTTGCACAAAGGCGCGGTGGTTGGAACCAAAGATCTCAAATTTGGACTCATCAGACCAAAGCACAGATTTACACTGGTCTAATGTCCATTCCTTGTGTTCTTTAGCCCAAACAAGTCTCTTCTGCTTGTTGCCTGTCCTTAGCAATGGCTTCCTAGCAGCTATTTTACCATGAAGGCCTGCTGCACAAAGTCTCCTCTTAACAGTTGTTGTAGAGATGTGTCTGCTGCTAGAACTCTGTGTGGCATTGACCTGGTCTCTAATCTGAGCTGCTGTTAACCTGCGATTTCTGAGGCTGGTGACTCGGATAAACTTATCCTCAGAAGCAGAGGTGACTCTTGGTCTTCCCTTCCTGGGGTGGTCCTCATGTGAGCCAGTTTTTTTGTAGCACTTGATGGTTTTTGCCACTGCACTTGGGGACACTTTCAAAGTTTTCCCAATTTTTCGGACTGACTGACCTTCGTTTCTTAAAGTAATGATGGCCACTCGTTTTTCTTTACATAGCTGCTTTTTTCTTGCCATAATACAAATTCTAACAGTCTATTTAGTAGGACTATTAGCTGTGTAGCCACCAGACTTCTGCACAACACAACTGATGGTCCCAACCCCATTTATAAGGAAAGAAATCCCACTTATTAAACCTGACAGGGCACATCTGTGAAGTGAAAACCATTTCCGGTGACTACCTCTTGAAGCTCATCAAGAGAATGCCAAGAGTGTGCAAAACAGTCATCAAAGCAAAAGGTGGCTACTTTGAAGAACCTAGAATATAAGACATAATTTCAGTTGTTTCACACTTTTTTGTTAAGTATATAATTCCACATGTGTTAATTCATAGTTTTGATGCCTTCAGTGTGAATGTACAATTTTCATAGTCATGAAAATACAGAAAAATCTTTAAATGAGCAAGTGTGTCCAAACTTTTGGCCTGTACTGTATTCTTAGAGAGATGGTGCTTTGTGATCCTTCTCTACCTAGTCTTCTGGTTGTGGGTCAGGTATAGACTCCTATGTGTGTTTCCACATACCTTCTCTTATCAGCAGCTTCTTTACGTTGAATTTCCAGTATTGGTAGTTATGGTTAGTCAGATTAGGTAATGTGAACTTCACAGAGTTGCTGCTGTCGGCCATCTTTGCTTCTTCTTAGTAAACTTTTGTTTTCTCTCCACCTGTTTTGTAATTCCATAACCTGTTGGCAGCAGATTAATCTCTGTACTGTCCAGCAGTTCAACAGGGAATATATATTTATTCAGGAACAAAGATAACACAGCTTGCAACTGGTATTTCTTATAGCTTAGGATCTCATCATCTTGTCTGCCAGCTTGCAGAGTGCAAGTAAAAGTGCTCTAGCTACAGACACACAGTGAATGGGAACTTCCTGTTTTTTCATTTTTTTAATAATGTATTACTAGCAATAAAACACTATTGCTGGAGACAGAAACTCATGCACTGTAAAACAGTAGTAAATAGTAGTTGTTGCAATGTATACAATAATAAGAATTATTCCAACAAAGTAACAAGCATATTTCATGTTTCCTGTCCTAAAAAGTATGAAATCTTCGGATTAGTCAGAGTGATATTTTTACTGCGTTTCTGATAGTTATCTCTATAAATTTTACATAAATATCATATATAGTTCTACTAGATACATCACGTGGGAAAGATTAGACTGAAATCAAATTTTATGGGATGGGATTCTGTATAAATCACATATCATCATTGCTTTCATGTACAGTATCGCATTTCGATCTCTCTGCCATCCATTATGTACTTAATCACCCGACCCTACCTAGTTATGGCATCACTTATCTAATTTGGTATCCTACTACTGCTAATGTTTACCGTATATACTCGAGTATAAGCCGAGATTTTCAGCCCAAATTTTTGGGCTGAAAGTGCCCCCCTCGGCTTATACTCGAGTCACGGTAGCGGTGGGGTCGGCGGGTGAGGGGGTGAGGGCGCTGAGGTATACTTACCTAGTCCCAGCGATCCTCGCGCTGTCCCTGCCGTCCCACGGGCTTCGGCGCTGCAGTTTCTTCCTCTCTTCAGCAGTCACGTGGGACCGCTCATTACAGAAATGAATAAGCGGCTCCACCTCCCATAGGGGCGGAGCCGCTTATTCATTTCTCTAATCAGCGGTGCCGGTGACCGCTGATAGAGAAAGAAGCTGCGGCACCGAAGACAGGAGGGGACAGCGCGAGGATCGCCAGGACTAGGTAAGTATAGCATATTCACCTGTCCGCGTTCCAGCCGCCGGGCGCCGATCCATCTTCCCGGCGCCTCCATCTTCCCGGCGTCTCTGCTCTCTGACTGTTCAGGCAGAGGGCGCGATGACGCATACAGTGTGCGCGGCGCCCTCTGTCTGATCAGTCAGAGCAGAGACGCCGGGAAGATGGAGGCGCCGGAACGAGACGCCGGGAGCTGCAATCAAGGGAGGTGAGTATGTGTTTTTTTTTCTTTATTGCGGCAGCGGCGGCACAAATTTATGTGGAACATCTATGGGGCACAATGAACGGTGCAGAGCACCGTATATGGCACAGCACAGCTATGGGGCACAGTGAACGGTGCAGAGCACCGTATATGGCACAGCACAGCTATGGGGCACAGTGAACGGTGCAGAGCACCGTATATGGCACAGCACAGCTATGTATGGGGCACAGTGAACGGTGCAGAGCACCGTATATGGCACAGCACAGCTATGTATGGGGCACAGTGAACGGTGCAGAGCACCGTATATGGCACAGCACAGCTATGTATGGGGCACAGTGAACGGTGCAGAGCACCGTATATGGCACAGCACAGCTATGGGGCACAGTGAACGGTGCAGAGCACCGTATATGGCACAGCTATGGGGCACAGTGAACGGTGCAGAGCACCGTATATGGCACATCTATGGGGCACAATGAACGGTGCAGAGCACTGTATATGGCACATCTATGGGGCACAGTGAACGGTGCAGAGCACCGTATATGGCACATCTATGGGGCACAGTGAACGGTGCAGAGCACCGTATATGGCACATCTATGGGGCACAATGAACGGTGCAGAGCACTGTATATGGCACAGCTATGGGGCACAATGAACGGTGCAGAGCACCGTATATGGCACATCTATGGGGCACAGTGAACGGTGCAGAGCACCGTATATGGCACATCTATGGGGCACAGTGAACGGTGCAGGGCACCGTATATGGCACAGCTATGGGGCACAGTGAACGGTGCAGAGCACCGTATATGGCACAGCTATGGGGCACAGTGAACGGTGCAGAGCACCGTATATGGCACAGCTATGGGGCACAGTGAACGGTGCAGAGCACCGTATATGGCACAGCTATGGGGCACAGTGAACGGTGCAGAGCACCGTATATGGCACATCTATGGGGCACAATGAACGGTGCAGAGCACCGTATATGGCACAGCTAGGGGGCACAATGAACGGTGCAGAGCACCGTATATGGCACAGCTAGGGGGCACAATGAACGGTGCAGAGCACTATATGGTTCACACCTATGGGGAAATATGAACGGTGCAGAGCACTATATGGCACAGCTATGGGGAAATAATGATCTATTTTTATTTTTGAAATTCACCGGTAAATGCTGCATTTCCACCCTAGGCTTATACTCGAGTCAATAAGTTTTCCCAGTTTTTTGTGGCAAAATTAGGGGGGTCGGCTTATACTCGGGTCGGCTTATACTCGAGTATATACGGTACTCAGCCCTTCTCGGTACAATCAAAATTTGTCATCTTTAATAGTATGCTTCACCCCTCCAATTTCCTTAAATCATCCGTGCATTATATCGTCTCTGAGCGATCCGCGTTCAGCTGTGTGAGCTTACACGGTATTGATGTGGTCAATGACTTCACCATTACCGACTTCAACACATGGCTGCGTGTCTTATACATTGAGATATGGGGAGATAAATCCCTGCTGATAGTCGGACACAGATGTTTATTGGATGAGATGGGTTATTATATTCAAACATATGACGGATAACCAGGCTGATAAATACATTATGATCTGCCAGGATCTAATACTGTATCTGCATATATACATTATTCACACGCAGCTGTGGGGACTCTTGGTGACTAGCGTCTCTGTGCCGAGTCAACATACATTTCTTGCCAAGGTGCGAGAGGATCACGCAGGGGAGTAACTCCAACGGTTGGAGATTGTACAGTGTTGCACTCAGAATACAATCTGCCCGCCATATGTGCAGCAGAAGCTGAAATTCTGGAACGGAAGGGAATAAGGAGAGATTACAAGCTCCACATCACATATAGAAACAAGGCTTACAAAAATAGCGGTGTTGTGCATATCAGCAAGTCAGGTCCTAGCAAGTGGGTCATGTATTGCCATGAGTAACACTACATAGTTCTGTTGTCATTGGCAACATTTTTAATTATATTTTATAAATTCACAAGAACTAAGCAAATCACAACCTTTTTCTGCCATTGTACAAAAAATTGTGTATATAAGGAATATCCTCTGTCATACTGGCAATTATTGGATATGGATACATTACGTGTACACCAGCAGCCAGTGGTGGACACAAAGGGAAGAGGCCCCCTGTGCAATAGCAGTTTTTGTGTCCTATTTACTGATTTGAAGGTGAAAGTCGGTCCTTTTACCTCTTAGAGCAATGTGCATCTGCACACATTACACCAATGATATGTCAATCTAGGAGCATTTTCCAGCATGCATACTTAACATGCACACTGTACCTGGTGTGAATTTAACCTATAGGTTTAGTTACAGGAAAGAAATATATCTTGGTACCGTGTTAGCCAGTAGATAGAAAAATATTTAGAAAAATATAAATGTCCAACTGGAGGTCTGTATGTGGGGGAGACAGGGCAGAAGCTGAGAACAAGAATGAACTCTCATCGCCATACAATAAGAGAAAAAAGAATGGATCTACCTGTGGCAATACATTTCTGTCTCCCTGATCATAACATTATGGACATGAAATTACTTGTTTTAAAAGGTAGCTTCAAATCTCAGAGAGACAGAAGAGTCTGGGAATATAAACTGATGACGACCTTTGACACTCTAACTGCAGGAATGAATGTGTCGGACGGATTTATGTCTGTTTACATCAACTAAGGAACTTGCCCCTCAGACCATGTGGGGTCATCACAACAGAGACCCTAATCAGAGGACAATAAAACAATCCTTATCTAAGAACTGGCCCAATATTTATGGACATACAGTGGGGCAAAAAAGTATTTAGTCAGTCACCAATAGTGCAAGTTCCACCACTTAAAAAGATGAGAGGCGTCTGTAATTTACATCATAGGTAGACCTCAACTATGGGAGACAAACTGAGAAAAAAAATTCCAGAAAATCACATTGTCTGTTTTTTTAACAATTTATTTGCATATTATGGTGGAAAATAAGTATTTGGTCAGAAACAAAATTTAATCTCAATACTTTGTAATATATCCTTTGTTGGCAATGACAGAGGTCAAACATTTTCTGTAAGTCTTCACAAGGTTGCCACACACTGTTGTTGGTATGTTGGCCCATTCCTCCATGCAGATCTCCTCTAGAGCAGTGATGTTTTTGGCTTTTCGCTTGGCAACACGGACTTTTAACTCCCTCCAAAGGTTTTCTATAGGGTTGAGATCTGGAGACTGGCTAGGCCACTCCAGGACCTTGAAATGCTTCTTACGAAGCCACTCCTTCATTGCCCTGGCGGTGTGCTTTGGATCATTGTCATGTTGAAAGACCCAGCCACGTTTCATCTTCAATGCCCTTGCTGATGGAAGGAGGTTTGCACTCAAAATCTCACGATACATGGCCCCATTCATTCTTTCATGTACCCGGATCAGTCGTCCTGGCCCCTTTGCAGAGAAACAGCCCCAAAGCATGATGTTTCCACCACCATGCTTTACAGTAGGTATGGTGTTTGATGGATGCAACTCAGTATTCTTTTTCCTCCAAACACGACAAGTTGTGTTTCTACCAAACAGTTCCAGTTTGGTTTCATCAGACCATAGGACATTCTCCCAAAACTCCTCTGGATCATCCAAATGCTCTCTAGCAAACTTCAGACGGGCCCGGACATGTACTGGCTTAAGCAGTGGGACACGTCTGGCACTGCAGGATCTGAGTCCATGGTGGCGTAGTGTGTTACTTATGGTAGGCCTTGTTACATTGGTCCCAGCTCTCTGCAGTTCATTCACTAGGTCCCCCCGCGTGGTTCTGGGATTTTTGCTCACCGTTCTTGTGATCATTCTGACCCCACGGGGTGGGATTTTGCGTGGAGCCCAAAATCGAGGGAGAATATCAGTGGTCTTGTATGTCTTCCATTTTCTAATTATTGCTCCCACTGTTGATTTCTTCACTCCAAGCTGGTTGGCTATTGCAGATTCAGTCTTCCCAGCCTGGTGCAGGGCTACAATTTTGTTTCTGGTGTCCTTTGACAGCTCTTTGGTCTTCACCATAGTGGAGTTTGGAGTCAGACTGTTTGAGGGTGTGCACAGGTGTCTTTTTATACTGATAACAAGTTTAAACAGGTGCCATTACTACAGGTAATGAGTGGAGGAAAGAGGAGACTCTTAAAGAAGAAGTTACAGGTCTGTGAGAGCCAGAAATCTTGATTGTTTGTTTCTGACCAAATACTTATTTTCCACCATAATATGCAAATAAATTGTTAAAAAAACAGACAATGTGATTTTCTGGATTTTTTTTTCTCAGTTTGTCTCCCATAGTTGAGGTCTACCTATGATGTAAATTACAGACGCCTCTCATCTTTTTAAGTGGTGGAACTTGCACTATTGCTGACTGACTAAATACTTTTTTGCCCCACTGTAACTGTTTATCACCCATGGCAATTCTGCTTCATGTCACCTGTCTTACCATGGTTTTTCCCTTTCTTTTCCTTTTTTTTTTCTATGCTATGTTGTGCATAAATATGTGATTCTTCAGAATTTGTTTTAGTCTTTGCCTGATGAAGGGACCTGTGTAGTCTCGAAAGCTTGCAATTTGTTACCATCTTTTCAGTTAGCCATTAAAAGGTATCAACACTGAGGACTCTCAATTCTAAATATTTACTATAGGTTTATTCACACATGTGTTACGGCTCCCATTCAGAAAGGAAGCCACTACGCTATTCTGAATCTCGCATATTGCAGATCTCAACTGTCTCGCAAGACTAATTTGGCTTATAATGGGGCCTGCTGGGGTTCCATTGTGTTTTCCATCATTTTGCATAGCACTAAACTAACTCTACAATTATCTGCATACTCCATGCTTGCAAATGTTTGCCTATACATTCCACCCCTTAATATATAGGTCATGAATAGTGATGATCAAGCACTAAAATGCTCAAGTACTCAGTACTTGAATTTTTTAAATAATGCTTATTATTGCAACTATTTACTGTTTATTAGTGCATTAGTTTCTGTTTCCAGCAGTATTGTTACATTGCCAATAATAAAATTTTTTAAAAAACAGGATGTTCCTGATCACTGTATGTGTTGCTGGAGAGACAAGGTGTTAAGATCCCAAGCTATTAGAAATAGTTGTAAGCTGTGTTATCGTTGTTCCTGAATAAATATTTATCCACTATTGAATGGCTGTACAGTACAGAGATTAATCAGCTGCCAAAAGTTTATGAGGAGAGAGACACAGGAACCCAGAATTCAGAGGAAATAGGAGATGGTTACATTAATTGTCAAATCTCCGCAACACAAAGCAGAAAGATCGCAACAAAGGATGTGCTCTATGTCCCTAGTCTTGAAAGCAATTTGTTATCTGTGAAGAAACTCACAAGACAAGGAAATTAAGTTACATTTAAAGATGATAGTTGTATCATCTCAATATTACGTCACCGACTAGCAGAAAGAAAAATCAAAGATGAGTTGGACCAGCTCAAATGTAAAGCCTGTGTATACAAAACTAAACATGAACAGCACAATAATTGTATCCATTTATGGAATAGCTAGTTAAAAAACAACTTGCTGATGGTGTTATCTGTCTAGTCAGGCAATGAAATGTACTAGCTGTCTTAAAAGGGAAAATGCCAAGAAAATCCTTTCCAAAGAATAGTACTGAAAATCAGAACAGCTTCTGGATTTAATACACACAGATGTTTGTGGTCCAATGAGTACTCAAACTCCTGGAAATCATAGATATTTTCTCACATTTATCAATGATTATTTAAAATATACAGTTGTCTGTCTGCTTCACAGCAAAGATGAAGTTCCAAAGAAAGCAGCAAGAGCATGGAACGCCAAAATGAACAAAGTCTTATTGGAAGAAGGATTTAAAAGAGGTCAAGCAGATACATGTTTATGCACAAAATATACAGATGGACAGTTGATGTATATTATCTTATATGTGGACGATGTGATTATGGTTCATCAAGAGGAAAGAGAAATTGGATGACTAGATGAATAGAATTCTTAGTCAGCATTTTGAAACCAAAGACCTTGGAAATGTGACAAATTATTTAGCAATCCAGGTAAAATGAGAAGAAGATGGAAACTTTCTTCTAAATAAAAGTACAAAAATCAGCTCAATTTTGAATCAGTTTGGAAGCCAAAGGTATATCAACCCCAATGGAACCATCCTACCTAAAGTTGGAGGAAACTGATCTGTTACCTAACAATAAAAAATACAGACAGGCAGTAGGGGCACTTGTTTACATAGCACCTATGACTTGTCTGGATAATGCGGCAAAATTTCAATTCTCTGCAGATATGTGGAAAAAACATACCAAGAGAACTGGAATGCCGTTAAGAGAGTGCTTCAATATTTGAAAGAGACTCAAGACATACATTTAAGGATATCTGCAACAAGAGATCTAAAACTCGGACTGAAAAAGCTTAGAGGATCTACCTGACCTGTTGAGCTTAACACCAGTTTCAGTGCTGGGTCTTGCTCCCTTCCCCTATGGCCAGCTCACTCTGTACTACTCCATACTGGGTTACTGTAGTATTTTATTTACTTCACTGATATTATTATTTACCATTAATTTCCACAAAGCTTTACCGATATCATCATTACTGTCACCATTGGGGCTCACAATGTAAATTCACTTTCAGTATGTCTTCAGAGTGTGGGAGAAAACCTGAGTATCCAGGAGAAACCCAAGCAAACATGGGGAGTACAGGAGAACATACAAACACCTTGCAGATGTTGTCCTTGATGGAATTTGAGCTCAGGACCCAAGCGCTGTAAAGCTGCAATGCTAACCACTGAACCACCTTGCTGCTCATATTCCAGCAAACACATGGTATCATGGCAAATGCATCTGATACCATCACTCAAGGTTCTTTAAAGCCAGTTGGGCTCATATGTGCTGCCTGAGCATTCAGTAAGGAATTCTCCCAGTCACTACATGTTATACAAGAATTGAACTCATCATTCACTTCACGTAGCTTCAGCCGGGTGTGTAATCATCTCCCCAGCTAATTCCTCCTGGTCATTTATAGAACTGTATCAGAGTATGGAGGAGTTACACTTTAGCAAAGGAGATAAAAAATAAGCAAAGGCTTAAATGGAGAAAAACAATGGGGGAGCAAAGCACTAGGCCAGTATTATATGTAAGAGTGTGACAGGGATGGTCATAGCCTTTCCCTTATTAAGAAAACGGTTATGTCCTGTGTATTGAAAAATGTGTGCATAGAACTTTATAGGCACCAATGCTAATGTATTGTAATGTAATTGGGATAATATGTGCAATTTCATAGAGTTTTCTAAGTACGGTACTTAGTTATGTGGATCTCTCTAATGTGTTTTTGGTGAATGCATGATGTATATTATGTAAAACATTTAGGGAAAGATTAGGGATAAGCTACGTTATAGTATAGGATATATAGGATATGGCGTTAGTATCAGATATAAGCTAGGCAAAGCGCAGTTGTTGGCACAATAGATTCAGGAAGTAGGAAATAAGTACACAGGTTTAGGAACAGTGAAAGGATTGGAACCAGCCCAGCCAATGGGGGGGGGGGGGGGCAAAGTTATTATAAGGGCAGAACTTCTTGATTAGTGAGAATGAAATATTAGATTTAGAGGAGAGATAGCAGCAGTTCGAGGCCAGAGGGCTGGAGGGCAAGAAGAGCATGGGCTGTTTAGCAGCATGATAACGACAGCCACAAACTTCCTGGAATATCTAAGGCCTACAGCCCATTAGAGGCACTGAGAAGCATGCCTCATTATCTTCCTATGAGTGGAAGATGGATGGGGAATCGCATACGGAAGTTGGGATGGGACTGATGGAAGCTGCGAAGAAAAACGGAGTATCCCAGGGGCCAGAGATGCCAGTGAGGAAAGGGCTAGTTCAGGCGAGAGAACAGCGGATATAAAAACACAAAAGACTTTGAGAACAGAAACGACTGCACACAATACTGCGTGTTTTATTATGTTGGAAATGGACAGTTAAGTAAACTTCACTTTTATAAAACGAATTGGGTGTCCCCTGTTGTGTGTACAGCGGTTCCTGAAGCTAAAGAATCAAAGACAGCAGAGGCCTGCGACCAAAACGTGAGTGTTATGAACCACACGCATGTCATGGGAGAATCGTGAAACTGTTTATTTGCGGGGTGCCAGGGTGTGAGAGAACAGAAGCCCCTTGCCCATGACTACCGCCCTGTGCACCTTACGTATACAAGAAAAAAGCGAGTCAGATATCTACTTTTATCTGAAGAGGGGACTGTTATTCCCATCCATATATATGGCATTAACAAATGCATGAACCCTGTATGATGAAACAGAGTCCCCATGAACCCATGTTGTGCACATACATGCACATCATGTGCTGCATCCTTATGGCATTGAATTAGGAGTTATTCTCCAGACGCAACGCTTCTAACAGGTCAATAGCTCCATAATGCAGCATCCAATAGATCATTCTGTATGAAGCTGCGTATTTCCAGTCACTTGTTTAAATTAGTCCCATGTTTAGAAGCAAAAGACAGAATACATATGTTAACATCTGAAGACTTTCACCCACCCAGATAATTTAATATAGGAAAATGAAACTATTGGGGACATTTATAACAGTTAGTGCCCAGATTACAGAACATGAAGGTGGTGAGACCTTTAACCACCAATAAGATATTTATTTTCATTATGCAAACTTCTTTTTTTAGAAAAATGGCTCGAAAAGTTGTTGCTCTGGTTACCACCTGCATTCGAGTGGTTATAAATATCTCCTATGGATTAGCATCTGCTACTTCATCTTTTAAATCCATAAAATCAGAGAAAGAAATGTATAAATATAGCTAAAGATGAAAATTTTGTATTCTACTTTTTAATATTAATCTGAATGTCCACAATTGCCTTACTGAGCGTAATTTTGAAAATCCGAGGTATATAATATCACCTCTTATACTTCTATGGGTGCCATATTACACCTCTATATAATGTGGAGTTTGTATGGAGCTGTATTACGCACATGTATAATTTTTGTAGGACCCTATTTGTGTAGTTCCTAGTGCCCATATATAACAATGTGGGTGAGGCCAGATCAATATTAATACCAAATTTACTGAACTTAAATCTGTCTTTCCTTCAGCGTCCAGCCTTACATTAGGCTATCCATGCATATCTGCCATTATTGGTCCCCATGGCAGTTGTCTTTGTGCTAATTGACCTGCAATACTACTCAGATTATTCATGTGCCCCTGTTTCTCTTGCCATTACACTTCTATATATTACATTTATTTATTCATTTATTATGCTTTGCTTATATAGCGCTATCATATTCTGCAGCACTTTACATAGATTATCATTGCTGTCCCCAATAGGGCTCACAATTTTCCCATCAGTATGTCTTTGGAATGTTGCTAGGGGCCTATTGTGAAGTTGCTCAGGGTCCCCATATTATAAAACCACATAAAAGTTAGAAAACTTTTAAGAGAGATTCATAGGTTTATGCTACCAAAAGGTAGTTGGTGAGTATGGATAAGCTCTGAGTCCTCATGTAAAAATGATTCAGTTTTGTGTCTGGATATGTAGGATATCCTAAGTTCCTCTAAAACATGTACAGACATTGTATGGTTCACTCATATGTTCTATACGGAACAGCCATTTACGTAAGGTTATGTGAAAAGTGCTTATGAGGAGCTGATGTGTGAGATCAGATGGTTACCATATGTACAGCGTGAAAATGAGATAGTTGACGATAAACAGGCCAAGTGTGACAATATACATGAGTATAAATATATATAGAGGCCCTGCAAAACGGAAATATCACTCCCAACTTCCCACAGATCATCAAAGAGCTTACATAGGACAAACAAATACACCTTCCTCCTTGTAGACCCCCCATCTGGGAGTTATTAACCTTTATGAAAGAACAATTGGGCAATGGGGAGCACATGAATGTAAACTTAAGTACATGTAAACATATTGTCCAGACTTCGTAGAGGTTCTGGCGTAACCATGTCTCCACCGGCATCTGTCCTCCGTCACGATCCCATCTCCTCCCCAGTCAATTTGTCACCTTCACACATCTGGTAAGTTTGGCAATGAAGGGGTTGATTGATCCTATAAAACAGTATTTTACTTAAATGAGTCTGCCGGGAATAACATTGAGAACTGAGGAGGAAGTAGGAAGGTTTCATTAGGAACTGGCTTAGGAGCTTGGTGTACCTTGAGCGGTGACAGTGCCAGGAAGTAGATTTCATATAGTGGACCCCATATCTTAAGGGGGTTGTACGGGAACAGAAATCACTGTTGTGTCCCCGGTAATTGGATGTTATGGAGTAAAATGTGTGAAAGGTCCAACATATATGACAACAGCTAAATCATGGTCCTGAAGCTTAGCTCTATATTAAATATCATCTCATTGTTCACTATTACTAATATTATAGATATATTCTGCTTCCTATTAATCTGTATTATCTCATTGACGTTTTTCTCTTATTACTCAATATTTCCTTCTCTTATAACTGAGAGATTTTTAGACTTTACAAATCTTCCATTTCCTCCTGACCAGAACTTGGTTCTATTTTGTAAGTTCAAGGACATGTTCTTAATTATATTCAGAACTCTACTTGAGAGTAAAAGATCTGACAAATCAGTCAAATGACAAAGCTCTGATTCCCACCTATATTGGCTCCATTAAGTGCAGAACTCCTACTTTTCTAGAACTCCCCATAAAGTGCTCCATAAAACATGAAGCTTTAGGGATTTTGTTTCTCCTTGAGGAGCTGCCAGCCGACATAGGGAGGATTATAGTGCAGAAAATGTATGCAAATTAGCTGTTGACCAGGAGGTAAAAAATGGTTGTCGAGTGTCACCTAGTCACTCTGTAAGTCAAAGTTGATGCTTTAAAGATTTCACCAAGATTCAAAGATATCCCTTGTCTCGAGCCTTAGGGAATACCTTCGTGATCGCTGGCAGGCCGGCACTGTACTTGGCTATATTTGGCACACCCATTGAAAATGAATGGAGTGGAAGTGCACATGATTGGCATAGGCTCCATTTATATGTGACTGTTCAGAGCCCCAATCATGACATCAGTGAGGGTCTCTGAGGACAGACCCCCTCAAGATCAGGAAATGATCTCCTAGCAGATGGATAAGGGATATCTTTTAATGTTGTTACAAACCCTTTCCAAATGACTCAGGATATTTAGACAAACCAAAGTAAAGCCTTCTCAAACAAAAATGGAAGTGTTTTTCTTTTTGGCATAAACTCTGGTTTGGCAAATATACTAGTTTTGGCTCTACAACCAAAATCAAACCTACAAAGAAAACTATTTTGACCAGATCTGTTGTGCACTGAAATATTTCTGTTGTGGTTGGGTTACAGTTATATATGCAGCAACAGAAGCAAGAATAGTAGAGGTGTGGGTCTAGAGAGTCAATAGAAACAGGGTGTCTGCAGGATTTATATACTGCTAACCAAATGCACATTTAACATAGTGAAAATTCCAGAGCTCCTTCAAAGAAACTCATAGACAGATACAGATCTCACCTTTTTTTTGGTCCCCCACTTTAACTTCAAAGAACTCCATTGAAAGGAACATCATCCTCTCCCCTCCCATGCAATCTGGAAATATACACACTATATGCAGAAAAATATGTTTCCTATGGTCCACTTGTGTTAGGCTTAGAATCCTGGCCACAAATCACATTCTGCTATATCGAATTTGTCTTCCTTATGCTTTGTGTATACCTAATATATCTCCAGCTTTTAGGATGTTGAATGAATTCCTAATACCAGCTTTACTGAATGAACTGGGAAAAAGGCATCAACCAGCCATGGACCTTGCAAGACCAGCACACTCTTCATCTTATTGAGGTTAACCAATGACTCAAATGAAGGTTACCACCTTCTGAACTATGTGAAATTGTTGTTATTCTGCTCTACTACGGTAGTAATGTGGAGAACAAACTGCTTAAACATTTTTGTATTGTTAGTTTTTTTCATTTTTCTAAGCTTATTTCTATGAGTTTTCTTAGAATTGCTAGGATGGAACTCATTTCTACCTACCTATATCTAATGAAGAATTTCTTTAGACTGTATCGTAGTAACACTTCTCAGTCTATGATGTTCTATGAAGTCATTCAATGCTGTTCTCACAGATGCCAAAGTTTTAAAGTAAGACATTTAACTCAAGGCAGAGAATAGAAGACCTACCAGAAGACAACCCTGTTTGGAGGTGAATATAGTGCCAGTCACTTACCATTAGGATATAGCTCATAGATTTATCACAAATAAACCAGATATGGATGATGATACTTAGAACAATTTCACCTAGTGAGCCCAAGAAAACCGAGTATAATGTTGAGCTTCGTGCATAGAAAATGTGTCTTGTAGAAAAAGTTGCCTTGATGTCAAAAATAGCTATTAGATATCAGCTTCAATTTTCCCAAAGATGCCTAAAGTCCTAAAGGCTGGGTTTAAGACCCAAACGGTGTAAAATTAAAGAACATGGCTATTTTCTCTCAGACCGATGCTACTTTTGACCATAGGTTTTGTCTGATATTACTACTTTGCCCCTTTTAGTTGAATGTGGCTGAGCTGCATTACCAAACTCAACCAATGGACAAGAGTGGCACAGTTTCTGTAAGAAGCAGTAATGATTTTCTTAACTCATTGTACTCTTTTAAGCAATTGTTTGGGGTTTATTTTGTAATACTCTTCGCCCCTTACCTTTCTATTACAACCTGTAAGATCAAACCTAAAAACTAAAGCTACATTCATTTTTTTACAGACTAAGGTGTTTGCCAAGTTTTTATCTTCAGTCAAAGCTCTCGTCTCTCAAGATATTAATAAGTTGTTTCTTAAAGGGCTGCAGCTACTGCACAACACTTCATAAAGTCTTCTGGTAAATTTCTTCTCCAAGTAATGACTTCCCGTGTAAAGCTCTGCAGACCTGTTGGCAGCAGACAGACCTCTAGTCCTAAACACCTCCACCTCCAAAATTCAACCAGAAGCTCTTATAGCTACAGTGTATGTTAGACATTTCTTGGCTTAGACTTCTAATAGACTGTACCTGCCTTAGTCATGTTTATTAAATTCAATGCTGACCTTCATTTTTTTCTGTGAGGAGAAAGGAGTCTTCTCAATACAAGACAACATTTTTATGTACAATGCCTGTAAGGTGTATTAACTGTGCCTTAAGCATAATTTAGGCCCATTCTTCAACATTTGTCCTTCAATAAGATCATAATGATAGCCCATGTAGCTACTATTCTATGGGGCCCTAATGAAGTGATGTCCCAGCCAAGGTTAGTTGCTACTCTTCTATATATATAATTGTCTAAGGGGTACTTGCGTCTGTCTGTCTTTCTGTCTGTTGGCAACTTCCGTCACGGAAATCCCGCGTCGCTGGTTGGTCGCCCCAGCTGCCTGTCATGGCTGCCGCGACCAATCAGCGATGAGCACAGTCCGATTAGTCCCTCCCTACTCCCCTGCAGTCAGTGCCCGGCACCCGCATACTCCCCTCCACTCACCGCTCACACAGGGTTAATGCCAGCGGTAACGGGCTGCGGGTACCGCACTCCGTAACTGCAGCTATTAACCCTGTGTGACCAAGTTTTTACTATTGATGCGTATGCAGCATCAATAGTAAAAAGATCTAATGTTACAAAAAAAAAACATTATTCTTACCCTCCGACGTGGCGCTGTCCTCGGCAGTGCAAGTGGCAGGTTCCAGTGCTAAGGATGCTATGCGAGAAGGACCTGCCATGACGTCACGGTCATGTGACCACGACATCATCACAGGTCCTGCACTCATACCAACCCTGGGACCGGAAGCTGCCACGTGCACCGCACACAGGCGCCAGGACTACAAGAGCCCTTCAGAAGGTGAGTATGTTTATTTTTTATTTTAAGCTTTTTTTAACCTGTTACATACGTGGCTGGGCAATATACTACGTGGCTGGGCAATATACTACGTGACTGGCCAATATACTATGTGACTGGGAAGTATACTACATGTCTGTGCTGTATACTACGTGGCTCTGTGCTGTATACTACGTCGCTGTGCAAAATACTACGTTGCTGGGCAATATACTACGTGGCTGGGCAATATACTACGTCGTTGTGCAATATACTACGTGGCTGGGCAATGTACTACGCTACTAGGCAATATACTACGTGACTGGGCAATATACTACGTGACTGGGCAATATACTACGTGGCTGGGCAATATACTACGTGACTGGGCAATATACTACGTGGCTGGGCAATATACTACGTGGATGGGCATTATACTACGTGGCTGGGCAATATACTACGTCGCTGGGCAATATACTACATAGCTGGGCAATATAGTGTGTGACTGGGCAATATACTACGTGGCTGGGCAATATACTACGTGGCTGGGCAATATACTACATGGGCTGTGCACTATACTACGTGGACATGCATATTCTAGAATACCCAATGCGTTAGAATCAGGCCACCATCTTGTACATAAATAAGTGGTGAGAATTGTCTCAACTGACCCAAAAGGTGTTGAAAGAAGGTATATGAGGAAAACAGGCTCCAAACTCGTCTGTTCCATATTATTTAGGGTGTCACAGAGCCATCCAGCATCAAAGTCTTTGAAACATGGCCATCATCTCTATGGAAGGGATTGGCTAAGACTCTAATATAAATGTGGGAATTTTGTCTATTCCTTTGCAGCAAAAAGATTGGACAGTGGCTGTGAAGACCCCCTTCATACCCCGCAGAGGTATTTTTCAAAAAAATGTTGGGAGAAAATATTTAGTGAAAAAAGTGGCATAGCTCAGATTCTGGTTCAAGTCACCCGAGAAAGTTTTCTCCAGACAGCTTTATACGTCTTCGCTCATTTCTGTAGCAAATATACCAAATGATTATTATTTTTAAAAGTGGAGAAGAGCGGTGAAAATAAACTTAATACCTGTTCTTCTGTGACTGTACCTAACAGACCCCTGCTGCCAGTTTGAAGGACAAGAGAATAAAGATGATTGAAGAAAACAAGGATCCTTTAGGCTCCTTATTAGCGCTTGGAGACACTCGAACATATGCTTAGAGTATAGTTCCCATTTAAAAATCAATACAACTTCACATATTACAGCACTGCCGAGCAAACGGCTGAGTCAATGAAATGCTTGAATGCTTCATTTTACAGCAGAAAAAAAGCAAATCTCAAGACAGCTGAGAAAGATTTTCCCCATAGATTTATATGAAAGAAAAAAATACCCTACTTAAAAAAAAATGTACAAATGTGTCTTTCAACAAGCTTGTTGACTGTTTCCAATTACAACCAGCAGAACTGTGAATTTAGCTCTGAAGTTGAATACATGCTGTAAAATGAGATTATAACTGGGAAAGGAGTGTCTTTGCCAATGTACCCATGACAGTACTGCTTGTACCATCAAAGTGACCTCATGCATCACGGAGGTCAGTGCTACATTCTATGGATTTGTAAGATGACACAGAAAAGAGTCTTATATGTTACTATTTAAATTGTGTGCCCCAATGAGGAAAATCTTGGTAATGTCTGTGAAGCACTGAAGAATATTATGACGCATTCGCGCAATTTTCAATTTAATTCATATGACTCGACTAAAAAATGATTGCTTCTTCTTTACACATTACAGAAGACACAAATTACAGAAAATAACATCAGACACAGGAGGCTCACATGACCTCCACATGACCATGCAGGCTTCCCCAAAATGCCTTGCAGATATTACACGGTAAATCACAGCCATTCAGGAGAGACTATCATAGCCTGTATAAAAGGCTAGGCAGGGAGTGCTGCAGCCAGTGGCGCACCTAGAATCCAAAGGCCCCAGTGCAGCTGCTGGGTTGTTGCCCTCCTATGTCTCCCTCCACATCTCCTGGTGTTCTGCTCTGTCGTATGGTATCTGTTCCATGTTCTGGACATTGTACTGACAGACACAGCTACCCTTCTTTCCACAACTTGCATTGGTGTGTCATTGTGGATGAGCTACACTACTTGAGCAAATTCTGTGGGTTGCTACTGTACCTTATAGGGGTGAGAGTGATTTGTAAGCCCTGAACTGTTTAACAGTAGGGTCAGGGACTGCTGGGATTTAAAAAGAGTAGCTCAAGGTGAGAAAAGGCCTGGAGTAAAGTGACTATAAGTGATCAGGAGAGAGGTGGGTTACAAAGGAATATTTAAAGATAGGGAGAAGGTTTTGGGATTTTCTTACCTGTTAGACAGCAAAAATGCACCCACCCTCCAGCCCCCTTAAAAAAGTTTTTTCTTTGCTTTTCATACTTTTCTTATATGATGGTTGAATTTGGGATATTCTACAGAGAGAAAAGACCAGTTATGGTGCATACAGTACTTACTTTCTGTAGGTAGGGTTCAATAAAGCTGGTATCAAATGTTTGCTGGATGATATCAATAAATAGCTGTGGCCAATCTTTCCACCCAATAGAAGGTATCAAGAGTCTTTATTCAACTAAGGTCCCATAACACATAGGATAATTTGTACTTGAGACGTCAAGCCAAGGAAAGTGGAGTTTTTAATTTTTGTCCATGCAGTGATATATGTTACATGATGATACAGAATCACTACAGACATTTGTGTATAGTCCCTTTCGTCAACCCCCCATGACCTCCAGAAGTCTGCAGCTCCTCTCCAGAGTAAAGTTGGGTAATGTCTGCCTTCCTACAAGACAAAGCAGTGCAATCTAATATATAATTGCCTAGAATACTACTTCCTGCAATTTGTGCCAACTTCCGTGGCTTTGTCCGGAGCTAATGTCCGGAGCTAATGTCCGGAGCTAATGTCCGGAGCTAATGTCCGGAGCTAATGTCCGGAGATTAATTGCCTAGAATACTACTTCCTGCAATTTGTGCCAACTTCCGTGGCTTTGTCCGGAGCTAATGTCCGGAGCTAATGTCCGGAGCTAATGTGCGGAGCTAATGTCCGGAGCTAATGTCCGGAGCTAATGTCCGGAGCTAATGTCCGGAGATAAGTGACGTCAACAGTGTCCAGTGTCTGATTGGTTGCCGCCTGCTGCGAGCGACCAATCAGAAACGTGCCGTACTGTGACACACTCCGCCCGCCATTTTGGTGTGATTTTTGAATTTTTACCTCACAGCAAGTTTCTACTGCGTGGAGGCGGGCCCAGTGACGTTGCTCTTCAAGCTCCTGCCGAATTTCGTCAAAAAAATGATAATACCATTTACCAAAACTATATATATTTAGTTGTGAAGTGGTTCAGTGACATTTTCACACCAATTTTGAACTTTTGTTTGGTGTTTTCTCCATATACTGCCTATTATTTTTGTTCTTTCTTACTATTATTTATTAATTGTATTATTCTTACATTTGAATAAATAAAGTATATATGGATTCTAGACTCCCGATTCTTTAGAATCGGGCTGCCATCTAGTATTTTTATAATTGCTTACCCTGGGGACATGTGCGGCATTATATCATTACTCCTTCCTGCTGGAGACCACCAGAGATTAATGCATTATTAACCCTTTTCCGGCAGAAGACCACTAGACCAGCTGCGTATCAGTCTGTGGCGACATTAACCCCTTCAATCACGACACTCTGGAGGATCGCTGTATGAAACATTTCATACATAGGACTCCCAGACTAACAATACAGTAACCTCTTCCTGCTGCGGCTGACAGAAGGTCAATTTATTACCCCCTTCCTGCTAGATCCCTGAGGATCATTTGTTCATTCGTGACCCCCTGAATTTGGAGTGTGCGCTGCTGGGTAATGTCTGTGCCAGAGGAACCTGGTTTAACCAAAAAAGGCACCAGGCCAAGATCGCAATGAAATTCATATTGTATTTTGCATGATGAATTATCAAAATTTGACTCCAATAGCCCTTAATACTAATGTAGAAGAGCTGAATTTATTAACATTGCTATATTGATAAACCTAAATGATAACTACAGATTGTAGATTTGCAGATTGTGGTAGTACTGACCTTATCATGACAGGAGGTTTACATCTAATTATGAGAAGTGTTTGTGGATTAACTAAGTTCAGTTGCTTGTGAAAACTCAGCTTTCTATGAAATAGCTATGAAACTTCTTTGGGTTAATAAAGGAGAATAGGTTCAGCCTTAGTTGTTTCCTTTTTCTATTGGGTTTTGCAAACTTTTGCACCCTTCCATAGGAATTGCAACTTGCTATTGATCCTCATGATCGATTTTTACCCTCTGTTTTACATTTTGAGGGTTCATGTAGGATTGCAAATAAATTAGTCAACTTAGTAGCTTGTAAATGTTTTTTATAAAAGGGTCTATGACTATGTCCAGTTATAGGGGTGTTTTCCCAGATTTGACGCCTATGACTTTTCAAGCAATCAATGCTATTCTTCAATAGATCCTGTACTTTCATTTACTTTGCTAGGAAAGGAACATACAGTTAGGTCCATATATATTTGGACAGAGACAACATTTTTCTAATTTTGGTTATAGACATTACCACAATGAATTTTAAACAAAACAATTCAGATGCAGTTGAAGTTCAGACTTTCAGCTTTCATTTGAGGGTATCCACATAAAAATTGGATGAAGGGTTTAGGAGTTTCAGCTCCTTAACATGTGCCACCCTGTTTTTAAAGGGACCAAAAGTAATTGGACGGATTAAATAATTTTAAATAAAATGTTCATTTTTAGTACTTGGTTGAAAACCCTTTGTTGGCAATGACTGCCTGAAGTCTTGAACTCATGGACATCACCAGACGCTGTGTTTCCTCCTTTTTGATGCTCTGCCAGGCATTCACTGCGGTGGTTTTCAGTTGCTGTTTGTTTGTGGGCCTTTCTGTCTGAAGTTTAGTCTTTAACAAGTGAAATGCATGCTCAATTGGGTTGAGATCAGGTGACTGTCTTGGCCATTCAAGAATATTCCACTTCTTTGCTTTAATAAACTCCTGGGTTGCTTTGGCTTTATGCTTTGGGTCATTGTCCATCTGTAGTATGAAACGACGACCAATCAGTTTGGCTGCATTTGGCTGTATCTGAGCACACAGTATGTCTCTGAATACCTCAGAATTCATCCGGCTGCTTCTGTCCTGTGTCTCATCATCAATAAACACTAGTGACCCAGTGCCACTGGCAGCCATGCATGCCCAAGCCATCACACTGCCTCATCCGTGTGTTACAGATGATGTGGTATGCTTTGGATCATGAGCTGTACCACGCCTTCGCCATGCTTTTCTCTTTCCATCATTCTGGTAGAGGTTGATCTTGGTTTCATCTGTCCAAAGAATGTTCTTCCAGAACTGTGCTGGCTTTTTTAGATGTTTTTTAGCAAAGTCCAGTCTAGCCTTTTTATTCTTGATGCTTATGAGTGGCTTGCACCGTTCAGTGAACCCTCTGTATTTACTTTCATGCAGTCTTCTCTTTATGGTAGATTTGGATATTGATACGCCTGCCTCCTGGAGAGTGTTGTTCACTTGGTTGGCTGTTGTGAAGGGGTTTCTCTTCACCATGGAGATTATTCTGCAATCATCCACCACTGTTGTCTTCCGTGGGCGCCCAGGTCTTTTCACATTGATGAGTTCACCAGTGCTTTCTTTCTTTCTCAGGATGTACCAAACTATAGATTTTGCCACTCCTAATATTGTAGCAATTTCTCAGATGGGTTTTTTCTGTTTTTGCAGCTTAAGGATGGCTTGTTTCACCTGCATGGAGAGCTCCTTTGACCGCATGTTTACTTCACAGCAAAACCTTCCAAATGCAATCACAACACCTCAAATCAACTCCAGGCCTTTTATCTGCTTAATTGAGAATGAAATAACAAAGGGATTGCCCACACCGGTCCATGAAATAGCCTTGGAGTCAATTGTCCAATTACTTTTGGTTACTTTAAAAACAGGGTGGCAGATGTTAAGGAGCTGAAACTTCTAAACCCTTCATCCAATGTTAATGTGGATACCCTCAAATGAAAGCTGAAAGTCTGAACTTCAACTGCATCTGAATTGTTTTGTTTAAAATTCATTGTGGTAATGTCTATAACCAAAATTAGAAAAATGTTGTCTCTGTCCAAATATATATGGACCTAACTGTATATGTGCGGCCACTTCATCTGTGAAATTGAGACGCCATTCTCTAGATCATGAGTCCCCAACCTGCTGATTGGGAACCACATGTGGCTCGCGGGTCCATGACTTGTGGCTTGCAGCTTGGTGCATTAGCACCAGGTCTTTCAAACAGCTATGTAGAGATGGTGACTTTTGTGAGTAGCCTCACACAGAAGAGCAGATCTGAATGCGCATATACTGGGTAGGTGGAAGGAGGAGAGAAATTAATATAGTAAGCTGGAGATCGGATAATACTGTTAGTTAGAGGCGTCCGTGCAGCTGGATGCAATAGTGTGGTGGAAGTGCTTGATGCGAGAACTCCAAATGGGGAAGACCTGGATGCAAGTATACTGCCTCAATGTGATTTCTGTGGGAGAGATTTGGCTGTAATTATACCACTAAAGGGAGCTCTGTGTGTCACTAGTTTTAGAAAGTCACTGCTGGGGTGGGGGAGGTCTGGATGTGGCTTGCAACCTTCTCTCGGAGCTGTATGTGACTCTCGAGGTGTCATGCTATGAGGCTCTTTGATAAGGGAAAAGGGCCTTAACCTATCCCTAGAACTAGGACCCTAACTATCCCCCTCCCTGGGTACTGTTGAAGGCATAGAGGCCTGGACCTCCAACCTTGATATACTCCTGTTAAACCATAATCTGTCCCCTCCCCCACCTCAGGAGACATTGGACAGAAATGTAAGGTAAACAAGACATAAAGACAAAACTGAGATAACAATAAACCTTTATCTTACAAAAACACAAACCAACAATAGGGAGGAGGATGGGGACTGGCAGGAATAAATTAAATGGGAATAGGCACCAAACACACCACTACTGCAAACTACAGAGTCTCAACCTTCCGCTGACTCGCCAGTATAAGAGCAACTGTGACGTCCTTCCAGGGCCTACTAACCCCACCTTTGGCACAGAGAGAGAGAAGGTAATGACAAGCTTAGAAAGTTCATACTCCATTGAGGTACAAGGTCAGTTGACCGGAGGGTCACATCCTAGCTTCTCCGAACATCTCCACCGAGCCAGGTGGCCGGTGGGTCCCAATCCTCACTTTACCAAATGTATCCATGGGGGTCAGGTGACCGGTGGGTCCAAATCCTGACTACCCCAAACATATCCATGGTTTAGTGATGGTCAATGGAGCAGATCTGAATCCTGTCAGCCAGGGCCGTGGTCCTCTAATCTGGCATCATGTTGAATGTCAAATCTGTGTCCCTCGTAATGGATCCATGATCTGGCAGTTATCTTTAGAGTGTTCCTGTCTGTGGTTTTGTAAGGAGCCTTTGGTTCTTTGGCTCTCTTGGCTGATCTGTTACAGAGGCATATATCCCTTTTGATAGTTTGCAACTGTTGTCCTTCAAGCCGTTATCTGCAGATCAAGGGGAAGGGGTGATGAGGTTAATTTGCATTGTTTGACTATTTAATCAATTCTCATTGTTTTTATGCCTCTGTTTTTACAAGTCAACAAACCACAGGACCCACACATTGGTTATTCAACATATTAAGCAAACATTAATTGTTCAATGACCCTGCATCACTGTCTTGCAAAGATAGCATACAATAAGTTGTAGGACCTTGTATAAGAGGCAAACATTAGCCATTCAAAAATATCAAAAATCAACATTTAAGACTCATATGACAGTGTATGGTTCTTGACCAACTGAAGAACAAACGCATAAATTAAAAAGTCAACATATAGATAACAGTCAATGACTACTGGATAACTGAAAATAGACTTGGGGTTAATTAAGATAAAATGCTGTGTCGTCACATTGCTCTCCCATCTTAATTAGCTAGACGTGATAGGAATCCGATCATCCTTCTCCACTTATTGGGGACAATCCATTAGCATGTCTTTAAGCACAGACAAATGTAGAAGGTCTCACCTTCATGACAACAAAAGTTTGTATCATCCAGTTTCCTCAGAGCATATTCCATGTCTTCCTTGTAAACACACCACACATTATTGACGAGAAACGACTCGTATCCATTCTGCTCACGCATGGTGTCCTCCGCACCCTGTGGTTCCTGGATTAAATCAGATGAAGTATTGGTAACCTGGTGTTCAGTTCCTTTAAGCTGGCACAGCTCCTGTTGTTGCCATTTCTTGTTGCGGTTATACATCCATTCTGGTCCTCTTCCCAAGGCAGAGCTGGTGGGGTTGGACATAGTGGCATCCAAAACCTGCTGTGAATGTCTCATCAATGGTCTGGTGGGTCTGTCTGTCCAGTACTGCACAACCAGGAAGGTATACAGTGTCTGAGAACATCAGTCCCCTGCATTTACCCCGGATACGACAGGCTGAGTAGTATTCCACATGTGTCATCATAGTGTGGAGACACGGGGGGTTGGCGGGTGCTCTAGGCCGCTAGCTGAAACCACATGGAACAGGGCACATCTCACCAGGTAAGAAAGGTGAAGGACCAGTGCCCTAGATCTGCAAAAAACCTTCTGATCTAATGGTGTCATGACTGAGTGACATACCATAAGTAATATAAACTTGTACCATTTAACGTATTATTTTCCAACGGGAGTCAATTCTGTTTTTTTTTAATACTTGAACCATCTGACTCTGTAAGGATTCAGTAAATACAAGGGTTTCCGATATGGGGAAACATTGGAAATGACTGATTTAGCAGGTAACATAGTAACATAGTAACATAGTAACATAGTTAGTAAGGCCGAAAAAAGACATTTGTCCATCCAGTTCAGCCTATATTCCATTATAATAAATACCCAGATCTACGTCCTTCTACAGAACCTAATAATTGTATGATATAGGTAACGTGGTTAATGAAATGGAAATGCTACAAATAGAATGTATTACATGGTTTAGTGGAATAAAATGATTGTGATGAAATAGGGTTTTCTTCCTCCTGCTGAGATATAATTACATAGTGTAGTGGCATGAAGTGGAATGATATCAGCAATGTCATAGCCTATATTGTCTTATATAACTTCAGCGCACAAACTGATTATCTTAGCCAAAACCTCAGTATCTTTGTTCCAAGTGAATTTATACGCTGCTTTTTAATTCATACTAGTTGTGAGTGAGTCTCTGAATGAATTCAGTTTTTAACTCGTTTTTATCCGTAAATGATTTTAATGTGACTTAAACTCGATTGTAATCACGGATAATAAACCAACATTGAATTATATCAAATCACATTGGGATCCTTCCTCAAACCAGAGCGTCATTAGAAACTCACCCACATTTGTATCCATGTAGAGTGTCTTCGGGGCCAGGAAAGTACACTGCCACGCCATCGGATGAGTCGCATGCCGCATGAGGGACGCCGGTGTCTTTGAAAATCATGTCCAGTGTTGTGCTTGTGCAGCATAACCGGCTCAGGTCAGCATAACATTTTTGTTCTTTCACATTTATTGCGCTTAGATAGCGCTCCACTCTTTTCTTCCCTCCCAACTTTCTCACACCCAGGAGATCCTCAAATTCCTCCTAGTTGAGAACCTAATATCACCCCTTTAAAATGGAACTGTCACTTGTAATATATCCTTTTTTTTACCTGATGTTAGTGCTGCTGTTCTGCTGAATCTGGCGTTATTCTTCTTTTGTGCCTGTGCATCTCCATTCCTGAGATGTAGCCCTATCTTCCCTGTATGTAAAAGTCTTTTCTTTTTGGCCAAGTGGGTGGGGCGCACAACTTTTTTCTGTGGAGTCTTCTTGGGAACCACACCCAATTGGTAAGATACTAGATTTATATTAAAGTTAGAAGGGGCCTTATCTCAGGAATGGAGAAGAGCAGGAAGAAAAGAAAACACCAGATTCAGGCTAAGGCTGCGGTCACACATTCAGTATTAGGTCAGTATTTCACATCAGTATTTGTAAGCCAAAACCAGGAGTGGGTGATAAATACAGAAGTGGTGATGTGTTTCTATTATACTTTTCCGCTGATTGTTCCCCTCCTTGTTTTGGCTTACACATACTGAGGTAAAATACTGACCAAATTCTGATAGTGTGACCATATCCTAACAGCTGTATTCATAACAGGTTAAAAAGTATATATTTTCGACAAAGTACAGGCCTATTATAAAATGGATAACTTTGGAGTGGTGCATAGGTAGGCGTTTCACCTAATATCTGACCCACATAAGAACAGTATTGTCAATGACATGACCCACACGCACCAAGTCTAATGCACAACTAAGTGGCACAATGAAGATTAAAGCCAGAGTACTGCCTATCCCAATGGGATTTGGAAAGTGTAAGTCAGTCCACTTCAACTTCTCTGTTGGGGAGGTGGAGCATATGTGTGCGTAATAATACCCTAAAGATAGTAAATTGTGCTTGGACTGGATGAAGACAGAGAAAATGTAGTGGAAGTCTTCAGAGGTCCTGATGTGCAACTGGTCATCTAACCTGGGAATATGTGAAAAAGATTAATTACATGATCTAGTAGCCAGGTCCCTCAGGAAACTTTAGAGGGTTTTCTTGGAGGGGTCCTCAACAACAGGAAATGTATAAATGGCACATGGTAGATGGAGAGACCCTGGTAGCACACAAAGTTACGCCAGCAATATGCTCATTCAACATCTCCATCAACTCAAAAACGAAGATTGCTCTATAATCTTCAGGCCTGTGATTACACAGGACTGAATTGCACGGCCCAATCATAATCATGTTCGGTCTGTTTTAGGAAATGGTTAATGCTGTATTTAACCAAGCAGATGTTTTCTATAAAAAAAAGAACATAAAAGAAAGAGGAAGCATAAAGTGTTGCTGTATAATTCTAACCAGGCACACACCAGTATAATAGAGAGAGACCGCGAATCAGGGAGAAATAAAAAGAACAGATGGGAAAGGATGAGCGCTGATGGAGGGCAGATACAGAGACAGGATGGCAGACTTTAAGGGGTTGTCTGCTTTACGTTGTAAATAAATCCATTAACTGCACTGTCTCCACTCTGATCGCAATGCTTAAAAATATATTCTTGCATTAGAACAAACTTTTACTACAATTTGACCATAACATCTAGCTACAGAGTGGATCGAGAAGAAATTAATACTGCTCTGTAGGGATGTGGACTGTCTTACCTTGTCCCTGCCCCTAAATACAACAATCACGCTGTGGGGTTTTACATGTAATAGTGATGTGCGTCTTATACAATGTGTTATGGCAATGCACAGCATATAAGTCATGTAAAGTGTTAATGTGTAATGTGAATACTGTATAGTGCAGAAGAAGCATAGGACTAGCTTTGAGATAGCATAAGTACGGTTTATATAGTAAGTGGTTTAGCAACAGTATAGGATATAGGATAAGAGCAATAGGTTTAGTCTATAGGATAGGAAATGATAGATCTAGCCCAGTGGGTGGGAACTAGTGTTGATAAAAGGGGAATATAATGATGGTGTGTGGTTAGAGAACTGCAGTGTGCAGGTCCAGTTCAGGTGCAGTGGGCTGTGGAGGTGAAGCTATAGATTGCACAGGAATTAGGCTTATAGTCCGTTGACACTGTTAGAAGGTAAGGCATTGGCGATGACGACACCGCCATTGAAATTCAGTTGGAGGTGCATCTCTTATGCGGGAGACAAGCCAGGAGATGTTATCAGCTTCTCAGTGGTCTGCTGGAGGCCAGGTGGCAAAGGGGGCCTGTGCATCAGGAACCCCCTCCATACTTGAGGAGAAGGAACCCATAAAGAGGAGAAAATGCGAATGCCTGAACTGGGAGAGGGAAGGGGAGTCTACTTTGCTAGCTCAGTAGTGCTTGTTGCACAAAGAAAGCCACTAAAGGAACTGTTCTGCATTCCACAGGGCAGGAGGCCCTGAATGTGATGGGAACCCATGGATGTTGGCCAGGACAGACGAAGTCTGAGTTCCCCCCTCCAGTTTGTTTTACGCAAGGTTGCATACCTCCCTGCCGTATTGAGGGACTGTGAACGACTTAAGGGCATGAAACCCTTTCTACCCTTATGGACTATGCAATTTAAAGAGACTGTTGTTCACAAAAGGGAGGGGGAGAAAACTGACAACTCGAAGATTCGAGCTGGGTCAGGACTGTATGAACTATACCCTTGTTTTAAGTGACTAATGAGGGACTGTATGGCCTGTGATCCTGGACTGCTAGAGCTAATGATGTGTTGGCCTGTGATTACAAAGAACTTGAATACGCAGTGTCAGGATCTACACACTGTTGAGACTGGGGTCATGGCCCATGGAAACAAATGGATGACCCAATGTCCCTACTGGGTTGAAGAAACATGGCTATGTCCATGGACTGTCGAGCAACTGTTATTATGTCTGCCTATGGCCCATTGTTTTATAAATTGTTTTATAGGAAACATGGACATTGGTTCTGCAGTTCTAACCAAGAGGACCATCTAATTAAAGCATTGTGCAGGAGGAGAACTTGGTAAGCACCCAAGGACTACTGGGTGGTTATTATGTTGGCCTACGGGCCCAAGAACTTGAGCTCTTCTGTTCCGGGGTCAGTGCACTCTCTGGCAATGGATACTCTATACTCTGTAAAGAACAGGCTACCAGTTTTATGTGTTTATGTGAATTTTACAGGCTGCATGTTCTCTTACAGGTTACAAGATGGTCGAGGATGACCATGTTCAAAGATGGGAGGAATGTAGGAATGTGGACTGTCTTTCCCTGTCCCTGCCCCTGAAGACAATAATCGCACTGTGTGAATAGTCATGTGGTCTTACATGTAATAGAGATATGTGACTCTATGAGAGTGGAGAGTAGTGAATTTTCATTCTCTTTAGTAGCGGGCACACGTGATCGCCTGGCAGCTACAGGAGGCAGGCGGCTGCAGCGGCTAGCACTGTGCTGCTATTAAAGAAATGATTATTCACTGCTCTCCACACCCA
The DNA here is from genome assembly GCF_032444005.1 of Ranitomeya imitator. NCBI lineage: Eukaryota > Metazoa > Chordata > Amphibia > Anura > Dendrobatidae > Ranitomeya > Ranitomeya imitator. Next base: position 489,211,724 of record NC_091283.1, read on the forward strand.
TAGTCCATCTCACCTCTCAGAGCCAACTTCAGTGCATAAAGGTGGGTGGGACTATGGGCATGGTGAGCAGTGAATACTAGTTTCTCTTTAACAGGAGGCAAAGAAATACTGTGCCCTATCCTACATGTCACCACCTGTGAACTTGAACTGACTATTAAACCTTTGACTGTTGTAAAGAATGTGCTGTCCCCTGTATCGTGTGCAGGGACTCCTGAGGATGGAGGCCTGGATGCAACAGAGGCAGGGTCGGACTGGCCATCTCGCAAATGCGAGAAGGGCCTGTCTGGTCATGAGCTGCCTTGTCTGCTATGTTGTTAACAGAATCTGTGATCTCAAGACACCCATACTGTTAAGAGTTGTGACGGAGCACAAAGCAACTGACTCCATCACTTACCCCAGCAGGCCACGGGTATCATTGGAAATATTGGTCTTGTAGAAAATCTTCCTTTCCTCCATCCACGGTAATATTAGTAATATATCCCATCTGGTTCATGGGGACGGAGACAGCATGGGCCTGTGTGATTTCAAATACCAGAACTGAATTTCAGAATTTCAGCCCCAGTCCGTACCTGAACAGAGGTCTACGGTCAATAAGCGAGTGTTATAAACACCACACCCTACAGCACACTGGGACTAGCACAGTTTTTCTGTGAAGTGCCAGCAGCTCGGTCATAACTGCCGCATTGCAGCACTTTACAGCCCTACAATGTCTATGTGCCCCTGTTTTTATCTCAGGTCAATGTGGCTAGACAAATGCTTTCCCATTATTTACACTGCATTTTAATTTTTGTGTAGGCAATAAATAAAAAACAAAAAATAGATGTACTGTTTTACTGAGGAGGGTGAGGGGGATTAATCTACAATAGGACAATCCCTAATTGTTAGAATGGTTCCTTGGTAATAACTGATCATAAAGTGTGCACCTACTGGGGGACACCAAATGACCTATTGTAATCTGTTCTAAAACCTGAGTTTAAGGGTCAATTTAGATGAGCCGACTGCGGATGTTAAACCAATGAGCAAAATGCAAACCTGTTGGCGGTTGATTAATGTCCCGTTTATAAATGCTCAGGAAAATTCTATGCACATAGAACTATTGTATACGAGAACAATGATAACCCCTTAACCCCTTCATGACCATGGGATTTTTAGTTTTTCCGTGTTCGTTTTTCACTCCCCTCCTTCCCAGAGCCATAACATTTTTATTTTTCCGTCAATTTGGCCATGTGAGGGCTTATTTTTTGCGGGACGAGTTCTACTTTTGAACGACATCATTGGTTTTAGCATGTCGTGTACTAGAAAACGGGACAAAAATTCCAAGTGCGGTGAAATTGCAAAAAAAGTGCAGTCCCACACTTGTTTTTTGTTTGGCTTTTTTGCTAGGTTCACTAAATGCTAAAACTGACTTGACATTATGATTCTCCAGGTCAGTACGAGTTCATAGACACCTAACATGACTAGGTTATTTTTTATCTAAGTGGTGAAAAAAAATTCCAAACTTTGCTAAAAAAAAAAAAAAAATTGAGAAATTTTCCGATACGTGTAGCGTCTCCATTTTTCGTGATCTGGGGTCGGTTGAGGGCTTATTTTTTGCGTGCCGAGATGACGTTTTTAATGATAGCATTTCGGTGCAGATACATTCTTTTGATCGCCCGTTATTGCATTTTAATGCAATGTCGCGGCGACCAAAAAAACGTAATTCTGGTGTTTCGAATTTTTTCCCCGCTACGCTGTTTAGCGATCAGGTTAATGCTTTTTTTAATTGATAGATCGGGCGATTCTGAGCGCGGCAATACCAAATATGTGTAGATTTGATATTTTTTTATTGATTTATTTTGATTGGGGGTAATTTAAACTTTTATATTTTTTTTAATTTTTTTAACATTTTTTTCAACTTTTTTTTTTTACTTTTGCCATGCTTCAATAGCCTCCATGGGAGGCTAGAAGCAGGCACAACGCGATCGCCTCTGCTACATAGCAGCGATCTGCTGATCGCTGCTATGTAGCAGAAATGCAGGTGTGCTGTGAGCGCCGACCACAGGGTGGCGCTCACAGCCACCGGCGATCAGTAACCATAGAGGTCTCAAGGACCTCTATGGTTACAATGGAGACGCATCGCCGACCCCGATCATGTGACAGGGGTCGGCGATGCCGTCATTTCCGGCAGCCCGGCCGGAAGCGGTAGTTAAATGCCGCTGTTTGCGTTTGACAGCGGCATTTAACTAGTTAATAGGTGCGGGCAGATCGCGTTTCTGCCCGCGCCTATTACGGGCACATGTCAGCTGTTCAAAACAGCTGACATGTCCCGGCTTTGATGCGGGCTCACCGCGGAGCCCTGCATCAAAGCAGGGGATCTGACCTTGGACGTACTATCCCGTCCAAGGTCAGATAGGGGTTAAGTACCGCCGATACGCCTTTTCATGGTGGCATTTAAGGGTACTTAAACCACAGCACCGCTTTTTAATGGCGGTGTGGAAAAAGTGTATTTGGGTCGGTTTTTACCGACCCTGGAGTTGCGACCACCGTTATTAACCGTATAACGGCGACCGCAAAAAAAATCCGATTTTCCATTTAATTTCTCTCTCCTCTGGTGTGATCGCACATCAGAGGAGAGAGAAATAGGGTCCCCGACCACCCCCAGTACCTACCGATGTACCTGGGTCCTCCTGCTCACCCCCATGGCTGCCAGCATCTTCTTCCGATAACAAAATGGTGGGTGTTACCGACCCCTGGGTTGCGATCACCGTTATTAACCGTATAACGGCGATGGCAAAAAAATAAATCTGATTTGCCATTTAATTTCTCTCTCCTCTGACATGATCACACATCAAAGGAGAGAGAAATAGGGTCCCCGAACTCCCCTGGTACCTGCCGGTGTCCCTGGGTCCTCCTGCTTCCCTCCACGGCTGCCAGCATCTTCTTCCGGTAAGAAAATGGTGGTCGCATGCGCAGTACGCCCACCAAGATCTTCCGGCCGGCACCCGGCAACAATAGGAGATTTTTCCTATTGGTTCGTTTTGATCACTGTGATAGACCCTATCACAGTGATCAAAATAAAAAAATTGAAAATAAAACCCCCTTTATCACCCCATTAGTTAGGGAACAATAATTAAATAAAAAATATATAAAAATATATATTTATTTCCGTTTTTCCATTAGGGTTAGAGTTGGGCTAAAGTGATTTGGGCTAAAGATGGGTTAGGGTTAGGGCTATTGTTAAGGTTAGGGTTGGGATTAGGGTTAGGGTTGGGATTAGGGTTAGTGGTGTGTTACGGTTAGGGTTGGGGCTAAAGTTAAGGTTAGGGTTGGGGCTAAAGTTAGGGTTAGGGTTAGGATTAGGGCTAGAGTTGGGGTTTTGGTTTGGATTACGTTTACAGTTGGGATTAGGGTTAGGGTAGGGATTAGGGTTAGGGTTGGGATTAGGATTAAGAGTGTGTCAGGGTTAGGTTTGTGGTTAGAGTTATGGTTAGGGGTGTGTTGGGGCTAGGATTGTGGTTAGGGTTGGGATTAGGGTTAGGGGTGTGTTGGGGTTAGGGTTGGAGTTATAATTTGGGGGTTTCCACTGTTTAGGCACATTAGAGGCTCTGCAAACGCGACATAGCATCCGATCTCAATTCCAGCCAATTCTGCGTTGAAAAAGTAAAATGGTGCTCCCTCCCTTTCATGCTCTGCCATTTGCCCAAACAGTGGTTTACCCCCACATATGGAGTATCGGCATACTCAGGACAAATTGGACAACAACTTTTGCAGTCAAATTTCTCCTGTTACACTTGGGGGGTCTAGTTTCCAAAATGGGGTCACTTGTGGGGAATTTCTACTGTTTAGGCACATCAGTGGCTCTGCAAACACAACATGACGCCTGCAGACAATTCCATCAAAGTCTGCATTCCAAAACGTCACTACTTCCCTTCCGAGCCCCAATGTGTGCCCAAACAGTAGTTTTCTCCCACATATGGGGTATCACAGTATTCAGGACAAATTGGACAACAACGTTTGGGGTCCAATGTCTCCTGTTACCCTTGCTCTGTGTTATAAACTTTAGTGAAACACTTGGGGGTTCAAAGTTCTCACAACACAGCTAGATAATTTTCTTGGGGAGTCTAGTTTTCCACTACCCAATACATTTAAAGCCCCTGATAGTGTCATAATAAATTGTAAGATGGGGGAGAATGCTATCAGGGACTTAGCACCCTCATGCACCACTCAATTCATTTTACATCCATATTCAACATCCTCCTCCACCTCTCACTATTCCTAAGTCCCTCTTACTCCCCTCCCAATCCCCCACCATCCTCATTGTCATCTCTCCCATCCACCTCTTTGTTCTATCCCCTACATCACTCATTGTCATCTCCTTCACCCCATCATTGTCCTCTGCCCCACATTCCATTATTGTCCTCTCCCCACGCCCTTCATTGTCCTCTCCCCATCTCCATCATTGTCCTCTTCCCACCTCCATCATTGTCCTCTCCCCAGTGTATTTGGAAAAAAGCATACTTGCTCCCTTCTTCATCGCCGGCAACTTTTTAAATGACACAGGCACGCGCTGCAAGCCGAGCACTCGTGTGTCACTGAGAAATCGCTGGGCAGGAAGCTGAGGTCGTGTTCTTACAGCTCTGCTGCCATTTTCTTCTCTAGGCAGCACAACTGCAGGATCACCCAGCACGCTGCACATGATGAGGGGAATCTGGCCATGGGCTCCACGGAGCCTTGGCCACCAAGCAACAGGCCAGACTGCCCTAAATATTATCACCCTGCAAGGGTTCCCCTCCACCTCTGGCCTCTGATGCAACTGCACCGGCCATATGTCCGCCCATGACTACATTTAGATATTTTTTTTATGTTTTGGCACTTTTACTCAATAAAAACCATTTTATGGTAAAAAGAATTATCTTTGCATCGCTTTATTCTGAGAGTTATACCTTTTTTATTTTTCCACTGATCTGTTTGATGGCTTGTTTTTTGCAGGACAAGATTATATTTTCAGCTGTACCATTTTTACATACATTTGTCTTTTTGATCATTTTTTATTCCACTTTTTGTTTGGCATTATAATGAAAAACATGTTTTTTTATTTTTTTTACATTGTTTTTATGGTGCGTTTTTAACTAGTGTGACAGTTTTAAAGAATGGGCCTTTTAAGACACAGCGATACAAAATATATGTACCTTTGGGTTTTTTAACATAAAAATAGGTATTTATTAGTATAATTTTAAAAAAATTCTTTTGTGGGGGGTTTAAAATATATATTTTTACAATTTTTTTAACTTTTACTTTATTTTCTTACTTTGTCCCTATATGTGACTTTCACTTATGTTACTATGTTCGCTGTTATAAAGCATTGCAATGCACGAGCACTGCAATGCTGTTTAACTGTCAGTTTTGCACCGACACAAGCCCCTCCTTACACCATGCTTTGCGCATTGTCTAACAAGTTTGCTGTACCCTCAACTTCTGGTCACCATGGCAATGATTGGGCACTCAGCATGAGCAAGTTCATTTTCCCACACTCCAGAGTTCAGCGCAGTTCAGGCTATGAGGCAGAGCAGCTTCACTGACGTCACTGAAGCTCCGCTCCCGGCATCTCCTCATTCACCAGTTTTCAGCTGGGGCGGTTGCATCTTGGCACCGTCCTGGTTGAAAACTGTATATTCCCCAGATATGGATTACTGCGTGGGACACAATGACGGATAGGTTCGGGTATATTGTTGGTTTATTATTTTATTTTTATTACAGGAGATCGAGGGCATCGGGGAATTAGTTGTGGTAGTAAGTATGGTTTAATTTAGAACATTAACGGAGTCTGTGTCTTTTACTATTACCCCACTTGCCACCGCTACAGGGCAAGTGGGAAGAGCAAGGCTAAGTGCCAGAATTGGGGTGGCTGAGGACTGATGTTTTTAGCCAATATCCATTGCCCTTCCTAGGCTATTAATATCAGCCCGCAGCTGTCTGCTTAGCCTTTGCTGGTTATTAATTCTAGGGGGACCCCATGTAATTTTTGGGGGGCTCCCCTATTTTAATAGCCAGTAAAGGCTAAGTATACAGCTGTGAGCTGATATTAATAGCCTGGGAAGCTCCCTGGGTATTACCCCCTTCCCAGGCTATAAACATCTGCCCCCAGTCGCTGGCTTTCCCTCTGCTGGTTGCAAAAATTGAGCGGGAACCCACGCCCTTTTTTTCCGTAAAATAGTGTTTTATGAATTAAATACATGTCCAGTAATTTGCACACACACTGCACTAATTGTATTTGTCACTGACATCTATATATCTACCTATATGTATTTACTGTATGTAATCCATCTCATCTCTCCTATCGGCTCCTGCAGTGATTTTACAGAAGCCAGCAGATGAATTACCGGCTTTTCTTCTATCTTTCTGTGCAATTTAAATACCGTATATACTCGAGTATAAGCCGAGATTTTCAGCCCAAATTTTTGGGCTGAAAGTGCCCCCCTCGGCTTATACTCGAGTCACGGTAGCGGTGGGGTCGGCGGGTGAGGGGGTGAGGGCGCTGAGGTATACTTACCTAGTCCCAGCGATCCTCGCGCTGTCCCTGCCGTCCCACGGGCTTCGGCGCTGCAGTTTCTTCCTCTCTTCAGCGGTCACGTGGGACCGCTCATTACAGAAATGAATAAGCGGCTCCACCTCCCATAGGGGCGGAGCCGCTTATTCATTTCTCTAATCAGCGGTGCCGGTGACCGCTGATAGAGAAAGAAGCTGCGGCACCGAAGACAGGAGGGGACAGCGCGAGGATCGCCAGGACTAGGTGAGTATAGCATATTCACCTGTCCTCGTTCCAGCCGCCGGGCGCCGATCCATCTTCCCGGCCGGCGCCTCCATCTTCCCGGCGTCTCTGCTCTCTGACTGTTCAGGCAGAGGGCACGATGACGCATATAGTGTGCGCGGCGCCCTCTGCCTGATCAGTCAGAGCAGAGACGCCGGGAAGATGGAGGCGCCGGAACGAGACGCCGGGAGCTGCAATCAAGGGAGGTGAGTATGTGTTTTTTTTTCTTTATTGCGGCAGCGGCGGCACAAATTTATGTGGAACATCTATGGGGCACAGTGAACGGTGCAGAGCACCGTATATGGCACAGCACAGCTATGGGGCACAGTGAACGGTGCAGAGCACCGTATATGGCACAGCACAGCTATGGGGCACAGTGAACGGTGCAGAGCACCGTATATGGCACAGCACAGCTATGGGGCACAGTGAACGGTGCAGAGCACCGTATATGGCACAGCACAGCTATGGGGCACAGTGAACGGTGCAGAGCACCGTATATGGCACAGCACAGCTATGGGGCACAGTGAACGGTGCAGAGCACCGTATATGGCACAGCACAGCTATGGGGCACAGTGAACGGTGCAGAGCACCGTATATGGCACAGCACAGCTATGGGGCACAGTGAACGGTGCAGAGCACCGTATATGGCACAGCTATGGGGCACAGTGAACGGTGCAGAGCACCGTATATGGCACAGCACAGCTATGGGGCACAGTGAACGGTGCAGAGCACCGTATATGGCACAGCACAGCTATGGGGCACAGTGAACGGTGCAGAGCACCGTATATGGCACAGCTATGGGGCACAGTGAACGGTGCAGAGCACCGTATATGGCACATCTATGGGGCACAATGAACGGTGCAGAGCACCGTATATGGCACAGCTAGGGGGCACAATGAACGGTGCAGAGCACTATATGGTTCACACCTATGGGGAAATATGAACGGTGCAGAGCACTATATGGCACAGCTATGGGGAAATAATGATCTATTTTTATTTTTGAAATTCACCGGTAAATGCTGCATTTCCACCCTAGGCTTATACTCGAGTCAATAAGTTTTCCCAGTTTTTTGTGGCAAAATTAGGGGGGTCGGCTTATACTCGGGTCGGCTTATACTCGAGTATATACGGTACATATATATATATATATATGTGTGTTATTGACATCTACTATATAATTGTCTAAGGGTCACTTCCGTCTTTCTGTCTGTCTGTCTTTCTGTCTGTCTGTCTGTAATGGAAATCCCAAGTCGCTGATTGGTCGCGGCAAAACAGCCAAGACCAATCAGCGACGGGCACAGTCCAGCGGAAAAATGGCCGCTCCTTACTCCCCGCAGTCAGTGCCCGCTCCATACTCCCCTCCAGTCAGTGCTCACACAGGGTTAATGGCAGCGTTATTGGACCGCATTATGCCGCGGTGTAGCACACTTCGTTAACTCTGCTATTAACCCTGTGTGACCAACTTTTTACTATTGATGCTGCCTATGCGGCATCAATAGTAAAAAGATATAATGTTAAAAATAATTTAAAAAAATAAAAAATCATTATATACTCACCTTCCTGATCCAGCCCAGGCCTTTCGATGCTCCGGTGACCGGTCCATGCATTGCGGTCTCGCGAGATGATGACGTAGCAGCCTCGCGAGACCACACGTCAACATCTCGCGAGACCGCGATTTAAATCCCGCTTTGCTGATTGGTCGCGCCCAGCCGGCGCGACCAATCAGCGACTTTGGTGCGGGATTTAATTTAGAAAATAATAAAAAATCATTTTACACTCACCTTCCGGATCCAGCCCAGGCCTTTCCCGCTCCTCGCGACGCTCCGGTGGCCGGTCCATGCATTGCGGTCTCGCGAGATGATGACGTAGCGGTCTCGCGAGACTGCGGTGTCATCATCTCGTGACACTGCCATGTCATCATCTCGCGATACCGCAATGCACTCTTGAGATCGGAGCTCGCGAGGAGCATCGGTAAACGCTTTGCTTGGATCCGGGGGCCGACGGAAGGTGAGTATATAACTATTTTTTATTTTAATTCTTTTTTTTAACAGGGCTATGATGGCCACATTGCTATATACTACGTGGGCTATGCAATATACTACGTGGGCTGTGCTATATACTGCGTGGGCTGTACAATATACTGCGTGGGCTGCAATATACTGCATGGGCTGTGCAATATACTGCGTGGGCTGTGCAATGTACTATGTGGGCTGTACTATATACTGCGTGGGCTGTGCTATATACTGCGTGGGCTGTGCAATATACTACATGTGCTTTGCAATATACTACGTGTGCTTTGCAATATACTACGGGGGCTGTGCAATATACTACGTGGGCTGTGCAATATACTACGTGGGCTGTGCTTTGTACTGGGTGGGCTGTGGTATAAACTACGTGGGATGTGCAATATACTACGTGTTCTGTGCAATATACTACGTGGGCTGTGCAATGTACTACGTGGGCTGTGCAATGTACTACGTGGGCTGTGCAATGTACTACATGGGCTGTGCAATGTACTGCGTGGCTCTGTTATATACTTCGTGGGCTGTGCTATACACTACGTGGCCTGTGTTATACACTACGTGGCCTGTGTTATATACTGTGTGCGTGGGCTGTTATATACTACATGAGCTGTGTTATATGCTACGTGGGCTGTTATAAACTACGTGGCTGTGTTATATGCTATGTGGGCTGTTATACACTCCGTGGGCTGTGCTATAAACTACGTGGCTGTGCTATATACTCCATGGGCTGTGTTATATACTACGTGGCTGTGCTATATACTACGTGGCTGTGCTATATACTACGTGGCTGTGCAATATACTACGTGGCTGTGCCGTTTACTACGTGGGCTGTTATATACTACGTGGCTGTGCTATATACTATGTGGCCGGCCGCGAACAATCAGCGACAGGCACAGTCCTAATCCTGTGTATTCAATGTATTATTCTAAAATCTTCTATTCTCATTAGACTGTCAGCTTAACCAGTCGATGTCAGCGCCTCGACCAATGCTAGATCAACGTGTATGGGGGCTTTAGTTTGGTAAGCGTGAGGGGGCACTTCAACTCTCTAGACAACCCATTAGTAAATGTAAAAGAACTACAAACATGTATCTCCAGCTAAAAATAAAATCCTGAATGTGATACTGGAAACATTTGTGTAGTAATTTGTACACCAATTGCCTCCCGACTTCAGTCTTCAGTTTCAGGGGCAAGAAGTAGCTATGTTTCCATTGCCATTATTAGTCATTGGAGCTAATTTCTTTGTCACAAAGGAGCCTTCTAACCATTCATAAGCGCAGAATAGTTTAGGAATTTAGCAAGAACTTGTAATAAAGATGAGCCTAATATCCTCCAGTTATTGCATATGGATAACAGATGTATCCTTTAAATGTTTACATATTCCAAGTGGAATTTTTAAGTTATCGGAAAGACATTTTGATAGCTTGTTCCGGTTTGTACATAATGCATGTTGTGTGACTACATGGTGCTAATTATTTTCCAGGGGATGTAGCCACTTTTGGTCATGATACTCTGTCATACCATCGGATGGCCCCGAGATTAACAATCTTCATGGTCATCAGATGCATGAGAGGTACAGATAGTGAAGTAGGCACAAAGATAATTTTGGATTGCAAGGTGGACGTGTGTGTTGGGCCATCATGCTGTTATAATGAAGGTACTGTGAAAAGCAGTTGGGAAAACAGATGAGGTAGAGTGTGGATATTATGTGTTCAGTGCCCATTAGAGCTGCTCTTGACTTTCCTGAGACTAGGCCTGAATATAGTTGTGGTGTAGTTGTGGCCAATGTTGGACTGGACATCATGAACGATGGTGGACTGAAGGCAAGATGAGTTTGCATGCTAAAATTTGGAGACATAACATGCCACGACAGAAAGGAGCCAGAAGACCACACCGTCTGATTTCTCCTACTCCTGCACTAATTAGAAGCACCTCGCCTTCATATTAAATGGTGTAAATTTCTTTTAGCAGTGCAGGGGTTAATCTGCTCAGTTGAGCTCCTGAAAGCTTTCCTGCCTTAAGGCTCTCAGCTGTTCACTGTTAGCAACTCCCATCTCCTATATAATCTGGGCCCTGACTAGCATTCATTGTCAGATAGCTTTTGCTTTATTGTAACTTGTTTGGAGAATGAAAAGGCCTTTAATCAGAGCTCACGCTCTTATAAAATAAGACAATGAAGATGCACTGGGGAGACAAGTAAGGATATGAAAATGGGAATGGTGTCTACAGGGGAAACGCATATGGACATTGTATCACAAATTTTTGGTATTTTATTTTTAGAACAATTATTTCTGTTACTCAGCACATGTGATAATCCATTCAGACTTTTAATATATGTGAACTTTTTTGCTATTTTTTTTATCTGGTTTATATATAAATGTATTTGTACTGCATTATTTTGGGTATATGAATGGTTATATTTATTGCATACCTCACATTTTACAGGCTAGTATTTGGCTAGTCATTTTACCATCTTGTAATGATTAGTTACAGCACCGAAGAAGTATTGTCCCATCACAAAATATGTATTCCATTATAAATAATAAATGGTTGTACAATTTTATTTTATTTTTTTTATTCATTTTTAGCTTTATGGCGGCAGCTCCTCTGGAATTCCAGTAATATTCTGCACTTTTGAATAGCACCTTTTGCCCCTTGACCTCCCAGCTGGAGTTGGCAGTGTGGAGCAGCAGCCACGTGCACCAGGCGATACATCTTCCTAAACATGCTTCTCTGAGATCTGCCTGTGGTTTGCACAACCCCCTCTGGTGAGCCCACTAATTACAATGTGTTACTACTATTAGTTACTGAACCCACCGCACCATGGATCACTTTCTGTAGTAATTGTTTCCAATCCCTCGCTAAGGTCTGTCCGGCAGTCAATCATCGTGAGAGTACCATCCTTCTCCCAGATTTGTCACCAAATAAATGAAGACTTAATATTATGTATTCCTGGCAAGACCAAGTGTAGGACAATATAGGTTTGTCAATATTTCACCATACCAGAAGAATACACCGCACTGAGGCTTATAGCTTAGGCTAGGTTCACATTGCGTTAGTGCAGTCCGTTCAACGCATTCGTTGAACGGACTGCGCTAACGCAAGTGCCGACTTTTGCACAGCGCTAGCACAGATGGAGTTTCTGCTAGCTCCATCTGCGCTAGCAGTGACGGACCCAGAAACGCTGCAGCCCGTGTCTCGGGTCCGTCACTCAAATGACGGCACATCGCTAGCGCACGCCCATTGTGGGCGTGCGCTAGCGATGCGTCCGACATTGCAGTCTATGGCGGCATTAACGGACTACGTTACACCGTGTTATGCCGTGGTGTAACGTAGTCCGTTAAACGTAGAGCCATAACGCAATGTGAACCAAGCCTTATACATACTATTAAATTATAGTTCTGTACATCCTGACATCCTTAAAACTCTTTTATGCCTTTATACAAGTTTTTCTTTCATGTCTGACTCTATTTTACAGAATTGTCCCCTCCTCATTGCTCCTAGGAAACACTGTCTCCTTAGTACATTATTTGGCAGTACAAAGTGACAACAGCTCCCTTTTGCAGCCACGCAAAGTAGACGTCTTCTTTTTTTATATTTTTTATTGTTAAAGTATAGATATAAAGGTAAAGTAAAGCTTAAATTGTAAAGAATATGTGTTAGGAGTCGAGTTTCCTCTGCTGCACAGGAGGAATCTCGATCCGTGTCTGCTGCGGTCTCCCATTCTGCATCGGCCGCAGTGGGGTCTGCTCAGCGGAGGCGTCGCTCCCAGCGTCTTGCTGGGACTGATTCTGTGCAGAGGGTTACTACTGCCTTTTCTGGCTCTCCTGTTGTACCCTGCACTGATCTGCGGCGAGCAGGCTTCTCTGGGACTAAGTCCTTATTTTCACACACTGAGCATGCCCAGGGCAAGATCTCCCGTTGGAGATCAAGGGTCACATGCTCAGGTACTGCAGCACATTCCATTGCTCCTCCAGGAAGGTCCTGAAAGGGCAAAACTTCGGTAGCAGCTTCCTGTGCTGCAACTATATAAACTGCGCATGACCGCACGGCCATGCGCTAGTATTGTCTTGATAATATGTGTGTGTGTTGTGAGTGAAAGTCGCTCTTTAAAATACCCTCCCTATTGGATGACTGTTCGCGGAAGGTGTATGTTTGCTATCTAGCGCCCGACTTATCCAACAGCACGTTACACACATAACAGCGTCTAGTTGCTGTGACCGCCTGTACGGCGCCGTGCGCTTCCTCTGCGCTTTCCTTACCCAAGCCTGGGTGGTTAGTGGCGTCCGTCAGTGCGGCACTGCATGCACTCTCGTGCCTTTATATACTATTTTAATAGTTTCCTTACACACCCAGTTGCGGTGTTGTGCCAGCAAGTGGTCTAATCGGACTTCAATCCTGTGTTGGGGTTGTGTTCGCTGACTTCTTGCTCGCGCTCTATGTGCGGTACCGCGGTCCTGTGACTCAACAGGATCGCTTCCTTCACGCAGGGTGAAGTTAACCCGTGTGTGTATACTTATAGTACCGCCATATAGTCCGTCTTACTAGCAGCAGGGTTTTTACCTGCACGGTGGACCCCGGGCTGCGAACGCACCTAGTTTCATATCATCTATACTTGGTGCATTCCGCCAGTCCTTAACAATATGTTGGCACTATATAAATAAAAATATTATTGTTCTCCTATGGAAATTAGTATCAGAGCAGGGCTAGACAAGCCATTGGTGCAACCGGTGAAGCCGCATAGGGACCCAAGTTCTAAAGGGCCAACTTTTACCTCCAAAATAGGTAGAATTGTGCATTGTGATGAGATATTGAACTGCAAACGGCCCATATATTGTTCATGTACAGGGGCACTCTCCTTTCTGCGTCACCTCCTGTATCATCGCCATCCTGGCATAGAAATATATAAATAAAAAAGTAAGGCCAGAGATTTGCATAATATTGGTAGCAATGTTGTTGTTCCCCTTAATGACCATATGCCAAGCAGTATTGTATTTTTAAATATTGTTATATGAATCACTTATAATGTCTTGCATGCATTTGCACCATTGAACATGTCTGGTGTGCAGCTGTCTCAATACGAGCAGAACAAAATATTCTCATAAAATGTGTGAATAAGAGGAATGGATGTGGCTTAGAGCCATCAGCTCATCCTTTGTAGCAGTGGTCGTATTATTAATCTATTAAGGCGTGACCTTAACCAAACAAGCCAATGACACTGCCATGAGGCCCCGAGGCTTAAGGGAACCATTAAAATCCATTACTATATAAATTAGCGCAGAGCATTGAAAAGGATTCCCCCCCCCCCCCATGAAGCATCACTAGTTTATTCATGCATGACTGGCAAAGCATTGTCCAATTTCTCTATGACACATCACCGGGGTTAGGAATGAATACAAGTGCCCTCATATTCTACAGTGACGCTAGCATGGCAGCGCTTCCCCAGAGCTACAGTATGCCAAGAGTCAAGCAGGACTTGCAGACTCCAATTGCTTACGTGCATACACCGTGACAATGGTGGATGGAAATTAATTGCAATTCCAACACAGTCTAAAGACAAGGGTGGCGCTGTTCCTAGAGGCATGTTTTAATAAGCAAAATCAGTGCCTCTATCAAGCAGACAAGGACTATAACTTTCTTGCTAAGAAAGAGGATTATCTTTGTTTGACCATGGATTTACCAGGGTAACAGCGTTGCCCGGGGAAAAAGATGCTGTTTCTTTAATGACTATACAAAAATACCCAGACTCATATTGTTCAGTATGCCAAGCAAGTGTCACCTAGCTATCTACATACCACTCCATGCTCAATGTACTCAAAAAGGAGAAACATAGGAGTTTATGGTAAAAAAAAAAAACCTTATAACAATCTTTATTGAAACAAACAAACATATATTGACAGACAAGGTTAAAAGATGTGATAAAAAAGGACACCAACACAGGCGACACTCAGTACCATGTCAAATACTAGTCCAAAAGGACTCAATCAATTCGTGTTACAGAAACCCCATCCAATTCAATGTCCATCCACATATGTTTGATTGTTTCAATAAAGATTGTAAAAACGCTTCTTACCCTAAACTCGTATGTTTCTCCTTTTTGAATACATTGAGCATGGAGTGGTATGTAGATAGCTAGGCGACACTAGCTTGGCATACTGAACAATATGAGTTGGTATTTTTGTAGTGATCTATGTTTCTGTGTTTTTCACAGGTCCCATCAATACTAGCTTGGACTTTAGAGCTCGCGACGGTGCATGGCTCACCCAAATAAATGCCGTGTTTAAGGATACCAAGGAGACAAGTATGGAAGGCAATGCGAAAGAGTTACAGGAGATGATGATGATCTCCTAAGGAAAAGGGCAAAAGTGTGGTGTAATCATGCATTTCTCGACAGATACCTACAGAAAGGGTTAATTCCGAGGGGATTAAGGGTGCAGGTGTTCCCGTCATTTCCTGTCGACAATGTGACCATCGGAGAAAAATGGGAGGAATGTGCAAATTTATGCTCCAAGGGTTTCATGGAAATCCTCAAATAAGTCAACGCCAGTTCACTGAGGAAAATGGAAGTGGAAATTGAAGCGTTACAGAACATTATCAAACAAGAACTTTCAAATGACGCCCTGAGTAGATTTAATGCAGAGATAGAGGATGAAGTGCAGAAATGGGCCGATGACATATAACTGACTGGTCCAAAAAATTCCACCGGGATGTGAATGACAAGCACATAAATAAAACATACAAATGGAAAAATCAAAATGATAGATCTCGCCCATTTTATAAAAATGGGTCACGCTCCCTATCCCGTTCGGCATCCATAAGGTCAACGGTCTCAGCAGAGGACCAACAATTGCCCAGAAAAACACACCCAGGAGGTGAGGGCGAGACTATTTCACTTGCTAAAAGGTCAATACAAGGCTTAATGCCAGGAAAGGACAAATGGGGAAACAATCAGAGACCAAGTCCCAGGGAGGGTTACAGGTAATCAATCTTTACAGCCATGTGCTTTCTATCACCCAGTTAGAGGTGTTAAGTAGGGGATTATCTTTCTCTCCCACTGATGTTTTTAACTATTTTTCAGCGCTAAAAGACCTTCACCTATTTTCACGTAAACTAATTCTCAAAAAACTGCATTCTAAGGGTGGATATGGACAAGAAGACTGGAGTCCGGCTGAGAGAGATGCCATTCAGGTGTTGGAGGATTTATTGGAGGAACAATCTCCAGCAAAAGAAGGTGGGTTTCCCCAAAAAAATCTTCCCAGATCTACGAGGTTCCCCCTTTGTTACTCTGCCCAGCGGTAGAAATTTTCACTAAATTGGTGTCAGAGGATTTGAAAAAACTATCTACATACCGCCATTTTGATAATCTGACACAAAAAGAAAGGGAGGCAATCCATCAGTTACAATCATTAAAGGATGTAGTATTCAAGGCAGCTGACAAAGGGGGAACATCGTGATCTGGTCAGTAGTCAAATATGAACGAGAGGCGTTTCGCCAGTTACATGATGATCTAGTGTATGACAAATTAAGCCATAACCCGATGACCTCCTTCTCAGCACAACTCCAGATAATCCTCCAGAAGGCGTTTGACCAGGGGATAATTGACAAAAAGGTGCTGGACGGACTGACAGTTCTATTCCCTAAAGTCCCGACCTTCTTCTTACTCCCGAAGGTGCCGAAGGATCACTATTTTAAAACATTAGTGGAATTATACCTTCTAATGTGAAACACACGACGGACGTCCTAACCAGGATTGGCGGTTTCTGTGTGGAGACTGGGGCGCTGCTGGTTACAGCAGATGTTGAGATATTGTACACCTTGCATCAACCATAGTGATGTGTTGCGGGCGGTCCGCTTCTTCCTTGAGGCCTCCAACCTGGACGGCCCTTTGTGTGAGCTTATCCTCGAGCTGCTGCACTTCATCCTGGCACATCATTTTTTTACATTTAAAGATAATTTTTACCATCAAAAGCATGGTGCAGCCTGTGCGCCCGCGTATGCCAACCTCTTTCTAGGATACTGGGAGAGGTTGGTTTTGGGTGATGCGGGGGCGAGGGCCGCTGACCATGTGCTCTACTGGCTGCGCTATATAGATGATATTTTTTTACTTTGGCACGGGATGGTGCAGCAGCTTGAGGATTTTATGGCTGTGTTGAATTCTAATTGTTTCAACATCAAATTAACTTATAGATATGACCCAGTTAAAATTGATTTTTTTTTTTGGACATCGGTCTGGAGGTTGATTCTTCATCGGCCATCCAGATTGACGTTTTTCAAAAAACAACGGCAGCGAATGCCTTAATTCCCACAAAATCTGCACACAGCCAAGCCACCATAAGGGCCATCTCGGTCGAACAGTTCTATGGGAGGAGGCAGATTTGCTCCACGAAGGAAAGATTTGAAATGCAAGCTGCAGACCTGAGAGAACGTTTTGGTCAGCGAGGCTATAGCAAAAGGAGCGTAAGACAAGGCTACAATAGAGCCAAATTCACTCCCTGTGACCTGTTGTTATACCAGAATAAAAGGAAAAAGAAGGGAGATGAAACTATTCGAAAATATTCGATTTATCTCGGTGTTATCACCGATAACCACAAATGGGATAATATGAGGGCAATTTTGACTAAGCACTGGCTGATTTTAAGCACAGAACTCTCCCTGGAACCACATCTTAGCGACCGTCCTCTCATGACCTCACGTAGGGCGAAAAATCTGAAAGACTTGTTGATTAGGAGCAATTATGTGGCACCAACAAAACAATCTATTTGGATCAGCTAAACCAGTCAAGGGAAGCCATACTTGTGGCCATGGTGTGGCTTGCGCCAATGTCCTCCGCAGCTTCTCGTTCTGCTCGGCAGATGGGAAAAAGCAATTCCAGATTAAAGAATACATCAATTGCAGTAGCGTTAATGTAATATACTATGCTACATGTAGCTGTGCATTAATTTATATAGGGTTGACATCGAGAATGCTAAGAATAAGAGTGAGGGAGCATGTGAGGGACATTGGCGCAGCCCAGTCGGTGGAGGATCCTTCGGAACTAAAAACAATTCTGAGGCACTTTAGGTCCTTCCACAATTGTGATCCTAGAGGGCTTATGATAAGGGCAATTGATGTTGTCCATACAGGTATAGGGGCGGGGGGCAGGGGGCAGGGGGCAATGTCAAAAAACAATTGGCACAACGAGAACTTAAGTGGATCGTCACATTGGGGACAATGAAACCATTGGGTTTAAATGAGTCCCTTAATTTTGCACCCTTTCTGTAAATGTATAAATAATAGAGGATATAAACCTATAAATAAAGTACTAAGACAGACCTCATAATACGAACAAATATCAAATTTTATTTAAACATACACTTTAAAAGAGACGACCATTGATGGTGCACAGAACCAGTGATAAAAGACACCATAGACCTGAGGTATGTGTGATACACATAATCCTTCTAGCCACATACATAGTCCACATCTATCATACCATAGTCAGTAGCGCCAAAAGGCATACCCTAACAGTGACCGGCGATATTGTAACCAAAAAGTGGCATAATATATAACAGAGTTATACCTCCCTTACCTCAGGTCTAATGGTGCCACGTCCCCTACGCGCGTTTCGGCTGCGTCCGCCTTCTTCCGGTCATAGCTACTGACTATGGTATGATAGATGTGGACTATGTATGTGGCTAGAAGGATTATGTGTATCACACATACCTCAGGTCTATGGTGTCTTTTATCACTGGTTCTGTGCACCATCAATGGTGGTCTCTTTTAAAGTGTATGTTTAAATAAAATTTGATATTTGTTCGTATTATGAGGTCTGTCTTAGTACTTTATTTATAGGTTTATATTATTGTGCGTACGGGACCGTTATGGTGGTAATATCTCCTAACGGACACAGGGGTTAATTTTGTGATCACCTGTGTTTTTGTTTGCCTGTGATTGGTAAATAATAGAGGATGTATATAGATTTATTTTCTGTAACTCCTTCCTGCTGTATGTTTAACTGGTGTTTGTGTGCTTTTTTTTATCATGATTTTAATTATTGTATTTTCCTTGTATAGTTTGCAATTTTAATCTTTCTCCTGCAGTATGATGGATTATACCATATCTCCATATTCCAGACCTTTCCATCAACGTAGAATGCTTTGTGAAGAATCTATCTGTCTGCTGAATGGGACCACAAGTGTATATATAATAATAATGTTTATTTTTATATAGCGCTACCATATTCCGCAGCGCTTTACAGGTTGCACACAGTATATGAGATGAATGTCATAATAAGGTCCTAGAGACATGGAAGCCCTTGAAATGTTTAACTTTATACAACCCAGCGGTGGCTGGTCACGTGATACACACGTGACCGGTCACCATGGATATAAAAGGTCCTGTAGGAGACCTTAAACACACCTCCCCTTGAGAAAGCAAGGCTGTAGAGCGGTGAAACGCGTGTCAGGGTGTGTCCAGCGGTGTATCTCAGTAAGAGTACCCCTCATTCAGTTTAAAGGGCCACTGTCACCCCCCTCCAGCCGTTATAAACTAAAAGAGCCACCTTGTGCAGCAGTAATGCTGCATTCTAACAAGGTGGCTCTTTTAGTTTTTTTTTCGCTGAAATACCTATCTTTGTCCATGGAGGCGGGACTGAAGCCTCCTCTTAGAAGCGCCCAACTGCCGTCAGTCATCTCTTGTGTAGATTTTCGCCGCCCCCTCAGCACTGTTATTGTGAGTTCCGGCGCCTGCGCTCTGCTCTTCTGCCTTGCGCAGGCGCATAGAGCATTTTCCGTCCTAGCGCTGGTGCCAGTTCCGTTCTGCGCCTGTGCGGGCAGTGCGGCCACCCTGTTACTGAATCCCCGCACAGTGTGATGCATTATGCACAGTGCGGGGCTGGGATTCCTGGGCATGCGCACTGCGCTTCTCAGATGCTCCCCAGGTCCCCCGCCTTTCAGCGTTGCCGGAATATACAGGTATCCTTGCCGGCGTTTGGAACAGCCGCACAGAACAACGCTGGAAGGCGGGGGACCTGTGGAGCGTCTGACAAGCGCAGTGCGCATGCCCAGGAATCCCAGCCCCGCACTGTGCATACTGCATAACACAGTGCGGGGCGGGGATTCAGTAACAGGCTGGCCGCACTGACCGCACAGGCGCAGAAAGGAACCCGGCACCAGCGCTCGGACTGATAATTCTCTATGCGCCTGCGCAAGGCAGAAGAGCAGAGCGCAGGCGCCGGAATTCACACAATAACAGCGCTGAGGGGGCGGCGAAAATCTACACAAGAGATGACTGACGGCAGTTGGGCGCTTCTAAGAGGAGGCTTCAGTCCCGCCTCCATGGACAAAGATAGGTATTTCAGCAGAATTATAAATACATTTATTGTGGGAATAACAGAAACAAAAACTAAAAGAGCCACCTTGTTAGAATGCAGCATTACTGCTGCACAAGGTGGCTCTTTTAGTTTATAACGGCTGGAGGGGGGTGACAGTGGCCCTTTAACACATGTTGATGTCATGACCATGTGTAATAAAGTGGCAGTATGGAGGATGGTTTTCCAAATGTAATTTTGCATTAGCCACTAGGTCACAATGACTAATGTCCTCCCTCCAACAACAATTGGGAACATGTGGATGGACATTGAATTGGATGGGTTTTCTGTAACACAAATTGATTCAGTCCTTTTGGACTGGTAATTGACATGGTACTGAGTGTCGCCTGTGTTGGTGTCCTTTTTTATCACATCTTTTAACCTTGTCTGTCAATATATGTTTGATTGTTTCAATATTGTTATAAGGTTGTTTACCATAAACTCCTATGTTTCTCCTTTTTGAGTCCTTACTATTCATAATAACTGTTATGCTGAATTTTTATAGTGAAACTATGCCTTTAATGTAAACTTGTCCTTTAACAACGAAAAGCATAACATTGCTGGATTCATCTCCGACAACAAGTTAAAGCTGCTTTTCTCAGTCTAAGGGCCCCTTTCCACTTGTGAGGAAAACGGACGAGTGCAATCCGATAAAAAATCGGATTGCACTCGGACCAATGTTAATCAATATGTGACACTCCATTTGCGATTTTTTTTTTTTTTTTTTTTTTTTTCCCAGCCGAAATCGGACTGAGAAAAATCTGTGTCGGCTGAGAAAAAAATCGCAGCATGCTGCGTATTGCTGAGATTCTCGGACGAGACTCGCCAATGCAAGTCAATGGGTGCGAGAAAAAAAACGCACAGCACTCGCACCATGCGAGTGCTGTCCGATTTTTACGCACCCGTGTCCTTAGAAAAGCCGGCAATTCAGCGCAGAGTACAGTAAAATCACACTGACAGGTTAGAGGAGAGTAGATATATACACATAGAATAGGTATATATACATATATATATGTCAGGGAGACACCTATATATATATATTTATATTTAATGCAGCGCGAGATAGCTTTAAAGCTGGTAATTCAATTACCGGCTTTTGCTTTCTCCTTCACAAACCCGACATGATATGAGACCTGGTTTACATACAGTAAACCATCTCATATCACCATTTTTTTTCCATATTCCACACTACTAATGTTAGTAGCGTGTATATGCAAAATTTGGGCGTTCTAGCTATTATATTTAAGGGTTAAATGGCGGAAAAAATTAGCGTGGGCTCCCGCACAATTTTCTCCGCCAGAGTAGTAAAGCCAGTGACTGAGGGCAGATATTAATAGCCTGAAGAGGGTCCATGGTTATTGGCCCCCCCCCTGGCTAAAAACACCTGCCCCCAGCCACCCCAGAAAAGGCACATCTGGAAGATGCGCCTATTCTGGCACTTGGCCACTCTCTTCCCATTCCCGTGTAGCGGTGGGATATGGGGTAATGAAGGGTTAATGCCACCTTGCAATTGTAAGGTGACATTAAGCCTAATTAATAATGGAGAGGCGTCAATTATGACACCTATCCATTATTAATCCAATTGAAAGAAAGGGTTAAAAAAATACACACACACATTATTAAAAATTATTTTAATGAAATAAAAACAAAGGTTGTTGTAATTTTTTATTTAACGCCCAATCCACTCAGTGAAGACCCTCATTCTGTGACAAAAAAAAACATAATAAACCATCAATATACTTACCTTCCACAGATCTGTAAAGTCCAACGATGTAAATCCTTCTGAAGGGGTTAAAACATTTTGCAGCAAGGAGCTTTGCTAATGCAATGCTACTCCTCGCTGCAAAACCCCGGGGAATGAGTCTAAATATAGATCAATGAGCTATATTTAGCTTCATTTGCGGTGAGGCGCCCTCTGCTGGCTGTTCATAGATCGTGGGAACTTTCCTAGAAACAGTAGTGTGGAATATGGAAAAAAAATGGTGATATGAGATGGTTTACTGTATGTAAACCAGGTCTCATATCATGTCGGGTTTGTGAAGGAGGAAGCAAAAGCCGGTAATTGAATTACCAGCTTTAAAGCTATCTAGCGCTGCATTAAATATAAATATATATATATATAGGTGTCTCCCTGACATATATATATGTATATATACCTATTCTATGTGTATATATCTACTCTAATCTAACCTGTCACTGTGATTTTACTGTACTCTGCGCTGAATTACCGGCTTTTCAAAGGAGACCCGTGCGTAAAAATCGGACAGCAATACGGATGTCATACGGATGTTGCGATAAAAAAATCGCATGACACTCGCATGACAGTCGCATGGCACTCGCATGGCACTCGCAGACGTTACATCAGTTTTTTCGGTCCGTAAATCGGACCGTTTTTTTCTCACACAAGTGGAAAGGGGCCCTAACGTGTCCAGGAGCTTTCCTGATTCTCATGCTCTGTAACTTGCCATCAACTCTTTTCACGTGCACAATTCTTCATATCGTTATTCTGCCAGACCTATAGTAGCTGGAACTTTTTTTTTAATTAACTTCCCAGAATGATTTGTGCCTGCCAGGAGTTCACATGTTCTAGTTAATTGCAATTTTTGGACCTTTTGAATGTGTTAGAGTTGATTTTAGGCTGGGGTCACACAAGCGTATAAAAAAAAAAATCCGATTTTCATCCTGAAAGATGGGACGATATTTTTCTCACTAGTGATCCGTATGCAATCTGCTTCTTTACTTAGCAGCTATTCATTATTTATAGGACCAATGACAGTTTTCTATGCTACAGAATTGTAATGCATCCATAGAAATCGGATGCCATACTGATGGTCTGTATGGCATCTGATTTTTTTTTTCTCGTACCCTTCCAATATTGAAGTGAAATCATAGCATACTGCAATTTTTTTCTCACTCCGAATCCAGCTGAGAAAAAAAACACACATCTGCGCTGCCTCATTGAATAACATTGGTCCGAGTACAATCCCTTTTTTTATCGGATTGCACTCATCCGAGATACACGCTCGTCTGAGTGAGTCCTAATGGTGAAGACTATACAGAAGGGAGACACAGAGTAGACGACACTTTGGAATGAATATTTGGGGGTGTGAGAACATCTTTTCTGAAAGAAAAAAAGTGATTTGCTTGTTTATCTCAATATCAAATGAGATCAAGTTACCTGAAAGTGCAGCTAGTTTGCAGAATAGTCCTCCTGTGCTACAGCACCTACCTCACATGTGGCACTGTGGGCCAATACAACTCAAACTGATCCACATGCAGCATGTATCAGGCACTGGCTGCATCATTTCTGCAATATAGTCATGGCTGAAAGTGTTGGCACCCTTCAAATTTTTCCAGAAAATGAAGTATTTCACCCTGAAAATTATTGGAATTACACATGTTTATTTCCTTTGAGTATATTGGAACAACACAAAAAAACAGTGAAAAAAGGCAAATTGGACATAATTTCACACAAAGCCCCCAAAATGGTCAGGACAAAATTGTTGGCACCCTAAACTTAATATTTGGCAACATTTTCGGACATGACTATATATGTTTGACTTTCCAGAGTTTCAGAGAAAAAAATAATTTAAGAGCCACAGCCCAACTAGTCTTCCATGTGGTTCGGTACCCAGTGGTTTCTCCCCAACCACTCCCTGGAGTGACAAGTCTCTCTCCCTATACACGAAAACAGGGAGATGGAGCGCCCACCAGGGCTATGGGGTACTCGGGCCGGGTCCGACGGTTCTTCAGGGGTTGTCACGGCAGCAGTGACCTGGTCTGTGGCCCTGCGTGTCCAATAAAATTGAAATGAAGGTGAAAGGGGAAAATAAAGTTTATAGGGGATTAGTTTGTGACGCCACCTGTGGTGTTCGGCAATAGGGAAATGGCCGGTGCTGCGGTTCAGGTCCACTGGGGCAGTTGGTGATGCAGCTAAGATGTTAGAGCTCTCCACGAGTAGAGCTAGGCCCCGGGGCAGTTAAAGTGTTAAAGTCAATGATGGTGAATGTTGTAGTGCAGGGAAGGTGACACAGTAAATAATTCTGAGGACACAGCAGGGTGCAGTTTCTACACTTAAGGGTACCGTCACACTATAACATTTCGATCGCTACGACGGTACGATTCGTGACGTTCCAGCGATATCGTTACGATATCGCTGTGTCTGACACGCAGCAGCGATCAGGGATCCTGCTGAGAATCGTACGTCGTAGCAGATCGTTTAGAACTTTCTTTCATCGCTGGATCTCCCGCTGTCATCGCTAGATCGGTGTGTGTGACACCGATCTAGCGATCTAGCGATGCGATCCAGTGATGCGTTCGCTTGTAACCAGGGTAAACATCGGTTAACTAAGCGCAGGACCGCGCTTAGTTACCCGATGTTTACCCTGGTTACAAGCGTTAAACTAAAAAAAAACAAACAGCACATACTTACATTCTGGTGTCCGTCAGGTCCCTTGCCGTCTCTGCTTCCCGCACTGTGACTGCCGGCCGTAAAGTGAAAGCAGAGCACAGCGGCTGTGCTTTCACTTTCACTTTACGGCCGGCAGTCAGTGAATGCGGGAAGGGACCTGACGGACACCAGAATGTAAGTATGTGCTGTTTGTTTTTTTTTAGTTTAACGCTTGTAACCAGGGTAAACATCGGGTAACTAAGCGCGGTCCTGCGCTTAGTTACCCGATGTTTACCCTGGTTACCCAGGGACCTCGGCATCTTGGTCGCTGGAGAGCTGTCTGTGTGACAGCTCCCCAGCGACCACACTACGATTTACCTACGATCACGGCCAGGTCATATCGCTGGTCGTGATCGTAGGTAAATCGTATAGTGTGACGGTACCCTTACTCACAGTTCTTAGATGCAGTCCCCCTGCCGGGTGCTGTCTCCTCCGGGTCTGTGGTCCAGCCAGCTCTCAGGTAATTTGGGGCTCACTTTCCCGAGACTCCCTTTCTCATGTTCCTTCCCTGACCATCTCCCTGCGCTGGCTCTTACCCACCTGCCCTGCACCTCACACACACTGTCCCAAGCCAGCAGCCTCGGATCCTGCCAGGCAACGGCCTCCTGGTCCCCTTGATCCTATGTGGCTGCTTTTTCAGCGAATATGTGTGGATGTGGCTGTGGCACATACAGTTACCACAGCCTCAGGCTTGCTAGTTGAGCCTTGTAGTTCCTCTACTAGTCTGGGGGCCGGTTCCCCCACTGTAGAACTGGTCTTTCCACCCGACTATGGTCGGCATAGATTTGGGCGCCCAAGGTGGATTCTTCACTTCCCTGGCCCCTAGGACCCCTTCCTTCTCTCAGGAGCTTCTCTCTCCACGTCTGCTATCCTCAACTCCTCCTCACCAACTCCTCACTCACTAACTAACTCCTCCCTTTAACTCTCTCCACCCACACCCTCTACCTAGTTCCCCCCTCCAACCTGAGATGGGGCAGTCCCTCAATAGGGTCCGTCCAGATCCCCTGGCCTGGAGTGGTGTAGTGTTGGATGCTAGTGTGGGTCTCGGGTTGTGCCCCCTCCTTACCTGAAAGCGGTGTACCACACCTCTGGCTGAGGTGCAGTACCTCTGTGGCGACTGGACCCTCAGGGGCACCACAGAGAGACCTTTCCTAGGGCAGTGATAAGGGAAAAGCCACTGGAGACCTGTGTATCTGACTAGTCTCCCCGGCGGCTTTCACAGTAGGTTTTTCTTTAAAAATGCTGCAGTGTTTCAGTTTCAAATATACGTGGTTGAGATCATACAGTCAGTGCCTAATACATGCTACCCATGGATGGGGCTGCAGGTACCCGCTGTTAGATTCCCTTTAATCCTTCTTACAAATGCACTGGGGAAATAGTGTGAGCCAGGCTGTGAAGATGCATAATTGATCCAGCTCTAGGGCTTACATAGGAAAAGGTTGCTGTGGTCTTGGCTAAAAGTTGCTCTGGTTCTATCAGGAATACCTCACCCCATATACAGTTGTGCTCAAAATGTTACATACCCCCTGCAGAATTTTTGCTTTTTTGGCCTTTTCTCAGAGAAAGTGAATGATAACACCAAAACCTTTTCTCCACTCATGGCTAGTGGTTGGGTGAAGCCATTTATTGTCAAACTACTGTGTTTTCTCTTTTTAAATCATAATGACAACCCAAAACATCCAAATGACCCTTATCAAAACTTCACATATCCCATTTCTTAATACTGTGTACTGCCCCCTCTAACATCAGTGACAGCTTGAAGTCTTTTGTGGTAGTTGTGGATGAGGTTATTTCCTCAGATGGTAAAGCTGCCCACTCTTCTTGACAAAAAGCCTCCAGTTCCTGTAAATTCCTGGCTGTCTAGCATGAACTGCCCAGAGTGGCTCAATGATATTGAGGTCAGGAGACTAAGATTGCCACTCCAGAACCTTCACTTTGTTCTGCTGTAGCCAATGACAGGTTGACTTGGCCTTCTGTTTTGGATCGTTGTCATGTTAGAATGTACATCCCATGCATAGTTTCCGGGCTGATGAGCGCAAATTTGCCTCCTGTATTTGCTGATAACGTGCTGCAATCATCTTTCCTTCAACTTTGACCAAGTTTCCTGTGCCTTTGTAGCTCTCACATCCCCAAAACATCAGCGATCTACAGGGCCGGCGTCAGCACCCGGCGTACCCAGGCAAGTGCCGGGACCCTGGCAAGACAGGGGGGCGCATTCAAGGCCGGCGTTAGGGGCAGGCAGCTGCCAGTGCCTAGGACCATCACTCCCCCAGGGGCCCTCAGCTAGCGGCACATCACGAGGGCTGACTCAGCAGGGGAGGGGGAGCGGCCGGGGGCTGTCTAATTATACTCACCTACTCCTGGCGGCTGGCGTGGTCCCTGCAGGTCCCCGGCTCCCCTGCTTCTTCCTGTACTGAGTGGTCACATGGTACCGCTCATTACAGTAATGAATATGCGGCTCCACCTCCCACAAGGGTGGAGCCGCATTTTCATTACTGTAGTGAGTGGTAACGGTGACCGCTCAATACAGGAAGAAGCTGCCGGCGCCGGGAAGCAGGGACTGCACAGCGCCAGGAGCAGGTGAGTATAACGGGGAGGGGAGCGCAGCGCTGTGCGATATTCACCTGCTCCTCGTTCCAGCCGCTGCTCCGTCTGACTCTTCAGCGTCTTCTGCAGTGACGCTGAGGTCAGAGGGCGCGGTGACGTGGTTAGTGCGCACCCTCTGCCTGAGCGTCAGTGCAGAAGACGCTGAAGAAGATGGAGCGGCAGCTGGAACGAGGACAGGTGAATATTGAAAGTGCCGGGGGTCTGAGCGACGGAGAGGTGAGTATGTGATTTTTTTTTTTATATCGCAGCAACAGCAAATGGGGCAAGTGTCTGTATGGGGCCATAACGTTTGTGCAGCACTATATGGGGCAAGTGTCTCTGTATACTACATGGCTGTTGTATATACTATGTGGGCCGTGTTATATACTACGTGGGCTGTGCTATATACTAGATGGCTGTTCTATAAACTACGTGGGCCATGTTATATACTATGTGGCTGTGCTATATACTATATGAGCTGTTATATGCTACGTGGGCTGTGCTATATACTACATGGCTGTGTTATATGCTATGTGGGCTTTATATACTACATGGCTGTTATATGCTACGTGGCTGTGCTATACAATACATGGGCTGTGTTATATACCACATGGCTGTGTTTATATGCGATCATAAATCGTGGTATGTGTTAAAGGGGGGGCCCACTGAGACTCTTTCGCCCGGGGCCCTCAAAAACCTGGAGCCGGCCCTGGCGATCTACCTCCGTACTTTACATATAAACAACCACAAGATGGCAGTAAATAAACTGTCATCCCAAAGAAGCCGACCATTGATTAAAAGTTTAAATAAATTTTATTAAACAAACCAAAAAATAAAGACAATACATATACATATTAAAAAGCTACATTACGTCTTCCGGGTAATACCCCATGGGAACGCCAAAAGAGACACACCATATTATCCTCAGACCAATAAAGTACGTATCTAAAAATCAAAAGCAAGCCTCCTCATGGAACACATAAAGTTAAATATAAGGTGCTATCTGCATCCACTTAATGATAACTGTGTCCATGTTAATACGGCCCTCCTATTAACCACTAGATTCTTAACATACCCCCACCTCATAAAGACCCCATAATACCGATTGCAACAAGCTAATCACAAATAGGAGAGAGGTAGATAATATGAATGCTGATATTACCTCCAGCAGGTCCTAGATACTGTGTGTCCACCCTGGCTTATTCCCAGCGCCCCAACGCGCGTTTCGCCCTTGCTTCTTCCGGGGGCGTTATTGGATCTCCGTACTTTACAGTAGGAATG
The DNA here is from genome assembly GCF_032444005.1 of Ranitomeya imitator. Lineage (NCBI taxonomy): Eukaryota > Metazoa > Chordata > Amphibia > Anura > Dendrobatidae > Ranitomeya > Ranitomeya imitator. Next base: position 489,240,198 of record NC_091283.1, read on the forward strand.
GTGTTCCTTTCATCATAGGCCTTGTTGAACTCTCGCCAAATGTAATGTTTATGGTTGTGGCCAAAAAGTTTAATTTTGGTCTTATCACTCCAAACTACCTTGTTCCAGAGGTCTTGAGGCTTGTCTCTGTGCTGCTTGCATATTGTAGCTGAGATACTTTGTGGCATTTGCGCAGTAATGACTTTCTTCGGGCAACTTGACCATGCTGCCCATTTTCTTCAAGTGCCTCCTTATTGTGCATCTTGAAACAGCCACACCGCTAGTTTTCAGAGAGTCTTGTATTTTAGCTGATGTTATTTGTGGGTTTTTCTTTGCATTCCAAACAATTTTCCTTGCAGTTGTGGATGACATTTTTGTTGGGGTACCTGACCGTGATTTTGTTTTTACTGAGCCCCTGATTTTCCACTTTATAATCACAGTTTGAATGGTGCTCACTGGCATTATCGATTCCTTGGATATCTTTTGTATCCCTTTCCTGTTTTATACAGTACAACTACCTTTTCCGGTAGATCCATTGACAATTCTTTTGCTTTCCCCATGACTCACAATCCAGAAACATCAGTGGCTGGATGAAAGTACAAGAGTCTGTCTGGATCCCAGAAACTCAGCTTTTATGCACACACACTGATTACAAGCAAACAGGTCACAGATGAGGTTGTTAACTTTAGTAGCTATTCAAACCCATTTTTGTCAACTTCTATGCATGTTATCAGGCCAAAATCACCAGGGTATGTGAACTTTTGATCAGGGTCATTTGAATATTTTGGGTTGTCATTATGATATAAAAAGAGAAAACACAGTAGTTTGACAATAAATGGCTTCATCCACCCACTAACCATGAGTTGAGAAAAGGCTTTGGTGTTATCATTCATATTCTCTGAAAAAAGGGCAAGAAAGCAAAAATTCGGCCAGGGTATGGAAACTTCTGAGCCTTTTGAGCACAACTGTATACACTGTTCACATATATGATAGATGTAGGGTCAGACTAAGACCATAAGAGGCACATGCCCTGGGGCCTACACCACCTTGTGGTCTTAGAGGTTCCTCAACTAACCTTAATATGTTCCTTGGTAAATGTCCCTGTAATTTAACCCCTTAATGACCAGTGGTATTTCAGTTTTTGAATTTCGTTTTTTTTGCTCCCCTTCTCCTCAGAGCCATAACTTTTTTATTTTTTGGTCAATATGGCCATGTGAGGGCTTGTTATTTGCGGGACAAGTTGTACTTTTTAACATATTGTGTACTGGAAAATGGGAAAAAAAACTCCAAGTGCATTGAAATTGCAAAAAAGGTTTTTTTTACCATGTTCACTAAATGCTAAAACTGACCTGCCATTATGATTCACCAGGTCATTACAAGTTTACAGACACCAAACATGTCTAGATTCTTCTTTATTTAAGCGGTGAAAACAAAATTCAAAATTTGTTTTAAAAAATGGCACCATTTTCCGAGACCTGTAGTGTCTCCATTTTTCATGATCTGGAGCTGTGTGAGGGCTTATTTTTTGCATGCCGAGCTAACGTTTTTATTGTTACCATTTTGGTGTAGATATGATCTTTTGATATTTTTTTTTTTTAATTGTTTTATTTTGGATGGGGTGAAAGGGGAGTGATTTGAACTTTTATATTTTTTCTTTACATTTTTTTTTTACTTTTTGCATGCTTCAATAGATTCCATGGGAGACTGGAAGCTGCAATACTTTGATCGCCTCTGCTACACATAGGCGATGATGAGATCACCTGTGTGTAGCAGAAATGCTAACTTGCTATGAGCGTGGACCACAGGGCAGTGCTCATAGCAATCTGGCAATGACAACTATAGAGGACTGCTGCAGACCTCTCGTTGTCATTCCGACCCATCCGTAACCCGCAATCATGTGACAGGGCCACTCATGAGCGGGATTAGCGACGTGCTTCCTGTAAGCGCAAGTTAAATGCCGCTGTCAGAGACTGACAGCGACATTTAACTAGTTAACAGCCCCAAGTGGATCGCGATACCATCCGTGGCTGTTGCAGGCACAAGTCAGCTGTATAGATCAGTTGTCATGTGCCTGGAAAGGTGCGGGCTCAACACCAGAGCCCGCACCAAACAGGGGTAGTCCAACATGGGAGTACTATTACGCCACATGGTAGAAAGGGGTTAAAGACTTTAGTATGACCACGGTGGATAAGGAAATAATGGCTCTTGTGATAATAGGAGTTATGGTCATTCATTAAGTGAAACAGACAAGAAAGGAACCTCTGGGGATGTAGTGGGGATGTAGTGAAGAACTTGGAACATGAAGAGAAACTAGAAAAATGTTACTGTGTGTATCAGGAAAGGGGATTTTACACAAGAAAAGCTGATAGCACAAGAAGTTGCTCAGCAGCTGGCTGCTCTAAGACTCCAGGGAAATCTAAAGTCAGGATCTGTGTTCTTAAGTTAAGGAAAGATATAGAAGAAGAGGAAAGGATGTAGGGTAGAAGTCTGAAAATAGACTGCAAAGTGACAGGGAGAAGAGAAATGAAGTAGAGGGTAAGTGAAGGAGACAGAAAGTCAATGGATGGATGAAGCAAGGTACGCAAGAGATAGACGTGTAAAGTAAACCACTAAAGTATCTAGTTTTATTGGTGATTTAAAATAACACTGCTGAAGCAAACACCAAAGGAAAACCATTCCAATAATAATTGGGACCTTAGCTAGGACTACTTGATGACGTTCTGGTACGCAGGCTCCTTATCATATTGTAATCTCAGTGATAGTAGCTCTAGTACATAGAGGGTGAGAGTCTTCATTAGTGGAAAGCGAGCACTTAAATGCTCGAGTGCTCGGTACTCGAATGAAGCAGGTTGGACGCTTCAACAAACTCTACTCAAGTAACGAATTTAATGGAAGTCAATAGGAAACTCGAGCATTTTTCTGGAAGACCCTACCAGGAGGGCTGCGGGGCAGGAAAATTGCTGAAATAGATGGAAACAGTGCTCAAATGGAATGGGAACAGTGTGGGGAAGACTGATTTTTAAAGATATAGCACTCTCAATACTCTTTTCACTTTTATTTTCAGATGTTCAAAAGAATATTTCATCCAAATTAAACACAAATTTTACAGGAATAATTGTAACTCAGGAATAACTGTGACTTTTTCAATATATAACATTTCGGCTACTCCTTTACAAGCATCTCACGGATAAAAACCGAGTGCTGACCTTCTTCTATTTAAAGTGTGGGGAAGACACCTTGACGAATTTCTGACTCCCAGGTCGCTGACGGGAACAATGATGTCAGAGTATTAATCCACATTCTTTCCAGTATAATGACTTGTATATAAGGCAAAATTAAAAAGAGGGAAAAAACGCCTCTTACACCCCTTAATAGCTGGGCTATATCTCATCGTATTTTCCCGTAGATGACAGTAGTAGAGGGGAAATAAAATTACACCCACCAATAGCCACCAGTAAATGTAATTTTAACATTTGACTACCATATCTGGGTATGTGATGTGTATCACATGGTCTGACACATCCTGTTTAATTTATGAAGGAGGGACTCTGAAACTCACAAAGTATATGCAGACAATGTAAGAACTGTCAAAAATTAGAAGGATACAATCTGCATTACACATAAAGGAGGGTCTCACACATTAAAATTGTTAGTTGGTGGGACTCCTTGACTTATGCACTTAAGCCTATGCACTGAATGCAAGGGCTGCCAAAAATCAGAAGGAAGGACTGCAATATATCTAGGAAGACACAAAGGAGGACGTCAAAAAACATTTGTTTCCATTTTTAAGGAGTGGAACTGACTGTTAAAACCTATGCACGAAGTGGGAGGGCTGCCAAAAATTAGAAGGAGGGACTATAATACACCCTGGAAGACACGTTAGAGGAGGACCTCAGAAATTTTTTTTTCTAATTTTTAAGGAGTGGGACTGGTAAAGCCTATGCACAGGGTGCACAAGTGCAAGGGATGAAATATATTTATTTTAGGAGGTATAGATACAGTGGGGAAAATAATTATTTGATACACTATCGATTTTGCAAGTTTTCCCACCTACAAACTGCGAGAGACAAAATCTTTAAAAAAAATCCAGATAAACACACTGTGTGATTTTTACTAGAGATAAGTGAACCCGAATAGTAAAGTTTGGCCTCCGTACCGAACACCTACTGTTATTAAACCAGCGGACAGCAGACTGCAGGTGTCCTACCAATAACGAGGACAGAGAGAACGTGAGGATCTTGTGTGAGGCCCAAGGCAGCAAGGGACTACAACACAGCGCGTAGTGGAAGGCTTCCAACCCTACCTGGCTAGGGGGATTCCCGAGTCCCTTCCAAGCCGGCCGAACCATACCAGTACCTGCGATCTGGTGCCCTGGACTGTGGCTGCCTGACACCAGTAAAGAGGTAAAGAGACTGCAACCTTGTGTCCTCTAGTTCTTTCTACACCATCTACTATTTGTCCCTACTACACCGGGAGTCCTGGGGACACCAGCTTCACCTATGGGAAGCCATACCATCCTTGCTGCCCAAACATCACCCCAGCAGACCCCTTTAAGCAGCGTCGGTCATCCCTGACCGAATACCACAGGTGGCGTCACAAACATTCTTATTCCTAAAAACCCCTCTAAAGACCTTCCCTTTAATTTGGACGCCTAGGGCCACAGACAAGGTTGCTACCACCGTGACCACCCCTTTAATGATGACCGGACCCGGTACCCAGAACCCCTAGGCGCAGGTGGGGCGCTCCACTATCACTGTGATATAATAGGTCCTCTCTCCTCCTATACCAATTGTGATTTGTATTGTTCAAGACTATTGTACCTGTTTTTATTATGTATACCCCCCCTCACATGTAAAGCGCCATGGAATTAATGGCGCTATAATAATAATAAATACGGTAATAATAATTAGCCCATTTTGGATTTCCCCTTATGAACAACTTGCACTCAAAATGAATAGGCCAAAAGAGTATTGCTATTTGCCAACTAGGTAACTAATTGGAAACCATCAGCAAGTGTCGGAGAGGACAACTGGAAGAAGGTGAATTGAACAGAAGGAATTTTTTCCCCTATTAATTGAAATTAGTTTTAATAGTGTGGGGATTACAGCCACCTAGAGTAGCTCAGCGCAACAGGAAAAAGCTATAGACATGCAGTCCCAAGCAACAATGCCGCTCATATCCAGAATCATATAATGTGACTCTAACAAGATGTTTCCAACCTTGATGTATTCTTCAATAGACAGTCAAACGAAACCTGTCACACGAAAAAACACTATTAACCTGCAGATACGGGGTTAATCAGCAGATTGTGTCCTGAACCTGCTTGGACCGGCAGGTAGATCACGGCTGCTGGGAGTAAATTACATTTATTCCTACCAGTAATATTCTGGTTTCAGTCATGGGGGAGGTGCCGGCTAGATTTCAGTTACCGCCTTGCATATAGAGAGCGGCGGCTGTAACTGCGCCCCGGCACTGACTGACAGCAGTTCGGCATTGGGCCGGCTGTCAGTCAGTGCCGGGAGGACGGATCCAGCCACCGCTATCTATACTCAAGGCGGTAACTGAAACTGCACTGGCACCGCCACTATGACTGAAACCCGAACATTACCGGCACGTATAAAATTAAATTCCTCCTGGCAGCGAGGGTTTAAGTGTCACCAGGCAGCTTCAGAATGCTATTAACCCTTAGATTAATCCCATATCTGCAGGTTAATAACGTTTTTTCACGTAATAGGTTCCCTATACAGTCCTAGATTCTTATGGAAGTAATTTCATCTTTGCACATTACATTAAATGCCACCTTTTGTACTGCCCAATTTGTTCCTCTTGATGCCACGCTCACCACACTATCTTGTAGTAAAGCACAGGTGCAGTGTGAGTGCCCCCTGAGGCATGATGTGAACCCTCTGGTGTACATATTCCACGAGCTAAGCTCCTAGACCTTAAATCTAAATGGATTCAAATACTTGAAAATGAGGTTCCAAACAGAGAAGAATAGAAATTATGCTTGGAAAAATTGAGTCACTGGCCAAGTTTGATGAGACCGAGCAGGGTAGTTAGAGTAAGGACAGGAAAAATACATGTCCGGTTAGTAATCAAGGACTATTAGGAATAATATCTATAATGAGTCACAAGCAAGATGGAAGAGGGGGGGGTGCAAGTGTCTGGTCTTCTGGGTCACACAAATCAGTTCTTCCTCCAGGAACACCTGCAGAGTATCTCCTTCTGCTCAGGACACCTGCAGATCATCTCTGCATGGACCATTTCCTTCTCTTCCTTTTACAAAGTGGAATGTAACCTTTTCCCGAAACCTTACATAATGTTTGATGCTGTACAGACTGAATCATTATTACTAATGCTCATGTCCAGTAGATCATGATGTGGACGTCTTTTTTATATCCTCAATGCCAGATGTTTTCCATAAAGCCGGCAACGAATTCATTTAAGGCAGCCTTTACTTATTTTCCTTGGGCTACAACTGTTTGTGTGTGAATCACGTTGCCTTAGAACAGACACTTCTCGTGTCCGATCATCTGCATGTTTCTCACACAACCAATGTGTTCTTCTGTGAAATGCTGCTAAGCTGGCTGATCATAATGGGCCGCTGGACCTAACTTCTGCTGCTCAGAAAAGTTCAACATCATTCATCAAACTGCCAATATCATGCTCGGATATGTACAAAAATGTTTCTGGAAGTTCTCAATTGTGTACATAGAAGAGAAGGGAACACATAAAATAGCAATTAACCTCTTTCCCTCAATGTGGTGCAGAAATACCTGGTACTTGTTTCCCATGTGTCCAAACAAGCCAGAAGGGTCAGGGATGTGTGTTTAAATGTTTCTGCAGGTTCTCTGACATTGAGGACATAAAAGGTATGGGCCCCAAAAGCAAAAATTTGACCCCCTTTCCTCTGAAGAGGGGAGTTCTGCACTCATTCTTGTCACCAGTAACAAAAGCAATAGGGATCACCTATGTTGGGCCTCCTCCTCTACTCAGGGGCCCCATAACAGCCATATGCTTTGCTGATATGGTAGTGATAATGGGGGGACAAATTTCTGTAAATGTCCTGTTTTGAAATCTGCTGACAATTTGCTGATAATTTTAATTTTCTAATCTGATAATATGTACAATGTTATAGAGGGGAAAAATTGGAACATTCAGTAGGTTGATATCATTCATACATATGTAAAATATGGCTGACTGATTAGTATAAAATTTGAGTGATAATGGGAATTTACGGTAGTTAAAAGGTGTGGATGAAGGTGGAGCGCCCCCAGACACAGGGCCACGGGTTACTCGGTACCGGTCCTCTCTGTCTCGATGCTGGGGTTGTCACGGTGGCTGGACCCGGTCCGTGACCCTGCTAAGGGGCGTCCAATAAAAGGGGTGATGAAAGTTTGTCAAGGGTTCGTGACGCCACCTGTGGTCTTCGGTCAGGGTGACCGATGCTGCTTAGGGGTCCGCTGGGGTGATGGAATGGCAGCTAGATGGTATACCTTCCCACAGGTGAAGTATATCCCCAGGGCTTCCCAGTAGTGTAGGTGGCTATGATGTGAGGCTCAGTTAATAACGAGGACACAGGGTTGCAGTCTCTTTACCTTTTACTGAAGACTTCGGGATTCGCAAACCAGAGCACTGTTAACTGGGCTGGCTGAGCCCGGCCGGTCCGAAGGCACATCCAGAGTTCCCTTTGGAGGTGGAAATCAGTGCCTACCAACTAGCGCCTGTGTGTTGTAGTTCTTCCCTGCTGAGCATTCGGGATAGTCCTCACAACTTTCGTATCTCTTCTTTCTCTTTCTCTCCGTCCTCCAAGTTATTGTCTGGATAGGATGCACCCGTTTGACGGGAAGGCTCGGAGCTATTCTGGGACCCTAGAGACGCCCCTCTCCAACTTTGCCCCCTATGTCTGCTTAGGTTTTGTAAGGTAGACAGCCAACCTAAAATCAACTGTCCTGCCGCTGTTTGAAGTAATGCTTGGAGTCTGTTACTTCCTCGGCGTTCCGGCCACCGGCTACGCGCCTCAGTAGGATGTTGCCGATCACGGGGCACGACTCCTACTGGATATCTCCTTGTGCTGCGATTTTGTTTCTCACTTCTCCACAATATCCTTCGCTTCGTGTCCTTCCTTAGGATACCGCCGCAAGGTAGTGCTGGCGCGGCTCCGTACGTTCTGTCCTTTCTGCTAGGCACCTGCCAGGAACCCACCCCTGACAGGTCCTCCCTGGAGCTCTACCAGGCTGCGTTCTGTTCTAACTTCCTATCCAACCCCCAGTTTTACCAGAGTGTGAGGAGTGGCCTAATACATAGTGCCTTTTGCTCCTCCTGGTGGCCGGAGTGTGAAGTGTAATGTGTGACTGTGATACCTGGTCAGGTGAACTCCTTTAGTACAATCAGACATAACATCACTCCCCTTAGTGGCAGAGTGACATTACTGCAATGACCAGGACTCTGGGCACTGCAAAGGCTTGACATAACAAAAGGAAGAAGTTGTCACCTCAGGGCATGTATGGCCACTCAAGAGCCATGGGTGAAAGTACCAGAAGCAGAAACAGAATTACAACAAGGGGCTATCAATTGAGATTGAAAGATTGATGGTAGAAAATGTACTTATGGAACGCCCCCAGACACAGGGCCACAGGTTCTCGGTACCGGTCCTCTCTGTTCTGGGGTTGTCACGGTGGCTGGACCCGGTCCGTGACCCTGCTAAGGGGCGTCCAATGAAAGGGGTGAGGATAGTTTGTCAAGGGTTCGTGACGCCACCTATGGTATTCAGTCAGTGTGACCGATGCTGCTTAGGGGTCCGCTGGGGTGATTGAATGGCAGCTAGATAGTATACCTTCCCACAGGTGAAGTGTGTCCCCAGGGCTTCCCAGTAGTGTAGGTGGCGATGGTGTGAGGCGCAGTCAATAACGAGGACACAGGGTTGCAGTCTCTTTACCTTTTACTGAAGACTTCAAGATCCTCAATCCAGAGCACTGTTAACAGGGCTGTCTGAGACCGGCCGGTCCGAAGGCACATCCAGAGTTCCCTTTGCAGGTGGAAATCAGTCCCTACCACTAGCGCCTGTGTGTTGTAGTTCTTCCCTGCTGAGCATTCGGGATAGTCCTCACAACTCTCGTGTTCGTTCTTTCTCTCTCTCTCTCCGTCCCCAAGTTTATCTGGATAGGACGCACCCATTTGATGGGAAGGCTCAGAGCTATTCTGGGACCCTAGAGACGCCCCTCTCCACACTTGCCCCCTATGTCTTCTTAGGTGATGTATGGTAGACAGCCAACCTATAATCAACTGTCCTGCGGTATTTGAAGTAATGCTTGAAGTCAGTTACTCCCTCGGTGTTCCGGTCACCGGCTACGTGCCTCAGTAGGATGTTGCTGTTCTCGGGGCACGACTCCTACTGGCTCTCCTTTGTGCTTTGATCTCGTTTCTCACTTTTCCACAATATCCTTCTCTTCTTGTCCTTCCTTGGGATACCGCCGCAAGGCAGTGCAGGCGCGGTTCCGTCACTATCCTTTCTGCTAGGCCCCTATCAGGAACCCACCCCTGACAGGTCCTCCCTGGAGCTCTCCCAGGCTGCGTTCTGTTCTAACTTCCTATCCGACCCCCAGTTTTACCAGTGTGAGGAGTGGCCTAATACATAGTGCCTTTTGCTCCCCCTGGTGGCCAGAGTGTGAAGTGTAATGTGTGCTTGTGATACCTGGTCAGGTGAACTCCTTTAGTGCAATCAGACATAACATCACTCCCCTTAGTGGCAGAGCGGCATTACTGCAACGACCAGGACTCTGGGGCGCTGCACTTCCCCCTGGTTAAATCCAGTACTCCCGGACTGGGAAAAGAAGAACAACAATACATGTTAGAAAAAAAAGACATACAAAATTTTGAGATGCTATAAATAAGTAAATATAACAATGCTTCCCATTATGGGAGGTGAGGTCACTTGAACGTTACAAACAGAAACATATGGAAACATTTTAAATAACATTCTAATCTACTGACTATAAATAATTTCCCATTACCCAGCCGGGTATTCTACTAAGTGCAAATCTTTCAACAATAATTTAACTTCTCCTTTAAGGGCGTGTAAGCTGAACCCACTAAAGGCTTACTATAAAATATTACAGTACAAATCTAACGTTTCCTTTATTTTTTCTAACTTCACACAGATGCAGGACCGCCTGGCTATTCGTCCGGGCCTACTGCCTTTCTTCTTCTTGGTTCACAGCAACCATCTCTCTATGGTTCTCAGACTCACTAACCCCTAAACGGGTTTAGCAGCAAAAGCAGGAAACAAACAGTTAACTATTTACATCTGTCGAGGTTTGAAGGTTTATTTCTGCAACGGTATGTTGTAAGGCATCAGTTGGTAGCGAACACTTCCTGGCCTGGGAAGATCTGTGTTTGACTTCTCCTCCGATGCGGTATCAATGTCACTAATCGGTTTTTCAGGTCTAATCTGGGTTCAAATGTCAATTTTGGTAGTAGGTTCAGTAGGGGCAATAATGCCCACTGTGGTAGTAGTATTAGGATTTGTCAGTTCAGAGTTAGTCTTAGTCATGGCAGCAGGTGGCGCTGCTACGAGGCCTACCAGTATGTCTTCTGTCACTGGGGCAGGGTCGTTCTTCATACCTGCTTCAGATGCGGTCCCTCCGGTGCCGGCCTGCTCCGTCTCCGCTGGGATCTGGAACGCTGACTGCGGGGCCTTGCGCTGTGGCGTTGTCATCTCTGTTTGCAGTATCTCGCTTTCCGGCAGGGCCTTGCTTTCTGGCTTCGGAGCACTAGAACTTCTTTCTTGCTCCGGACCAGACGAGGCTGCCGACAGACGTCTGGTGAGGCCCCCGATGACGGTCTCCTTCCACCCGGCCTCAGTGCTCAGCTGCGTCCGCCGGAGTTGATCGCTGAGCTCGTCCACTCCGGCCTGCAGGAAGTCGGGGCCAACAGGTGATGCCTGGCCGCGGTATCTCTCTGTGTAGCTGGGGGAGTCCTCGGCTCCGACCCCACGCTCCGATCCCGGGCGGCTGGCCATGGCGTCTCCCACGTGGTTCACTTCTTCTCCCTCCTTGTCCTTTTCCCGCTCTCTCCTTCGTGGGCGGTTTTGCTTCCTTTGTCTCCGCTCTCCACTGAGGATCAGGAGGCGGATCTCGGCTGCTGACGGACACGCCCTCAAGGTACAGAAATATTTAGACTGGGCGGCAATTACTTTTCGTGCTTCTCAGTTCGCTCACGCCCACAACTCCACGCCCTTCTTCTTCTCCTGCGCTCCTCGTGGCGCTATAATGGCGGCGGTTTTGGCGGGAATCTTGGCGGCAAATAGCAATACACACTCTTTGCAATAAATCACAGTTCAAGCACAATTCAGACACAGTTCCAAGGCACACATGACCTGATTCTTCAGGCTTAAGTACATCCTGTTCGTGACGACAAGTTGGAGCGCCCCCAGACACAGGGCCGTAGGTTCTCGGTACCGGTCCTCTCTGTCTCAGTTCTGGGGTTGTCACGGTGGCTGGACCCGGTCCGTGACCCTGCTAAGGGGCGTCCAATGAAAGGGGTGAGGATAGTTTGTCAAAGGTTCGTGACGCCACCTGTGGTATTCAGTCAGGGTGACCGACGCTGCTTAGAGGTCTGCTGGGGTGATGGAATGGCAGCTAGATGGTATACCTTCCCACAGGTGAAGTGTTTCCCCAGGGCTTCCCAGTAGTGTAGGTGGTGATGGTGTGAGGCGCAGTCAATAACGAGGACACAGGGTTGCAGTCTCTTTACGTTTTACTGAAGACTTCAGGATCCTCAATCCAGAGCACTGTTAACAGGGCTGTCTGAGACCGGCCGGTCCGAAGGCACATCCAGAGTTCCCTTTGCAGGTGGAAATCAGTGCCTACCACTAGCGCCTGTGTGTTGTAGTTCTTCCCTGCTGAGCATTCGGGATAGTTCTCACAACTCTCATGTTCGTTCTTTCTCTCTTTCTCTCTCTGTCCCCCAAGTTTATCTGGATAGGATGCACCCGTTTGACGGGAAGGCTCGGAGCTATTCTGGGACCCTAAAGACGCCCCTCTCCACGCTTGCGCCCTATGTCTTCTTAGGTGATGTATGGTAGACAGCCAACCTATAATCAACTGTCCTGCGGTATTTGAAGTAATGCTTGAAGTCAGTTACTCCCTCGGTGTTCCGGTCGCCGGCTACGCGCCTCAGTAGGATGTTGCCGTTCTCGGGGCACGACTCCTACTGGCTCTCCTTTGTGCTTTGATCTCGTTTCTCACTTTTCCACAATATCCTTCTCTTCTTGTCCTTCCTTGGGATACCGCCGCAAGGTAGTGCAGGCGTGGTTGCGTCACTCTCTATCCTTTCTGCTAGGCCCCTGTCAGGAACCCACCCCTGACAGGTCCTCCCTGGAGCTCTCCCAGGCTGCGTTCTGTTCTAACTTCCTATCCGACCCCCAGTTTTACCAGTGTGAGGAGTGGCCTAATACATAGTGCCTTTTGCTCCCCCTGGTGGCCAGAGTGTGAAGTGTAATGTGTGCTTGTGATACCTGGTCAGGTGAACTCCTTTAGTGCAATCAGACATAACATCACTCCCCTTAGTGGCAGAGCGACATTACTGAAACGACCAAGACTCTGGGGCGCTGCACTTATAGTTGGAAAAGTACAAAGCCTGGGTGGTGACCCTGAAGAAAAGAAAGCCCATATCATCCAGCTTTCAAACCATTGTCCAGCTTCCAGAACAACTATAACTAGCTTGCTTTAAGCCTTGTGTCTTCTTGATGTCAACTGGTGGCAAAGCAATTTTTGATATACTGTATATTCTTTTCAGACCTGTCTTGGCTTCTTTTACTTCTCCCCCTCTATGGAGGACAGGAGCTTCTATGCTCTCTGTGTCATGTCCTATGACTTGGGAATGATACAGTATTGTATTGTTATTATTATTGTGCTTCTGTTTGGTTGCTATGCAGCAAGGTTTGCCCATTTAGAAATCTTCCCTTCCTGTAGCTCTGATGTAGCACTTATGTCAATAATGTTAAGAAGCACATGTGTCTGCATCTCTGGTTCAGAATAAGTTTTTTAAGCTACTGTAATTGTGCATAACTACAAGAATTTGCCTAGAAATAAAACTTCTAGAATATTCATACATGCCTCTGCAGTCAAGTCAAAACTATCTGATGAAATCACTTTGTGAGTAACGGTACATAGAGAGCCACAGAAACGGCTTTTCAAGAGCCTCACATACTCAGCCTAGTTATGGAGTCAGAATACTCTGTTGTTGTGAATTCTGCTTTTGGGCTCCCTCCGGTGGTTGTAGGTGGTAATGCAGTTGTCCCAGGGCTGCAGTCATGGTCAGGTGTTTCTGTTGATTGCAATTCTGACTGGGGTATTTAGGTTTGCAGGATTCATTAGTCCTTTCCAGTTGTCAATGGTTCTTGGGAGGTGTTGTACCTCTGTCTGGTTTCTCCTGCTTAGCTGCCAATTCAGCAAAGATAAGTGTCTGTTTTTTTTTCTATGGCACACATGCTGTGTGCTGGATTTTTTATTGTATTTCTGCTCTGTGTGTAGGATTCTCTGGAGTTGCAGATATACGTTCCACGTCTTTAGTTAGATGGAGGCATTTTTTGTATAATCTGCTGTGGATATTTTTGGAAGGGTTTTAATACTGACTGCACAGAACTCTGTTCTATCCTTTCCTATTTTAGCTAGAGTGGCCTCTTTTGCTAAATCCTGTTTTCTGCCTACGTGTGTCTTTCCTCTCCTACTCACAGTCAATATTCATGGGGGGCTGCCTATCCTTTGGGGTTCTGCTCTGAGGCAAGATAGTATTCCTATTTCCATCTATAGGGGTATTTAGTTCTCCGGCTGTGACGAGGTGTCTAGGGTTTGTTAGGCACACCCCACGGCTACTTCTAGTTGCGGTGTCAGATCAGGATTTGCGGTCAGTACAGTTACCACCTACTCCAGTGAAAGTTATCCATGCGGCTCCAAGGTCACCGGATCATAACACTCTGTATACCCCCAGGAGGCATGTTAATGCTAACTTCTCACTTCCCATAACTCAGCATTTCCCACTGCAAGCAAACTTGGGTTATTAACGCATCATGTTCTGCACAAGGAATTAATATCTTATTGCTACTACAATTTAGACCCAGCCGTTTTTTTCCCATATAACGTTGGGTTCACACATCATCATTGTCTTGCATCCTCACACACTTTGTTTTACTAAATCTGTTGCACTTTCACATACACTGCTCAACAATGAATTTGCAACAATCAAGAAAGCAATGTTATGGAGTTAGGGAAATTGCAGGTGTCACGGATCCCTTCTCTGTGGTGTCACTTATTCGTCACGTGCCTGCTCTCACACGTGACTTGGGGTTGTGCCTGCAAGGGTTAATCTATCTCCCCACTCTCAGTCCAGCATTCAACCTCTGTCCTGTGCTGTCTCTATTCCTCTCTGCTCACAGAGGCCGGTCAGAGCTTCTTTGCTCTGCTTCTTGTACGGGGCTGCCATATCGATGAACAGCCTTTGCCAAATAAAAGATAGAAAAGAAAAACGGGGAGGGGAAACTGTTTGCAAGTATGCCTAAGTAAGCACTGAGTTGAACCTTGAAGAACTGGTGCACTCCTCGCAAGGATACCAATTCTTTAGTACAGGGAATAATTGCTTAAACCATGCACTTATGCTCTAATAGAAATAATTTTATCCCACCGCTCGCCACCAATTGCCACACTACCCTTCTCCATGGTGTCACTTATTCGTCACGTGCCTGCTCTCACACGTGACTTGGGGTTGTGCCTGCAAGGGTTAATCTATCTCCCCACTCTCAGTCCAGCATTCAACCTCTGTAGTATATAACAAAACCTGGCACTCAACTTGTATGCAAGTGGTTTTATTTTACAGCAACAAAAACGTTTCGGTCACAAAGTTTGACCTTCATCAGTTACGTTTTGTGGGTGATATATATGGGAGGCTTATAGTATTAAGCAGTTATTGTGGCATATCCTTGCTCCATGCAGGGAGTGTATGCAGAGAAGCAGCCCTTGCTGTGTGGCCGTAGGACGCGGTGTCCACCGCTTGTCTCTGAGACAATAACTGCTTAATACTATAAGCCTCCCATATATATCACCCACAAAACGTAACTGATGAAGGTCAAACTTTGTGACCGAAACGTTTTTGTTGCTGTAAAATAAAACCACTTGCATACAAGTTGAGTGCCAGGTTTTGTTATATACTACTAAGGTGTTGGAACCTACCTGGGCACCACATCCTAAGGTTGTGCACACGTTTACCCACTACAGCATTCAACCTCTGTCCTATGCTGTAATGGGAGCATAAATCACACACCGACCCAGGCCACACACCCGCTCATACGCACTGCCACCACTCATCGAATACACGGGCGATGAGTCCCAGAACTAACAATACTAATAAAAATATGTCTATCACTCATAAGGCTCACATCACACACCTTTAGGCTATGGATTCTTTAGAACATTCAAGGTTCAACTTGTTAAATTTTAATAGCAAAAAGTTCAATGCTTACAATAAGAAAAAGGTATAAAAATATGATAATAAAAAGACATACAACTTATGCAAAACAGTATAAAATAAAGAGGAGAAACTTACAGAAATTATCTAACTGGTAGTTGCTTCTGCTCCCTGAGGGAAGGAAGAATGTAGATTGGATCACATCAGCTTCTGAGGCTGCCCCCATCATGTGAACACAATTCTCTGTCTGCAGCCTAAATTTATAACTTTGGTCTGAGGTCAGGTTTCTAGACCGACCCCTCAGGCAAATATCATAACTGCTGCCTGTTTGATTGGGCCACGGCTGCGCCCCCAATGAATATATTATTTTCTCTTGTGGAAAGGTTCTCGGGGATAGAATACCTCAGGCCGCAATTTAGCATCTCCCCTCCAAGACCTCAGAGGTGTCAAGTGTTCCTTTGTTCTTGGCCCTAGCCAGACCTCCTGGTGGGATATGGAGACAGAATTTCTACTAGTCCCAAGGAAGTACCTATTAACACCTAGGTGCGACTTGCCTTCAGGACAGATGTTACATTATCACTAGTCACACATATAACCCTAGACATATGTCCCTACACACACACACATATATATATATATATATATATATATATATACACACATATTTCACCACAGCAGGATTGATAAATATGTTAATGATATACAAATGATCAAAACATCTTGATTAATTCAGTATTAAGTATCAGTGTCACACACAAAAATTCTCACACATACCTGCATCGTCTCTGGACTTGTCTCCCATAGAGCACATCAGGTAAGTCACTGGTCAGCAATTGTAAGAGGGAACTGTCTAGAGCGGATCTTGATGATTTGTCCAAGCACATTCAGTATGGCAGAACATTTCTCAGACAACCATTAATAACCTAATTGATAGCAGCAAAGACATGTAATAGTGTATATTTCTGTGTGTGGTGCTTATAATCTATACTGACTAAATGGAAATAAAAATTATGTTTACACTTTTGAATCTTTTGCAAATTATTCACATTTCTGTGATCTTGTGATCCTTGTAGATGTTTAAATTTTTTGAGTACTATATAACAACTGAAATGATAGTCTTTAGACAGGACTTTAGGTAACCAGGTGGAATCTTCAGCAGAACATGGTCAAAAGTAACCCAGCAAAAATAAACACAGTCCCTCGTGTAATAGTGGGGATGGTATTATCTGTTCTACACTTAAATGCACTGGTACCCCTTTTGGGGATTTCCGCAAGTCCTAAAATTCTCCAACATTGAAGGTGTCTCCATCATAGTACCTCTGTTCATCCATGTCATATCTCTCTCTTCTACCTTGGGATTTTAGTAACCCCAGGTCCCCAGAAGCTGGTGTTGGGTTTTGGTAGGGATACAAACCTATGGAATGTCAGTAGAAAGAGGGTGTAAGACAATGATTTCAACCTGGATTTAGTGTCCAACACACAGGCCATTTTTGTCACTCACCTTGGCCTTGATTATTAGCCCAATTAAAGCACACCACTTATGGGTATAGCCTTTCCTTGCAGAATTTTTTTTTATATCTGCTCCCATCACTTAACCTAGAGATGGAGGTTGACCAAGTTTAATGGTGGGGCACACCTCCTTCCAGCTTTAGTGGGGCAATCTCTCCAATGGAGAAATGTGGCTGCTGAAAATCACCTCTTTATTCACCGCATCAACTTCTCCTACTGCTTTTTTTTTAGAGTTTTTGTCACACATTGTACACAGTTCTTCCAAGTGAGGTCCACTCATCTCTCTGTGGTGCACTGAGTAGACTGCACCCATGCACTCTCACTGGCCTGATTCTGCCACTTGATAGACAGATTTCGGGTTCTTTCATCCTCTTTCTCTTCGACAGTTACTTGAGGAAAACTGAAAATGTGGTACCATTTACTCATTCAAATAACACTGGGCTTAAAAATTTTTCTGCAGGTTGGGGTTAGCAATTTTAACTGTATCAGCAAACAAGACTTTTGACATGTTTAGGCTCTACTTCAATGTCTCTATCTGTTTGTATGGCAGCACCTGCTTAGTCTGTCAGACATCTCTATCCAACAGGCTTAAACCCTTCATACACATTAGATGGCTGTCAGTGGAAAAATTGATCAGCTGATGGTTCGGCAGGCAGTCATCTTGGTTTTCTCTCCCACACACAGGAGCACCCGTTTGGCCGAGTGCTTCAAGTTTCTTTATGCAGAACTATCACCAGACATTTCCGCCAATGGCTTATTTCTGTGAGACATTACGATGACCAGTCCAAATTGGACATGCCAGATCTACATTACCCCGAACAATAAATTGTCCTGGTCTCCCATACACATTAGACAGTTGGCCAAACCTGTCAAAATTAGCAGCTTTGTCCAACATTAGTGTGTATGGAGCCATTTAGAGTCAGGTCACACTTAGGTGGTCTGGGATTCTAGTACAATCGGTATGCCACTAATAACAGGATGCTTCTAGTAGGATTACGGTATGTTGAAAGCTTTTAATACTGTTGCCTCCTCTCTCTCTTCTTTTTTGCTTAGCCCTGTATTTTCTCAAAGAAACCAATTCAACCCTCTTTATGTAGCGAATGCAAATGGCGAATGTGGCTCGTGGATCCACTGTGCCACAGTGCCAGGCTTACCTATGACGGGTACAGCTAAGCAGCTACCTGGTTTTCACTGGAGCTCCTGATGGTGGAGTTAGATTTGAGTTGCGGGTAGCTGCTAGGTACCACTTCTAAGCAGTCTCTGGTACTGCAGCTGCTGACCCCATCCTCGTAGACACGACTGGTCTTGAGGAGAAGGTTCAGACTCTGTTCAGACTACACAATTTCAGGATTCTCGGACAGAACAGATACTGACACGGAGTCACAGACAGGACTGGATTCTGATACCAGAGTCGGCTCCAACAGTACAGACTCTGAAACACTAACCAGGACTGACACAGGTGCATGTTCTAGTAATGACAGAATGGTTACAGGGTTCAGGTACCACCACTTCTGCTTCAATGATCAGGTATCGTAGATGTGGCTTCAAGATTCAGATACTGCCGATGCAGCTTCTGGGTTCAGGCACTGCCAGATGCGGTTTCAGGCTACAGGGACCTCTAGGTGCAGCTTCAGACTCAAAGGACTGCCAGGTGCAGCTTCAGGCTACTGGAACTGCCAGGTGCTATGTCAGAGTTCATGGACCACCGATGAGATTACAGGATGAGGGTTCAGATTCAGGCCCTGGCCACGCAAGGACCAGAGGTGTGGGTTCAAGCCATGACCACACAAAGACCAGAGGTTTGGGTTCAGGTCCTGGCCACACAAGGATCAGGAGTTCAGGGACAGGGACCTTGCAACTCACTAGTTGCACAAAAACTAATAAAGGAGAACATTGCTCAGGCACCTCCCTACTGGGGAGAGTGCCTTCTATAAAAGATGCCTCCCAGCTAAAATTACGCACGCTACCCCTTTATGCACTAGAAGAAAGATTACTTTTCTCACCTTCTTTATGATTAGGATGCTTCGTACCCTCAAGGCATCCTCAGAGAAAAACAAAGCGAGAGTAGTACCAGGAACCTTGAATTGTGAAGTTTCTCTCTGGTCAGCGACACCAGCTACTACCTTGGAAGATTCAAAGACAAATGAGTTCTTCCTCCTGGTCGGTGGACAGTAAAGACTTGGACGATGCCTCTGCCTTGACGTTATCATCTGACCAAATGAAGTCTGAAAACACATTCTCTGGGTCCGTCTTCAAACAGGTGTCCAAAAACATTTTGTTCTAGAGGCAAGGAGGTTCCTGGGAAAAAGGTCATTGGAACAATTGTCAGGAATATGTGGAGAGAATGCCTCTGATTCCCTTCTTTTGGAGACATCAGAACACATCGAGCTGGCAACTCGCAGACACTAGTGGCCAAATGAGATGTACAGGGACCAGAAACCTCTCATGACATGACTGTCCCCAATGAAGTACTTCACCAGACCTCCAGACTAGAACAGGCACTTGAGTGCTCAGCCACGGAAGACCTAAGAGAAGTGGAAGAAATAAACCAGACAGCACGTGGAAGGTGATCTTCGAATGCAATGCTGCTATCTGGAGCTTTACTTGCTCAGAAATGACCTGGCTGTTTTTGGATAGGGCTTTTTCTTTTCCAAATAACACCCTCACTAGATTCTGGAGATGTTGGACGGGAATCTGACACCTATTCTCCACGGCTTGCAGCAGGACATTTCCAGTCAAACCAGGGTCTCCACATGATATGGATATAGTCAGAGTCATAGGTGGAGAGGGAATACTCTTGCCAAGGGCAGCCTCTCCTACGGACCCAATGCTTTGGAGTTTTTCAAATTTCTCAGATCAAAGACAGATGGAATGTTCCACATAATCACAGTAATAGCGCAATCCATTGTCACGACTGAGTTCCGGCTGCTGCTCAGCCAGCCCAACACTGTCGACTTACATGGATTCAGTACTGACAGCTGCTTCAAAAAGCTGGGAAACAGGAGGTCGCTGGAAGGACAAGCCAGATGTGACAGTTTCCCCACACATGTCACCTCTCTGTTCTGCTCCTGGAACTTAGGAAGGGAAGATGTAGCAGAAGGTTCAAGAATCGGCTCATCGAAGACTTTTCAAAGGCTACCAGGAAGACCTGCAGGTCCGAGGTCACAGGATCCCCTCTCTCCCACAAGGGGTTGAGCTACGCTAGAGCCTCTCCTGCTAAGTAAGACATAAAGTATCCTATTTCAACCCAATCAGAGGGAAACTGATGGCCCAATAATTCATAGTGCTGCATGCACTGGTCTGGGAACCCACATAACTGCTTCGGATCCTCATCTTAACGTGGCTGATCAGACAGGATGGGTTCACCTTCAGGACTGTAACTCGAAGGCTGAATAGACACAGCCGCAGGTACTGCAACTTGGGCTGGAACAGCTGACCTCACCTCTTCCAATCAGGTATCCACTGTCTGTAGAAAGAACAACATTTTTTCCTGCTGCTCTCGCTGGTGGAACAACTGCAGATATAACTCAAAGTGCTAAAGGCCATGGGGATCAGCAGGGTCTATGGCCTAAGCAAACTGTTATGCATGCATGTGACACACTTGATGCATAGACCCACGGGGCTTACCTTGGAGGAGCTTAGCTTAGCGGCTTCCTGATTTTCACTGGAACTTCTGATGATGGAGTCATGCTTGAGCTGCAGGTTCCACTCCTAAGCAATCCCTGGTCAGCCTAGCAGACACAGACTGGTCTTGGAGTAAGTGGCAGGAGAGGGTTCGGACTCTGTTCAGACTACACAGGTTCTGGATCCTAGGGCAGAATGGACACTGACACGGGGGTCACAGACATGGCTGGATTCGGATACTGGAACTGAACAGAGTCTGGGCAACTAACCAGGACTTGCAAAGGTGCAGGTTCCAGTACTGACGGAACAGATACAGAGTTCAGGTACCTCCGGTGCAGCTTCAGGGTTCTGATACTGCTGGTGCGACTTCAGGGTTCAGTGACCGCCAGATTCAGCTACAGCCTACAGGGACTGCCAGGTGCACCTTCAGACTCAAGGGACTGCCAGGTGCGGTGTCATGGTTCAGGCACTGCCGATGCGGTTACAGGGTCAGGGCTTGGGTTCAGGCCCTGACCACAAGAGGATCAGGGGTTTGGTTTCAGGCCCTAGCCACACAAAGACCAAGGATTCTGGTTCAGGCCCTGACCACACAAGTATCAGGGGTTCAAGTTCAGGCCCTGACCATACAAGGACCAGGGGTTCAGGTTCTGGGACAGTGACCTGGCAATGCACTAGTTGCATAAAAACTAACAAGGGAGAATGTTGCTCAGGCACCTGCCTACTGGGGAGGGTGCCTTTTATACAAGGTGCCTCCCAGCTATTGACTGGGGGCATTTGCAAATTATGCACGCTGCCCCTTTAAGAACAGGGGAGCGCACGCACACTAGGCGTGCTGCTGGGAAGCCTGTGTGGTGTGCACAGGGAGCAGGAGATGTGGAGGTCAACGCCGGGGCAGTGAGTATGTCAGCGTCCCCGCATGGGGGGGGGAAGAGGAATTATTCAGGGGTGCCGGCATTGGTGTTACACTTTACAAATTGCTATAACTTCCACATATCAAAACCTATAATGCAAATGTATCAAGAGTCTTTTGTGTGCCACAAAAATCTTGCTGAGGTCGGACAATACAGACCAGTTACTTGTAGTCCTAGATATGGATGCATCTTGATCACAGTGAGCTAATACAAATAATTAAATCCCATTACTCTTGATTCTGACGTAGAATGTCAGATAATCCAGGTTTTGGTTCTGGTAAGGAACTTCAATATATTTTGAAATTTCACAAGTATATCTGTATATTAGGGTACTGGAAAGAAGAACAAAACACTTAAAGGAATTCTCTCTCGGATTGGATCTGAGCATCATCTGCTTGGTTGAGATCATTCTCTGGGTCCTTTCGAGTACATACATCCACCAATTAGATCATTTGAGCAATACTAATGGTCTTTAGATTCTATTCTCATCTAACAAGGACATTTTCAGGTCCATAAGAAAATTATAAGAAAAAGACTATAGTGGCAAATGATTGGTTCCAAAGTCAACTACAAATGGGCTTGCATTGTGCTATACATGAGGTGGCCATTATGCCAGATCTTGAATCACAAAGAGAATGCTGTGGCACGCTGATAGTCTAATCTGACCACAAGTTGTTGCATTGCACTATGCATTATAATGAGGTTGAATTTTTTTTTGCATCTAAAAGCTACAAATATCAAAATTTTTTCATTATTATTCAATACTGGATTGTGTCCTTTAAAAATAGTCCAAACGGAATACCTTGGGTCCCATCACAAGTTATTCCAGGCCTTGTTATACTATGCACCTGCTTCGTGGAGACCTACAACAGAGTGATCCCATGACAATCCTCTGGAACGTCAATGGGCAAAGTATGAGTTCCTTTCCTAGGGAATATTAAGAAGATCAATCATACATCTGAAGACGTTATTGAGATCAATAAAGCCTAAACTTGGACTGGAGATAAACACATGTTCAGATGTGCAAAGTCCCTTGGCTAGATTGAACATAGTCACACTCTTGAAGGCCACAAGGCTTCATCTCCAAACCTTTCAGTACTGAACCCTATGTCTGTGCATCGATGGGCGGAAATATCCACCTCCTGGGTGAAATTCAGGAATGTAATTAATACATTCAGACTCATTCCTGTAGCCACCTCAGGGATGAAATAAATTTTCTGTATTCCACTGATGTTGTCAGATCTGTAACCGCATCACTTCTAAATCCAACTTTGAATAACAATATAACATCTGCTGTTCTCTCATCCTCTGGGAGAGAAGATTTGGCAGACGAATTCTGAATAATATCTCGCACCAAACCTCTCCCCCCGGCCCCCACAGCTCCCATCCATCTGGAGCCAAAGACTATTTATCTCAAGACCTCCCTCCCCAGGTAAATTTTTTCTTTATCGCTGCTTCTGTTGTTGTACAAATATTTTCAGAGTGAATTTTGGTTCCAATTTTGTGTTTTTCGCAAGCCTCATATGCTAATATCTTGAATTTATTCCACTCAGCTTCCAGATTGCATACTAAACAGATTTGTTTTTAGCTACCAGTGAAGCCGTGTCAAGGCAATAGTCTCTCTAGATTTCATATTCACACATTTAATTAGCTCCAGAACATTGCCGCCAGACACACTCAGTAGCCCTGGTGACTGTCATTAGAAAGCAAAAGAGAGACAGTTTATAAAAGTAGATATGCGCAGAGCCATTTGTTACGAAAAATGCTTTACAAAATGGAATTGTCACGTATTATTCTAGATATCACGTCAATGTGTGAAGATCGTGGGATAGTTCTGGATTGCCTCTGGGGGGCAAAATGCTGTTGGTAGGAGCAGGGTTTCACCGACAAGTGGTGATAACAAGAGAATTACACTAGAGGGCAGCAAATCCACAGTGTAGAATATGATACTGTAGGGACTCCTGAGTAAATACTATTACATGCAGAAGACAATGAGGGTGCATAGATGTCACAGCTGGTGGAAGAAGAAGCCTTTAAGACCTATGATCAACTCTATGCTTCTGTTGCAATTACTATTAGGGGTATGTGACCATGCTGTTGCATAAGGTGGTAATACTGAAGGGGGCAACAAGGTCCTCGTTTTATGAGATAGGGTCTCAGTAGAGTGTACTACATAGTGCCTTAACCCACCTTAGACTCTTTGTACATAAAAGGTGGGTCCCAGCTCAGGCTAACCTGTCCCTGTCACCCCTTTACTGTGAATTTGTAGATCTTCCCATAGTCACAACCTGAGCGAAATTAGTAACCAATTTAGGGGTAAATGATCATTGGGTTATACCCTCTTCAAATTGTGGGAAGTGGTTAAGGACAGGTACTCTTGTCATAGATGAGTGGTGGGTACAGTAAACTAGCAACAAAAGGGAAAGCATTTTGGTATATTAGGTAGTATTAACATTAATATCTTCATCATCCAATTTTAGATTCTCAGATTTCCTTTTTTTCCCCCTACATATCGCCTAAAGTTGGTCTTTCCTCTGATAACATAAGAATGCTAATTCTGGACGATAAAGAAACAAGACAGAAGAAGAATGTACCCCTTCAAAATGTACTGCTGGATAAGGATGCTATCAATACCATGGATGGCAAGAAGAACAAATAAATCAATTTTGGAAGAAATCAAGCCAGATACGTCACTTGATGCAAGGATCACCAAGTTATGGCTTGCCTACTGTGACGCTAGTCACTACTCACGGACCCACCGTGAGGTTGGAGGTCAGGGAGTCAGAGGTCAAAAGCCAGGCGTGTATGTCATAAACAGAGTGGTGAGGCAAAGGTGTAGGCAGGTCGCAGTCTTGGTTCAGAAGTCCAAGAAGATTGTGGATTAAGACATGGGGGCTAAGCAAATGGATGGTCAAAATTCAAGGTCAGTCAGCAAAAGATCAAAATACAGAACTCACAGAGCTTTAACTGGCAGGGAGAAAAGGCAGATAGCCAGCTAAATAGCCTGGGAATCATTCTGAAAAGGAGACACCTGTAGGAAGCCCAGCAAGCCCCGACCCTGATTGGGCAGCTGGACTGTCACTTATCACACTGAGAGCTCAGCACGCCCAAACCTCAGATTGGACGGCTGAGCTGTTTATCAATATATTAACAACTCAGCACCACCATGCTCCATATTGGACTGCTGAGCTGCCACTCACCACAGAGAGGAGGAATTGTGACACCTACTTTCTACGCCTGAAACGAAAATAGCAATTGTGACCCTGAGTTACTACTTATGGGCAAGCCATGAGACAGGGTAGTCAGGAGGTCCAAGGTCAGATACCAGGAGGGCTCGTAGTACAGAGGGGAACGTCAAAGGTATGGTCAGAATTCAGAAACAGCTTGGGGTCAGAACCAGGTAGTACGGTTTTAGGTGTATTCTTTGGTATGGTAATGTGTAATGCATAAGGAATAGAGTAAAACATAGGTTAGGAAATAAGGTAGTGACTATAGGGTAAGATAGACTTTGCTAACAGTTTAGGTGTAATCTGGTTAATGTATCGTTGTATTGGGCAGTGGGAGGCTCTATTGAGATCCTTTATGGATATTCCTGCAGCGTCTGGAGCTCAAATTCCTGGGGCTGACTGAGCCAGTAAACCCAGGGATAGTCCAGATGGAATGGATAGTAATGCTGGAAATGTACTGTATTAAGGAAAAAAGGAATAAGAAGTGTTGTGAACAATACTGCGTGTTACAATCTGATGAAGTTGAACTGTCCAGTAAATTTTTGTTGGTTGAAACGATCTGCATGTCCCCGAGTTATGTGCGGTGTCTCCTGAAGATGAAGGCCTGGAGACAGCGGACGCCTCTGGCCTACAAGTGAGTGTGATACGCCCCACACCTGACTGCCCATTGGGACTGGGACACAATTTTCTTGTAAAGTGTCAGGGTGTTATGGAGCAGCAGCTCATCCACCGTTACCACCCTCGATCACGTTACATAATAACATTTAAAACTACTGTTGCTCTTTAACAAAGAGTGTGATAGCCACCAACCACAGATTCAAGGCCATCTGATTTACCCTCTTCAGGGAAAAATGTTTTGCGTCCGTGGCAACTGCAGGATACCAAAATTACTTTTCCCATAATGAATGCCAGTAATCAGAATTATTTATCACTGTCAGCAAAGGTCAAACGCTAAAGGGAAACGACCAGTGCCCTAGAGTTTTCTGTATGATATGTAACCGTAGCTTTGTTACCAATGGCATTGTTAGGGTTACATGGTGTTAGCACGCAGTCCGGGTGTGTTTTCTTCTTTTCCCATGGAGCTTGGCTTCCTATATATAGACACTGTTAAAATTTCCAAAACAAAAATCCATTGATGTTAATCTGATCCGACAGTTGATCAGTTAATAAAAATCCCCCTGTGTATTCACCTGCCGCTATAGTCAGGAAATTTCTTTAAAAGAGCATCTGTCATGATCATAGTAGACCCCATTAACTTTCATTGGGGATCCCCAACCTGCAGCAGTCCATCTATTGAGACCCTACAACTCCCAGCTTCCCTGACAGCCCCTATCCATACTGTAAATCTATGTGGCTTTGTTTTCATCCACCAGATGCGGTATTATGGGGATATGACTGTGTTTTGACTTTGTCATGAAAGTTATGGTCAATGGAGTCAGTTATTGGTTAATAAAGTCTGAAGAGAGCATGTGCAGATAAGATGGGGCAGTGGAATTAACTAAATATGATCCCCCCCCCCATTCTGTCAATTATGACATATTCAAATTCATATCCGTAGGTCCAGCAACATGTCATCCATGTAGACCACTTGGAGCTCTAAATCCATCTGAGGGACCATAGATTTATACATCTGTAACACCCCAGGGTCCTGGTTGTTACAGTGGCATTGCTTTCCTCATGGGGAGAGTGATGTCACGCTTGGAAGAAAGCAAGGATCTTCTTTATCAGGTAATCACAAACATGCAACATGTTCACACCCCAGGCCAGAATAAGGAGCTCTGATCCAGTGTGTGGGTGGCTCCCCTATATATATATATATATATATATATATATATATATATATATATATATATATATATATATATATATATATATATATATATATATATATATATATATATATATATATATATGTTCTGGTCTGGAGGGAAAGTCAAATGGTCTGTCAGAGAGACAGAGGAGAGAGCAGTCAGACAGTGAGTGTCAGAAGGACAGAAGGGGCCGTGCAGCCAGAGGTGCTGCAGCTCCTGGAGACAGAGAACAAAGAAGGAAGAGCAGCTTGTAGCGAGCGTGCAGGAGAGCGAAGCACAAGAGAGTGACAACTGGGGAGGACAGCTGCGACTGAGCTACCTCCTTGCAGAGCACAGATTCTGGTAGCCGGAAGACCAAGGTTGTGTCGGACTCTAAGAGGCACAGCAGAAACCGGAAGGACAGCTGGACTACACATCACCTGCCCGCCCTAATACCCAGGAGACACAGTGGGGCATAGAGCCTGAGTTGTGATAGAGACCCTGTAAAAAGGCTCGAGCCACCAGTCATACGGTTTGTGTCCCACCTTTAAGGAGGACTGAGAGAATAGTGAGAACCTTGACAGAAGCCTCAGGCAGCAAGGGACTACACCACTGTGCTAGTATGAAGGCTTATAACTCCTCCTGGTAAAGGGGACTCTGAACTCGCTTCCAAGCCGGCCGGACCCTGCCTTTCAGTAAACCAGGTAAAGAGACTGCAAACCCCATGTCCTCTGTTTCTTACCGCACCACCCACCATCTTTATCTACACATTGGGAGCCCTGGGGACCCAACTTCACCTGTGGGAAGTTATACCATCTTAGCTGCCATAACATCACCCCAGAGGATCCCTTTAAGCAGCGTCAGTCCCCACTGACCGAATACCACAGGTGGCATCACGAACACAAACTTTATTTCAAACCCCTTTTAAAGACTGTCCCATTTACATGGGTGCCCAGGGCCACGGACCAGGTCACCGCCCCCGTGACACATCCCCTTAAGTACCGGACCCGGTACCGAGTACCCCACGGCCCTGGCGGGTGTTCCACATCCACGTAAAGCAGCGAATTTAGGATTGAAACTTTACCGCATCCTCATTTCCATGATAAGAAGGAATTAACACTAGGGCTACTTACAGATTAGGATGTCCTTCTTTTTCAACCTTTCTTATTTGAATTATGGTTACTGTCACTGCCATTTCCGCAAACTTTGCTTTAATCAAAATTTAAAGTGAACCTGACAGCTGATACATGCTGCCTGATCCACAGGCAGCATATACCAGGCAGTGGCTGCATGATCTCAGCCAGGTATTTTTACTCATACTTTATAAGCCGCTGGGGACCGAGCCATCCTGGAGACTAGTGAGACAGGTGGGTCCCCGGCAGCTTATCACCACTTACTGGCCTGGATTAACAGGTCTCTGTCTATACGGGCATGCTGGAAGAAACCTGTCAAACCAGGACAGCAGGCAGGGAGAAGCTTTTAAATTATGTTTTTCTCTAAAACACTGCAGTGTTTCAGAGTCACACATACCACACTGAGATCATACAGCTAGTGCCTGATACATCCTGCCCATGAATCGGCAGCATGCATCAGTTGTCAGGTGCTCTTTAACCCTATAGCGACCAATAATATGCATTAAAAAGGCGGCTGCTAATCAAGGTACAATTCCCCCTCAGTGTCCAAAAATTCTGGTATCCAGTCACGTGATTATTAAAAAAAAAAGTGTGTCCACTTTAAAAATAATTTCTCTCTCTTCTGACATGATATACAGCACATGTCACAGGCAAGATAAATGATGTCCCCAACCCCCCAGGTACTGCCTCCATCCCCTGGGCCTTCCTGCTCTGTCCCCCAGCCCTCCACCTCCTCTCCCTGATAAAAATTGGGGGCACACTGTACGCACCGAAATCTCTGAAATGGCAGCGATTTTTCCTATTGGTTCCTTTTTATCACTGTGATAGACCCTATCACAGTGATCAAAAGCCAGTAATTAGTAAATCATCCCCACAGTGTCAACCCCTAAGTCAAATTATTATTTTTTTTATTTTATAATTTTTTATTTTTTTCATGTGCTGCTGTTAGGTTTAGGCTAAGGGTTAGGATAGTTTTTTTTCCAAAAATTAAAAAAAAGAAAATGATGACGATATGACGACTAGTGTTGAGCGCAAGTGTTCGCCACTCGAGTTTGGGTGCATGGGTATGAACAGAGTATCGCCTGCCATACATGGGCCCTTCCTGCATGTTTTTAGGCTGTCTAACAACCACAATACATGCGTTGTGGAGAATCAAGCATGTCACTCGAGCACCCGCGATACTTGATGCATACCCGATTTGAGTAGTGAGCACTTGCGCTCAACACTAATGACGACATATTCAATATGACGACCTAATGTTATCAAATTCTGTGTAGTATCTGTGGTTTCAAAATCCTCACTATACCCCTGGATAAAATCCTTGAGAGGTGTAATTTCAAAAATGGTGTCACTTGTGGGGAGTTTAAACTGTTTAGGCTCATCAGGGGTTCTCAAAACGTGACTTGGCGTCTGCTCTCAATTCCAGTCATTTTTGCATTCAAAAAGTGAGATGGTGCTACTTTCCTTCCGAGCCCTGCTGTGCGCCCAAATAGTAGTTTGTAGTTTTACCTCACATATGAGGTATTGGCGTACTCAGGAGAAATTGCACAACAAATGTTGGTGTTCATTTTCTCCTGCTACCCTTGTGAAAGTAAAAAAATTGAGGCAAAAGTAAAATTTTTGTGAAAAAAAAAGTAAAAAGCTCATTTTTTTCCTTACACATTCTATTAATTTCTGTGAAGCACCTGAAGGGTTAATAAACATCTTGAATGTGGTTTTGAGGACTTTGAGGGGTGCAGTTTTTTTCAGAATTGTGTCACTTTTGGGTATTTTCTCTTATATATGCCCCAAAGTTACTTCAAATTTGACGTGGTCCCTAAGAAAATGGCTTTGTAAATTTTGTTGAAAAAAAAGACATTGCTTTGAACACTTCTAACTTCCTAATAAAATAAATTAGGTTTCAAAAATGAGTATGGGAAAGGTTATTTATTCATTATTTTGTGTAGTATAGCTAAAGTTTTAAATTGCAAAATTTTCAATTTTATGTCAAATTTTTGATATTTTCATAAATCACATCAACCAATATTTACCACTAATATGATGTACAATATTTCACAAAAAAACATACTCAGAATCAGTGGGATCGGTTGAAGCCTTCTACAGTTATTACCACACAAATTGACACTGGTCAGATGTCTAAAATTTGACCTGGTCATTATTGTAAAAAAAAAGGGTTAAGAAAGTTTGTAATACATCTCATCAAAGAACTATGCCCTTTTCCTTCTCTGCTTCCTTCTTCACGTTTCACACTGACAAAACAGCTAAAATCCACATTGTTCAAAAAAAGACAAATCGACAGCTCACTGAGTGATCAGATTATAGCCTTCTAATCAAATCTTTGCAGAAGGGGGAATGAAAAGATGAGAGTGATGAGAGTGAAAGAGGGAGAGAGACACAGAGAGAACGTACTGCTGCTTTCAAGTTAGGGTATATCTTACCACAGAACTGGATTCACAGCCACACTGCTCAGTACTGCTATATAATGTCCTCCATGCTGCTGTTTTTGTAGATGTATTATAGAGAGACAGGATAGCAAGAATCAATCATGTGTTTGTATACTCGGTTTTGGAGCACCAGGCCTCCATCCATTATATGAGAGACAATAGAAAATTGAAGAAACAACCTGAAAATGGGAAAACTGGTGAAAAATACTAGAAGTCACATAATGGTAAAAATAGTGCTATACCTCCCATGGACACATGACAATTCATTATTAAAAGTCACCTAAAGCTACATATTAGCATGGATCAATCTCTCACCACATTCACATTTCTACATAAATCTGAGCTAAAACTACATCAGATTTCCACACAAGTCCTAAAAGTAAATGGATGGAACCAAGTCAAATGAATGAGCTACAAATATTTGACTTTGTAATTTTTATAATTGAGGAAACTTATTTCACATCACAGGTCTGTGACTGGCAAAGTATGTGAACCTTTGCTCTCAGTATCTGGTCTCACACCCTTGTTCAGCAATAACTGCACAAACGGTAATTGTTGATTGGTCCTGCACAATGGCTTGGATGAATTTTAAGCCATTCCTCCCTACAAAACAGATTGAACTCTTTTATATTGGTGGGTTTTCTCCCATGAACTGCTCGATTCAGGTCATTCATAATATTTATATAGGAGTAAGGTCAAGACTTTCACTGTGGCCATTACAGAACTTTATTCGTCTTTAACTTATCTTTCGTAGAACGACTTGCATGCTAATGGTTGTTGTGTTGCTGCATGACCCACATTGTCTTCAGATCATGGACAGATGTCCTGACATGTACGCTTAGAATTTTACTGGTAAAATTCATTGTTATATCAATTATGGTAAGCCATCTTGGTCCAGGAAAGCAGGAAAACAGACCCCCAACTATAATACTCCCATCACTGTGTTTCATAGATGGTATGAGTTTTTTTTTCTGTAAATGAGTGTTTTTCTTGGTTGGTAGACATCCAATATGTTTGTTTGTTGCATTTGATCTGATTGGTACTTGCCTTTATAGCATATAGTGCAGTTTGTACTCTGTTTCTCAGAGGGCCATGTGTTTTTACAAATCAGTAAAAAATTGGATTGGAGGGGGTTAACATTAGCTAATTTGAAAGAGGCCTTTAGTTACTTAGAGGAAACCTTAGGTTCCTTTGTGTCCTCATGGACTATTATAGACTTTTTTCTTGGAATTATATTTGTTGGTCTATCACTTTTGGGAAGATTAATAATTATCTTGAATTTACTTAATTTGTGCACTATTGATCTGACTGTAGATTGGTGGAATCCAAACATTTTAGAGATGGCTTTTTAACCTTTTCTAGTCTGATGACCATTAAAGGTAACCTGTCAAACCCCCCCCCCCCAGGCGTTTGTAACTAAAAGAGCCAACTTGTGCAGCACTAATGCTGCATTTGGACAAGGTGGCTCTTTTAGTTATGCTCCCTGCACACGCTGAAATAAACACTTATAAAATGTGCCCCCTCATACCGTGAAATTGCCAGGGAGGCGGGACTTTCCTTCCTAATCAGATGCAGCACAGCCGTCACTCATACCCCCTTGGTACCGGGTGCCGCCTCCTCAGCGTTGTTTGAATCTGTCCCAGAGCCTGCGCTGTTATGTGATCCCTTGGGCATGTGCAGTTAGTGCTGCCCGTCTTCTGACATCATTTGACGTCAGGCTGACTGCGCCTGCGCGACTGCGCCTGCGCGGCCGCGCTGTGCATGTGCAGGGATCATAACTAAAAGAGCCACCTTGTCCAAATGCAGCATTAGTGCTGCACAAGGGGGCTCTTTTAGTTACAAATGCCTGGGGGGGGGGTGACAGGTTCCCTTTAATTGTGGTGAATCCCATTTCTGTTTCAGCTGCTATTACTTCTAGTGGGAACATATTCCGTGCAATTTACCCTTTCAATAAGCAGCTACATCCAGGCATTATCTGTCACCCTCTATCTTCAGTGCATGACCTTTTGTTCAGAAACCTCTTGATGAGATATGCTCCTCTCCTCCGTTAAATACCTTAGTAGAAGTTTGTAGCATCTCTTTAAAATGAACAGTTAAAGTTACTTGTATTTCAAGAAAAGATTAAAGTGCTGAGCTCTATCAAGGTTTACAATTGCTGGTGCCAAATTCGTTTATGGCACTTAATATGGATATTTTGCAGAGAGATGTAAGGTACTGATGGGTGGTAAATGCACTTTGCGTTTGTAGGTAACAATGCTGGGCAATCGGATAATATAAGACCTGCTATTTAAATCCATCTACCAGCTGTATTTAAAAAGAAACTTGTCTTTCAGGAAGCTGAATAACTTTTGAAAGTTCTCTGACTGTTGGGCAGCACATTAGAAAATGACACCAACAGATGTCTATGCTCTAATATAGATCAAGTGGTGTCAATGACTATAATACAGAAGTGCTAGTGATGAATAATAATGATATCAGCTTTTCTGAGAAGAAGCGTTGAGCTGGTAAATCTTTATTAAAGCAGACTTCACAATACAGACCATATATATTATGTCATAGCTCTTTTAGACCTGATGAGCCTGGTATATTTACTCTAATTATCAAAGTCAGAATGACTGAATAATCCTAACATTTTATGAATCCTGCCATAGAATTAAATAGTTCATGAGTTGAAGTGTATTCAGTCTCTGCTCATCTAGCCTGACTGGCTGCTGCAGCTTGTAGTGCGAGATCTCAGAGGCAGCAGCAGGGAGGAGGGACCCTGAAGAGCTCTCAATGGATGGAGAATGATTCAAACTTTCATAATGGATTATGTACGCATTCTGACAAGTTTTCTCAAAGTAAATACAGCTGCTTCATCAGGTCAAGGCGATCTATTTAGTAATGCATGCTTTTTGTATTCTGTGTTTTGGTGACAGATCTGCTATCAGAATAGTTGGCATTATGAAAACTTCTGAGTGGCTGCTATCAGAAAGTTCAGTCAGCTAGAAGAATCGCTGGAGGTACCTTTGGCTGATCACTATTTAGGACATGTGGCATGATGACAAAATCTTTTTTATTAAGGTTGGAGCACCCCTAGACACAGGGCCGCGGGGTACTCGGTCCGGGGTTGTCACGGTGGCTAGACCCGGTCCGTGACCCTGCTAAGGGGCGTCCAATGAAAGGTGATGGTGCGTAGTGCAAGATGCGAGGAATAACGAGGACGCAGGGTTGCAGTCTCTTTACCTTTTTACTGAAGGCTTTGGGGTCCGCAATCCAGAGCACTGCTAACAGGGCTGGCTGAGACCGGCCGGTCCGAAGGCACATCCAGAGTTCCCTTCACAGGTGGAAATCAGTGCCTACCTTCTAGCGCCTGTGTGTTGTAGTCCTTCCCTGCTGAGCACTACGGGATAGTCCTCACAACTGTCGTATCTGTTCTTTCTCTCTCCGTCCCCCAGATAATATGGCTAGGATGCACCCGTATGACAGGTAAGCCTGGAGTTATTCTGGGACCCTAGAGACGCCCCTCTCCCATGATTGCCTCCTTTGTCCGTTTAGGTGATTTAAGTCAGACAGCCAACCTATAATTAACTGTCCTGCTGCTGTTTGAAGTAATGCGTAGAGTCTGTTACTTCCTCGGTGCTCCAACCACCGGCTACGCGCCTCAGAAGGATGATGCCACAGTCTTAGGGGCACGACTCCTTCTGGTTCTATCTCTTTCCATTATGATCCCGCTTCTCACTTCTCCACAATATACTTCGCTTCGTGTCCTTCCTTGAGATGCTGCCGCAAGGTAGTGCAGGCGCGGCTCCGTAACAATCTGTCCTTTCTGCTAGGTACCTGCCAGGTTCCCACCCCGACAGGTCCTCTCCCGAACTCTCCCAGGCTGCTTTCTCCCTAACTTCCTGTCCAACCCCAGTTTTACCCGAGTGTGAGGAGTGACCTAATACATAGTGCCTTTTGCTCCCCCTGGTGGCCGGAGTGTGAAGTGTAATATGTGACTGTGATACCTGGTCAGGTGAACTCCTTTAGTGCAATCAGACATAACATCACTCCCCTTAGTGGCAGAGCGACATTACTGCAATGACCAGGACTCTGGGGCGCTGCAAGGTCATTTATAAACCTTGCAGAAAATAACTGCAGTGTTCTCCATGCCAAACATACAAAATCTCCACAATATAGAAATATTTGTGCCTATATAATTTACAGGGAAAGATGAGAAAGTAGTACTGTTTCTGGAGCGCCCCCAGACGCAGGGCCGTGGGTTACTCAGTACCAGTCCTCTGCTGGCTCAGTTCTGGGGATGTCACGGTGGCTGGACCCGATCCGTGACCCTGCTAAGGGGCGTCCAATGAAAGGTGATATTAGTCTGTCAAGGGTTTGTGACGCCACCTGTGGTGTTCGGTCAGGGTGACCGACGCTGCTTGGGGTCCACTGGGGTGATGTGATGGCAGCTACATGGTATACCTTCTCACAGGTGAAGTATGTCCCCAGGGCTTCCCAGTAAGATGGATGGTGATGGTGTGAGGTGCAGACAATAACGAGGACACAGGGTTGCAGTCTCTTTACCTCTTTACTGAAGGCTTCAGTATCCGCAATCCAGAGCACAGTTAACAGGGCTGTCTGAGACCGACCAAAGGCACATCCAGAGTTCCCTTTGCAGGTGGAAATCGTTGCCTACCACTAGCGCCTGTGTGTTGTAGTGCTTCCCTGCTGAGCATTCGGGATAGTCCTCACAACTTCTATTGTCGTTCGTTCTAATTCGTTCCAGTTCTTTCTAGTTCTCCGTCCCCCAGTATGTTATGGCTAGGACGCACCCGTTTGACGGGTAGGCTCGAGGCTCTTCCGGGACCCTAGAGACGCCCCTCTCCACGCGTTGCCCCCTATGTCTGCTTAGGTGATGTAAGGTAGACAGCCAACCTATAATTAACTGTCCTGCGGTATTTGAAGTAAGGCATAAAGTCAGTCACTTCCTCGGTGTTCCGGGCACCGGCTACGCGCCTCAGTAGGATGTTGCCGTTCTCCGGGCACGACTCCTACTGGCTCTCCTTTGTGCTTGATCTCGTTTCTCACTGTCCACAATATCCTTCGCTTCGTGTCTCTTTCTTAGGACACCGCCGCGGGTAGTGCAGGCGCGGTTCCGTAACGTTCTGTTCTTGTCGCTAGGTACCTGCCAGGTTCCCACGCCTGACAGGGACCCCCCAGAATCTTCTCCCTGCAACACCCCCTGGCACGGGATGTTGCCTGAATCCAACCCAGTCAGCTTCTCTCTAACTTCCTATCCAACCCCTAGTTTTACCAGTGTGAGGAGTGTCCTAATAAATAAAACCTTTTGCTCCCCCTAGTGGCCGGAGTGTGAAGTGTACTGTGTGCTGGTGATACCTGGTCAGATGAACTCCTTTAGGGCCATCAGACGTACCATCACTCCCCTTAGTGGCAGAGCGACACTACTGCAACGACCAGGTCTCTGGGGCGCTGCATTTCTACATTATTTACAGTGAAAAACAGGGATGAAGAACTATCTGTGCCTACATAATTTACAAGGAGCAAGTGTAGCGCTCCCGTCCCTGCACGCTTCCTCCCTCCCCTGACACGGATGCCAATTTATTCACTGCCTCAGCCCCCGTCCCGTACTCCCTTCTCTTTCTCCTGCTGCCCAGGGTCTGTGCACGGCTTGCAGATTCCTGGGCACTGTGCTTAGGGTGCGCACAACCTCCCACCCTCTTAATGGGATGGCGTGCGCCATCATAAAGTGTCCTAAGTCAATGGCTTGGAGACACTTACTATTTAATGCACCTCTACCTCCAGGAAGTGCCTGAGCAATGTGGTTAGTCAGTTATTCGGCATTTTTGCTAGTTCTCAGGTCCCCTGTTTGTCCATACCCACCAGTACCCGCTAGTACCTGCCTGAATCTGCTTTCTCTGCTCGTTCCTGCTTGTGCCTTCCAGCATACTTGCCT
The DNA here is from genome assembly GCF_032444005.1 of Ranitomeya imitator. NCBI lineage: Eukaryota > Metazoa > Chordata > Amphibia > Anura > Dendrobatidae > Ranitomeya > Ranitomeya imitator. Next base: position 489,276,215 of record NC_091283.1, read on the forward strand.
GCACCTGCAATTGCCCATTTGTATACCAGCCATACCTGTAGGCACCTTCCTGTGCCAAACGGTAAACCAGCAATACCTGCCTGCAACTGTCACAGCCAGTTTGTATACCAGCCGTGCTTGACAGCACATGCCTGTGCCCACCTATGTACCTGCCAGCGCCTGCCGCTCCACCTGAACCTTCCCTTCTTGGCTGTTCCAACTTCCTGTTCCTTGGGGGTCAGCTGCCGTGCATCTAAGGTCCATCTTGGTGTAGCACCTGGTGTCCTTCTAAAACCAAGTCAAACCCCAATCAGGGGCTCTAGCGTAGAGTCAGGTGTTCACTTAGTTACACCCCTTCAGGCTCTCCTCGGACCACGGCACGGTGGTTCCACCACTCCCATTACAGATAGAAGACAATAATATCTGTAACTACATTATTTACAGCGAAACACAGGAATGCACAATTATTTGTGCCTATATCACTGGTTTCACATTTGCGGTTGTGTCCGCAGTGTTTCGGATGCATACATCTGCATGATTCTTGATTTCCTATCTTTTACATTGAAGACGCAGGTGCAGGCATTTTCATGCGTTCGCCAGCGTTTGCTTACACATGTGTATTTTCGTGGTGCGCGGCTAACGCACCATGTTAAAATTTTTGTGGATGCTTGCGGAAGGAGTGCTTCAAATAAACGTATTACAGTCTATGAGAACGCATGCATATGCAAGGACTTGCGTTTGCTTGCGTTTGCGTATGCATGCGTTCTCTTGAGTAAACATGTCTAAGTAAACATGTTTTAAGCCACCCCCTAAACAAACGTTATAAGAGTAGGTGTGGGCAGTGGAAGTCCATTAATCTCAAGACTGCTGAAGCGATACAAGCATTGCAGCATCGAGTTTGGAAGACTCTATCAAAATGTAAGTATAGAAGCTATATGTCTGCCTGTCTGTTTTTCTCACTGCAGTCTTTAATCATTTCTGTCTCTCTTGCAAGCATCCTCATCATGTCCTCCACTAAAGATCAGAGCTCACAGAGTGGACAGGAGGCTGAAGTGAGTACATTTGCTATTGATTGGTAAGTATTCACTGTCACTATTATACACATGTGGCAAAATACTTATTTTTATTTTTACACTTCCAGTGCAGATGAGCAGGAGCAGCAGACTCAGGCCTAAGCTCCGGTGGCAAGACGGCATGTAAGTATTCTTGACTGTTTTTATTTATTCTTTACTGTTTTTGGACTCAATTTATTTATTTTTGAATTCTTTTGTTTTAAGTGTTTTAGCTTTCCAACATTAATGTCTTTTTTCTAATTTCTAGGTCCCAAAACGGGAGGAGGATTTTATAGACAACGACCTCCTCATCACCTTGGTGCAGGAGCGAGTTCCGCTGTGGGACACCCGGGAACAGCAGCACTTGGACGCTGTAATGATTCGGTGGCTGTGGAATGAGGTGGCCCAAGCGCTGATGGATGACTGGGACAATGCCACATCACAAGTCAGAAAGGCTTTTCGTAATTATTGCAGTGTGGTCCAATACGACATTGAACCTGAAGGCCGGGATCACACAACCGTGTGTGATGCGGTAAACTCCTGCGAGTTTCTCGCATCACACACGGTTGTCTGATCCCGGCCTAAAGTGCATTGTTTAACAATTTTTTTTCCCCCTATTCACAGTGATAAAAGTCAAAACCCATTGGCGTTCGATGAAGGATCGCTTCAACAAGGACCTGAGATAGGAGATCCAAGTTCGCAGTGGTGCTGCAGCAAGGATAGGGAAATACAAGTACCACCGGCTGCTGGCTTTCCTAAGGCTTGTCCTTGCTCAGAGAAAGTAAGTATTTTTGTGTTGTATTCCATTGTGTTATATTCACTAATCTGAATTTTTCTATTCCACAGGAGTTGGCGCTTTTGCAATTGTTATTTTTATGTAGTAATGTTTTACTTTTCTTTTCTTTTCACAGAACCTGTAGCAGCACCCTCGAACCCGGATCATCTTCTGGAGCAGTCCCTCATCGAACTGCCACAGACCAGTCCCAGCCATCCACCAGCAAAGCAGGAAGTGGGCCGGCATCACAGGCTGGAGAACAGGCAGCTGGTCCTTCAGGTGTTCCCCTGTCCCAGTCCTCTACCTCTTTTTTGGGGGGGGCTCTTCCCGCCAGCAGCAGAAGGCCACGGACAGGTCACTCATGCCCGAGTTTATTCACTTGAGCTCGGTTTTCCAGAATGGCTTGAAGGAGCTGGGAGATAGACTGGAAAGTGGTCTGACCCATAGTAACACACTTTTCCAGGATGTCAGCCAACGCTTTAACTGTCTGGAAGCCGACCTCCAGAGACCAGCACACCATTTTTTTTAATAAGATAGAGCAGGGCATGTCAGAACACCTTAAGCCTGAACTCCAGCTCAACGTGATGCAGGCCTGCAATTCAGCTTACATTCAGGCTATGCAGCAGACTCGGTACTTCCACCAGCCACAGGTGGTATTTCCACCTGTGCCACCAATTACACACTTAACATCAATACCGAGTTCTGCGGCATACCACTGTATGGCCACCACCATGCCCACTCCTGCCGCACACCACTACACCACCACCACCATGCCGGGTGCTGCTGAAATCCACTCCACCACCATGCCAAGTCCTGTTCCTGCATGGCTGACCACCACCATCAGTAGGCCGCCTAAAGATTCTGCGTGGCTGCCCATCGCCATCACCACTAAGCCGCCCGAAGAACCTGCAGGGCTGTCCACCAGCACCACCAGGCTGGGTCCACTTCATACAAGCCTTGCTTACCCCACCACTCCCACCCTCCCAAGGAGACACAAAAAAGGAGGCTGTCTCATAAAACTGGACAGAAAGCAAAAAAGACTAAAAGGCAGCAGAAGTGTCGTACTACCTCTCCCCTCACCTCCCAATGTGTCTGTGTTGTCCAGCTTTTCTTTTCCTTCCAATGTGTATCTCCTGTCCCATGCTTCCACTCCTAATGTGTCTACTTCCATCCTTGACCTCCCAAACCCCACAAGTTTAGTTTCCCCTTCCCCTGGAACCCCTTCATCGTCCACCCATAGCCAATCCTCCCAGCTTCACCAGCTTCGCACCCCCCAGGTCCATAATATTTCCCCCTCATTGGTTCGTAAAAGTTTTTTTTTTTTTTGTAAATAAATTTATGTTGTTTTCCCCAATCACTGTTTGATCTTTGTCTCTTTCGTCGCCAGCAACACACACCGTGCGCCGTCAAAACACATGTTGCCATGTACACACACTGTGGTTTTGCCACCTCATAGCTCCATGACACACAATCTACTGCTCCTCGTCTTTATTTGCTTTACACTGCAGCTTTGCTTCTTGTGTGTAATGGAGCTATGAGTTTGCAAAAACACAAAGAGGACTGAAAATCCTCAAAAAATACATATAAATAAAGCAGAAAAGGTCATGGGTCAACAATGCTCACCTGCCCAGGTGTGAGAACATGTGAACTCAGGATACAGTTTTTTCTGCATCCTGACTGCACTAGTTCTGACAGGTGACTAAAGATATGAGGTGGCTTAGCTCCATCATCTCTTCAGTCTGCATTAATATATAGAAATGCTGACTGAAGACATGATTGAGCTAATCTATTGTCACCTACCATAGCACTGACCTCAGAGAGTACAGGTGTAGTGTAAAGCATGTGTTACATAACCCAATTTGGGTATAATCCAATCCCTGTATCATGCAATCTGCATGATACAGTGAGTGGATTATATAAAAAATTTAGTTGTGAACCAGTGATCACCTTATTAAACTTAAAAAAAAATGTGGGTAATATAGAAGGCACTTGGAACAGGTGTTTAACTAGAGGTGTTTTATTGTCAGCAAACATTAAAGTAAATTTTAATAATTACAGGTACATAACATTGCACCATGAACACTAAACCATGTCATCTTGCCAGGACAGACGTCCACTCTCAGAAACAAAGTAGGACGCAAATGTATCCCTCATTTGGGCAACTTCAACTGTTGTCCTGAGAGAGTGATGATGGTAATCTGGCAATGGGTTACAAACAGGTTCATCAAGTTCAATGTTGGGTGGCTCTTTAGCCATTATATAGTTGTGCAGAACCACAAACGCCTTGACCACCCCACTCCTTGACTGTCTAAATTTTCAAATTAATGGCTGTCCATAAAATGTGTCATTTTGAGACAAGGATACCAAAGGCACACTCAACATTTCTTTGTGCCCTGGTCAGTCTGTAATTAAAAATCCTTTTTGTGTGGTTCAAGTTCTGGAGTATGGTTTCAGGAGGTTTCCACACATCTTAAAGGCCTTATCCCCAACCACAACAAATGGCATTGGCGGGCCTTCAGTGTTGGGAAGAGGTCACGGCAGGGGGAAATTGAAATGATTCCCATACAACTGTTGGGCCATGTCCGAGTTTTTAAATGTCTGGGAGTCATTACCACGACCAAAAGATCCAATATCCACGGCGACAAACCTACAGTCCGTAGCTGCAATCGCCATGAGCCAGTTCCCGACGGTTTGGTAATCCGGATATGTTTTCCATCCACTGCTCCCAAACAGTTGGGGAAATTACAAACTTCAAAAAATTGGTCTGCAGTTTGCTGCCAGATTTCCGTGGTGGGTAGGGGGATAAATTCCGCATGGAGAACATCCCACAAAGCCCAGCAGGTGTTCGCAATAATCCCATAGAGTGTGGAAATTCCTATCCGGAATTGGAAATGGAGTGATGATAGGCTCTCTCCGGTAGCCAGGAATCTGCCAAAAAGAGAAAGAAAAAAATAAATCAGAACAATAATTTTTATGACTGGCGTTTTGCAAAACAGAGAAAGAAAATTAAAAAAAAGAGAAACAACATGGCTTTTATAACAATAATATTTAGGACAGTATTTTAGCAAAACAAATAAAGGGAAAATATTAAGTACATTGCAGAACAATAATAATTATGACATGCAAAAATGTTTAAATATTACGTACCTTAGTGTCACCAGCAGACGTTCCTCAGCAGGAATCGCTCTAAGGAGCTGGGTGTCCTGCCTGCTGATGGCTCCATGTATAGGGGTCCAGTAATTTTAAAAAGCTGTCTTTACACATCCTCGTGTACTCGAAATATTTCTCTGGATTTTCACGGAGCTCACTGAATAAGGAGTGGTAGACTCCGAGGCTCTGTCGCAGTTCAAGAATCGGGCGCTGCCAAAAGCTCCAACGCCGTCTTCTCTGTTTTTCTCTTTTCCATTCTTACTCACAAGCAAATGCAAAGGAAAGAAACAAGATGACAACCAAATCAAGATTCCGATAGAAACTCTCCATGTGAAGATCCATCTTGACCCAGGATACAGGAGCAAAATGTGAGGATTTCATCTGTACAAGAGTTTATATACAGAAATCCCATGAGCCACGCCCATTTGGCGTGGCTTGTTTCAAGGAAATTCTCCTTGAATTTTTTTTTCCTATCAAACACATGCGCATAAAAAACACGAACGCATGCAAAAACACATGTAAAACGTGTGCAAACGTTGTGTTTTTTTATCCGTCATGCGTAAGTTGATGCGGATAAAAATGCAGCCTTATCATGCATTTGCATTCGTTTTGGAATGTGTTTGCGGTTGTGGATGAGATGCTGCAGACTCAACCATAAATGTGAACCTAGCCTTACAGAGACATGAAGGCAGAACTACATCATTTACACAGAGAGACAATAATATACGGTTTTATGGTTTATGGTCAGATTCAGGGCAAAAAATATGGTCAGATTCAGGGGAAAAAAGTACTATATGTGCCTCTATCATGTCTATATCTCTTACGGAGAAAAACAGAGGTAGTAGTATCTGGGCCTATAACATTTGAAAAGGAAAACTAACTCATTTAAAGGGCTCCTTTTCACTTGCAAGACATACGGCCGTGTCTTGCAGGTTAAAACCCTCCTCTGGTGCCGGCACTCCAGAGCGGAGTGTGCGGCCGCACAGCAATACATGGAGCTGCACGCTCCGCTCCCAAGTACCGGCGCCAGAGGAGGGTTTTAACCTGCGAGACTCGGCCGTATGTCTCGCAAGTGAAAAGGAGCCCATAGAGCGAGACTTTGAGGTAGTATTACCCGTGTCCACTGGACTTGCAAGGAAAGAATGGAGAGCACTTTCATCAGTGACACAGAGGAGAAGGAAGGCAGTAGAATCCCAGCATAAATCATGTACAAGAATAGACAGTGAAGCAGTGCTATGTATGTACAAAACATTTTCCAGAAAAGACTAAAGAACAGTACTATCTGTGCCCAAAATGATGTACAGCTACCTATTAGGCCAGGTTCACATGTTCAGTATTTGGTCAGCATTTTACCTCAGTATTAGTAAGTCAAAACCAGGAGTGGGTGATAAATACAGGAGTGGTGACGTGTTTCTATTATACTTTTCCCCTTACTGTCCCCACTCCTAATTTTGGCTTACAGATACTGAGGTATAAAATACTGACCAAATACTGAACTTGTGAACGTGGCCTTACAGAGACCACCATGCCAACCTGATACCTACAAATAACAAAATCAACAACATACAGACACACAGGGAAAGGCTGAGAAAAAAACACATTTGCAAGAAGCTCCATTTTAATTTTGAAGCAACCTGTAGGATATTTTTATTAATTCAATAGTCACTTATTCCAAGAGCCATTTTCAAAGACAATTGCTCACAGTTTACAATGGCCTGAAATAATGAGTAAAACATTACAAGATGAAGAGAGACCAGGACAGTGAGAGGACCATAGAATGGGTCCCCCTTATACTTAATATGGAAGGGGCGGTCACGGATGCGTCTGTGGCACCGTGCTCAGTACTCTGAGGGTAAGGTAACATGCTTGTAAACTATCACTCGACAGTTCTACAGAGCCACTGCTGGGGGACTAGGGAATTAAGGACATCGCTTCCCACTGTGCGAGTTGATGTCTGTCCTAGCAGCACAGTGTGCATTGGATAATGTGCGACATGTTTTATGGGTAATGTGGGCTTTTGGCTGACATTAAACAGATGACAGTTTGCTGTAGCTCAGATTAATACCATAATTAGTTCAGACATTGATGTGTACAGAGTAGAGAAGGGTACAATGAGTACAATGTTTTAAAGGCAGAGGAAAAGAATGATGAGAATATGCCAGGCTGAAGTAGATTATGAATAACTGGTGTTATTACCCGGACGTATCAGAACGACCTCGGCATGACGGGATGGGAATGAATGGACAATGATCTCTCTCTTTTCTTTGTTTTATCCTTATGTCGCTGTCATTATAACCAATGCATTTTGTTAATTATGGGATTAAAATGAATCACACTGATACATTGTGACACCAATGGGAAAGTAAATGATGTCGTATCATTACATTTCATGGGGATTGTTCATGGCATTTCCACGTGTCCCGAGTCATCATTCCATGCGAAAGCATATATAGGGTAGATATGACCCCATGCTTAACATGACAATAGGACCCAAATTTGGGGATGGTGCACACCACCATTTTCACTCTATCTGAAATATGAACGACCAACGCTCCAATGGCACCTCCTATGGAAGAAATAGACAAATGACCACCCGGTTGGTCTTCTACTATATTTGCTAATATTTTGGAGTCCATGGGAAGCTGACATCTTGTATACGTTTTTGAGGGAAAGCTCCATCGGTCCCATAGTGGCTAAATGATCTGCCTTTATGATAGGTATGTGACTATGCCATTGCTTCCATGCCTAGTTGTGTTCATTTAAATTAGTAATGTCAGTTCTATATCTGGAAGTGAGTGGTGGCAGATGACATCTCAAATCATTTACGACTCACGTACACAAGTAATAGATATCATGTACCTGCCATATACTAATAAATAGGAAATTATGACACTGGCCCCGCTCACCTCACAATACTGAAGTGAACGGAGTCAGATTGCCCCTTTAATGGCCTTACTAGTTTGTGAGAACCCAATGTTAACAAAAAAAAATGTTCTCCCCTCTCCCCCCCCGTTATGGTGCTGGATCTTGCCTTTTAATATAGGAGGTTCCTATATTTGTTTCTATCTCCAGCCATTTCCCTTGACCCTTGGGTCTATTCTTCACCCTCTTGTGTCCAAAAATTAATCTCAGCTATAGAGGAAAGTGTTGCAAATGTCCACATCATCCTATAGGGTAAGCGCAAACAGAGTACAAATTCTTTCCAAGGACACTACGGGAATTGTCTGGTCTGCCTGTGTGGTCGATATGCCCTTCTTTGTTTCAAAAGTGCCAGGAAAAGGAATTGTCCAGGCTTAAGACAACAGTCTTTAGTCAGTTTATTTGATTGCAGAATACCAAATCCTGACAGTGCGGTGCGAGCCTGTGGTCACACGACCACATGCATACGATATGCGCACTGACGGTCACGTGCAGATTAGTCTCATCTGGCACCTTTTCCATTGATGTGAATAGAGAGAATCCAGATGAGACTTCTGCACATGACCACAAGTCACGTACAGGTGGACCATGACCTCCCGCTAAGGGCAGAGACATACTGCCATATTTCTCGTGTGAGAATCGCATTGTAAAACTTGTACTGGCTGTCGGCTCTCCTGACCTGAGCTTGACAGCTGCATAGTAATCCATCACGCTGTCTTGCTTGGGTCAGGAGAGGTGCCGGCCAGTCCGTGCAGTGCGATGCGATTCTCCCACGAGAAATACGGCAGTGTGTCTCTGCCCTAACACTGGGAATACCAGGAAATCATGACATTGCGCATGGTATTTTTGTCCCAAGCTTGGACAACTTGTTTAGACCTTTTGCTTGCTTCTTTAGAGCATTAGAAAAGGGCTTCTCTAAACTAGAAATTCACCTTTACTATAAGGAACCTCTAGCTAACATTTTATGGGACAGTAATATATGAAGCTGGCAATTCTGCTACAGATTATACTGCTAATATACATTAATCAAAGTATGAAGTACAGCTCTGAAGCACAGAGTGGTGCTCTAACAAATAAAATACCATACAATACAATAGAGAAATTCATGAATCTATCAAACTTTATATAACTATTCAGTCTCTGCAGAATGCAATATAAGCACATTTTTACAACTATGTAATAAATTGTAGGTAACATTTAAACATTTAATATAATTTTTTGTTTTTGCTGCATGGAAAAAGCGTTCACAGCAAGACACGTTCACATTCAGCATTTGGTCAGTATTTTCCATCAGTATTTATAAGTAAAAACCAGGAGAGGGTGATAAATACATAAGTGGTGACGTGTTTCTATTATACATTTCCTCTGATTGTTCCATTCTAGGCATCGGCTTACAAATACTGATGTAAAATACTGACCGTTGAATGTGGTCTTATACTGCGTTTGGTCAGTCAATACGGAGTATATGAAAAAAATAGTCAAGGACAAAATAACTGATACTGTAAGCTACGCACTCCGCTTAATAACAACAATGCTATAGGACTCCGTAGTATAAACCCCTTCACCCCTGGGGCCATTTTCCATTTGTTCCTCCCCTTGGTCCAAGAGCCATAACTCTCTTAATTTTCCGTCAATATAGCCATATGAGGGCTTGTTTTTTGTGGAACAATTTGTACTTTGAATGACATCATTTATTTTAACATGTGATGCACTGGAAAACAGGAAGAAAATTCCAAGTGCGTTGAAATTGCAAAAAAAAAGTGTAATGTCACAATTGTTTTTTTAATTTACCATGTTCACTATATGGTAAAACTAAGGCTACTTTCACACTAGTGTCGTGCACTGCACGTCGCAATGCGTTTAGGAGAAAAAACGCATCCTGCAAAATTGCTTGCAGGATGCGTTTTTTCTCCATTGACTAACATTAGCAACGCATTGCGACGCTTTGCCACACGTTGCAACCATCGTGCGACGGTTGCGCTGTGTTGTGGCGGACCGTCGGCAGCAAAAAACGTTACATGTAACGTATTTTGCTGCGTTGTGTCCGCCATTTCCGACCGCGCATGCGCGGCCGGAACTCCGCCCCAACCTCCCCGCAACTCACAATGGGGCAGCGGATGCGCTGGAAAAATGCATCCGCTGCCCCCGTTGTGCGGTGCTTGCACAGTATGCGTCGGTACGTCGGGCCGACGCAGTGCGATGGCCCTGTACCGACGCTAGTGTGAAAGTAGCCTTACTTGGCAATTCTCCAGGTCAGTACAATTAGGGCGACATCACACTAAAGAGTTTTACGGATGTATGAGAGGCGCAAAAACTACGCATTGCACACTGACGAATGATTTTCTATGGTGCAGCTCCTATCTGCCATATATTTCTCGGCCGTGTTTTACGGGCATAGAAAATCGCAGCATGCAATGTGTGCACATAGCCTAACTGGTTATCAGCTGCAGGTGGAGAGGAGATCATTTGCCGGGAGAGATGTGGACTGTGTGTGCGAGCCCACATCGAAGTCAAGGAGACTGCTTCGACATACCAGTACATCATATGTCAGTAAGGGGTTAAATAGGATCTGTCACCAGGTCAAAAGTGGTACATTTTTGCTCCTAATTTATTCCTGCTGCCCCCCTGAGTATTCAGATTTCTTTTTTTTTTTTTAATGGATATGGGTCGGTTGTTTAGTGCTAATTTTTTGTGGTCTCTACAAATGGGCATGGCTCACATGATTATCTGAGGACATGTCTTTAGCCTCATTTGCAGGAATTACCCTGCAAGCCACGCCTTTTCCTAAAAAACATAAAAATGAACACAAAATAAAAAGGCCCATATGTTGTGAGTTCTGTTTTTGGGCTCCCTCTGGTGGTTACTGGTGGTACTGGGTGACTTGTCTTTCCTGGGTTTCTGGGTTCCACCTGTTCCATCAGCATATGGGAGTTTCCTATTTAACCTGGCTTTGCTGGCATTTCCTCGCCGGTTATCAATGTATCCAGTGTGTCTTGTTACCTCTGCTCCCTGCTCCTAGAACCTTCTGGACAAGCTAAGTTTGGATTTTCCTGTTTTGTGTTTTGCTTAATTTGGTTTTTAGTCCAGCCTGCAGATATGTGATTCTCTGCTGCTGGTTGCTCTAGTGGGCTGAAATTGCTTTTCATGTACCATGAGTTGGCACATGAGTTCAAGTAATTTCAGGATGGTTTTTTGAAGGGTTTTTCGCTGACCGCGCAGTTCACTTTTGTATCCTCTGCTATCTAGCTTTAGCGGGCCTCATTTTGCTGAAACTGTTTTCATACTACGTATGTGCTTTCCTCTCATTTCACCGTCATTATATGTGGGGGGCTGCTATTTGCTGTGGGGGATTTCTCTGGAGGCAAGAGAGGTCTGTGTTTCTTCTGATAGGGGAAGTGAGATCTTCGGCTGGAGCGAGACGTCTAGGATCATCGTAGGCACGTTCCCCGGCTACTTTTATTTGTGTGTTAGGTTCAGGGTCGCGGTCAGCTCAGGTTCCATCGCCCTAGAGCTTGTTTGTATCTGTGCTTGTCCTTTTTGTGATCCCCTGCCATTGGGATCATGACACCCATATCTCTGGAATCGTAAGACGGATCTCAAAAAAGAAAAAAATCAGAACTCGGGAATAATAGGAATAAAATAAGAGCAGAAGCAGGCCAGTTTTGATCTGGATATAGGTCCTCTTTAAACACTCTACAGCCTTGTCCATCCTGAGATGGCGTTAAATGGGTTTTCCCAAGAGCAAAAGTTAATTTTAATCAAGAGATGTTAAAATAATAATAAGTTCCACAATTGGATGTGCTTAAATAAAATGTTCCTGTGCTGAGATAATCTTATACATGTGCCCCTGCTGTGTACTGTGTAATGGCCGTGTCTGACCGTGCAGGAACATGGTCTGATCATACCACAGCTCAGCACAGGAACATTTTTATTTAATCCAATTGTGGAAATTATTATTATTCCAAGATTTATAGATTAAAATGAACTTGTATTCGTGGGAAAACCCCTTTAAAGGATTGCCTCAACATGCTGGCTTAGTGGCTTACTATCTAGGGGTGCATGTATCTTGGAATTGTAGTTTTTATCTTCTCCTTATTACATAATAACACTGTACAGTGATACTTACTCAGTCTTCTTCTTTCCCTTACGTTATATATGGGTTTGTATACCACCCCGGAGCGCATGTTGTTGTGTTTTACCATCTTATACTGCATATGGTATCGACTGAAATGTGACACTGCATATGGCCATCAATCCTAACCAGCTGTAAGGGAACGGGGGACAGCCGAAATACGGTTGTGGCGCTGAATCTAAGCCCTTGTTAATCCTTATTTATTACATTATTAACGACATTGCCAGACAAGGCATAGACTTCAGGGGATGGGATCCTTCATCCATCATCCATACTGCCAGCCTGCATATGTCTGTTTCTGTTACAGCCCTGTCAACTGTCAGGAACAGAGGCTGATTCCCGAACATTGTGTATTAGCCTCACGCTCATATGCAAATGTAGACCTCTTCTATCTGGGATACATGAATCTTCTCTTGGAGTGGCGCCCACATGCTGACTAATAACAGACAGTCCTCTATCCCCTGAACTGGAGTCAACAATGGCCAGGCTTTAATTTTGCATTGCTCAGTGGAGAGCCACCTACATAGAGGCGGCATGATATGAAGATGGTAATCAATCATGGAAAATTAAAATTGCCCTCTCTGGCATGGCAGAATATTACTGGGTGGGGAAAAGGATAAAAAAAAACAACAATAACAATACAAAAAGGCGAAGCCATAAAAATATTCGCTCTGATAAAATTTCCCACTATTGAGATGGGAAATGACAGCTGGTGTATTTAGGGTATGTGCACATGCAGAAAGGAGCTCGGCGGATTTTTCCACAGCAGATTTCAGAAATCCGCAGGTAAAAGGCACTGCGCTTTACCTGCGGATTTACCGCGGTTTTTATGCGGATTATGTGCGGATTCCACCTGCGGATTTACACCTGCAGATTACTATTGTGGAGCAGGTGTAAACCGCAGCGGAATCCGCACAAAGAATTGACATGCTGCGTTTCCGCGCGTTTCTTTCCGCAGCATGGGCACTGCGGATAGCGGTTTCCATAGGTTTACATTGTACTGTAAACGCATGGAAAGCTGCTGCGGAACCGCAAATCCGCAATGTGTGCACATAGCCTTAAACTTCTATGGAGAGGAGGGAGGAACAGTAGGCAGACACAGACATTTTAACTGTAAAGAGCTGCGGAATATGTTGGCGCTATATAAATAAGGATTATTATGTTTATTATTGTTCAGCTGCAAGCTCTGAAACAACAGTTCTACATAGAATTTTATGAGCAACAACTGTCATCTCCTGTCTCAGTAACGGGAAAACCTGTATTCACTAAAGACAAGTTTTACCTGTAAATTAAGAATTTTAAGAATGAATGATGAGTGCAGGAGGTGAAGCGGACATCTCTAATGAGATATATTACAAGGTTTCTTATTTTCACATGTATAATTATTGATTTATGAAAGAAAAAAATGAAATGCCTGCCTGCCTCAATGGGGCAGCAGATACCGGGAGAAAATTAAGTTTTATTCTCCCTGCAGCCCCTGGTTTCCAATCATCGAGGCAACGAAGGGAAAGGTTCTAGTCAACGCTCACTATACTGTGAGCGTGCTGTAATCACTCCCCAGCACATAGATTGACAACCTTCTCTGCACACACTTTACCTGTACACTGCATGTACACTGCAAGCTGTAAATCAATGTGACGGGGAGTGATCACAGCATGCTCACAGTATAATGAGCGTGACTGTAACTGATCACTGCACCACTCTGATGACTCATAGCGAGCAGCTGCCAGGAGGATAACATTTCATTTTCCCCTATAGACGCTGCTCCAGTGCAGCCGCAAAAGTGGATTTAAACACTATTCAACTGCAGATTAACACCATATCTGCAGGTAAATAGCGTTTCTGGACGTGACAAGTTACCTTTAAAGGGAACCTATCACCCTCAAAATCGAAGGTGAGCTAAGCCCACCAGCATCAGGGGCTTATCTATAGCATTCTGTAATGCTGTAGATAAGCCCCTGATGTACCCTGAAAGATGAGAAAAAGAGGTTAGATTATACTCACCCAGGGGTGGGAAAGGTCAGAGAGGCCCGGCGTCTGCGCATTGCAGTACTTTGCTCTGCCCACAACAGGGCAGACAAAGTACGCCTGCGCCGGAGCCGCATTGTGAATACAAGAAAAGGACGTCATCGTAAGAAGATGGGAGGCCCCAGACCGGGACGCCCCTGGGTGAGTATAATCTAACCGCTTTTTCTCATCTTTCAGGTTACTTCGGGGGCTTATCTACAGTATTCCAGAATGCTGTAGATAAGCCCCTGATGCTGGTGGGCTTAGCACACCTTTGATTTTGGGGGTAACAGGTTCCATTTAAAGAGGACCTACATTTTATGTATTTATTTTGATTTTTAAAGAGTACTTGATGCTGCCCAATCCACAGGAAGTGTGTATTAGGCACAGGCTGTATGATCTCAGCCAGGTATGTTTCAGTGAAAAACATACTTTAAGGGTAAGTTCACACTAGGCGTTTTTTTTTTTTTTTTGCACCAAAACTTGATCTCTTGGCAGGAAAGGAGCTGCGGAAAAAAAGCATGTTTTAATTGCTCTTTCTTGCGTTTTACGCAGAGTTTTTGATGTGTTTTTTGCGGCGGTTTTGGTGTGCTGTCTCTTGTGCATGCTGGCAAAGTTTAGTGTTGAAAAAAAAATTCCTATTCCAAAGAATGAGGTTTGGTGCAAAAAACGCTGCAAAAAAAATGATACCTGCATTTTTGGTGCATTTTTCAGCATTTTTTTCACCACCATTCATGTCAATGGGTAAAAAGCACAGAAAGAAGTGACATGCTGTGTCCAAAAAAATATGCAAAGCACAAAATATTGATGACAAAAAAAACAAGTTGTGTGCATGAGATTTCTGAAATCTCATAGACTTTGCTGGTATTTATTTAGCAAGTTCAAAACCAGCCATTTTCCCATGTTCATGTAAGAAAAATCCCAAAATGTTCCTGGTCATGAGGTTTTCAGAGGTCTCGTTCAGATTTTCAAATAATTTTTTGTTCAAATTCTTTTTGTGTGAGACATGTTTTTTTGTTTGTTTTCGTGGGGGTTGAGGCTAATGATGAACACTGATTCAGATTTTAGTTGAGATTGACTTACCGTATATACTCGAGTATAAGCCGACCCGAGTATAAGCCGACCCCCCTAATTTTGCCACAAAAAACTGGGAAAACTTATTGACTCGAGTATAAGCCTAGGGTGGAAATGCAGCATTTACCGGTGAATTTCAAAAATAAAAATAGATCATTATTTCCCCATAGCTGTGCCATATAGTGCTCTGCACCGTTCATATTTCCCCATAGGTGTGAACCATATAGTGCTCTGCACCGTTCACTGTGCCCCATAGCTGTGCTGTGCCATATACGGTGCTCTGCACCGTTCACTGTGCCCCATAGCTGTGCTGTGCCATATACGGTGCTCTGCACCGTTCACTGTGCCCCATAGCTGTGCCATATACGGTGCTCTGCACCGTTCACTGTGCCCCATAGCTGTGCTGTGCCATATACGGTGCTCTGCACCGTTCACTGTGCCCCATAGCTGTGCTGTGCCATATACGGTGCTCTGCACCGTTCACTGTGCCCCATAGATGTGCTGTGCCATATACGGTGCTCTGCACCGTTCACTGTGCCCCATAGCTGTGCTGTGCCATATACGGTGCTCTGCACCGTTCATTGTGCCCCATAGCTGTGCTGTGCCATATACGGTGCTCTGCACCGTTCACTGTGCCCCATAGATGTTCCACATAAATTTGTGCCGCCGCTGCCGCAATAAAGAAAAAAAAACACATACTCACCTCCCTTGATTGCAGCTCCCGGCGTCTCGTTCCGGCGCCTCCATCTTCCCGGCGTCTCTGCTCTGACTGATCAGGCAGAGGGCGCCGCGCACACTGTATGCGTCATCGCGCCCTCTGCCTGAACAGTCAGAGAGCAGAGACGCCGGGAAGATGGAGGCGCCGGCCGGGAAGATGGATCGGCGCCCGGCGGCTGGAACGAGGACAGGTGAATATGACATACTCACCTAGTCCTGGCGATCCTCGCGCTGTCCCCTCCTGTCTTCGGTGCCGCAGCTCTTCCTGTCAGCGGTCACCGGCACCGCTGATTAGAGAAATGAATAGGCGGCTCCGCCCCTATGGGAGGTGGAGCCGCTTATTCATTTCTGTAATGAGCGGTCCCACGTGACCGCTGAAGAGAGGAAGAAACTGCAGCGCCGAAGACCGTGGGACGGCAGGGACAGCGCGAGGATCGCTGGGACTAGGTAAGTATACCTCAGCGCCCTCACCCCCTCACCCGCCGACCCCACCGCTACCGTGACTCGAGTATAAGCCGAGGGGGGCACTTTCAGCCCAAAAATTTGGGCTGAAAATCTCGGCTTATACTCGAGTATATACGGTATTTATTTTTCTTGATTATTAAACGTATTATTTCAATTTATTTTACACATTCCCCCCATGTGGCCTTAAACGATTTAAATGGGTTGACAGTAGTGATGAGCGAGTGTACTCCTTGCTCGGGTTTTCCCCCGGAGTACGCTCAGGTGACCTCTAAGTATTTATGACTGCTCAGAGATTTACTTTTCATCCCGGCAGCTAAATAAATTTACAGCTAGTAGCCAGACTGAGTACATGTGGGGGTTGCCTGGTTGCTAGGGAATCCCCACATGTAATCAAGCAGGCTAGTAGCTGTAAATCATTAAGCTGCCGGGATGGATAAAAACTAAATCTCCGAGCAGTCATAAATACTCGGAGGTCACACAAGCTTACCCGGGGGGAAAACCCGAGCAACCAGTACACTCGCTCATCACTATTTGACAGGTGAAAACAAGTTCTGACCTATTCACAAGAAAGGTGCTAACTTATTACCCAGTGGTGCCCTAACCATTCATCTGACTAGGAAACTTCTATCCCCGTTAGAATTAAGCAGAAGTGCGTATGCTTGACCGCCACTCTTTGGGTCTACTGTTATGAAAGGTAATTCAGTACCACAATGGACATAGAGGTCAGCGCACATACAGTGACCTGGCAATAACCCAAAAAACAAGAACGAGCTCTGAGACGTGGGAACTCTGTTGACCGCAATCCCTAATCCTCTCCAACCACACTAAAGGCAGCCGTGGATTGCGCCTAACGCTCCCTATGCAACTCGGCACGGCCTGAGAAACTAGCTAGCCTGAAGATAGAAAATAAGCCTACCTTGCCTCAGAGAAATACCCCAAAGGAAAAGGCAGCCCCCACATATAATGACTGTGAGTTAAGATGAAAAGACAAACGTAGAGATGAAATAGATTTAGCAAAGTGAGGCCCAACTTTCTGAACAGAGCGAGGATAGGAAAGATAACTTTGCGGTCAACACAAAACCCTACAAAAACCACGCAAAGGGGGCAAAAAGACCTTCCGTACCGAACTAACGGCACGGAGGTACACCCTCTGCGTCCCAGAGCTTCCAGCAAGCAGAAAAAAACAAATTGACAAGCTGGACAGAAAAAAGCAGCAAACAAATAGCAAAGAGGAACTTAGCTATGCAGAGCAGCAGGCCACAGGAACGATCCAGGAGTAAACAGGTCCAATACTAGAACATTGACTGGAGGCCAGGATCAAAGCACTAGGTGGAGTTAAATAGAGCAGCACCTAACAACTTCACCACATCACCTGAGGAAGGAAACTCAGAAGCCGCAGTACCACTTTCCTCCACCAACGGAAGCTCACAGAGAGAACCAGCCGAAGTACCAATTGTGACCACAGGAGGGAGCTCTGCCACAGAATTCACAACAGTACCCCCCCTTGAGGAGGGGTCACCGAACCCTCACCAGAGCTCCCAGGACGACCAGGATGAGCCATATGAAAGGCACGAACAAGATCGGGAGCATGGACATCAGAGGCAAAGACCCAGGAATTATCTTCCTGAGCATAACCCTTCCACTTAACCAGATACTGGAGTTTCCGCCTTGAAACACGAGAATCCAAAATCTTCTCCACAATATACTCCAACTCCCCCTCCACCAAAACCGGGGCAGGAGGATCAACAGATGGAACCATAGGTGCCACGTATCTCCGCAACAATGACCTATGGAATACTTTATGTATGGAAAAAGAATCTGGAAGGGTCAGACGAAAAGACACAGGATTAAGAACCTCAGAAATCCTATACGGACCAATAAAACGAGGTTTAAACTTAGGAGAGGAAACCTTCATAGGAATATGACGAGAAGACAACCAAACCAAGTCCCCAACCCGAAGTCGGGGACCCACACAGCGTCTGCGATTAGCGAAACGTTGAGCCTTCTCCTGGGACAAAGTCAAATTGTCCACTACATGAGTCCAAATCTGCTGCAACCTGTCCACCACAGTATCCACACCAGGACAGTCCGAAGACTCAACCTGCCCTGAAGAGAAACGAGGATGGAACCCAGAGTTGCAGAAAAACAGTGAAACCAAGGTAGCCGAGCTGGCCCGATTATTAAGGGCGAACTCAGCCAAAGGCAAAAAGGACACCCAGTCATCCTGATCAGCAGAAACAAAGCATCTCAGATATGTTTCCAAGGTCTGATTGGTTCATTCGGTCTGGCCATTAGTCTGAGGATGGAAAGCCGAGGAAAAAGACAAGTCAATGCCCATCCTACCACAAAAGGCTCGCCAAAACCTCAAAACAAACTGGGAACCTCTGTCAGAAACGATATTCTCTGGAATGCCATGTAAACGAACCACATGCTGGAAAAACAATGGCACCAAATCAGAGGAGGAAGGCAATTTAGACAAGGGTACCAAATGGACCATCTTAGAGAAGTGATCACAGACCACCCAAATGACTGACATCTTTTGAGAGACGGGAAGATCAGAAATAAAATCCATAGAGATATGTGTCCAAGGCCTCTTCGGGACCGGCAAGGGCAAAAGCAACCCACTGGCACGAGAACAGCAGGGCTTAGCCCGAGCACAAATCCCACAGGACTGCACAAAAGTACGCACATCCCGCGACAGAGATGGCCACCAAAAGGATCTAGCCACTAACTCTCTGGTACCAAAGATTCCAGGATGACCAGCCAACACCGAACAATGAACCTCAGAGATAACTTTATTCATCCACCTATCAGGGACAAACAGTTTCTCCGCTGGGCAATGATCAGGTTTATTAGCCTGAAATTTTTGCAGCACCCGCCGCAAATCAGGGGAGATGGCAGACACAAGTACTCCCTCTTTGAGGATACCCGCCGGCTCAGATACACCCGGAGAGTCGGGCACAAAACTCCTAGACAGAGCATCCGCCTTCACGTTTTTAGAGCCCGGAAGGTATGAAATCACAAAGTCAAAACGGGCAAAAAACAACGACCAACGAGCTTGTCTAGGATTCAACCGCTTGGCGGACTCGAGATAAGTCAAGTTCTTATGATCAGTCAAGACCACCACGCGATGCTTAGCTCCTTCAAGCCAATGACGCCACTCCTCGAATGCCCACTTCATGGCCAGCAACTCTCGATTGCCCACATCATAATTTCGCTCAGCAGGCAAAAACTTCCTGGAAAAGAAGGCGCATGGTTTCATCACCGAGCAATCAGAACTTCTCTGCGACAAAACAGCCCCTGCTCCAATCTCAGAAGCATCAACCTCGACCTGGAACGGAAGCGAAACATCTGGTTGACACAACACAGGGGCAGAAGAAAAACGACGCTTCAACTCTTGAAAAGCTTCCACCGCAGCAGAAGACCAATTGACCAAATCAGCACCTTTCTTGGTCAAATCGGTCAATGGTTTAGCAATACTAGAAAAATTGCAGATGAAGCGACGATAAAAATTAGCAAAGCCCAGGAACTTTTGCAGACTTTTCAGAGATGTCGGCTGAGTCCAATTATGGATGGCTTGGACCTTAACAGGGTCCATCTCGATAGTAGAAGGGGAAAAGATGAACCCCAAAAATGAAACCTTCTGAACACCAAAGAGACACTTTGATCCCTTCACAAACAAAGAATTAGCACGCAGGACCTGAAACACCGTTCTGACCTGCTTCACATGAGACTCCCAATCATCCGAGAAGATCAAAATGTCATCTAAGTACACAATCAGGAATTTATCCAGGTACTCTCGGAAGATGTCATGCATAAAGGACTGAAACACTGATGGAGCATTGGCAAGTCCGAATGGCATTACTAGATACTCAAAATGGCCCTCGGGCGTATTAAATGCAGTTTTCCACTCATCGCCTCGCTTAATACGCACAAGATTATACGCACCACGAAGATCTATCTTGGTGAACCAACCAGCCCCCTTAATCCGAGCAAACAAATCAGATAACAATGGCAAGAGGTACTGAAATTTAACCGTGATCTTATTTAGAAGGCGGTAATCTATACAAGGTCTCAGTGAACCATCCTTCTTGTCTACAAAAAAGAACCCTGCTCCTAATGGTGACGATGACGGGCGAATATGCCCCTTCTCCAAAGACTCCTTCACATAACTCCGCATAGCGGCGTGCTCAGGCACAGATAAATTAAACAGTCGACCTGTTGGGAATTTACTACCAGGAATCAAATCGATAGCACAATCACAATCCCTATGCGGAGGTAGGGTATCGGACTTGGGCTCATCAAATAAATCCCGGTAATCAGACAAGAACTCAGGAACCTCAGAAGGGGTGGATGACGAAATAGTCAGAAATGGGACATCACCATGTACCCCCTGACAACCCCAGCTGGACACAGACATGGATTTCCAATCTAATACTGGATTATGGACTTGTAGCCATGGCAACCCCAACACGACCACATCATGCAGATTATGCAACATCAGAAAGCGAATAACCTCCTGATGTGCAGGAGCCATGCACATGGTCAGCTGGGTCCAGTACTGAGGCTTATTCTTGGCCAAAGGCGTAGCATCAATTCCTCTCAATGGAATAGGACACTGCAAGGGCTCCAAGAAAAACCCACAACGCCTAGCAAACTCCAAGTCCATCAAATTCAGAGCAGCGCCTGAGTCCACAAATGCCATGACAGAATACGATGACAGAGCAGATCAAGGTAACAGACAGAAGAAATTTTGACTGTACCGTACCAATGGTGGCAGACCTAGCGAACCGCTTAGTGCGCTTAGGACAATCAGAGATAGCATGAGTGGAATCACCACAGTAGAAACACAGCCCATTCAGACGTCTGTTTTCCTGCCGTTCAACTCTGGTCAAAGTCCTATCGCACTGCATAGGCTCAGGTTTAGGCTCAGGTAATACCGCCAAATGGTGCACAGATTTACGCTCGCGCAAGCGTCGACCGATCTGAATGGCCAAAGACATAGACTCATTCAGACCAGCAGGCATAGGAAATCCCACCATGACATCCTTAAGGGCTTCAGAGAGACCTTTTCTGAAAATAGCTGCGAGCGCACCTTCATTCCACTGAGTGAGTACGGACCACTTTCTAAATTTCTGACAATATACCTCTATTTCATCCTGACCCTGATACAGAGCCAGCAAATTCTTCTCTGCCTGATCCACAGAATTAGGCTCATCGTACAGCAATCCGAGCGCCAGGAAAAATGCATCGATATTACTTAATGCAGGATCTCCTGATGCAAGAGAAAATGCCCAGTCCTGAGGGTCGCCACGCAAAAAAGAAATAACGATCCTAACTTGTTGAACTGGGTCACCAGAGGAGCGAGGTTTCAAAGCCAGAAATAGTTTACAATTATTTTTGAAACTCAGAAATTTAGTTCTATCTCCAAAAAACAAATCAGGAATAGGAATTCTCGGTTCTAACATAGAATTCTGAACCACAAAGTATTGAATATTTTGTACTCTTGCCGTGAGCTGATCCACACATGAAGACAGACCTTTAATGTCCATTGCTACACCTGTGTCCTGAACCACCCAAATGTCTAGGGGAAAAAAAAAGCAAAACACAGTGCAAAGAAAAAAAAATGGTCTCAGAACTTCTTTTTTCCCTCTATTGGGAATCATTAGTACTTCTGGCCTCCAGTACTGTTATGAAAGGTAATTCAGTACCACAATGGACATAGAGGTCAGCGCACATACAGTGACCTGGCAATAACCCAAAAAACAAGAACGAGCTCTGAGACGTGGGAACTCTGTTGACCGCAATCCCTAATCCTCTCCAACCACACTAAAGGCAGCCGTGGATTGCGCCTAACGCTCCCTATGCAACTCGGCACGGCCTGAGAAACTAGCTAGCCTGAAGATAGAAAATAAGCCTACCTTGCCTCAGAGAAATACCCCAAAGGAAAAGGCAGCCCCCACATATAATGACTGTGAGTTAAGATGAAAAGACAAACGTAGAGATGAAATAGATTTAGCAAAGTGAGGCCCGACTTTCTGAACAGAGCGAGGATAGGAAAGGTAACTTTGCGGTCAACACAAAACCCTACAAAAACCACGCAAAGGGGGCAAAAAGACCCTCCGTACCGAACTAACGGCACGGAGGTACACCCTCTGCGTCCCAGAGCTTCCAGCAAGCAGAAAAAAACAAATTGACAAGCTGGACAGAAAAAAACAGCAAACAAATAGCAAAGAGGAACTTAGCTATGCAGAGCAGCAGGCCACAGGAACGATCCAGGAGTAAACAGGTCCAATACTAGAACATTGACTGGAGGCCAGGATCAAAGCACTAGGTGGAGTTAAATAGAGCAGCACCTAACGACTTCACCACAACACCTGAGGAAGGAAACTCAGAAGCCGCAGTACCACTTTCCTCCACCAACGGAAGCTCACAGAGAGAACCAGCCGAAGTACCACTTGTGACCACAGGAGGGAGCTCTGCCACAGAATTCACAACAGTCTACCAAGCCCTGAAATCGGCTTTCTCATGTGCGCTAGATATAGAGGAGGAAGAGCAGTTAGTGTTTCCTATGCTCTACACTCCGATATTGTTCAGTGATCTATGTACAGCAAACAGGAAGACAGAGATGGTAATAAACCATCTGTACCTTCTCTATGTGGAGTCTGGCTGTGTCTGACAGCCAGCTCTCTACTCCTGCAGCTGCTTACTCTGCAATCAAATTCTAAAACATCATTGGAGAAATATATGTGGAACACCTGGACATTTTAATTCTTTGGGTGGTCTGGAAGTAATTAAAAATTATTAAAGTCTTGCCTTCAGAAAGCACCAGGTTTCTTCCTTCTGTATACCTGCTGCTAACTGCCTGTTCTCAATTGTAATCCATCTCTAGCAGCAAAGGTGCTGAGACTGAATACAGCAAGTGGAGAGCGGCTTTGTCTCTGCTTCTCCTCTCCTGGCCGACGATCTCCAATTCTCAAGCAGTTATAAAACTGTTGTAAAAAGCATTCGTAAAACAGTGCCACACCTCTCAGGCTGTGTGTTGTATTGCAGCTTTTCTTTATTTCAATGGAGCTAAGCTACAATATCAGACATAACTAGTGTTGAGCGATACCTTCCGATACCCAAAAGTATCGGTATCGGATTGGATCCGCCGATATTCAAAAAATATCGGATATTGCCGATACCCGATACCAATGCAAGTCAATGGGACCAAAATATCAGAATTAAAATAAACCCTTTCTTTCCTTGTAAGTTAATTCTACATGAAGGAAAACAACTAAGAATAATGTAGGATGTATTGGGGGAGGTGGAGGAGACATTAAAGGCATAGAGGTTTAGCCCATTCAAATGGAATAGCAGGAATTAATTTTTTTTTAAGAGGTTCGGAGTTACAAAGCTATTGACTATGTTACGATTTTTTATATTTAGTTAGATATTTATGTTTCACTACTATCATGCAGATCACCTTCTTTTTAACTTCTCCCACACTTTCTTCTTCATCATCCTCAGCAGCATCATCTTTTCCATCAACTTCTCCTTCACCTTATTCATCTTCGTCTTCTTCACCTTCTTTGTATTATTTTTTTTTTACATTCTTCATATTCTTTTTATTCAACTATTATTCTTCTTCATAATCAACTTCTTCGTCTTCTTCTTCTTCATCATATTATTATTTGTGACAGCCAGGCCTTCCTGTAGTTGTTATCTATAAAAGATTGAAGATTACACCTTCTGTTCTGCCTGTCGCAAAAGATTTACAACAGGATTTGTCCTTGTTCAGTTTGGCCTGCAGCAGCAGGTTTTTTCCAGGGCATCACGAGGAGGAACAGACTCACCCCCATACACTGCTTAGTCTTCTTCTGCTTATAATTTAGATAATATCTTTTGCTCTGATTTTTAGTCTTATGCTTAATGTTCTGCTTTTTGTTCTGCAGCTTCTTGTTCTTCTACTTCTCGGTCTTCAGGGTTGTCATCGTTAGGGTCTTGAACTAGGAAATGTAGCAGAAAGTACAAGAGCAAAAGACACTGCCGAGAACCAGCAGACGGTACTGGAACCCAGATGGCTAGCCGAAGGTACAAGAGCCAATGGAACTACCGAGGACCAGCTGACGTTACTGGAACCCGGTTACTAAGCAGGAGGTACCCATGCCAGAAAGCACTACCAAGGACCACATGACGTTGGTGGATCTCGGATACCCAGAAGGAGGCACCTAAGCCAAAGGCTCTGCGTGGAACCAGCTGACGGTACTGGAACCAGGATGGGGAGCAGAAGGTACAAGAGCAAAAGACACTGCCGAGAACCAGCTGACGGTACTGGAACCCGGATGGCTAGCCGAAGGTACAAGAGCCAATGGAACTACCGAGGACCAGCTGACGTTACTGGAACCCGGTTACTAAGCAGGAGGTACCCGTCCCAGAAAGCACTACCAAGGACCACCTGACGTTGGTGGAACTCGGATACCCAGAAGGAGGCACCTAAGCCAAAGGCTCTGCCTGGAACCAGCTGATGGTACTGGAACCAGGATGGGGAGCAGAAGGTACAAAAGCAAAAGACCCTGCCGAGATCCAGCTGATGGTACTGGAACCTGGATGGTTAGCCGAAGGTACAAGAGCCAATGTAACTACCGAGGACCAGCTGACGTTACTGGAACCCGGTTACTAAGCAGGAGGTACCTGTGCCAGAAAGCACTACCAAGGACCACCTGACGTTGGTGGAACTCAGATACCCAGAAAGAGGCACCTAAGCCAAAGGCTCTGCCAGGAACCAGCTGACGGTACTGGAACCAGGATGGGGAGCAGAAGGTACAAGAGCAAAAGACCCTGCCGAGAACCAGCTGACAGTACTGGAACCCAGATGGGTAGCCGAAGGTACAAGAGCCAATGGAACTACCGAGGACCAGCTGATGGTACTGGAACCCGGTTACTAAGCAGGAGGTACTCGTACCAGAAAGCACTACCAAGGAACACCTGACGTTGGTGGAACTGGGATACCCAGAAGGAGGCACCTAAGCCAAAGGCTCTGCCCAGAATCAGCTGACAGTACTGGTACCAGGAGGGGCAGGAGGGACTACCCGTGACAAAGACACTTCTGAGCAGCAACTGGTGGTGTTGGAGCCCAGGGAATCCAGGAGAAGCAGAGTATAGGCTGAGGCCTAATTGGAGCCAGTTGAAAGGGAACCTTAAACCCCCAAAGGTGTTTGCAACTAAAAGAGCCTCCTTGTGCGGCACTAATGCTGCACAAGGAAAAGGGGCCTCTTTTCATTATGCTCCTTGCACATGCTGAAATTAACACTTATTAAATGTGTCCCCTCATACCCTGAAACCGTCCCGGAGGCGGGACTTTCCTTCTTAATGAGACGCAGCACAGCTGTCATTCACACCCCCTTGATGCACTGCGTCGCCTCCTCAGCATTGTTTGAATCTGTCCCGGAGCCTGCGCTGTTATGTTATCCCTTGGTCATGCGCAGTTAGCGCTGCTCGTCTTCAGACATCATTTGTTGTCAGGCTGGCTGAGCCTGTGCAACTACCCTGCCAGAGATCCCGCCCCGCCTTGTCTTCTGATTTATTCACACTGCGGGCCTGGGATTCATGGGCTTCCGCAGTGCATATCTTGGCCTCTCACTCATCTCCTTCCCCCTTCTTCAGACTGTGCCGCGCCAGCTGATCCAAAATTGCATGCCACGGTCGTGACGCAGCACAGTCAGAAGAAGGCGGAAGAAGAGTGAGAGGCGAATAAATGCACTGCGCATGCCCATGAATCACAGGCCCGCAGTGTGAGTGTGAATAAATCTGAAGACACTGCGGGCCTGGGATTCATGGGCATCCGCAGTGCATATCTTCGCCTCTCACTCATCTCCTTCCGCCTTCTTCAGACTGTGCCGCGCCAGCTGATCCCAAATTGCATGCCACGGCCGTGACGTGGCACAGTCAGAAGAAGGCAGAAGGAGATGAGTGAGAGGCAAATAAATGCACTGCGCATGACCATGAATCACAGGCCCGCAGTGTGAATAAATCTGAAGACACTGCGGGCCTGGGATTCATGGGCATCCGCAGTGCATATCTTCGCCTCTCACTCATCTCCTTTGCCTTCTTCAGACAAGGCCGCGCCAGCTGATCCCAAATTGCATGTTATGGCCGTGACGCGGCACAGTCAGAAGAAGGCGGAAGGAGATGAGTGAGAGGCGAAGATATGCACTGCGCATGCCCATGAATCACAGCCCCGCAGTGTCAATAAATCTGAAGACACTGCGGGGCGTGATCTCGGGTAGGGTGGCCACAGTGGCACAGCCAACCTGACAACAAATGATGTCTGAAGATGGGCAGGGCTAATTGCGCAGGGCCAAGGGACAACATAACAGCGCAGGCTCCGGGACAGATTCAAACAATGCTGAGGAGGCGGCGCACGGCGCCAAGGGGGTGTGAATGACAGCTATGCTGCGTCTCATTAAGAAGGAAAGTCCAGCCTTCGGGACAGTTTCAGGGTATGAAGGGACACATTTTATAAGTGTTAACTTCAGCGTGCGCAAGGAGCATATTGAAAAGAGGCACCTTTTCCTTGTTCAGCATTAGTGCCGCACAAGGTGGCTCTTTTAGTTACAAATGCCTTGGGGGGGGGACAGGTTCCCTTTAATATCTGTTGTGTCAGCGTGGTGGTCGCAGGACACATTGCCAGCTACACAGCAGGGGAACAGCTGGCGTTACTGAACCCCACTGACACAGTGGCGATTGTTCTTCTCTGTGCAGCAAGCACTTCCGAGCACCAACTTGCGGTGTTAGAGCCCAGGGAATCTAGGAGGAGCAGATTGTAGGTCGAGGCCTGCACTGGAGGCAGTTTAATATCTGTTGTGTCTGCGTGGCGGTCGCAGGACACATTGCCGGCTACACAGCAGGGGAACAGCTGGCGTTATTGAACCCCACTGACACAGTGGCGAGTGTTTTTCTCTGTGCAACCAGCACTTCCGAGCACCAACTGGCGGTGTTAGAGCCCAGGAAATCTAGGAGGAGCAGAGTGTAGGCCGAGGCCTGCACTGGAGGCAGTTTAATATCTGTTGTGTCTGTGTGGTGGTCGCAGGACACATTGCCGGCTACACAGCTGGGAAACAGCTGGCGTTACTGAACCCCACTGACACAGTGGCGATTGTTTTTCTCTGTGCATCCAGCACTTCCGAGCACCAACTGGTGGTATTGGAGCCCAGGGAATCCAGGAGGAGCAGAGTGTAGACCGAGGCCTGCACTGGAGGCAGTTTAATATCTGTTGTGTCTGCGTGGCGGTCGCAGGACACATTGCCGGCTACACAGCAGGGGAACAGCTGGCGTTATTGAACCCCACTGACACAGTGGCGATTGTTTTTCTCTGTGCATCCAGCACTTCCGAGCACCAACTGGTGGTATTGGAGCCCAGGGAATCCAGGAGGAGCAGAGTGTAGACCGAGGCCTGCACTGGAGGCAGTTTAATATCTGTTGTGTCTGCGTGGCGGTCGCAGGACACATTGCCGGCTACACAGCAGGGGAACAGCTGGCGTTATTGAACCCCACAGACACAGTGGCGAGTGTTTTTCTCTGTGCAGCCAGCACTTACAAGCACCAACTGGCGGTATTGGAGCCCAGGGAATCTAGGAGGAGCAGAGTGTAGGCCGAGGCCTGCACTGGAGGCAGTTTAAAATGTCTGTTGTGTCTGCGTGGTGGTCGCAGGACACATTGCCGGCTACACAGCTGGGGAACAGCTGGCGTTACTGAACCTCACTGACACATGAGCGAGTGTTTTTCTCTGTGCAGCCAGCACTTCCGAGCACCAACTGGTGGTATTGGAGCCCAGGGAATCCAGGAGGAGCAGAGTGTAGGCCGAGGCCAGCACTGGAGGCAGTTTAATATCTGTTGTGTCTGCGTGGCGGTCACAGGACATATTGCCGGCTACACAGCAGGGGAACAGCTGACGTTACTAAACCCCACTGACACAGTGGCGAATGTTTTTCTCTGTGCATCCAGCACTTCCGAGCACCAACTGGTGGTATTGGAGCCCAGGGAATCCAGGAGGAGCAGAGTGTAGGCCGAGGCCTGCTCTGGAGGCAGTTTAATGTCTGTTGTTGTGTTTGCGTGGTGGTCACAGGACACGTTGCCGGCTACACAGCAGGGGAACAGCTGGCGTTACTGAACCCCACTGACACATGAGCGAGTGTTTTTCTCTGTGCAGCCAGCACTTCCGAGCACCAATTGGCGGTATTGGAGCCCAGGGAATCCAGGAGGAGCAGAGTGTAGGCTGAGGCCAGCACTGGAGGCAGTTTAATATCTGTTGTGTCTGCGTGGCGGTCGCAGGACACATTGCCGGCTACACAGCAGGGGAACAGCTGGCGTTACTGAACCCCACTGACACAGTGGCGAGTGTTTTTCTCTGTGCATCCAGCACTTCCGAGCACCAACTGGTGGTATTGGAGCCCAGGGAATCCAGGAGGAGCAGAGTGTAGGCCGAGGCCTGCTCTGGAGGCAGTTTAATGTCTGTTGTTGTGTCTGCGTGGCGGTCGCAGGACACGTTGCCGGCTACACAGCAGGGGACCAGCTGGCGTTACTGAACCCCACTGACACATGAGTGAGTGTTTTTCTCTGTGCAGCCAGCACTTCTGAGCACCAACTGGTGGTATTGGAGCCCAGGGAATCCAGAAGGAGCAGAGTGTAGGCCGAGGCCTGCACTGGAGGCAGTTTAATGTGTGTTGTGTCTGCGTGGCGGTCGCAGGACACATTGCCGGCTACACAGGAGGGGAACAGCTGGCATTACTGAACCCCACTGACACATGAGCGAGTGTTTTTCTCTGTGCAGCCAGCACTTCCGAGCACCAACTGGTGGTATTGGAGCCCAGGGAACCTAGGAGGAGCAGAGTGTAGGCCAAGGCCTGCACTGGAGGCAGTTTAATGTGTGTTGTGTCTGCGTGGCGGTCGCAGGACACATTCCCGGCTACACAGCAGGGGAACAGCTGACGTTACTGAACCCCACTGACACAGTGGCGAGTGTTTTTCTATGTGCAGCCAGCACTTCCGAGCACCAACTGGTGGTGTTAGAGCCCATGGAATGCAGGAGAAGCAGAGTGTAGGCCGAGGCCTAATTGGAGCAAGTTGAAAGGGAACCTTTAACCCCTCCCAGGCGTTTGAAACTGAAAGAGCCACCTTGTGCAGCAATAATGCTGCACAAGGAAAAGGTGGCTCTTTTAATTATGCTCCTTGCAAACGCAGAACTAAACACTTCTAAAATGTGTCCACTGATACCATGAAACCGTCCCGAAGGTGGGACTTTCCTTTGTAATGGGACGCAGCACAGCCGTCATTCCTACCCCCTTGGTGCCGTGCGCCGCTTCTTCAGCATTGTTTGAATCTGTCCTGTAGCCTGCGCTGTTATGTTCAACCTTGACCATGCGCAGTTAGCGCTGCCCGTCTTCTAACAACATTTGGTGTCAGGCTAACTGCGCCTGTGCGGCCGCGTTGCCCGAGATCCCGCCTTGCAGTGTCTTCTGATTTAATCACTCTGCAGGCCTGGGATTCATGGGCATGTGCATTGCATATCTTCGCCTCTCACTCACCTACTTCCGGCTTCTTCAGACTGTGCGGCGTCACGGCCATGGCATGCTATTAGGGATCAGCTGACGGCGCACAGTCTGAAGAAGACGGAGGGAGATGAGTGAGAGCCTGAGGTGAAGATATGCACTGCGCATGCCCATGAATCACAGGCCGGCAGTCTGATTAAAACCAAAGACACTGCGAGGCGGGATCTCGGGCAGCGCGGCCGCACAGGCACAGTCCGCCTGACACCAAATGATGTCAGAAGACGGGAAGCGCTAACTGCACATGGCCAAGGTTGAACATAACAGCGCAGGCTACGGGACAGATTCAAACAATGCTGAGGAGGCGGCACCTGGCACCAAGGGGGCAGGAATTACAGCTGTGTTGTGTCTTATTAGAAAGGAAAGTTCCACCTCCGGGCCGTTTTCACGGTGTGAGGTGATACATTTTATAAGTGACAGCTGATCCCAAATTGCATGCCACGGCCGTGACGCGGCACAGTCAGAAGAAGGCGGAAGGAGATGAGTGAGAGGCGAAGATATTCACTGCGCATGCCCATGAATCACAACCCCGCAGTGTCAATAAATCTGAAGACACTGCGGGGCGTGATCTCGGGTAGGGTGGCCGCACTGGCGCAGCCAGCCTGACAACAAATGATGTCTGAAGACGGGCAGCGCTAACTGCGCAGGGCCAAGAGACAACATAACAGCGCAGGCTCCGAAACAGACTCAAACAATGCTGAGGAGGCGGCGCACGGCGCCAAGGGGGTGTGAATGACAGCTGTGCTGTGTCTTATTAAGAATGAAAGTCCAGCCTTCGGGACAGTTTCAGGGTATGAGGGGACACATTTTATAAGTGTGCATGGAGCATAACTAAAAGAGCCACCTTTTCCTTGTGCAGCGTTACTGCTGCACAAGGTGGCTCTTTCAGATACAAACGTCTGGGGGAGAGGACAAGTTCCCTTTAATTTCAGTTGTAGTGTCAGCGTGGCGGTCGCAGGACACATTGCCGGCTACACAGCAGGGGAGCAGCTGGCGTTACTGAACCCCACTAACACAGGAGCGAGTGTTTTTCTCTGTGCAGACAGCACTTCCGGGCAACAACTGGCGGTGTTGAAGCCCAGGGAAAGCAGGAGGAGCAGACTTTATTTTTTGCCGCACACACAGCGGGGCAGCAGCTGGCTTTACTGAACCCCACTAACACAGGAGCGAGTGTTTTTCTCTGTGCAGACAGCACTTCCGGGCAACAACTGGCGGTGTTGAAGCCCAGGGAAAGCAGGAGGAGCAGACTTTATTTTTTGCCGCACACACAGCGGGGCAGCAGCTGGCTTTACTGAACCCCACTAACACAGGAGCGAGTGTTTTTCTCTGTGCAGACAGCACTTCCGGGCAACAACTGGCGGTGTTGAAGCCCAGGGAAAGCAGGAGGAGCAGACTTTATTTTTTGCCGCACACACAGCGGGGCAGCAGCTGGCTTTACTGAACCCCACTAACACAGGAGCGAGTGTTTTTCTCTGTGCAGACAGCACTTCCGGGAAACAACTGGCGGTGTTGAAGCCCAGGGAAAGCAGGAGGAGCAGACTTTAGTTTTTGCCGCACACACACAGCAAGGGATCAGCTGGCGTTACTGAACCCTACTAACACAGGAGCGAGTGTTTTTCTCTGTGCAGACGGCACTTCCGGGCAACATCTGGCGGTGTTGAAGCCCAGGGAAAGCAGGAGGAGCAGACTTTGTTTTTTGCCGCACACACAGCAGGGGAGCAGCTGGCGTTACTGAACCCCAATAACACGGCAGCAAATGTTGACTGTGCAGACAGCACTTCCGGGCAACAACTGGCGGTGTTGAAGCCCAGGGAAAGCAGGAGGAGCAGACATTATTTTTTGCCACACACACAGCAGGGGAGCAGCTGACGTTACTGAACCCCAATAACACGGCAGCAAGTGTTGACTGTGCAGACAGCACTTCCAGGCAACAACTGGCGCTGTTGAAGCCCAGAGAAAGCAGGAGGAGCAGACTTTAGTTTTTGCCGCACACACAGCAGGGGAGCAGCTGGCGTTACTGAACCCCACTAACACAGGAGCGAGTGTTTTTCTCTGTGCAGACAGCACTTCCGGGCAACAACTGGCGGTGTTGAAGCCCAGGGAAAGCAGGAGGAGCAGACTTTATTTTTTGCCGCACACACAGCAGGGGAGCAGCTGGCGTTACTGAACCCCACTAACACAGGAGCGAGTGTTTTTCTCTGTGCAGACAGCACTTCCGGGCAACAACTGGCGGTGTTGAAGCCCAGGGAAAGCAGGAGGACAGACTTTAGTTTTTGCGCACACAGCAGGGAAGCAGCTGGCATATCGGAATGCTCAACACTAGACATAACCCATATATAGGTGAGGCACTTTTTCAGGAAGAAATTTACTTTTTTTTAATGCTATACAACTTTGATAAGTTTAGAGGAACACAACAGTCAGAATGGAATCTCAGTATTTGTAAGGCCACGGTCACACGTTCAGTATTTGGTCAGTATTTTGCCTCAGTATGTGTAAGACAAAACCAGGAGTGGGTGATAAATACAGAAGTGGTGACGTCTTTCTATTATACTTTTCCTCTGATTGTTCCACTCCTGGTTTTGGATTATAAATACTGATGTAAAATACTGACCAAATACTGAACATGTGAACATGGCCTAAGTCCTAGTATCGGACTTGAGAGGAGATTTAAAGAATCCTAAAGTCAGGACCTCTGTGTCATGCTCCTCCCCCTCAGGTTCTACCCTTGGCATCGCACAGCATATTAGTTCAGTCGGAGTGTTCCTTTAAACACCAGTAGTGATTTATATTAATATTTCCTGAGCAGGATCAGAAATAAATTATCCATGCCGACTGTAGGTTTCAATCAGATCTAATAGAATGGAGAGGGATTTGTTGCAGAGGGGAGAGAAATTTCGAATAAGGAGGCAGATGACAGAGTAATCTTTATGACTCAATTTAATCGTTGAATGTGAATTAGCAGATGTGAATTAAACCGCTGTTTTCCCCACATTCTCCTATTTATTAAAGCGAGATTCTCTAATAAGTCACAGAAAATATCAATTTGAATGTCAGAAAATAGGTTAAAAGCACAAGTAAAATGCCTCATTATTATGAAGCCGTTCTACATGGGATTACTCCATCAGAGCAAGGCTATAAATTGTTAACAAGTAAGATTTATTTTTATTGGGGTGTTCCATGAATATTTGGCGCATGTGGATATAAATTCTTTCTCCTCACAATACATTTATTCATAGCAATATGGGGAATGCATAATTCAAAGAAAAATACGGTACAACCAAACAGTGACACCTGGTGATCAAATGATCATGAAAAATTATGCAAAATCACTTTCATGAGTGTGCTGAACATTAGGCTTGTCAAATTACTGGAAGTTTTTAACCCCTCCTATCATGGCCATGTTTCATTTGATTCTTGTATTTTCCGCTCCTTCTTCCAAGGGATTAAACATCTTTATTTTTTAGTCAGCATAGCCATGCAAGGACTCGTTTTCTAACAAGTTGTAGATTTGAATGACACCACTCAGTTTACCATATAATGCTTTGGAAAAATACATAGCAAATTTCAAATTTTTTTATAACATTTTTCCAATTTTTGGGGTAAGGAAGGTGACCAGAAAACAGCAATTCTGGCATTTTCAGTTTTTTTTTTCTTCAACAGCATTTATGTTGGACATATATATTAAAATAATTGTCCGGCCTTGAGCTACAAGTCTGCAGTCAATCTATGTGACTACAGACTTGTGAATCCTCACTTTGTGCTGTGAGATGACCGCAAGTATGAGATTTAGACCGGGGTCACACTTGCGAATGTGATGCGAGAAATACATGCAGCTGGACGCTCCACTCCCGAGTGCCGGCGGCAATGCCGGGTAGCGATGCGTGAGTTTCTCGCATTGCATTCGCAAGTGTGACCCTGGCCTTATTGTAAGACTATGTGCACACGTACAGAATTTGCAATGGAATATTCTTTTGCATATCCTGATGTGCTTGCAGGAGAAAACTGCATAAAATACGCCCGTGTTCCTGGGATTTGCTCTGCATTTAAAAAAAAAATTTGTGCATGAGATTTCAGAAATCTCATTCACTTTCCTGGGACTGTAAAACACTGCTGATTTTCCACACCAAACCCTTGCAGAGAAAACACAACAAAAATGAAACTTCTACACATAGACTAGTTCAGCTCAAATTTACCTCTTCCAAAATAATACTTAAAATAGAATGTTGTGGTACATGTGGTCTCCTCTCAAGTCCTGGTTTCAACAAGTCCTGTTTTGTTTTGTTTTTTAAAAATCCCCTCCACCTTCTTTTCCTTCCAATTCGTTTTCTTTCCGCCCTCCTTTTTTCTTTGCGTTCCTCTAGCACACACATGAACCAAATAATTATGTAAAACCTTATATTAATACCTCATCAAGATGGTTATACTTACCGTATTTTAAAGGGAACCTGTCACCCCCAAAATCGAGGGTGAGGTAAGCCCACCAGCATCAGGGGCTTATCTACAGCATTCTGGAATGCTGCAGATAAGCCCCCGATGTATCCTGAAAGATGAGAAAAAGAGGTTATATTATACTCACCCAGGGGCGGTCCCGATTCGGACCGCAACTCCGATCGGACCGCCCGCCTAGGTGAGTATATTATAACCTCTTTTTTCATCTTTTAGGTTACATCGGGGGCTTATCTACAGCATTCCAGAATGCTGTAGATAAGCCCCTGATGCTGGTGGGCTTAGCTCACTGTCGATTTTGGGGGTGACAGGTTCCCTTTAAGGACCATAAGACACACCCCAAATATTGGAGAGGAAAATATGAAAAAAAATTTTTAAATAAAATAGGGGTCCTTCTTATAGTCTGAATTTATGGTAGCTTAGAGCGGCAGAATGGGGTGACAGGAGACAGGGTCGCTGCTACAGGAAACCAGGGGCGGAAGGAGTGAGGTGATACTGTGGGCCCGGGCTGGGAGAAGGGGAACTCCTGACAGTGCGAGGCTGCAGACATTGGGCTTCAACAAAATGGTGGTGGTGAGGCAGCAGAGGAGTCACTGCTCTTCCCATTGACTTCTCAGTGGTAGGCTCGGAGGCAGCGCATGCACAACTTGAGATCTCATCTCATCATTTTGTATTTTTCTATCAGTGGAATTGTATGGGAGCTTGTTTTTTTGTGGCAACTGACATTTTTATTGATACTATTCTGGGATACATATAACATTTTGATCTCTTTTTATTCCATTTTTTAAGGAGGTGCAACAAATGAAAAATGTAAAATCTGGAGTTTCCATTTCTCTCCTTTTATGAGTGTTTAGTGTACAGGTAAATGGCATGACAATGTCATGCAAACATATATATACATATATACTGTATATATACACACGCAGCGCCCCAGAGACCTGGTCGTTGCAGTGGTGTCGCTCTGCCACTAAGGGGAGTGATGGTACGTCCGATGGCACTAAAGGAGTTCACCTCACCAGGTATCACAAGCACACATTACACTTCACACTCCGGCCACTAGGGGGAGTAAAAGGTTCTATTTATTAGGCCACTCCTCACACTGGTAAAACTAGGGGTTGGATAGGAAGTTAGGCAGAAGCTGACTGGGTTTTGCCCAGGCAACATCCCGTGGCAGGGGGTGTTGCGGGGGAGACTTCAGAGGGGTCCCTGTCAGGCGTGGGAACCTGGCAGAGACTTAGCGACAAGGACAGATCGTTACAGAACCGCGCCTGCACTACCTTGCGGCGGCATCTAAAGAGACACGAAGCGAAGGATATTGTGGACAGTGAGAAACGAGATCAAGCATAAAAGAGAGCCAGTAGGAGTCGTGCCCCGAGAACGGCAACATCCTACTGAGGCGCGTAGCCGGTGACCGGAACACCGAGGAAGTAACTGACTTTATGCCTTACTTCAAATACCGCAGGACAGTTAATTATAGGTTGGCTGTCTACCATACATCACCTAAGCAGACATAGGGGGCAAGCGTGGAGAGGGGCGTCCTAGGGTCCCAGAATAGCTCCGAGCCTTCCAGTCAAACGGGTGCATCCTAGCCATAACGAACTTGGGGGACGGAGAGAGAGAGAACTAGAAAGAACGAGAACAGAAGTTGTGAGGACTATCCCGAATGCTCAGCAGGGAAGGACTACAACACACAGGCGCTAGTGGTAGGCACTGATTTCCACCTGCAAAGGGAACTCTGAATGTGCCTTCGGACCGGCCGGTCTCAGACAGCCCTGTTGACAGTCCTGTTGACAGTGCTCTGGATTGAGGATCCCGAAGCCTTCAGAAAAAGGTAAAGAGACTGCAACCCTGTGTCCTCGTTATTGACTGCGCCTCACACCATCGCCACCTACACTACTGGGAAGCCCTGGGGACATACTTCACCTGTGGGAAGGCATACCATCTAGCTGCCATCACATCACCCCAGTGGACCCCAAGCAGCGTCGGTCACCCTGACCGAATACCACAGGTGGTGTCACGAAACCTTAGCTGACTTTCATCATCTCTTTTATTGGACGCCCCTTAGCAGGGTCACGGACCGGGTCCAGCCACCGTGACAACCCCAGTGCTGAGAAAGAGAGTAACCCGCGGCCCTGCATCAGGGGGCGTTCCACACACACACACACACACACATATGATACAGCAGCATTCTGTAAGCAATAAGATGTATGCGAACTGTGAAGGTGGAGAGGACAATCAAACGCTCAATTTGTTGACACATAATATATTTTTGAGGTGACCTGTTTTATATGTTTTCATCCTCATGCGGGCTGTAGTTTCCTTTGATTCAGGGGTGACAGAATTAACTGGAAGTGCCAGGCAGTTGGGAGGAGTTTCAGGTTAAGGACGGGGTCACACCTGCGAGTGTATTTCGAGAAACTCGCACGAGTCTCTCGCATCAATACCTGGCACTGCCGCCGGCACTCAGGATCAGAGAGCGCGTCGGTGGCATAGAAATGTAGGCAGCCGCCCGCTTCGGTCCCGATTGCCAGCGGCAGTGCTGGGTATTGATGCGAGAGACTCGTTCGAGTTTCTCGCATTGCACTCGCAAGTGTGACCCCGGCCTAATTTGGGAAATGAGCTCCTGGTTTTAGACTCTGTCAGTTTAGCCATATTGGATGTGTGCAGAACATGTGTGCAGAACAGAAGACCTACAAGAACGTAGCAATTTCAGACCACAAGAAACAGTGGTGGCAGATCCTCATACAACAAGCAAGTCGGGGCACCTTTATAGAGAGATTACAGAAAGAAACCCAAGTGTTTGCTATTTCTGAAGGCCTCAGTGAAAAAATTAAAAAAAACGGCCAGGATGGGGCACTTCTATATAAGAAATCACAGCGCTACACATTTGGGTTATCAGGAGTTGTATGCCAAAATCATCAGTATTAAAACAATAAAAGACCTGACAAATTTCAGTTGGTGGATAATGAATCTATAATATATGAAAGTTTAATTGTAATCATTACATTATGGAAGATAATGAAATTTAACACTATATGCTAATTTTTTGAGAAGGACCTGTAGATATAAGGGAATCAGATAGCCGTAGAGATTTACTGTATAAGCAGTTGTATGGAGAAGCACAGCTCAGATTGGTTTTATCACCATGAGTTATTCCAGATGTCAAATTCAGCTCTGCTGCACTGCTCAGCTGTGCTCAGCTATATCTGTATACATATGTAATTTCAGCTACATGTCCCGTTTCATGACTGGTAATATAGATAGATGCTTTGTCGCTCGCCGAGATCATGCTGTCTCCTCCTTACCTGCAATTATAGTTTTATGTACGAGCATGAGCAATCATACGGATTATAAATGAATATGTGCACCATGCTATCAGCGCGCTGCATACTGATCTGCTAACTACTAACATACAAGAGTTCTCCATTCCAAATGCAGCTCAGACCTTTAGGGAACTTGTCACAAAGTTGTTCCATATGGAAGTAGTGGTGTGGCTGTGTAGGCGCGTATACCCAATAAACTGAATACTTTTTTTGTAGATATCTGATGTGCCAATCATGAGAACTAATGCATAGAAGCCATATATGCAAATTAGTCTGAATGTTCACTGAGGGCATGTCAGTGCGCCGGGGTGTATCAATGCTACAAACGCATCGTCATGCCCACAGTGCACTTCCAGTAACACCACTACTTCTATGTGTAAAATAGTGCTGATCCTTTTGAATTAATGGCCACCACAAATATGTTTTTTTTTAATCAAAATAAGTTCCAAACTGTGTTCAGACCTTTCCTAATAATAATCTTTATGGCGGGCAGAGCTCCGTTTCAACAGTTTAGGCAATTCCTTTCTGCCATCCCTTGCATAGACATGAAATCACAGAAGGAGTTACCTAAATGTTTACTTTTTTTTTTTTTTTTAAACAGTGGAAATGCTGATATGTGACCATTGCACCGAATCTGTGGCCACAATGGTCCCATTCCATTACACTGGCATCACAGCTCAGCGACGGGAGTCATGATGGCAGTAGTACAGCAGGTAACTTCTGCAGCCATGCGTTGCCTGCCTTGGACACATGTTAGACACTTGTATACATAAACCAACAGGGATGGCGCCACCGTGTGGGCAAGTGGGTGGGGCCCTCATCAAGTGGGTGGGGCCCACTTGTCGTTGGGGACACACAATATGGGGTCTGTAAGTCGGGGGGGCTCTGTGCACCCCCAACCCCCCCCCCCCATGATTTAAACTATTTGAAATACTCACCTCTCCTCTTTCCCCGCTGGCCTCAGGTTATGTCTCTTCTGCGTCTTCTGGCTCTGACATCTCAGGGCAGAGGGTGTGATGACGTCACTACTGTGCGCCCTCTAGGCTGAAGACACTGGAGCTGAGGAGACTGAAGTTGCGGCCAGCGGGGAATGAGGAGAGGTAAGTATTTGATTTTTTTTAATGTATGGAATCAATTTTGTATAGAGCATTATATGGGTCCCATTCTCTTTGGAGCATTATATGAGGCCCATTATTCTGTACAGAGTATTATATGGGGCCCATCATCTATGAAGCATTATATGGGGCCCATCCTCTATGGAGCATTATATGGGGCCAATTCTCTATGGAGCATTTTATGGGGCCCGTTCTATATGGAGCATTATTTGGGGCCCATTTTTCTGTATGGAGCATTATATGGGGGTCAATTATTCTGTATGAAGTATTATATAGGGTCCATTATTCTGAGGGAGCGCTCTATGGGGCTCATTATACTGTATGGAGCAATATATTGGGTCTTTAATACTGTATAGGGGACTATGAGGTTCACATAATACTGTATGGAGGACTATGTGGTGCCCATAATACTGTATGGAGGACTGACTATACTGTCCAGTCTAAAATGAAACCTATTGAATCTCCCCAGGGCACACACTGTGGGCTGCGAGGATTTGCCACTTTCCCTCATGTAATGGAAATAGTAAGGGAAATCTATATAGATGACTTAGGAGGGCTGATCCTTCTGACAATTCCCTGTCCTGACCTGTCATCAGATTTAAGAAAGCCAAATTTATGCTTTTATTTTATTCCTGCTTTTACCCCGAGTATGCTGTTTTGGTTTTTTTTAAATTCGCCATACAGTTCTAGGGTTACGGGCCTTTTGAGACCTGTGAAATGGGTTTTATGCTATGATGATCTGCTCACACATTGCACTTTACTAATAGGAATACTAGTCCATGGTTTTGACTATGCTATAGTTTGTCGTATTTGGGGGGATGGGTCATTTCCCTTTGGAGTTTGTACCTTGTCTAAATATCCTTCCAGAGGCAGGTGCAAAAGACAGTCAGGTGACGTCCAGGCCCTGCTCTGCCCCAATCTATTTTGAGGCCTGCTGGCTCATAGCGAGGGGAGTCACTAGAGTTAGGCTTGTAGGCCATAAGAAGCTGAATAAAATGATACCTTGATATCTGCGGTGTGTTATTCCACATTTTCCTTAATACGTAAATGAGCTGTTAAGATCTATGGACTAAAACATAGATCTTCCCAAGAGTTTACCTCTGGGGGTGTATACTACTTCTTTCTGCATGATGTTGGCCAACCATAAGCAGGCAGTAACTTGTAAGTAGCACTAGAATGAAGGGCAAAAAACCCAAGGAGTATATTTAACCAAATAAAAGCATTTCTTTTTATTTGTAACAATATTAAAATATATAAATTGAATGAATACAGAGACTGCTGTGCTCAAAGCAGGGACTAACATGACAGCATTAGTAGTGGTAACATGCACACAATGGTAGATAAAAATACGGCCCTTCTTTAAATATTACAGGATACACTTTCCCACCCTAAAAAGAATAGGCAAACAATCAGATATGAATACACTTACATGTACTGACCACTGGTGTTAGCGATGTCCCCGCCGCCCCAACGCACGTTTCGCTCTTTCTTCTTCAGGAGGCGTGTATTAGGGAAGGGGTGGATATGATTAAATTGATACTGGCAGCTCAACAAGGAGTATGTAAAATAGGGGGCAGATCACTGAGGGATCAGTGACCTTTCATAAGCCATACTGATGAATATGTTAGCAGAGACAATATGAAGACCTCTCCTACACTCCTACAGGCCGCCCCGGAGCATGAGCAGATCATTAAGGCTACTTTCACACTAGCGTCGGATTCAGCTCGTCGCATTGCGTCGGGCCGAGATTCCGACGCTAGCGTTTGTTGTGCAGCACAACGGGTGCAGCGGATGCATTTCTCCGGCACATCCGCTGCCCCATTGTGAGGTGCGGGGAGGTGGGGGCGGAGTTCCGGCCGCACATGTGCGGTCGGAAAAAGCAGTCCGTCGGCTGCAAAAAACGTTACATTTAACGTTTTTTGCTCCCGGCGGTCCGCCACAACACGGCGCAACCGTCGCAAGACGGTTGCAATGTGTGTCAATACGTCGCAATGCGTCGGTAATGTTACTCTATGGGGCAAAAACGCATCCTGAAAACAACTTTGCAGGATGCGTTTTTTCCCCTAAACAAGG
This sequence comes from Ranitomeya imitator, assembly GCF_032444005.1. Lineage (NCBI taxonomy): Eukaryota > Metazoa > Chordata > Amphibia > Anura > Dendrobatidae > Ranitomeya > Ranitomeya imitator. Next base: position 489,317,031 of record NC_091283.1, read on the forward strand.
CATTGCGACGTATTAAAAAAAACGCCAGTGTGAAAGTAGCCTAACTTACAACTGAAAATAAAGATTAAACAACAACCACAAGACATATTTCATCAACCAAGGTATCTTTTTAATCAATATAACGGCGCTGACCTGACACTGTCTGTCTGTAGGTTACTGTGCACAATCCTGCTGACAGGTTCCCTTTAAAGTAATACAATTCTGGTTTTCTGCAGCTGCCAGTAGGTAGGAGATTGGAAGCTTACTGCATTGCACTTGTACATTATTTCTAAGCACCCCCTACTGGTGAATGCAGGCAAAGAGAATTTAAAACTATATTAGTGCTGAAGGGGTGGGGGGTTGGAACACTAAATAAAAAAGAAGCTTTTGAGCATTATAAAGATACAGTAAGAATTTAAGCTGCACATTATGATGGACCTGCAAACTAAATGGCATTGTAAACGGGACATTCACTTTAGACCCCACAGGTTGTAAATATCATGTATTATTTTATTCAAATTGCAAAAACTCTAATACCACGCTCATCTCCGCTGGGGCAAGAATTGATGCGTATAATCCGGCGCCTGTAGAGGGCTGTATAGCACAATGATAATTATAAAAACCTAATCCGTATTTCAAATGAAGAGATAAAACCCAATCTAAATGTAACACGTTATTTCAATGCAGAGATCATTCGTACCTTCCTCTCCATTCAGCCAGGATTTATGAGATAACAACTTCATAAGAAAAGATACATATAAACTGGTTATACTAAGAAGAATACGGTAATCACGTTTGATCTCTTCATTTACATATCCTCTTGTGTGCTTATGCCCTCCTGTATAAAATTTAATAATGCACAGCATGTCACACCACAGATAAATCATCACAGGAAAATACCAGGGATGCAGGATAACCAACCAAGTCCCCTTATGTCTGCACACCGCGGGAAGAAAGAAAATGAAAAGCCTGTATGGCACTGACTGCCGAATACATATATATTAGAAATCTGCTTGAGGTTTAGATTTCATTAAGGAAGATGTTTTATATGGATTTTAGACATTTATTATGTTTTTTTTAAAACTCTCCATCATCTATTGTAATGCTGTGAACCTTGATATGAATGTTTTTCTAGACTAGAAACAATGGACATAGTATACCCAAGGGGCCCATAACAGATGATGGAGTGCACTCAGTTGAAAGAATGTTTTTTTTTTAACTTTGTGTGTAGTAAAACATGCAGTGGTGGCTTTCTGTTATGGAGCATAAACTGTAGATTCTTAGGCAAGGAACCTACAGTATATGTAACAGGTGGTTCCTGTGATATCTCATAACATTCATAGTAATTGTCACCAAGAAGAACTTCATTTTAGTGATAAAGGACACCACTGAAAGTCCTTCTTTATGTATGGATGTTGATGAGGGTGTGTGGTAGAGATGGAGAGCCAAAGAGCCTTCACCCAGAACTCAAATTTTACCAGATTCAATGATGGTCAATTAAGGAAGACCCAACTCTGGATCATCCTTTGATGTAGGACAATGCCAAATGAACGGAACAATAGAAATGAAAGTAGCCATAGTAGCTGATGTGGGGTTTTAGAGAGTGAAAGAGCTCAAACAAGTGTGGAAGTTTTTTCGTGTGATAGGAAAAATTTGGCAGTGTCTTTGTGTTATCCAGCACCATATGAAGGGTAAGCGAGCACTAAAATGATCGAGTACTCATTACATGAGTCAAGCAAATCGTAATGCTCGGGTGCTTGACCTGAGTAACGAGTATAATGGAAGTTAATGGGAACCGAGTATTTTTCCAACACCCCTACCTGGATGTCTGGAGGGAGTGAAAATGATGTAAACAGTAGGGTTGAGCGACTTTTGTTTTTTTAGGGTCGGGTCGGGTTTCACGAAACCCGACTTTCTCAAAAGTCGGGTCGAGTGAAATCGGCCGATCCTATTAAAAAGTCGGGGTCGGGGTCGGCCGAAACACGAAACCCAATGCAGTGCGATGGGATACTAATGGTTCCCAGGGTCTGAAGGAGAGGAAACTCTCCTTCAGGCCCTGGGATCCATATTTATGTGTAAAATAAAGAATAAAAATAAAAAATAGGGATATACTCACCCTCGGACGCGCCCTGGTACTAACCGGCAGCCTTCCTTCCTAAGTATGAGCGCGTGAAGGACCTTCGATGACGTCACGGCTTGTGATTGGTCGCGTGACCGCTCATGTGATCGCTCACGCGACCAATCACAAGCCGCGACGTCATCGAAGGTCCTTCACGCGCTCATTCTTAGGAATGGAAGCTGCCGGTTACAGCGGTTAGTACCAGGGCGCGTCCGAGGGTGAGTATATCCCTATTTTTTATTTTTATTCTTTATTTTACACATAAATATGGATTCCGATACCGCAAATATCGGCCGATATCCGATACTTGCCGTATCGGAATGAAACGCGACTTTTGCGCGAAGATCGCCGACCTCATGGCCGACCCCACACAGGGATCGGGTCGGGTTTCATGAAACCCGACTTTGCCAAAGGTCGGCGACTTCTGAAAATGGCCGACCCGTTTCGCTCAACCCTAGTAAACAGTGCTGAAATGGTGTGGGAACAGCAAGGTGAGGAATCATCTCAGAATGCCAGGTTGGTGCCGACAACAATGTTGTCGGAGTATTGTGCAACTTCTACGGACTGATAATGAAACATACAAAACGACACTTAAAATGGATTTGATTGGAAAAATGTTAAGAAGCATTCTTTCTAGGATAATGACTTGTATTTAAAGCAAAATAAACAAGAGAAAAAAATGCTCCTCCACACCTTGGGCTATGTTCACACAGTGTTTTAGCTGTGTTTTTGTATTGCTTTCAATGGAGGAAAAAAAATCAACAGGAAATGTAATTTTATCAGGCCATATGGTGTGTGAGACATGATCAGACACATTGAAAGTCACAATTTTTTTTGCAGGGCAATCACTATTTGTAGAGGGCCATAAGGCGTCCCTTTCTATTGTTAGAGGGCCAGCAGGTGTCTTGTGGACAGATGAGACCAAGCTAGTTTTTTGGTAAAGCACATAATTCTACTGCTTACTGTGAATGGAATGAGGCCTACAAATAAAAGAACACAGTAGTTACAGTCAAATATGGTGGAGGTTCAAAGATATTTTGGGATTGTTTTGCTGCCTCTGGCCCTGGGTGCCATGAACGTGTGCAAAGCATCATGAAATGTGAAGATTCCCAAAGGATTTTGGGTCAGTGTAGCTTCTGGGGTCAGAAAGCTGGGTTGGCATCTTAGATCATGGATCTTCCAGCAGGACAATGACTCCAAACATACTTCAAGAAACAGCCAGATATAGATGGAAAAAATGCATTGGAGAGTTCAGAAGTAGCAATTCCAGTTCCAGTAGTGTAAAGTCTCCCACCACTACCTCTTACAGATAGATGCTACAGAGAAACTGTATGAATATTCAAGTACACATGACTGTAAAAAACGATCAATGAGTGCATGCAAAAAAAACAGCAGAAAGTCTTACAATTTACAAAGAAATAATCCCTGACTATATGTCTGTCATACACTATTCCTACTGCCACACTAACCATTGACGAATTGCAGGTCAGAGCTGTCAATATTGTAGAATACAGAAGGGATGTGAATTGGCCCTGAAATAGTTTTTCTTGTACAGCAACAACCTGTAGAGTAAAGCAAGTAACACTGCCAGCATTGATGAATTTCTGAGTACAGATGATCATAAAAAACATGAATCAGTCAATGAGTGCCTGGAAAAAACACCAGCAGGGCTTACAATTTATAAGGCAATAGTCCCTGACTAGATGCCTGTCATTCGCTATACCTGCTGCAACACCTCACCATAGACGAAATGCAGATAACAGCGTTTTTATTATAACAGAATAGAATCGATTTGAATTAGCATGGATAAGGCAATTAGTTTAATGCAGCAACATCAAGGACTGTTATTTCATCAACTCTACAGGGGAATAAAGTGAAGCATTTTGCATCTAATCATCCTGATATGAAGGAGACCAGGATCTTCTGTACTTACTGTACAAACTCTCCTGTCCCGCCTGTGAGATCCTGTATGCAGTGTGAGAACTCCCTATGTGACGACCACCTGACAGCACACAAGACACTGAATCATATTGTTCTGCCCATCTTAATGTGCAGAAAGTCAATTATCATGTTATTCAAGTTGTGGCCACTGGAGGTCATCAGTTGCCTACTTTTCATGTTGTTTACCAACCTTTCCCTCCTAAGAGCAATGTCTTATGGGTTAGTTCCGCCCACATTCTTCTTGTGAAGATAAGCTTCAGTAGCCATTTTTCCTCAGATCTGCAGAGAGGCACACGTGCTTCTGTCTCGCTTACTTTCTTACCCCTGTCCTAACGGATCTCGGTACGTTTATAAAGGTTTAATGCATCTTATGTTTGTGTTAGTATTTAAGCCTTATGCAGCTCCTATAGTCAGATATAGTTAGGCAGATGTGCTTTGCAGCTTGCAGTTAGGTTAATGTGTACTCTGCATTTAGATAGATGCATTCTTGTATAGAATAGGGCAGTGCTGTTAGAATTACTGTGTAATGCACTCTGTATAATTCTTGCTGTAATGTCCCAGTTATTTATGTGATTGCACCCTGTATGTGCATATACTGAAATGCTGTTATTCTTTACAGTTTTTCACCAGTCATCCACTATGATCAGTCATCCACTATGATTAGTCATCCACTATGATCAGTCATCCACTGTGATTATTCACTGAACATCCACCTTGTACATCAACATCATTCACTATTCGATCATCTACTATGAATACTGTCCACCATTGTTGTTCAACGTTATAGTTTTGGTTATCATCACCCTAATAAATAAGACTTAAGCATCAACACAGTCTGTTTACTGGGATGTGGATGAAGGTTTAGCCGTATGTTGGAATCCACACAGCATCCTACGTGGAGGAAGACAGAACACATATACTAATACAACCCATCGGCTCTTTTGGTTTCAAAAAAATTTCCTTTCACTAGAAGGTGGATCCACAGAAAAGCATTTTTCACAATACTAAGGATTGGGTCTCCTACACTGATAAATCGTATGCAAGGGATGTCAAAAATTAGAAGGAGGCACACTCCTATACCCCTTTGAAGAGATGTAGTGAAGGGCCTCACAAAACATTTTTTTCCAATTATTAAGGAGTGGGTATCCTAGACTGGTAATGCCCATGCACTAAGCGCATGGGCTGAAAAACATTTACCGCTGCGTGGTATACATAGATTTATAAAAGAATGTTCGAGGTTCGAGGTAGGCCTCTAAAAATCATTAATACAAGCCTCATAAACACCCTTAAAAAATGTATAGCAAGGGTAGCGTGATCACCCTGTCAATATGGTGGTGGAGGAGGACAGTGACACAAAAGAGACAAAATTCTGAAGCGTACACCCATGTTTGGGTGGGAAGGGGTGCATGGCAATAGACCACCAAAAAAACACTGGATTTGAGTTTATGTTCCTCTGCTATCAACCGGTAGCAGTGGTGTACAGAAGTTTGGCCCAATCCAGACTTTGTTCATTGATAAGAGTGTGCACACGTCCAGAATTGCCATGGAAATTTCCGCGGCAATTCCGCAACGCCCTGCCACGAGTAAAACGCATGCAGAATTGGCATGCGTTTTCCGTTTTCCCACTAAACACTAGCGTTTTGCAAGCATAATTAGCTTGCAGAATGCTAGCATTTTCCAAGCGATCTGTAGCATCGCTTGGAAAACTGATTGACACGTTGGTCACACTTGTCAAACATAGTGTTTGACAAGTGTGACAAACTTTTTACTATTGATGCTGCCCATGCAAATGACGTAGCATTACGCGAGACCGCTACATCATCACAGGTCATTGCCACGAGGCATTACTGGGAATGGAAGCATCGCGAGGAGCAGGAAGGCTGCTGGGGATGCCGGAAGGTGAGAATATCACGATTTTTTATTTTAATTCTTTTTTTTTACAGGTATATGGTTCCCAGGGCCTGGAGGAGAGTCTCCTTTCCTCCACCATGGGTACCATCCACACATGATCCGCTTACTTCCCGCGTGGTGGGCATAGCCACATGCGGAAAGTAAGTGGATCAATGCACTCCTATGTGTACGGAATCGCCCAGATTCCGCACAAAGAATGAACATGCTGCATTTTTTTCGGAATGCGATTCCGCCGCAGAAAATAACGCAGCATGGGCACAAAAATGCGGAATGCATTCTAATAATAGGATGCTTAATGTAAGTTTTTTAGCGGTTTTATCATGTTTTTATAGCGGAAAACTGCCGAAAAAACATGAAAATTCCTGAACGTGTGCACACAGCCTTAGCCTGTGAAAATGCGCCTATCGGTTATAATACAACCGACGGCACTAAAAACACGCTCTGACAAAACGGTGGATGCTGCAAATGGCCTTTTTTGGGTTAACTGGACTGTCTTTAAAAAAATACCAGACTCGGGAACACCTGACCCTTGGCTTGGCAACTTCACCTGTGTTGGTGCTCTTGGGATCAGTTGCACGCCTTGTGTCTCTGGCCTCCCCACTGCCTCTTCCTGCCTGTTGTGGTGCTGCAGATCCTTCCTCCTGTGCCCCCTGCGCGCTGCTGTCCATGCTCTGCATGTCACCTTCCCAGTTTGGACCAGTGACCACCTCGTCTTCCGACCACGTCATCTTCTTCCACACCCTGGTCCTCCTTCTGACTTGCTGACATAACAACACCATTTGCTGGCAATTATGTCTCATCATCATCCAATTTTTGCTTTAGTAATTGTATTTTTCCACCATCGCCTTCTTGTGAGCATGGATGCTCAAATATTTGAGCATTGCTACACGCAATCTCCTCATGTCTCGCTTGAAACGGGCAGCGAGAGTGTTCAAGTGTGGGTTCACTTGTCTCTGGGCACTCAGCATGGTGGGAGGAAGGAGGTTCAGAGTGAGGATTATATGGTCCAGAATCACGGCTAGTGAGACTGGACTGTGTAGTAGACAAGGTGGTGCTGGCAAAGTGATGGAAATCATTATCTGTAGTGATGAGCGAGTGTACTCGTTGCTCGGGTTTTCCCGAGCACACTCGGGTGGTCTCCGAGTATTTGATACTGCTCGAAGATTTAGTTTTTATTGACGCAGCTGCATGATTTACAGCTACTAGCCAGGCTGAGTACATGTGGGGGTTGCCTGGTTGCTAGGGAATCCCCACATGTAATCAAGCTGTCTAGTAGCTGTAAATCATGCATCTGCGGCAACGAAAACTAAATCTCCGAGCACTTACAAATACTCAGAGACTACCCGAGCATGCTCGTATACTCGCTCATCACTAATTATCTGCTATCCATCCATCAACCCTTTCACACTGGTCTGGCTTCAAGAGTGATGTTCCTCGCCCCCCCCCCCCCCCTACAAAATGGGACAGGAAGCTAGATCAACATGATGTGTATGTTTGCTGTGCTCCCATGGCAGGCAAAGTCTTGCCTTGCCTACGTCCTCGGCCTCTGCGCTCACCATCAGCACCACATCCACTTCCCCGTCCCTTACCATGCGCCTTTCCCATTTTAAATTACGTATGATATATCCCTGATGAGAAAATGCTGCAGACAGTATTACAACGCGAGCAAAATTTGCCCACTACATATGGACGTATAAGACTGTAGTATCAATATAGCATTTCTATTTGTAACCAAAGGTTTTTTGTGTGTGTTTTGAGGCTCAACTCTAGCAGGATACATGCCATATAAAATTTCACTGCTCAAAAAAATTGCAGTATTACAATGCCAGGCTAATTCACACACCTCAGATTTATAAGACTGCAGTATCAATATAGCAATGGGATTTTTTTTTTAACAAACAATTTCCTTTTCTGAGGTCGAACTGTAGCGCGATAAATGCAGTATAAAACTTCACTGCTCAAAACAAATAGCAGTATTACAATGCCAGGAGAATTTGAACACTTCAGATGGACATATAAAACTGCTGTATCAATGCTACTGAGATCCAACCATGTCTGACTGTATGCCAGGATGGTGATGTGAACAGAGCCAGGAGAAATTCTGCAGAAACAAGTCAACTATATTGCAGACATGTAACATGGTGGCCACTTGGCTCTGGATGGAGAACTGACCATGTGTTTAGGGGCTGCAGATGAAGTAAATGGTAAGGAAGGAATATATGGTAGATGGGACAATTAAACTAATAATTTTCAGTCCACCAATCATTATTACAAACTTAGTGATTAAGGGTGGGGGATTGATAATACAATCTTTGCCTTAGAAACCAAAATAATTTGTACAACCCCTAATCATATCAGACACTGGATATATCCTTGAGCTTTCCAAATACTTTAATCCATGTAGTCTAATTTTTTTTTAAGAAAAACTATGATAGAGAAGCAAGTCCTTCATTCAAAGTATCCACTAGACACTCTGAGGGTTATGGATAATTAATTGAGATTTCCTAACTAATTTACATGGAGGGATTATACACTAAGGTCTCATCATAGATATGGAGATGTAGTTCTCAGACCATAGGGGTTGTAGGTTATCTATACCTAATGAAATCTATTCATGGATATTCCCTTTAATTATCAGTAGACTGTATGAATGTGAGCTTCATTTTATTTTTACTTGCGATCTTCAGATTCAGTAGTCAATTATCTTGTGGTCCTGTAAACCATCTAAAACAGGAGAAATTCTTTACTGCAATGGTGATGGAACATATTCCCCATTACCCGCAGCAGGCATGCATTCATATTTGGAAATATCTTCATATTTTATAGTTACATATAAATGACAAATGTTCTAAAGCCAAACAATTAAAGCAAAATTAATTTTAAGTTGTTTTTATTCTAAAAATATAAACATGCTACGAAGGAAACTAGATTACTATTCTCTCTGACTGCTGTTTAAATCCACATTTTTATGGTTTCTTTTGTGGTTTGTAATGCATTTGTTCATACCATGCCAACTAATATTTCCAGCAGTATTACATACAAAAGATGACCTTGGATGTTTTGGATAGTCTTGGTGAAGACTGCCGGGAATCTCAAAATAACCTTGGACAGATACGAACAGTGAATTCTGATTATATAACAAAGTAGTGCATAAAGCCAGCCATAAATGCCTACTCAGCTGTCGGCAATGGTTCATCTGATCGTTCGGTCAGCAGCTGTCTCTGCTGTCCCTCCCATACACAGGAGCGCCCGCCCAGCTGGCCAGTCCTTTGTTCTCTATGAGAGCCGTTTCTAGACATCTCTGGTGGTGGCTTATTGGGGTGAGATCAAAAGGATCGTTAGTCTGAAATCACACATGACAAATCCTTATCTTTACCAACAATCAATATTTTTGGGCTCCCATACATATTAGACTGTAATCAAAATCTGTTGATATTGGCAAGTTCGGCCATTGGTACAATGTGTATGGTGGATTTTGGGTTGATCCATTGGAATGAGTCACACGCGTGAATTTGAAACCACACCAAAAATGATTCCAAAAGAGGCAAAAAAGACCATTTGCCAGATTAAAGATTCATTTTTGGCAAACTAACAAATTTAAAGGTGCCATGCCCGCTGGTACAAGACGGTGATATAAAGAACAAAGTCAGAATCCTTGTGATGAACACCACCCCTTCAAGATTTGCATTATCTCTAACACTGGAGGCTGGAGCATTTCTGCTATGAAGTGGCAAATTTGACAACCAAGCTATGAAGTTTACTCAGGGTACTTGTGGGTATTTTACAGCCCAAGTGCATGGTTCTAGGTTGGAAACAACTTTTTAACAAAGATGTATACAATTCATATCGAATCCACAGTAAAAGTGTATGCAAAAAGTAGTATCTACTCGGCCAAGGTGATTCCACCTTTGCTGGTCAGACAGAGGCTACAGAGGGCAATAACTGGGATATCCTCAGGCAGCATTGTGTTTAGCTTTCATTGAGACCCGAAATCTGGTCAACCTTTAAACAAGTCTATTCCACCAACACTACACCAGGACTGCTTAAAGGGGAATATTTACTCCTAGTTATCTACCCCCATTTACTAATATTAGCTCTGCTGGCAGCGACCTAGTAAACAACGGATGATCGGTGAAGAAGCTAGACATTGGACCCTGCAATCAGATATTGATGATCCATCTTAGGGTCATCAGATGACCAAAGAACCGCTTGAACCCATATTTTTCTTTGGACACGACCTGAGCCCAAAATTCTGTAGAGTTCTCTCCATGGCATCCTGCACATGAAGTATGCATAGTGTTAAGTTCTGTGGCTGCGGCGGCTGGAATATCCCGGCTTTGGTCAGATGATGTAAGTGATTCAGCAGAAACCTCCCACCACCTCCATGTGTCCAGAGGCCCAGACAGCTGAATACACAAAATGCAAATGCACCTATTATACATCTGTGTTTTATGCCCTGCAAATATAAACTATATATCTCTCGGTAAATCATATGTGGGCCTTCACTATGTGCGTGGGCAGCTTCTGGCCTCTGAAAATGATGCAGTGACACATTAATGTATCATCCCCCCGGCGGAAACAAAAAATGTCCAATATAAAAAAAAAGGTTCAGGCACATAATTACAAAGTTCTCGACTAAGCCAGTTTATACCGATACTGGGCAGATGTGCTTCTTGGTAAGTGGCTGCTACCCACTGATAATGGGAAATCATATGTCTGTCACCTTGTTCTGGAGACATACCTACTGTGCCCATCTGTTGTAGATAACCTTCATCACCAGAGACACATCGCTTAATGATCACACACTTGGGTGATACTAACATCTGATGTTATTTGATGTTCTAATTCTGCATTCGGATACTAAGGTTGTCAATCATTGCCAACTCACATTGCATTGTGATGCTGCGATGTCATCTGGTGCCACCATATGCTGCACTGGAATCCGTTACTCTGTGTTAATACTGCACAGATATATAATATTATGCTCTATATCCTGCACCAGACTTGATCTACTGTAAAGGACTGATTTTCCTTCCCCTTTGGTGGTATGTCTTGGTTTGGAGTTGAGAACCTGTTGAGCTGCTGTTAGGATGGCTGTGTCTGGGGAAGAACTGCCAAGCCAAGTGGTACGCTACCAATAAAGTAGATGGAAAGTTCATTTTAGTTAACAGCAGGAGGCAAGATGAGGGAGCTGTGATTGAAGCAGATAGTATCCAGTTTAGACAGCAGATTGTCACGCTTGAGAGTTGCGATAAGGATGCTGTGTTGTAATCCTTCAAGAGGTGCTGACTATGTTTCAGTCCCCATACCCTTGAAGCTAGGTACCATAATGGAGGTGCTATGAAATACCCAAGGAACCAGAAGTGTCACAGACCGAACGGTTACCCCTAAAAAAAATTATGTTGCTGGTACTGTAACGTTCAAGTGACTATGCCTCTCACGAGAGACATGATAGTTTTATCGCCACGAAAATAAAGCTGTTCCTGAGTTTAGTCTGCTGAGTCTGTACCAGCTTTTGGCCTCTTCTCTATCCCAAGTATCCTACATGATAAGTCGCGTTACTTTACAAGTTCATTAATTTCAGTGCAGTGTAATACTTCATTTCACCTGTGGTCACGCTGCAGAGGAATTGAACACTTGCTGCCAGGTTCTCCCACTGATTCTTGCCAATCTTTAGGAATCCCATCACTTTGATACTTTATGATCTTTACAAACAGAGATTGCTGAAAGTACAGGATCTAGATCCAGCTTGTAAGGAAGCCATAGCACCTGGAATAAGGGAAAATAAAAAAAACAAACTCCATTGACACTTTTATGCTGTTGTAAAGCTATAATGATGTTTGAACACGATTAAAGGTCAAATATCTGATTTCAGCCCTCATTATTGTGATTGACAATGGTTCCTTTAGAACATCACACCTTACTGTGTAGGAATCTGCACTATTCTTGTACGCTTCATAATAAGCCTGACACTTTTCACATACTCCGGTTCTTACAGATATAGGATTCAGTATTTACATCAAAGAAAGGTGATGACAACTTCTAAAGACAGTTACTCATGGAAACCAATCTGCTATATGAAACACTGCAACTTGTACTGTTGGATGCTCCGGTTGTTCCCCTTTAAAAAAACAGTCACATATTGGAAAGATTAGGACCATCAATTTAGGTTATTTTTTTTGTTAACAATACATTGGCACAATAAGAGTTGACAGTTACATTTCTTGGGGCACTGAGAATTGGTGGTTGCAGTTCACTGTGGGCATCCGACTTCCTTCAATATTCCAAAACACCCTTGAAGAGTCTTTAAAGAGAATCTGTCACCTCATTTTTTGCATATAAGCTGCGGCCACTGCCATCAGGGGCTTATCTACAGCATTCTGTAATGCTGTAATTATAGCCCCCGATGTATCCTGAAAGATAAGAAAAAAAAGTTAGATTCCCTCCCCCCTTCCCCCCCTCCCCACAGGGGCGGTCCGGATCTGGCGCCTCCCATCTTCATGCAATGACGTCCTCTTCCTTGCTTCTGTCGCGGCTCCAGTGCATTTGTACTGATTTGCCCTGTTGAGGGCAGATCAAAGTAGTGCAGTGCACAGGTGCCGGGAAAGGTCAGAGAGGCCCAGCACCTGCGCACTGCAGTACTTTGATCTGCCCTCAACAGGGAAAATCAGTACGAATGCGCAGGAGCCGCAACAGAAGCAAGGAGGATGACGACATTGTATGAAGATGGGAGGCGCCGGACCTGGACCTGCGACGCCCATCGGACCCGGACGCCCCTCGGTGAGTATAATCTATCCTGTTTTCCTTATCTTTCAGGTTACATCGGATGCTTATCCACAGCATTACAGAATGCTGTAGATAAGCCCCTAATGATGACAGATTCCCTTTAAAGGGGTATTCCTATCTCCAAGATCCTATCCCTATATGTAGTAGGTGTAATAATAATAATATTAACAAATACCTTCAATTTGAAATGTAGTATAGTTTTTCTGATTCGCTGTGTCTCTTTTCTCATGTGCAGGCATTGCATGACCTTAAGTATCCATGGTTACGACCACTAGCAAGTAACTAACTGTCAATATATCAGTGGTCGTAACCATGGATACTTAAGGTCCTGCAATGCCTGCACATGATAAAAAGAGACAAAGCAAATCAGAAAAACTATACTACATTTCTAATTGAAGAATTTAAGGTATTTGTTAATATTATTATTATTACACCTACTACATATAGGGATAGGATCTTAGAGATAGGAATACCACTTTAAATCTTTGAGTAATTACTAAATTTATCTCTCAGAACTGAAGTCCTGAAGGGGGTAGTACAAAAAGAGGTCTTGCACATATTGGGGGTTGTCAGGGCCGGCTCCAGGTTTTTGAGGGCCCCGGGCGAAAGAGTCTCAGTGGGCCCCCCCTTTAACACATACCCCGATTCATGATCGCATATAAACACAGCCATGTAGTATATAACACTGCCCACGTAGTATATAGCAGCCCATGTAGTATATAGCAGCCCACGTAGCATATAGCAGCCCATGTAGTATATAGCACAGCCCACGTAGTATATAGCAGCCCACGTAGTATATAGCAGCGCAGCCCACGTAGTATATAGCAGCGCAGCCCACATAGTATATAGCAGCGCCACTCACTCATGCACTGGTAGGACTAGGAGCTCCTCCTGAATCTGCCTCATAACTTCTGCAGCACAGCAGCCAGCCAGGGGCGGAGAGCAGAGCAGAGAACTCTCTCCCCCCACAAACAATGTCACATTGGCTGCCTTCTCTTAACCCCTATGTGTGCCTGCCTGGCTGCACTCACTGAGTGATAAGATGCTTGTGTCAGAGCTGGCACATAGGGGTTAAGAGAACGCAGCCAGCAGTGACTTTGTAGGCGGAGAGAGCATGTTATCTCCTGCTCTCCCAGCTGTATCTATGACAGCCTGAGTGGGCCCCCCTCTCTCCCCAGGGCCCCGGCATTTGCCCGCTGTGCCGGGTGCTGACGCCGGCCCTGGGGGTTGTGACCTCCTCCAGTGCTCAGCAACCTTATCCACCCGTCTTTCCCACACAAGGTTTGAATTGTGAGCTACGCCTGGTTTCCTTTTCACTCCCCATTCACAGGAGGCCAATTTGGTACATGAAGAGGTAGGGCATTAGTGTTTAGGGACCATCCATATTTTGAGCTTTTGAGCTCTTTGATCAAAAAACGCTAAGTACATGTGAAGTTCATGTACTCATCAGTCGCAGTGTGCGGACGGACCGTGTATTAATATGTTCGTATATTGGCAACTTAATTGAGTCTTTGCGCACATGTACATTAATTTAATACTAAAGATGTATGGGCCCTATTTCTTTCTTTTATTTTTTATTTTTTGTACCTCTAAAGTAGTGTGTTGCCCAAAAGGAAAAGGTACAGAATCACAAACAAGCCAATTTCTTTTTTAAATCTAATTAGGCAGACTGGCACTTTGAGATGAGGAATCCTTAGGGCTCATTCACAAGACCATATCTAGGGTCTGAGTAATACTCATGATAAAAACACGCAGCGCTCGGACCAGTGTTATTTAATGTGGCGGTACAGAATACCTTTTCTTTTTGCACTGACTGAATCTGAATGTGAAAGAAAAAAAATCGCAGCACGCAGTATGTTCTTCCGTAAATCAGATTAATCTCACCCTTCAAGTCTTTGAGGTCAAAAAATAAAAAATCGGATGTCATACAGAGCCACAGTATAGTATCCTATTTTTACAGATACACTGCAATTCCACACAGGAAGCTGTGAATGGTCCTGGAAATGATTAATAGCTGCTGCTGGAAAAAAAACGGATTGTACACTGACTGCACATGGATGAAAAGTGAGAAAAAAAATGTCAGAGTTTTCTGGATGAAACTCTGAACGATTTTTCCACACTTGTGAGAGCCTACCCTTACTTTCAGCTCCATGGGGTGTCATGGCCACACTATCATGGGACACTGTCCTAGAGACATTGTCATAGTGGATGTGTCCTAAGCATACTGTCGTGGCGACAATGTCACTGGGTCATTGAAATAGGAACATTAATAATCTTTATTTTATAATAATAATCTTTATTTTTATATAGCGCTAACATATTCCGCAGCGCTTTACAGACATTATCATCGCTGTCCCTGATGGGGCTCACAAATTATAATGAGGGCGTTATTAGAGGGCTTTCTGGCTGGCGCTACTCACTATCTGAATACATTTCACAATAATGTTCACGCACCCAGTCTGTTCTGTTGGTGCAATAGGTTGTGTGTTTTCTAATTTTTCTACAGTATGCATCCTCACCACCCCAGCATGGAGAGACGATTCCATGGATCTATCACCCCATCTGCAGAAACACAGAATTAATTAATTCTCCCTCCATCTTCAGTAGCTGGAAGAAAACATTCAGCCAGTCCTGTCATTATATAGTAATCACTCCTTGTCTCCTGAGTGCATGACTGAACTGCTGCACCGAGCACTCAATCTGAATAGACATTTAGAGGGAAATCCCAAGTTTCTTTTTCAAGTGGCTATCATTTTTGTTATGGAAAATTGGAGAAATTTGGGCTTTAAAGCAAAAGGGATGTTTAACATGTGAATATCCATGTTATTATTATTATTATTATTTATATAGCACCATTGATTCCATGGTGCTGTACATGAGGAGGGGTTACATACAAGTTACAGATATCACTAACAGCAAGCAAACTAACAATGACGGACTGATACAGAGGGGCGAGGACCCTGCTCTTGCGGACTTACATTCTACAGGATTATGGGGAAGGAGACAGTAGGTTGAGGGTTGCAGGAGCTCCGGTGTTGGTGAGGCGGTAGCTCCGGTGTTGGTGAGGCGGTAGCTCCGGTGTTGGTGAGGCGGTAGCTCCGGTGTTGGTGAGGCGGTAGCTTCGGTGTTGGTGAGGCAGTAGCTTCGGTGTTGGTGAGGCGGTAGCTCCGGTGTTGGTGAGGAGGTAGCTTCGGTAGTGATGAGGAGGCAGCGGGGTCAGTGCAGGCTGTAAGCTTTCCTGAAGAGATGGGTTTTCAGGTTCCGTCTGAAGGATCCGAATTTGATTGATAGTCGGACGTGTTGGGGCAAAGAATTCCAGAGGGTTCTTCTTTTCTTTTCTTCTTCTTCTTTTTCTTTTTCCCCCATCTAAGACCAGCACGATTTCAGTTATGTATGACTTACTGGGCTGCTTGCTGCAGTTTTGATAAATTCACTGTTTTATCTGCGGCAGCTCTATTAGTTCTCTGAATACTGAGCACTCTATAACCTTGTAGCTTTCTGCCTATGCGCAGTGTACACAGAAAGCTGCCAATTAGTGGTGGAGCAGGGTAATACAGTGCTCTTGAATATGGAGGACTACATAGCAGCAGGTTTACTAGTCCTCTAGTGATATTATATTCTTTATAACAGAGTGATTTTATCAAAACTCTGGCAAGTAGATAACTTAGTGACACATAGCTGGAATCAGGGTCTCTGTCTCTACATTATGCTGCCCTCAGATTAGGTGGCAAAAACCTGATGACAAATTCCCTTTTAACGAAGCATAGGATAAAATTTATTAGTTGATTAAACACAATGTATGGCATTTTTTATTTAGTGTGTATAAAATTATTTATTTCAAGGTGTTGGGATACGTATGCCACGTATCTTTTTTTGCAACAGTGCGCCTTTTTGGATGCTTACCATGCTTTTTAGAATTCCATTTAAATTACTTTTCTCCCATGGAGAAATGCCTTTAGGACTTCATAGTCAAAACCAGGACTTCCCGCAAAGTGTATCAAGGGCACACAACCAGCCAGACTCTGTTCTACAATAATGAGGGGGAAGCATCCCTGAAACATGCTGTCTGTAGATCAGTTTCTGACTTATCATTTTTTCCTGGTCATGTAGAAAGGCTCATTAGAGGGTCTGATATTGACTTATAGGGTTGCTACCTTTACTTTGTAATATAGTCTATTTTTCGACAAAAGAGTTACTTTGTATACTTTTCTCCCATAGAGAATTATCTCCTTACTTACCTGTTCTTTTTAAGGAGAACCAGTACTTCTGTCACGCTGTGACTATATGCGACTAGGGAAAGGGGCCCTGCACTGTGCCTAGCGCTGGGGCTCTAACTATCCCTGCTCCCAAACGTACCTCTGAAGGTGAGGTTTGGGCCACCAGCCTTCCTGTTCTCCTCTTATACCCTAAGCTGTTCCCTCCCTGGTACAAAAATGCTAGTGTATTAACACATAACACTGACAGGGATACCAGAAAGCAACAAACATACAAAAACACTCACCAAAACATAGAGAGGTATATAGGTAGGCATAGGAATGTACCAACCAAATGGGAATAGGACAATGAGAGAAGCATACACCCAAAAACAGCACGCAACAATCTCTAGTAGAAACAACGATTTTCAATTCAGAAAAGCGTCTCCAAGGAGCTAGGAAGCAAAGCTTTCACTGCAAAGGAAGGGAAGGTTTGACAAGATTTTATAGGGAGAGGAAATGACCAGGTCAGGACCAGCTGTGAGATGGAGCTGTATATTTCTAACCAGCATAGAAAGGGGCGTTAACCTCTTCTGCACCAATGGAAACTAAATCCATTTAATATGAGACACAAAACACACAGGCTAAATGTAAGACCTGCGATTCACGATACATAATGATTTTCTAACCTCAGATCTCCCAGGAGGACGTGTCACACTCGTGACAACTTCCCAAACTTTGAAATTATAGTAAATTTTGTTTACTCTCGATAGCAATTAAGACCATAAATGTAATGAGACCTACATCTTGGGGTTAAAAGGCAGGTTTCAGAGTTATTTAACTGGAATGTTGTGATGGCTGGAAGAAAAAATAAGCTTTATACAGTTCCCGTTAAAACAATGTTGTCATGTAATGCATGCTGGTGGCTCTTTCATAGAAAGAGAGAGCAAGCTGCTCTTTGTAGCCAATCTGGACCCTGGCTAAAAGAGCATACTTACCAATACCAAGAACATGGGCATGAACACCCAAACTGGATGATAAAGCCGGTTTACGGGCAAAAATTACATAAAACCCAGTATTTTCATACCTGTTACATTTGACTGGTTGTTTGCAAAAATTTGGGATACTACAGTGAGCAGCATCCCGAATAAGGGCACCGCCTATGTTAATTCAGAACTTCCTAACATTGCATTTAAAAATTGGTGTTCTAAACCATACATCCACTTTAAGGATTTTTAATTGTGCACAAGTCCATGTGTCTATATTAATTTAGATATTTTCCTAATTAATGAATGAGTTAATGTCAGAATTGGAAAAGTTGGGTAATGTAAAACTCCATCTAAAGCACAATTATTCTCAGACTCTCTGAATTCAATAATATAGTGCTTACTAGCTGGTAGGGAAGTCCTGGTGTTCAGGACAATCTATTCAGTTCTGTTAGGAGTAGTCAGTCGCATCATTAATTAGAATAAATAATTCTCTGTTTTAGGAGTTTTTCCTCTTCAAGGCATTGTTGATCACACCCTTCAGTGACAGGTCTAAAAATTTACATACAGTCTTTTTTTTTACATCTGTCGCCTACAGAACGAGCTGTTCTAATGATTTACAATGGATTCTGCTACAGACTTTCTTCTAAGCGGTAACCCATAACTTCTCAGCACGAATCTTCTGGAGCTCAGTGCTCCCATCCCCGGCTTCCTGCTTTGCTAGGGATGGTGTGCACCTGAAGATTGACAATTCAGACCAGGTTGTGCCCAAACTGTGCTCTCTCCAAGGCTGCTAGAAGAGACAGATTTCACTCTGTAGCATGGGAGAAATGGTGGGACAGTGAGGCTGATCGGATCCAACTGACTTCAGGACAGCACTAGCAGGCTGTAAAGCATAAAGCCTACTTGTGCTGCACTCTCCTTGCCTAGGTAACCAACCGAGCTGGGATTACAGAAGTGGCCAGTAACCTAGGCAATGAGCTGTACACCGCAAAATTAAAAATCCCATTGTTCTGCTCCGTTATCACAATTTTTAAAAGGGGGGTAAATGGTTTGCTTCTATAGGCATTTTGCAATTTTACCTATTTGTGTACTTGCAATATCCCCTTTATAAAGATATTTGTAATGATCATGGCTTACTGTGTTAACATTGGATTTCAGACCCTTGCCTCCTGAGTTTAATCCAAGGAATGTGTGCTGGGGCCAGAAATCTAAAGGAAGGAGACACTGGTAGCAAGCCTGCATCTGGTCTGAAAATGTGGTTGTTGCATCCGAATACAGCAGGCAAGTCATGGTGTTCAAGAGAGCAGGACCGGAAAGTAGACAGGCGAGTTCAGCTTTAGAGGTACCAGAGGTACTGTACATAGTCAAAGGTCCAGAAGGTCTAGCCATAGGTTGGAGGGGACCCTAAGACAGCACAAGACAAAAAGAGGACAGAGACTGCATGTACAGTGCCTTGAAAAAGTGTTCCTACCCTGTGGACATTTACACATTTTTTATATTACACCCTCAAAAGTAAATGTATTTTATTGGGATTTTTTGGTGATATACCAACACAAAGTAGTAAGTTTTTGTGAAGTGTAAAGAAAATGATTCTCTATTATATTTTAAACATATTAATTTGAAAACTGTGACGTGTATTTGTATTCATATCCCTAAATAAAATCTTGAGTGACCAATTGCCTACAGATGTTATTTAATTAGTAAATTGAGTCCACCTGTGTGTAATTTATTGTCTGTATAACTACAGCTGTTCTGTGATGGCCTCAGAGGTTTGTTTGAGAACATAGGAATCAAACAGCATCTTGAAAGCCCAGAAACTCACCAGGCATCTCAGGGATAAGTTTGTGGAAAAGAGTAAAGCAGGGTTAGGTTATAAAAACAATAGCCCAAGCTCTGAACATCTCCCAGAGCACTGATCAATCCAAAAATGAAAGTAGTATGGAACAACTGCAAACCTACTCAGACATGGCCTTCCTCTGATCCCAAGTGTCATGTCCCAGGTCGGAGTTTGCATCTTGCTTCTCTTTCCTCAGCCTGGTCATGGAGGGGTAAACCTTTCCTGCCTCTCTTTGGCTCTTGGGTGGCTATTTATTGGTGCTATTTCCGGTACCTCTTGTCAGTGATAGTTCTAGTCCTTGGCCTAGAGCAGCTGATCCGTATACCTTACTGATCCTTCTGCCTCTGACTTTCCGTGTGTGTGTGTGTCTGACCTGTTCCCTTTCCTTGACTCACTGTACGTTTGGTGATTTCCCTACAGTCTATGACTCGGCTTGAACTCTGAACTCTACCTTCAGTTTTTCTGTCTGTGGTACTGTGTTCCTCAACTGGCTTTTGACCCTCTCGCTCGTACCTTGACTCCTCTTTCCGTCTCATGTTTTGGATTCCACACTCCCATCTGGCTCTGACTTTTGGCTCATCTCTGACTCATGCTTTGCTGTGACCTCTGGTACTTCATCTCCCTGTTTGTTGCTGACTTTGGCCTGTCTGACTACTCTGCTGCCTCCTGCTGGTGGCCTGCACTTCTGCACCGAACTACTACACAGTAAGTGAGACCCTTTTTCCCATTACAGCGCCCCCCGGTAGTGGCTGAGCGCAACTGCTCTGCAGATGCATTACAACAAGTAAGTAGAGCATTAATCAGAGAACCAGCCAAGAGGCCATTGGTCACTCTGGAGGAGCTGTAGAGATCCACAGCTAAGATTAGAGAATCTGTCCACAAGACAACTATTATTAGTCGTACACTCCACAAATTTGGCCTTTATGGAAAAGTGGCAAGAAAGCCATTTTTGTATTATGAGCTCAGCTTACGACATGGATCCTCTAAGCCGGGTGCCACACGGACCCAGACATTGATGCAGCAGCAAAAAGATGACACATATGGAGACAGGACACAGGAGAACTAAAAGTGTTACTACCAAGATGCAGGTGTGTGTCTTGGTGGGTCTTATATAGGCCTAGGCTGATAATCACTAGGGGGCACTCCGGGTCCCGTTCAAAAACAACAAAGAGTAGTAGACATATGAGAAGGTGATGTAGCTTGCTGAGCCGGGTCAGACGCATAACAGTACCCACTTTTTTAGGGCCCCTCCAAGATGAGTCTGTAATAGATTAGACAATGCTTTGCTTGAATTTTCTTTAGCAAGATAGTAGCACCTACATCCTATTTAGGCAAACCATTTTACAGTCCAAAACTTGGTTTATTTCATATTACATGATTGGATCAGAAGCAGGAACAGGAAGTATTTTGAATATAGAAGAAGGTTTGAGGACCAGAGGATGTCCTGCAGATGGTGAGTTGGAAAATAACGAAGCAGAAGCAAGAACATACCCAGTCACGCATTTTCTGCAGTTCTCTTTGCCCCATGCTTAGAGAAGACATCTGCAGAGTCCTGAATGAGGCAGGAATATGAGGCAGCGGATACAGAGCAGATTTTCTGAGAAGGTTTTTGAGCAGTTATGATCCCCACTGGACGAGTTGGTCTGTTCAGATTACCAGTCAATGACCAGAGAGTATAACAATAACCTCAGAAGTCTCAAAAGCACCAGGGCACCAAAAATTGACGTAACTAAATAAGAAATGTTCTCCATGTGTAGTGCACCAATCTGGAGAGTTATATTCACTTTCTGAAATTGGAAACAATGACCTGGTTTTTCAAGTGACCCGGCATGCAGCACAGTAGAGAGCAGCAGCCATAGAAGAAGTTGATGAAGCGCAGCTGAGCCAGGGCAGATCTGTAGCATTTTGAAAGCAAGCTATAAGAAGTCCATGTTTTCGAAAACATCGAAATTACCCTGGAGGGTTCAACCATAACTCCCAAGCAGCATGCCCGCTGTCTTGGGGTCATATTCGACACCGAACTTTCCTTTACTCCCTATATCCAATCACTCACTCGCTCCTGTCACCTGCGTCTTAAAAACATCTCCAGAATCCGACCATTTCTCACCTTTGAAACTGCTAAGACTCTTACTGTCGCTCTTATTCATTCTCGTCTGGACTACTGCAACTCTCTTCTGATCGGTCTCCCTCTTACCAAACTTTCTCCTCTCCAATCCATCTTGAATGCGGCAGCACGGGTCATATTTCTGTCCAGCCGCTTCACCGATGCCTCCATCTTGTGCCAGTCATTACAATGGCTACCCATCCGCTCCAGCAGTGTTCCCCAAGTCCGGTCCTCAAGAGCCACCAACAGGTCATGTTTTGAGGATGTCCTTAGTATTGCACAGCTCATAGAATGCTTGCCTGTCAAGGTGATGCAATTATCACCTGTGCAATACTAAGGAAATCCTGAAAACATGACCTGTTGGTGGCTCTTGAGGACCGGACTTGGGGAACACTGCGCTACAGGGTCCATTATAAACTCATCTCTCTCACCCACAAAGCTTTCCACAGTTCTGCACCGCCTTATATCTCCTCTCTCATCTCTATCGCCCTACACGTGCCCTCCGTTCTACAAATGACCTAAGACTACCATCCCCCATAATCCGAACCTCGCATCTCCATCTCCAAGACTTCTCTCGTGCTGCGCCAGCTCTCTGGAATGCACTTCCCCAGACGATCAGACTGATACCTAGCCCCGACCTATTCAATCGCGCTTTAAAAACCCATCTCTTCAAACAAGCCTACCACATCAACTACTCAGTAAACTAACTTTGCCCTGTTCCCTCCTTCCAAATATTATTCTGAATCTGCACCCTACTATTCATCTGTCTCCACACCCTCCATGCACATGATAACTGCACTTGATACTTGACTATTGCACTTAAACACACGGGCTGATGACCGGATCATGCAGCTTTATATGAAAATCCCTATTTATTATAATTGCCAGACCTGAAATAACAAGCACTTTTCACCTATTGTGTCCCCCCTTTTCCTTGTAGATTGTAAGCTAACGAGCAGGGACCTCACCCCTAATGTAACTGTTTAACTTTTTTTAACTTGTACTGAATTTATTGTCTGTACATGTCCTCGCATAATTGTAAAGTGCTGCGGAATATGTTGGTGCTATATAAACAAATATTATTATTATTATAAGTCCAGTTTGCAGATTGCAAAAAGCCATGTAGGAGACACAGCTAGCAAGTGGAAGAAGGTCCTGTGGCCAGATGAGGCCAAAGGAGAACTTTTTGGGCTAATTGCAAAACATTATGTGTGATGGAAAACTAACACTGCACATCATCCTGAAAACACCATCCCCACTGTCAAAGTGGGGATTTGGATATTTCGCCCCCAGCAGTTCGCCCCTGGGTACATTTCGCCCCCGCACATTTCGTCTCCAGCATTTGGCCCCCAGGATGTTTCGCACCCGCACATTTCACCCCTACACATTTTGCCCCCAGCAGTTCGCCCCTGGGTACATTTCTCCCCCGCACGTTTCGTCCCCAGCATTTGGTCCCCAAGATGTTTTGCACCGCACATTTCACCCCCACACATTTTGCCACCAGCAGTTTGCCCATTTCGCCCCCGGAACTTCGCCCCCAGATGTTTCACCCCCGGCAGTTCGCCCCCAGATGTTTCGCCCTTGGAGATTTCGCCCCCAACAGTTTGCCCCCGGCATTTCGCCCCCGGGAGTTCGCCCCAGATGTTTGTACCCTTGTGGTTCATGAATTCCTGTCCGTCATCAATGTTTCGCCCCAGCAGTTCGCCCCCAGATATTTGTACCCAATTTTGCCCCCAGAATTTTGTGTTTGGATGTTTCGCCAGTTTGTCCTTGTGGTTCATGAATTCCCATCCATCATCAATCCACATGCCACAAAGGTACTGTACAGAGTGCTGCACTTTTGTGACATGTTAAATCAACTGTTTCCATCAGTAAACCTCACAACTGATTGCATTATAGTGTCAGAGCATTTTGCCCACAATTTTAACAAGACATTTTCCAAAACTTTTCTAAAACGTTTTGGTGTTACAAAAACATAACACGAAAAAAATAAACGGATTAAAAAAATGTAGTGTGAATGAGGCCTGATTTAGGTGGGGAATGTAAACCACTCTAAAATCAAAACATTTTGTGAACTTTTACCTGACTCAGCACGACCTGCTTGTTTGCAGGTTTTGTTGCAGATGTAACAATTTTCATGTCAGGTGTCCTGCAAATTACATTAGACTAGCTCTTATTCCATCTTTACATCAGAATATAGGAGTGTCTAAAATCTCTACAAAGAGAGAGGTGTACTAGCACAAAAAAACAGTCAGCTTCCACAGCAATTCACTTTCTACAAGTATGAATTCAGTTTTATCCAAACGTGGGAAGAAGTTGGTCTACGAGAATCACATTTACGTATTTTCCGAACGAACAGCTGACGATGTCCATTCCATCTGGATGTGTGAAAAACGGTCGACTTGCAAGGGACTTGTGTTTGGACCAATGAAGCATCTGGTGAAATGGTGAAAGTAACCAATCCCCACAACCACGCAGCACAAGCAGCAAGACATGAAGCAATCCGACTTGTCAATGAGGCGGTCACCAGGGCAAGCACAACACAGGAGACACCATCACAGATTCTCACAGAAATCATTTCAGGAGCCCATTCTAATGTTGTAGCACTTCTCCCAAAGAAAGCATCACTGAAGAGAACAATACAATTATCAAGGCAACTTGGCAATTTTCCATGGTTGCCCCAAACTCTTGATCAACTTGTTATTCCCCAGGAGTTCCAGGGGATCAATATTGATGGCATCCAGCAGCAGTTCCTTCTGCATGACTCTGGTAAGCATTTAACATTTCTATTATGCAGAATTATTGCAAAGTTTATGTTGCACAAATGTGAAAAATTATATATCGCAAAAGTGCTGATATAGCATACTATGTGATGTTTTTGCCTTAAAGGGAAAATTTGAGGATAGTATAATGTAGGATGAGGCCTACTGATTCCCACTATGCCTCACTTGTTTAGTTGCAGAGATTGCTACAAGAGCTGAAGAACATGCAACCTGGACTGCAGCCACACGAACTGATATTGGATTTTGAACTAGTTGCAATCCAGGCATTTGAGAATGAATTCCCCAACCTCAAGAAGACTGGTTGCTTCTTCCACCTATCACAGTCAGTTTGGCGTAAAGTTCAGAATGAAGTACTCAAGGTGCAATATGAAGATGATCATGAATTTGCTCATTGGATACGCATGATACTTGCCCTTGTTAGATGGTGTGATATGCTATGTGGGTATCATTTTTGTGTATATTTCTATTTTACTTATTTTCATGGTGTTCTCTTGTAGAAGGAGTTATTTGCTAATTGATGAATGGCTGTTGCTGCCATCTGATATCAGCCCCCACAGTTCTGTATTGTTTGTTAATATGCTAATGACATGTTGACCTAGCTTGGTGAAACAATGAGCCCCTGAGACCTTCCCCCTCCTGACCTGTGAATGAGGAGGGAAACTTAAAATATCAGTGAGGGGAGACACAGATCAGTCCTGTTTGGAATCATGTGTTCACAGCATCTCAGAGAGAAAGAAGAGAATATGGACTATACTATCCTCTGTCTGCTGGATTGTTGGACTTTTATTCTGTTACTGAACTGCATTCGTGTTCTGGACTATTTTATCCTTTGTGTGGTGGATTGTATATGGACCTTTCGTATTTTTGCTTACATAAAGGTCTTGGGATTGTTCACTCTTCGCTGGCTCTGCTGATTGTGTGGTACCGGAGAAGGACCCCGTGACACCTTGCCTTTCTACCAACACAGAATGTTGTGCCTTCAGTTGAAGAGTTAGTGGAAAATCTTGACTTTCCACAAGAAGCCATACCCATTGCCAACTATTTTGAAGATACCTATATTGGTCAAATGACTCGCAGAGGACGTCAGGCACCTTTTGGTTCCAGTTCAACTTTAGAATATGTATGAACGAACATTAAGTGATCAACAGTGAACAAATAATGATGTTGAATGATGGCACCGTATCTCTCAAGAAACGTGGTACTTAGTGATGAGCGAATATACTCGTTGCTCGAGATTTGCCGAGCACGCTCGGGTGTCCTCCGAGTATTTTTTAGTGCTCGGAGATTTAGTTTTCATCTCTGCAGATGAATGATTTACATCTGTTAGCCAGCTTGATTACATGTGGGAATTCCGTAGCAACCAGGCAACCCCCACATGTACTTATGCTGGCTAACAGCTGTAAATCATTCAGCTGCGGTGATTAAAACTAAAAAATATCTTCCATCCATAGCCTGCATTATAGGGGTATTCTCATGCCAAACAGCAAAATAAGGCAGCATGCTTTCAGCAATCATGTTGCGGTAAGCATGCTGCCGATCTTCCCCTCCTGGTACTTACCTAGAGGTCTTCTGCTCATCTTTGCCTGATCTTCTCCTGGCTGTGTGGGCTGGCGATCGCCATGCCGGATCCGGAGGCCACCACGAGTCCTCTCCTTTTTACCAGCTTCCTCTTCTTCTGCCTGATCTCATCGTGGCACTGTGCATGCAAATCTGTATTATTGTGGCAGCGCGGACTAAATCCACAAACTATCCTGCACAACGTTGGTGACAGGAAAAACATCCTGCCCCCTGGATTGACTGATGAATGGGGCAGGAGTGATATCATGTCAGTGAGCAGCCTGGAGACATTTGGACTCACTGCTGCGATATTCATCATGCTCCATGGATCAGTGATCCAGGCAAGATGAAAAGACAGCCAGAAGCAGGAGAAAGTGTGGCGCCCCAGGGTCCTGGTCGTTGCAGTAATATCATTTCCCTCTAGGGGGGAGTGATGTTACGTCTGAAGGCAATAAAGGAGATCACCTTACCAGGTATCACAAACCATACACCACACTTCACACTCCAGTCTGCCAGGGGGAGCTATGCTCCTATCTATTAGGGCACTCTTGACAATTAGGTAAAACTGGTGGGCTGGATAGGAAGTTAGGCAGAAGCAGACTTGGATTCACCCAGGCAGCACCTGTCAGGCAGACAGGGGGAAATGAGGAACATCTAAGAGCTGCAGACAGAGTGGTCCCTGGCAGGGGTGGGATCCTGTCAGAGGCCTAGATAGAAGGCCACGGAGCTGCGCCTGCCCCACATGCGGCAGCATCCTAAGAAAGGATTCGAAGAGAATTGTGTTATAACGGGTGAGAAACTAAGTCATAGCAAAAGGAGAGGAAACCAGAAGGAGTTCTACCCTGTAAAAGGCTGCCTCCTTTCTAAGGCGCAGAAGCCGGTAGCCGAAACACCGAGGGAGTCATCGTCTCCAAGCCAGGCTCCGGAGACCGGCAGCTAGTTCCATATTAGTTGCCCGGCCTTATACCCAGGAGGCACAGTGGCAACTTGTGGGGGCTGGGGCGTGATAGGGTCCCTGTAAAAAGCTTCAGGCCATCAGTCATACGGGTTGTTCCTATTCATCTGGCTGACAGAGAGAAAGACTTAATATCTAGAACACCAACAACAGTTGTGAGGACCTCACCTAGAGGCTCAGCAGGGAGGGACTACAACACTCAGGTGCTAGAGGAAGGCTACTGATTTCCACTTGGATAAGGGGACTCTGGATTTGCCTTCAGACCGGCCGGACTCTGCCAGCCCTGTGATCCGGTGCCCTGGACTGTGGATGTTGACGCCTTTAGTAAAGGTAAAGAGACTGCAACCTTGTGTCCTTGTTCTTCACTGCGCCTTTCACCATCCACCATTTACACTCTGGGAAGCCCTGGGGACATACTTCACCTGTGGGAAGGTATACCAACTAGCTGCCATCACTCACCCCAGCGGACCCCTAAGCAGCGTCGGTCACCCTGACCGAATACCACAGGTGGCATCACAAACATTTTCCCCTTTAAAGACCTTTCCCTCTTTTATCAACGGGCGCCCCTAGGGCCACGGACCGGGTCAGCCACCGTGACATCCCCCTTTGAGAACCGAAGGGCCAGTGCCGAGTTCCCCTAGCCCTTGGGGGCGCTCCAAAGACATCACGGGGAACCGCTAGACTGCACTCCATGACCCAAGGAGCTGCAGCTGTGACAGGTAAGTATGTCAGTTTTTTTTTGTTCTAGGGTGATAAGACTCCTTTAAGGCCAACCAGAAGGGACACTGGGTGAGCTGTTGAAAACGCAGCCACATGAATCCCCAGCAATTGTGGTCCTGTATATTTTACCGCCAGGTATGTTCAGCCCTAGATGTTTTGCTCCCTGCATGTTGACACCAAAAGTTGAGGGTGAAACATCTGGGGCGACATATCCAGGGACAAAATGCTGCAGGAGAAACATCCGGGGGCAAACTGCTGGGGGCGAAACATTGATGACGGACAGGAATTCATGAACCACAAGGGTACAAACATCTGGGGGCAAACTGACGGGTGCGAACTGCTGGGTGCAAACTGCCAGAGGCGAAATGGGCGGACTGCTGGGGGTGAAATGTGCGGGGGTGAAATGCGCGGGCGCGAAACATCCTGGGGGTTAAATGCTGGGGTCCAAATGTGCGGGGACAAAGTGTACTCAGGGGAGAACTGTTGGGGGTGAAATGTGCAGGGGTGAAATGTGCGGGGGTGAAACATCCTGGGGGTGAACTGCTGGGGGTAAAATGTGCGGGGGTGAAATGTACCCAGGGGCGAACTGCTGGGGACGAATTGTGTGGGGGCGAACTGCTGGGGGCGAAACATCCTATAACCGTCAAAGTGTGTGGATGGCCCAGTCCAAGTGTAGACCTAAATCCCATTGATAAACTATGGTAAGACTATAAATTTGCTGTTCAGACGCCTCCATCCAATCTCACTAAGCTAGAGCTACCGTATATACTCGAGTATAAGCCGAGATTTTCAGCCCAAAATTTTGGGCTGAAAGTGCCCCTCTCGGCTTATACTCGAGTCAAGGTGGGTGGCAGGGTCGGCGGGTGAGGGGGTGAGGGCGCTGAGGTATACTTACCTAGTCCCAGCGATCCTCGCGCTGTCCCTGCCGTCCCACGGTCTTCTGTGCTGCAGCTTCTTCCCCTCTTCAGCAGTCACGTGGGACCGCTCATTACAGAAATGAATAAGCGGCTCCACCTCCCATAGGGGCGGAGCCGCCTATTCATTCCTCTAATCAGCGGTGCCGGTGACCGCTGATAGAGAAAGAAGCTGCGGCACCGAAGACCAGGCAGAGGGACAGCGCGAGGATCGCCAGGACTAGGTAAGTATAGCATATTCACCTGTCCTCGTTCCAGCCGCCGAGCGTCGCTCCATCTTCCCGGCCGGCGCCTCCATCTTCCCGGCGTCTGCGCTCTGACTGTTCAGGCAGGGGGCGCGATGACGCATATAGTGTGCGCGGCGCCCTCTGCCTGATCAGTCAGAACAGAGACGCCGGGAAGATGGAGGCGCCGGAACGAGACGCCGGGAGCTGCAATCAAGGGAGGTGAGTATGTGTTGTTTTTTTTTATTGCAGCAGCAGCAGCGGCGGCAGAGATTTATGTGGAGCATCTATGGGGCACAGTGAACGGTGCAGAGCACCGTATATGGCACATCTATGGGGCACAGTGAACGGTGCAGAGCACCGTATATGGCACATCTATGGGGCACAGTGAACGGTGCAGAGCACCGTATATGGCACATCTATGGGGCACAGTGAACGGTGCAGAGCACTGTATATGGCACATCTATGGGGGAACGGTGCAGAGCACCGTATATGGCACATCTATGGGGCACAGTGAACGGTGCAGAGCACCGTATATGGCACATCTATGGGGCACAGTGAACGGTGCAGAGCACCGTATATGGCACATCTATGGGGCACAGTGAACGGTGCAGAGCACCGTATATGGCACATCTATGGGGCACAGTGAACGGTGCAGGGCACCGTATATGGCACATCTATGGGGCACAGTGAACGGTGCAGGGCACCGTATATGGCACATCTATGGGGCACAGTGAACGGTGCAGGGCACCGTATATGGCACATCTATGGGGCACAGTGAACGGTGCAGAGCACCGTATATGGCACATCTATGGGGCACAGTGAACGGTGCAGGGCACCGTATATGGCACATCTATGGGGCACAGTGAACGGTGCAGGGCACCGTATATGGCACATCTATGGGGCACAGTGAACGGTGCAGAGCACCGTATATGGCACATCTATGGGGCACAGTGAACGGTGCAGGGCACCGTATATGGCACATCTATGGGGCACAGTGAACGGTGCAGGGCACCGTATATGGCACATCTATGGGGCACAGTGAACGGTGCAGAGCACCGTATATGGCACATCTATGGGGCACAGTGAACGGTGCAGAGCACCGTATATGGCACATCTATGGGGCACAGTGAACGGTGCAGGGCACCGTATATGGCACATCTATGGGGCACAGTGAACGGTGCAGGGCACCGTATATGGCACATCTATGGGGCACAGTGAACGGTGCAGGGCACCGTATATGGCACATCTATGGGGCACAGTGAACGGTGCAGAGCACCGTATGTGGGGCACATCTATGGGGCACAGTGAACGGTGCAGAGCACCGTATATGGCACATCTATGGGGCACAGTGAACGGTGCAGAGCACCGTATGTGGGGCACATCTATGGGGCACAGTGAACGGTGCAGAGCACCGTATATGGGGCACAGCTATGGGGCACAATGAACGGTGCAGAGCACCGTATATGGCACAGCTATGGGGCACAATGAACGGTGCAGAGCACTGTATATGGGGCACAACTATGGGGAAATATGAACGGTGCAGAGCACTGTATGGCACAGCTATGGGGAAATAATGATCTATTTTTATTTTTGAAATTCACCGGTAGCTGCTGCATTTCCACCCTAGGCTTATACTCGAGTCAATAAGTTTTCCCAGTTTTTTGTGGCAAAATTAGGGGGGTCGGCTTATACTCGGGTCGGCTTATACTCGAGTATATACGGTAATTACAAAGACGAACGGGCAAACATTTTAACCTCTGGATGTGAAAAGCTGGTAAAGAAATGCCCCAAAAGACTTGCAATAATAATTGCAAAAAAAGTGGTCCTACAAAAGTATTGATTTAGGGGGGCTGAATACAAATGCACGTCACTGTGGCACCCCAGGAGTTTGGGTACCACAGTGGTGCTGCCTTCCTCTCGGGGAGAGTGGTGCTATGTCTGGAGACGAGTGAGATTCTCTTTGGCAGGTTATCACACACACAACACCTTCCAAACCCAGGCCAGGAGGGGGAGCTCAAAACCCTGTTTTAGGGCAGCTTCCCTGGATAAAGATCCTGGTTTGGAGGCAGAGTTAGTTCAGTTAGTACAGACAGTCTGTGTGCGAGGACAGACCAGAGTGGAGCACAGTGGAGATACAGGACTCCAGGAGGGGACTAGGAAGGCCTCCAGGGAGTCAGAGGGCAGTAGCCGGGTACCGGGAGCTCGTGGCTTTTGTGGACTATAAGACACAGAGCAGAACCGGAGGGCATTGAATTACATGGACTTTGCCCATATTTACCTGTGGCACATTAGCACCTTGGAGCCTGGAGTCACCGTGAAAGGACCCCAATAGGCACGGCTCAAGCTGCCTGCCATACAGGTACTGTACCTGTCCCTGGACAGGAGAACGAATAAGGACTTTGCTTAGGACACTTAGTGGCAGCAGGGACCTCAGAGACAAGTGAGCGCATAGTGTCCTGCCAAGGGGATTCCACTTTTCTCTACCCGGACTTCTATTCACCTGTTGCCGATGCCCTTGACTGTGGCCTGTCACCCACAACTAAACCAGGTAAAGACTTACAACCTGTCTCCTCCATTTATTCACTGGCCTTACCATCTACGCCACACACCATAGGACCCCTTTGGACCCTGCTTCACCTGTGGGAAGTGTAACATCTGGGCTGCCGCAACATCCCCCAGGGAACCCCGCTAATGCAGCGTCTGTCTGAACTCCACAGGTGGCGTCACGACTAACTTTGAACATTTAACTCCCTTTAACGTTGATGCCCAGGGCCACGTACCAGGTCGCAGCCACCGTGTCATCCCCCTTTGCGACCAGGCCCGATACCGAGTATCCCACTGCCCTGTGGGTGCGTCATCACAATTTTCAGATTTATATTTTTTAAATAATTAGAAAACCATATTCAATTTCTTTTACACTTCACAAATACTTGCTACTTTATGTTGGTATATCACATAAAATCCCAATAAAATACATGTAAGTTTGTGGGTGTAAAGTGAAAACGTTCACAGGGTATGAATACTTTTTCAAGGCAGGGTAGACAGGACCTTTAAAGTGTCTGTGAAAAAAATACTAGGCCGAGACATGGGTACTGCACTGAAGTGGGCTGTAGAAGTAAGGAAAACTAGCTGGAATGGAGGGCCCAACTAAGCTGTATACTGTAATTGAAATGCTTCATTCAAGATATGTGCTGCCACAGGTAATTGTTGTTTATTTTACTCAATTACATAGTGCCATTAAATTCTGCAGCGCTTTACAGACATCATCACTGTCCCCATTGGAGCTCACACTCTAAATTCCCTCTCAGTATGTCTTTGTAGTGTGGGAGGAAACCGTAGAACTCGGAGGGAACCCACGCAAACACTGGAGGAACAGACAAACTGAGCCACCATGCTGACCAACTGCTAAACCTGTGTCTAGAAAAGCCGTACTGGGGGCCCACGGCACGTAAAGGGAGGCCGCCATGACGGGGTTATGTGGGACCTGGGGAGCTGGAGCAGTTAGAAGGGATACGGTGGTAAGGGGTTAACTGGGAACTTGAGGGGTGGCTTTAGGGGCATTTTTTGAAAATAAGGGGTGGAACTAGGGGACTGTGGGGAGGGGGCACATAAAAAGGGGCACGCTCCTCACGCAGGCATCCATTTTAGGTGCCTGCGTGACAAGTGAGGAATCTCCCGCC
Organism: Ranitomeya imitator; assembly: GCF_032444005.1. NCBI lineage: Eukaryota > Metazoa > Chordata > Amphibia > Anura > Dendrobatidae > Ranitomeya > Ranitomeya imitator. The sequence goes on from NC_091283.1 coordinate 489,349,726, forward strand.
CACCCTCCCTTTTTTGGTTAGGGTAATGGGGGGGGTGAAGTCGGCATATGTGGGCTTTTGGAGTATTGTTTTAAGAGGCGTCTAAATGTATTTATTTTGTTATGTGAATGCTGTCAGGGTATTGTCACGGCAGTTGGCGGGGGTGGAGGTCCTCGAAGTCGGTGGAAATGGTAAATCGTGGTTCAATGGGGTGGGGATCTTGAGAGGTCCTGGACACCCCATGAGAGAATTTAACAAGGCGCGGTACGGTTATTCCGCGTGAGGTGGATTTATGGACCCCTGGCATGGGGGTGGGTTCGGTGGACCAGGATTGGTTGTTATCTATCCCTGAGCTGGTGCTTTACGGCTGGGGGTAAGACTCATCCTGGGCTGAACATTGTGGAGTTTTTGGGATACTGAGTTTTTTATAACTTTGGGGCTTCGAGGACCGCCCCTCCTATTCTGGGTTGTCATAAAAGTTCTGTTATCTTTTATTTAATAAAATGGCTGCTGTGGCCAATTAAATCCAACATATGTCTCCGTCTGCTGTTTTGAGTACGTTAGAAGTTTATTCTTTAGATTGTTAAGAGATCTGTTTAAGGGGGTTGGGGTAATTTTTTCCAGGTCACGGAACTCACGTATACCCTATGTCACTTTGCAATTACAGAAGAGGTAACCACTTAGCTTAGTAACATAACATAGTAACATAGTTAGTAAGGCCGAAAAAAGACATTTGTCCATCCAGTTCAGCCTATATTCCATCATAATAAATACCCAGATCTACGTCCTTCTACAGAACCTAATAATTGTATGATACAATATTGTTCTGCTCCAGGAAGACATCCAGGCCTCTCTTGAACCCCTCGACTGAGTTCGCCATCACCACCTCCTCAGGCAAGCAATTCCAGATTCTCACTGCCCTAACAGTAAAGAATCCTCTTCTATGTTGGTGGAAAAACCTTCTCTCCTCCAGACGCAAAGAATGCCCCCTTGTGCCCGTCACCTTCCTTGGTATAAACAGATCCTCAGCGAGATATTTGTATTGTCCCCTTATATACTTATACATGGTTATTAGATCGCCCCTCAGTCGTCTTTTTTCTAGACTAAATAATCCTAATTTCGCTAATCTATCTGTAGTAGTTACCACCTATCTAGTAGTTACCACCAACTTTATGTAACACCCCTTTAAGCTGGTCTCTGCAGGTAGGATTATTGGAAGTTCTCACCTCAAAATGGCACAGTGCCCGAATCTTGCAGGAAGCTCTAGGAACATGCAGGACGGTCTTCGTCTTCAGCTAGGGGGTCGACTTGGGAAACCCCTGTCCTTTAATGTGGACAAATGAAGGGAAATGAACACAAAATAGCAAATCATGTAAAACAACACACATACACAACACATCTGCAGTGCTCCTAGAGGTAAGGGATGTGCTTTACATCAGGCATGGCTAAGGAATAACATTGAAGAATCCCGGGGATGATATAAAATCTGGCTATATGGATAATGGATTATTACACAGTACTTTTACTATATCTTATAAGTGTGTGTCATAGTTTTTGATTATGATGATTACAGTCACACTGCAAGCGCCAGCAAGTAAACACCTATATAAACAGATATAATCTGATGTGGCTGCAGCAATGCAATTAGCACAGTCGAATGATGGGGCCCAGCTGCTGCGAATGTTGACATGATACTGTAACCATTGGAGCACTCTAATATCAATTCCAACAAAATCCCTTCAGTAATAGTTCTCTCATGAGCTTTTTAACAGTAAAATCATGGGTCCCAGCAACATTTATTCACTCTTTGATCACACTGGTATCCAGCTTCAGATATCTGGGTACACATGGAGTTAGGGGTAGGATCTTCCTCTGTGGTAGGCCAGATGGCGGTGGACATCTTTTGCTAACCAAGCTAGTGTAGAGACATGGTAAAGCTTGTACCTCTACACACCTACACACACACATATGTCTACACACACACAAACCCACACAGAGTCAATCAGTATTTTCCTCTGCCAGTCCACCTCTTCAAGGTTCAAAATAGGAGCAAATGTTTCTGAGAGCTGTAGTGCAAGGCTATGTAGTAAAGGACTAATTAAAGAAGCCTTCCTGCTCCCATCAAAGTTTGTATCCTCTTTATACAGTGGGGCAAAAAAGTATTTAGTCAGTCAGCAATAGTGCAAGTTCCACCACTTAAAAAGATGAGAGGCGTCTGTAATTTACATCATAGGTAGACCTCAACTATAGGAGACAAACTGAGAAAAAAAATCCAGAAAATCACATTGTCTGTTTTTTTAACATTTTATTTGCATATTATGGTGGAAAATAAGTATTTGGTCAGAAACAAACAATCAAGATTTCTGGCTCTCACAGACCTGTAACTTCTTCTTTAAGAGTCTCCTCTTTCCTCCACTCATTACCTGTAGTAATGGCACCTGTTTAAACTTGTTATCAGTATAAAAAGACACCTGTGCACACCCTCAAACAGTCTGACTCCAAACTCCACTATGGTGAAGACCAAAGAGCTGTCAAAGGACACCAGAAACAAAATTGTAGCCCTGCACCAGGCTGGGAAGACTGAATCTGCAATAGCCAACCAGCTTGGAGTGAAGAAATCAACAGTGGGAGCAATAATTAGAAAATGGAAGACATACAAGACCACTGATAATCTCCCTCGATCTGGGGCTCCACGCAAAATCCCACCCCGTGGGGTCAGAATGATCACAAGAACGGTGAGCAAAAATCCCAGAACCACGCGGGGGGACCTAGTGAATGAACTGCAGAGAGCTGGGACCAATGTAACAAGGCCTACCATAAGTAACACACTATGCCACCATGGACTCAGATCCTGCAGTGCCAGACGTGTCCCACTGCTTAAGCCAGTACATGTCCGGGCCCGTCTGAAGTTTGCTAGAGAGCATTTGGATGATCCAGAGGAGTTTTGGGAGAATGTCCTATGGTCTGATGAAACCAAACTGGAACTGTTTGGTAGAAACACAACTTGTCGTGTTTGGAGGAAAAAGAATACTGAGTTGCATCCATCAAACACCATACCTACTGTAAAGCATGGTCATGGAAACATCATGCTTTGGGGCTGTTTCACTGCAAAGGGGCCAGGACGACTGATCCGGGTACATGAAAGAATGAATGGGGCCATGTATCGTGAGATTTTGAGTGCAAACCTCCTTCCATCAGCAAGGGCATTGAAGATGAAACGTGGCTGGGTCTTTCAACATGACAATGATCCAAAGCACACCGCCAGGGCAACGAAGGAGTGGCTTCGTAAGAAGCATTTCAAGGTCCTGGAGTGGCCTAGCCAGTCTCCAGATCTCAACCCTATAGAATACCTTTGGAGGGAGTTGAAAGTCCGTGTTGCCAAGTGAAAAGCCAAAAACATCACTGCTCTAGAGGAGATCTGCATGGAGGAATGGGCCAACATACCAACAACAGTGTGTGGCAACCTTGTGAAGACTTACAGAAAACGTTTGACCTCTGTGATTGCCAACAAAGGATATATTACAAAGTATTGAGATGAAATTTTGTTTCTGACCAAATACTTATTTTCCACCATAATATGCAAATAAAATGTTAAAAAAACAGACAATGTGATTTTCTGGATTTTTTTTTCTCAGTTTGTCTCCCATAGTTGAGGTCTACCTATGATGTAAATTACAGACGCCTCTCATCTTTTTAAGTGGTGGAACTTGCACTATTGCTGACTGACTAAATACTTTTTTGCCCCACTGTATATTGAAGTCATCATATTATACAGAAATGTGTACTTACAATTGCTCACTTTGCCTTTCCACTCAGTTAATTCTGCTCTTTTCTATGATATCATAGAAACAGGAAGTCTTTTTTCCCTGCCCAAGTTATTAGTGCAAAAGTACCTGACAAGTAGTGATGTGTCGTTCGTGAATGATCCGACACAAAGAGTCGGCTCCCTGCTGTGAACGATGGGAGGCGGCATGCCAGTGAGAGCCACTAAAATCCCTGAATGGCTCTCATTGGGCGTAAAATCCCAATGAGAGTCCGTAAAATCCCGGACTTCGGCAGGCGTAACTCCACCCACCTGAGCAAAACTCCACCCACCAGTTTCTGCGGTAGGTGGGCGGGGTTTCGGACGCCTAAATATGTATTCAATAGGGATAAATTAAGGATCCAAAAAGAGCCATGAGAGCCAGATCACCAAAAAGAGCCGGAGTGCCCATCACTACCTGACAGGGGAGAAGAGGGAGCAGCTGGATCAGAAGTTGAAGAGGAGGATGACTCATGTGGGGAAAATCGACTTCCTGTTTCTACACAGAGCAAAGAGAAGAATTAGCTGGGTAGAAAGGTAAAATGAGCAATTGTAAGTACACAGTGCTATATAATATGATGAATGCAATATATTAAGAGGATAAAAACTTTGATGAGAATGCTTTTTTAATAAAACACTGTTTGCCCCTAGCTGTAGCAACTTCTCTACTCCATGCTCTCCTTGCAGAGGCTACATTTATATGGTTCATCAAGTTACACAGGAAAATCAAGTTTATTTTTGTAAACTGAACTGACTTTCCTTGTCAAATTTGTGAGCTCTGGATTTCTATGTCATCTAAAACTATGCATCCAAAGAAGAACTGATCTGTAGAGGCTAACAGCACACACTGAGGAGCCATTACTCGGCCCTTGTGACCCCTACACATTCTCCTTTACAGCAGTTATCTGAAAACATCATGTGCATGGAAAAATATGTAAGGATTACAGGTATCCCATTGTTGAGAAAGTGGTCTTGGTCCAAAGTACTTTCAGATGTATCTGGTACTGTAAAGTTCAGACCAATTCACTTCAAAAGAGTCGCGCTGCATTAAAGCAGCAGAAGTAACAGGCATTAAAAACAGGCTGGTACATAGATAGGGGACTAAAACTTAGCTTACTGCATAGAGCAGAACTGAGCTCACTGCCTGCATAGATATTGCAACAGAAGCAAGCTAACTATATATATGTAGGAGCTGATCTAACTGACTACATAGACACGAGAACGGAACCAAGATTACTACGTAGATAAGTGAACAGAACCAAGCTGACAATAGAAATAAGGGAGCAGAAGCGAGCTTACTGTAGAGATATGGAAGCAGAACAAAGCTTATTACAGAGAAATGGGAGCAGAACCGAGTTTACTACAGAGATATGGGAGCAGAACTGAGCTTACTACAGAGATATAGGAGCAGAACCAAGCTTAGTACAGAAATAAGGAAGCAGAACCGAGCTTCCTACAGAGATAATGGAGCAGAACCGAGCTTACTACAAAGATATAGGAGCAGAACCGAGCTTACTACATCAATACAAGTACATAATCATGCTTACTAAGTCTACTACATAGATACAGCAACAGAACCACACCTCCTACATAAATATGGGAACAGAACCAGGCTTACTACATACATATGGTACCAGAATCAAGATTACTTTATAGATATGTAAAAGGTATATATTTTCGCTCGGTTCAATCTCTCATTGATTCCATGGATAGCCCATCATAATAGTAAAACCTTATAGTATATAAATGATGGCAAAGGGTTAGAATCGTGCTTTGCCTATATTTCACATGACCAATAAGGCTAAAATGTGAGTTAAAAAGATGAGGGCACTGGATTAGATTACCTGTTCCGCCGCGATGCTTGATGAATCACTAAGTGCTTCCAGTTCTTTAATGCCGTCGTAGCAGAAATCAGTGCTTTGTGGTCGGAGGTTTTGTCTTGAGTGTGATGACCCTGGGCGCAGATATCACCCAGGAGTCGTCACCTGCGTAGAGCGGAAGAACGATGGCGCTAAATTCACTGTAGGTATAGGACCTTGCGTGACGTCATGGTCACCTGATTACTCACGTGACTGGCTATAGGAATCAAAGTGGACCGATTCCTATGCGTTTCGGAATAGACGTATTCCTTCTTCAGGGATGGTCCATGGAAGGACATCTGCACCTTTATAGTTAGTAGCAATCAAGTGACCTCCTTTTGTGTTAAAAGCAAACAACTCAATCTTACTGTTGAGACCCCTAGGAATTAAAGTGTATAGTTCGTATATCATCCTACTTTCTTCCCTTGACATTTGCTGGATGTAATTTCCTTTTCTCCAGCTTTTTTGGACTATTTTCAAGCCTTTGATGATGGTACCTTGTGCAGAACCTCCATGATGGGTCAGAAAGTGTTTTGACAATGGATGACCTAAGAATTTTGTATTTATATTCCGTAAGTGCTCATTTATTCTAACATGAAGCGGACGCTTCGTTCTACGTATATATAGTTTCTCACATGGGCATTTGATTGAATAAATGACGCCTTCTGTGTTACATGATACATTCTACTTTATAGATATGGTAACAGAGCCAAGCTTACTGCACAGATATTGTACCAGAACCAATCTTTCTGTTTAGATATGGTACCATAACTGAGCTTACTATATAGATATGGGACCATAACCAAGCTTACTGCATAGCTATGGGACCCATAGATACATAACCCAGCTCACTAAATATACACAAGTTACCTAGTAAGGCCCTTTAGAACACCATCTTTATTAAAAAACAAATACCTTTTGGAAACTTTCTTTTCACCCTCAAAAAATATTTTCAGTGTTAAGATACGGCTGTTTACATATGCTCTGTGCTCGTCAGTAGAGATGAGCGGTGTTCGAGTCGAACTGTTCGCCAATTTCAAATTCGAGCTGTTTTGGGCGGTGTTCGAGTCGTTCGACGAACTCGAACAATTTGCTTAAAATTCGGCTGTTCGAGTTTCTGTTCGATAACTGTTCGTTCACCAAAAGCCTAACTTGATTTGCACATTAAAACTGTTTATCATTGTTAATAGACTGTTTCAGTGTATAGTGGGCGGGGGATAGAATCTGTTCTGAAATAATGCCGATCTCCTTTTTTTTCTTATCCGCATTTACAATGGGGTGGTGCAGTCTCTCAGCCTATCAGCAGTGCACACACACAGCAATGTGCATGTGATGCACACAAGCAAGGGCATGTGTCATTGGCTGTGTATGTCACATGTCCTTGCCCTATAAGAACCAGCCATTTGCCCCGTCGCCACCATTTCCTCACTGCTGCAGCTTAGTGTTAGACGGCACCGCTGCTGCTGTGGGCGCTATACAGACTAATAGTGTTTTTTTGGAGCGAATTGTCAGAGAGATAGGTTTGGGGAGTCGGGAGGAGTTGGGACTAGTTGTAATATCAGCCCTTTTCAGGTTAGGTTACAGCAGTTCATAGCACTGTTTGCCAGGCAGGTCTGTGCCAGTGCTGTGCAAGTGTTTGTCACAGCATTTGATGTAATCTAGCTCTGCCAATCCTTTTGGGCTAGCAGCACTGTCTGATAGTCATCTAAGTAGCCCACCTGTGAAGCTAGCTTCACCGCCTGTGTATCTCAATTTTTACTGCATCGAACCCAGTTAATAGTTTTTGGCCTAGGAGCAGTGTCTGCATGTCAGCAGAGTAGCCCGCCTGTGAAACTAACTACACCGCCTGTGTATCTCTATTTTTACTGCATCGAACCCAGTTAATAGTTTTTGGCCTAGGAGCAGTGTCTGCATGTCAGCAGAGTAGCCCGCCTGTGAAACTAACTACACCACCTGTGTATCTCAATTTTTACTGCATCGAACCCAGTTAATAGTTTTTGGCCTAGGAGCAGTGTCTGCATGTCAGCAGAGTAGCCCGCCTGTGAAACTAACTACACCGCCTGTGTATCTAAATTTTTACTGCATCTAATCCAGTTAATAGTTTTGGGCCTAGGAGCAGTGTCTGCACATCAGCAGTGTAGCCCGCCTGTGAAACTAACTATACCGCCTGTGTATCTCAATTTTTACTGCATCTAATCCAGTTAATAGTTTTGGGCCTAGGAGCAGTGTCTGCACGTCAGCAGAGTAGCCCGCCTGTGAAACTAACTATACCGCCTGTGTATCTTTACTTTTACTGTATCTAATCCAGTTAATAGTTTTGGGCCTAGGAGCAGTGTCTGCACGTCAGCAGAGTAGCCCGCCTGTGAAACTAACTATATCGCCTGTGTATCTCTATTTTTACTGCATCTAATCCAGTTAATAGTTTTGGGCCTAGGAGCAGTGTCTGCACGTCAGCAAAGTAGCCCACCTGTGAAACTAACTACACCACCTGTGTATCTCTATTTTTACTGCATCTAATCCAGTTAATGGTTTTGGCCCTAGGAGCAGTGTCTGCACATCAGCAGAGTAGCCCGCCTGTGCAACTAACTATACCGCCTGTGTATCTAAATTTTTACTGCATCTAATCCAGTTAATAGTTTTGGGCCTAGGAGCAGTGTCTGCACGTCAGCAGAGTAGCCCGCCTGTGAAACTAACTACACTGCCTGTGTATCTCTATTTTTACTGTATCTAATCCAATTAATAGTTTTGGGCATTGGAGCAGTGTCTGCACGTCAGCAGAGTAGCCCGCCTGTGAAACTAACTATATCGCCTGTGTATCTCTATTTTTACTGCATCTAATCCAGTTAATAGTTTTGGGCCTAGGAGCAGTGTCTGCACGTCAGCAAAGTAGCCCACCTGTGAAACTAACTACACCACCTGTGTATCTCTATTTTTACTGCATCTAATCCAGTTAATGGTTTTGGCCCTAGGAGCAGTGTCTGCACATCAGCAGAGTAGCCCGTCTGTGCAACTAACTATACCGCCTGTGTATCTAAATTTTTACTGCATCTAATCCAGTTAATAGTTTTGGGCCTAGGAGCAGTGTCTGCACGTCAGCAGAGTAGCCCGCCTGTGAAACTAACTACACTGCCTGTGTATCTCTATTTTTACTGTATCTAATCCAATTAATAGTTTTGGGCATTGGAGCAGTGTCTGCACGTCAGCAGAGTAGCCCGCCTGTGAAACTAACTACACCGCCTGTGTATCTCTCTTTTTACTGCATCTAATCCAGTTAATAGTTTTGGGCCTAGGAGCAGTGTCTGCACGTCAGCAGAGTAGCCCGCCTGTGAAACTAACTATACCGCCTGTGTATCTCTATTTTACTGCATCTAATCCAGTTAATAGTTTGGGGCCTAGGAGCGGTGTCTGCACATCAGCAGAGTAGCCCGCCTGTGAAACTATACCCCCTGTGTATCTCTATTTTTACTGCATCTAATCCAGTTAATAGTTTTGCGCCTAGGAGCAGTGTCTGCACGTCAGCAGAGTAGCCCACCTGAGAAACTAACTATACCATCTGCGTATCTAAATTTTTACTGCATCTAATCCAGTTAATAGTTTTGGGCCTAGAAGCAGTGTCTGCACGTCAGCAGAGTAGCCTGCCTGAGAAACTAACTATACCGCCTGCGAATCTAAATTTTTACTGCATCTAGCTCAGTTAATACTTTTGGGCCTAGGAGCAGTGTATGCATGTCAGCAGAGTAGCCTGTGAAAATAACTATACCGCCTGTGTATCTAAATTTTTACTGCATCTAATCCAGTTAATAATTTTGGGCCTAGGAGCAGTGTCTGCACGTCAGCAGAGTAGCTTGCCTGTGAAACTAACTACACCACCTGTGTACCTCTATTTTTACTGCATCTAATCCAGTTAATAGTTTTGGGCCTAGGAGCAGTGTCTGCACGTCAGCAGAGTAGCCCGCCTGTGAAACTAACTACACCGCCTGTGTATCTCTATTTTTACTGCATCTAATCCAGTTAATAGTTTTGGGCCTAGGAGCAGTGTCTGCACGTCAGCAGAGTAGCCCGCTTGTGAAACTAACTATACCGCCTGTGTATCTCTATTTTTACTGCATCTAATCCAGTTAATAGTTTTGGGCCTAGGAGCAGTGTCTGCACGTCAGCAGAGTAGCCCACCTGTGAAACTAACTATACCGCCTGTGTATCTCAATTTTACTGCATCTAATCCAGTTAATAGTTTTGGGCCTAGTACCACAGTTTGGCCACTCAGTTCTGCTCGGTTTTCATCCATCGGTTGTTGTGCCAACAACTACAGATACAGAGTTGCCAATTAGTTAAACACTAAAATGAATGGCAAAAGGCCTGCTGCTGGTGGAAAGGCGAATAGGCGTGTTGGAAAGGGAAATAAAGGTTGTGTCCGTGGGGTAGGTGGAAAAGCAACAGTAACATCTGCAGAAGAAAGACCATCTTCCAGCCAAAGTAAGATGTCTACTTCTTTTCGTGGACAATCTGATATGATCCCTTTCTTACGACCATCGCTACAAGCATCGCCAGAAATTCCAGATGAGGCACAAAAACAGCAGGTGCTTGAACGGATATCAAGTGCTCGTTCATGTGGGCTCTCCTCCATGTCAACTTCAACATGACAACTACTCCAGTCCTCAGAGTTGTCACCCCAATCGCACTTGCTTCCTCACAGTTCCCAAGTCTCCAGCCGCCCGTCTGAGCATGGGGTAGCACACATGGTTGAGTCTGTAGAGCTGTTTACGCATACTATAGCCTGGGAATCAGAGGTCTGCTCCAGAGCTTCTGTGAATCCAGACGAGGAAATGATCTGCACTGATGCCCAGAATCTTTGTGAGTCGGATCCAGGCCCAGATGAAGAAGGTTCTGAGCATAATGTAGACCCTCATTCCCAAACTGTAACGCCTGTTGGTGGAGACAATGAGGAAGATGATGATGAGACTGAGATACCTGACTGGAACGAAAACTTGAGTTTTCGGTCAGGGCAGGAAGAGATTGGCTGGGGACGACGGGTGTGAGAACAAACAGGATGATGATGGCAAGGTTGTAGACCCCACTTACTGTTAACCCCCAGTCCGCCAGTCCATGAGGTCAGCAGAGGAGGTGGAGGAGGATGCTGGTGATGAGTCTGATGACGAGGTTACGTTACGCCTTCTTGGACAGAGACGGAGTACAGGAAGCATGTCAACAACTTCATCTTCAACCCCAACTGTGCCTCAGACCAGAAGTCGTGGTGGCTCTTCAGATCGCACAGGCTCTAAGCCTTGCATAGCCTGGGCATTTTTTGACATTGCAAAGGATGACCAAACTCATGTTGTCTGTAAGATTTGGCAACAAAATCTCAGCAGAGGACAAAAATTGACTAGCTTGAGTACTTCATGTATGAACCGTCACATGGATATGAGGCATAAGTTGCAGTGGGAAGCTCACTGTGCTACAATGCGGCCTAGTGGGCCGGGTCAACCACCGTCTGCCCCATCAAGTGCATCCGCATCCTCTTCATCCTCTGTGACTGTGGGGACAGCAGTCGCACATGGTTTTGGATGCAGACCTTACACCTTTTTACCCGCAACATCCAGTGTGATTGGCAGGTCGTCAGGACATTCGCAAGTGGAAACACCTGCTGGTGTTGAGCGCTCTCCGACATCGACACCACATTTTGATCAAGGCAACATAACATCTCCGCCTGCACCTTCCTCACATACCAGCAGTTTGCCGGGGACACCCTACTCAACTCCGTCTAAGCACGGCAGCCAGCTCTCAGTCCCTCAGATGTAGACAAGTAAAAGACCAGTTCCTCCTGGCCATGACAAAGCTAAGAGGTTGAATTTCTCCATCTGCAAGCTGTTGGCTACAGAAATGCTTTCCGCCTGGTGGACACAGAGGATTTTCAAGACCTTATGTTCGTCGCAGTGCCCCAGTACCAGATGCCCAGTCGCCACTACTTCTCAAAGAAAGCTGTGCCTGCGCTACACCAGCATGTCGCACACAACATCACCGCTTCCTTGAGAAACTCTGTGTGTGACAGGGTGCATTTCACCACAGACACTTGGACGAGTAGACATGGACAGGGGCGTTACATGTCGGTGACTGGGCACTGGGTAACTACGGTGACATTAGGAGAAGGGGCTGCTGTCCAAGTCTTGCAGTCCCCACGAGTTGCTCGTCGATCCTCTGTATCTAGAAGTTCCTTGACTGCTTCTGCCTCCTCAACCTCCTCTCGGTCCTCCACCTGCACCCAAAGCCTGTCTGGTAATGCCACCCGCGTTGTAACTGCGCAGAAGGAATCCTGCACATCTCCTCACTATGCTGTCACCAGGGCTCAACGGCATCAGGCAGTGTTTACATTGAAATGTCTGGAAAATGTGAGTCACACAGCTGAGGAGTTGTGGTCAGCTCTGGAGACCGAGTTCCATCAATGGTTGTCTCCACTCAATCTGCAGCCAGGGAAGGCTGTGTGCGACAATGCTGCAAACCTGGGTGCGGCCCTTCGCCGGGGCAATGTCACACATGTGCCTTGTATGGCTCACGTTTTGAACCTGGTTGTCCAGCAATTTTTATCCCACTATCCTGGACTAGATGGGCTTCTGCAGATGGCACGGTCGCTGTGTGCTTACTTCCGCCGTTCGCATCCCGCAGCTCATCGACTTACATCTCTACAGAAGTCGTTGTGCCTTCCAGTTCACCGGCTGAAATGCGATGTGCCCACATGGTGGAATTCAACTCTGCACATGTTGCCGCGACTGTGGCAGCAACGAAGAGCCCTGGTACAATACGTTATGACGTATAGCCTGGGCCAACGAGATCAAGAGGTGGGGCAAATCACGCTGCAGGAGTGGTCTCAGATCAGGGACCTATGCACCCTTCTGCACAGTTTTGAAATAGCAACAAAGATGTTTAGTGCTGACGATGCCATTATCAGCATGACCATTCCGGTGATTTACATGCTGGAGCACACCTTAAACAGTGTTCGGAGTCAGGTGGTGGAACAAGAGGAGGAGCAGGAACAGGAGGAATCGTATGCAGAAGGGATAATATCTCCAAGGTCAAGAAGGTTGGCAGCACCAAGGTGGCTGGCATTGGAGGCTGGGGGAGAGGGATTACCGAGGGTGCATGGTAGCAGCCAAACTGTTGAGGAAGGTGCAGGAGGCGAGGAAGAAGTGGAGGACGAACTGGTGCTGGGCATGGAAGACTCATCAGATGAGGGAGACCTTGATCAAATTTCTGTTGTGCGAGGTTGGGAGGAGAGGGCAGACAAAGGAAGCATGATTCTCACCTCGCCACCACCAAGACAACAAGGACTTGGTCCTCCTGGATGCGCAAGACACATGAGTGCCTTCTTGCTGCACTACCTGCAACATGACCCTCTGATTGTCAGAATCCAAAGTAATGCTGACTACTGGGTTGCCACACTCTTAGATCCCCGGTACAAAAGTAAATTTGGCGAAATAATTCCTGCAAAAGAAAGGGATTCACGCATGCAGGAGTATCAGCAGAGACTGTTACAGAATCTAACATCTGCTTTTCCACAAAACACCAGTGGTGCACGTAGTGAATCTCTGAGTTCTAACTTGCCAACCATGGGACTATCGAGTCATCACTCAAACCGTAACAGTAACATCGTATCTGGTGGTAACAGCAATTTTTTCCAATCGTTTCAAGATTTTTTTAGACCATCCTTTGCAAGGCCACAGGAGACAAGAAGTCTGACTCACAGCCAACGGCTAGAGAGGAAGGTACAAGAGTATCTCCAAGTTCACGTCGATGCCATGACTGTGGAACTGGACCCTTGCTCATTTTGGGTTTCCAATCTTGAAAAATGGCCTGAGCTAGCCACTCACGCCTTGGAGATCTTGTCGTACCCCGCAGCCAACGTTCTCTCTGAACGTGTGTTCAGCGCTGCTGGTGGTGTGCTGACAGATAAGCGCACGCGGCTGTCCAGTGACAATGTAGACAGACTAACGTTCATCAAGATGAACAAATCCTGGATCCACAAGGACTTTTCTACCCCTGTGTCATCCTGGGGAGACTAAAAGCTTGATGAGTTTTGAAAATCACCTCACCAACCGTTTTAAAAAACTCTGGCAAAATTGATGCCACTTAAGTGGTGTCTGTGGCCAAATTTTTGGAAAAAATGGAGACTCTTTATTTAGTCCCCTTGCTGAGTTTTACATGACGTTGCCATCGTCAATTCCAGGTGGGTGGGGTCGTCTGCAGAGTTGTTTACTCATACTATGGCCTGGGATTCAGAGGTCTGCTCCAAAGCTTCAGTGTCTGCTAGTCAGCAGAGTAGCCCAGCCACCCACCGCCTGTTTACCTAAGTACTATTTTTAGCCTTCGTCCAGCTGAGTAGGTACAATTGTAACTATTCCGTTTTAAAATTGCAATAACTTTTTTTTTCGAAAAGCCGTAGAGGGCTGAAATTTCGTGACATCTCTGCAGTTTTGGTCCAGAATATTTTGGCCAAATTTCAATAAAATATATATGAAGGTACAATTGTACCTCTGCAGCCTGTTAACGTTGTAAAATTATGCAGCCTGACGAAGGTTAACGGCATCTGGCCCAGGAAATCCTTTTGGGCCTAGTAGCAATTTCTGCTACTCAGCAGAGTACCCCACCCATGAAGCAAGCTACACCGCCTTCTTTCTTTCTCAATATAACCCCTCGGCTCAAGGGTGTCCACTCTCCCTCCAGCTCTCTCCTCACAGGTGGACTACCGCGTGTTTTCACACTGTGGTTAATCTTTTGGGCCCAGTCATAAGAAGTCGTCGAGGTAATGGATAATATGTGCCGCCTTACAAACGTCCATGACGACACATTCGAGGAAGCAACTAAACGCCTCAAATAGTGAGCAGGATATGGAGCACCCCATGGGCAAACAGCGATCTATGTAGTATGCTCCTTCACAGAAGCAGCCCAATGGGAGGACACTATTCGGAGGCACAGGTAGTAACCGAAACACCCCCTCAATGTCTGTTTTGGCCATTAGGGTACCCCTTACCAACTTCTTCCGCGTCGATGTTGTCGTTTACTGACCTGCCCCTTGGATATGACAAATGGTGGATTAGTCTGAATGTATAGGGTTCATTTTTGGGCACAACTTCCAACGGGGGTACCACTACGTCTTCTAAGTAAAGTGTTCTGAATGGACCCGCCGCCATTCTACCTAAAGATATTTATTTTTTATTTTTTTGGTCAAGAGTAGACGTCTGGGTGTTGGTAGAGTGATTTTAGATTTTTACTCCAGCCTTTCTTGATTTTAAAAGGGCATGACATGCCTATATCTGTGTCTCCTCCTCCTTTTACTCTTCCACCTCTTTTCTTTTCGCATGACTATATGTAGTTGTGACTTTTCCATGTGTTTGTTGTGTCTTCTGAGCAGCTTGTTAGCTTTTGGACACCTTTTAAGGTGTTTTATATGTGTTTTCTGTGTGTTTGTATGTGTTTGTGTTTGCCTGCTGTTGGTTTCAATGGGGTTCGACGGTGTTCATCGAACGTTCGACGAAAATTCGTCGAACACGTCCCTGTTCGACGAACCGAACCCGAACACTAGGAAGGTGGCTCAACACTGCTCGTTAGATCACTGCTCCACATACAGTTTGCGTAGAGACAATCACATGTCAACCTCTTTTTTCTGATAACCCAATTGAAACAATGAGAGAAGTAGAAGAGAAAGTGCTTTTCTCTATAAAAATTGCATATGGAGCGGTGATGTAACGAGCGCAGAGTGAGTAAAAACAGACAAATCCAAATAGTAGATTACACAATGTTAAAAGTCAGTGAAGTTCTACAAATGTTCTAGGCAACTTTTCTAAATGCTATTTATCTCCAGATGTAGAGTCAATCTTCAGATAAATAGCATTTCAAGCCTGGTTGGTCTGCTTACTGGGAAAGTGTTGGCTACAGGAAGAAAGTTAAGTTTTATTCTCACACTCTCTTGCAGTCATAGTGGCAGTATAGGAGCTGTTCCAATCAGCACTCACTACAAAGTGAGCATGCTGTAATAACACAGCACTTCACCTGGGCTTCAAAGGATCACCAACATGGCAGCAACACATGGCAACCCATCAGCAACTAGTAGCTGTGTCACAGGAGTCTGATGGGAGCTGTTAAGTACATGCACAGGCCATCACACAAGGGCTTTTAAAAAATTAAAGGTGATATCCGGACTTTGTTAAAAAAAAAAAGAAAAAAAAAATAGTACCTAAGTACTAACAGGCAGGTAGTTGCACAGAGGCCTCCGTCACGTCAGCAGAGACAGGGATTGCTGATGTCATGCTGATTGAGAGCCCGCTCCATAAGTAAATCAGCATGACATCAGCAGTTCCCCCTGTTAATAGAGCACAGAGGAAAAGCAGCCGCCACTCTGTTGATGTGATGGAAGGCGCTGAATCATAGGCAGATGCAGTCTGTGATCATTCTGTGCTGGTGGAGAATGGCTCCGGGCACAAAAGGGAGGTAGGTAGCAACCACCTGACTGTTGATGTTTAGGCATAGTTTTAGTTCTTTTTTTACCAAAAAGTCCCAGATATCTGCTTTAAAACAGCTGCAACTGAGGTGAGCTCTGATCACTGCTGTTACAGGAAGATGCCGGCTATGTATAACATCTGTTCTGTACAGAGGAGGTTCAGCTCGTGAACCCGCTACACACAAGTGTACCCTTAGGCCCGCTTCACACATCTGTATAACAACACATACATGTGGCAGAGTCCATTTTTTTTTTTCACCCACTTGTGTATCTTTTTTAAAATGTGTAGAAGGGAAGACCGGGCTGCCAGAGCTGCTGAAGTGCCGGGTCCGGAACTGCTGGGGCAGAACCTCCTGTTCCTGGCGAGATTTCAGCCGGAGCAAGCCTGTAACCAGGGTGAAGGGGGTATGGCCAGTCAGTGTGAGGTAAAATGGGTTGTGCGGCAACGGAAGCGGTTGTCCCGCCAAAAAGCTGATGAGGTACAGACCACAAACGCTGAGAGGAGAGCGACAGGCCGCATCGTGAAGAGAAAGGGCGGCATAGTGAGGGACTCACCGAAACCGGCGGGTGCGCAGGGGAGTGTGCGATCGACGGAGCATCGCAGTACGAACATCCGGGTGTCAGCTGATATCCAGAGAGGCGCATGCCGGGTAAAACATTGCAGCCCTTCAGGTCACAGCAGCTGCTCAAGGAGACCCACGCCGAGAGGAATCTTGTGGGAAGCTCTACTCTCCTACTCCACAGATATATGGACTAGGAGCTCAGCAAGTAGAACCGGAGACCGCCCGCTGCCACCAGAAGAAGGACCGTGTGCTAGGCGAGAACGCCAGCAGACAGTACACTGAACACCGCCGGCATTCTGCGATCCACGGCGTCTTCAGAGACTGACAGGCTGCGGAGCCAAGATAAGTGAACTGTTAATCAGAGACTGTTAGTTAAACAACCATTTATTCAGTTTAGTTTTGTACCCTTTTTACCCTGCTATCTCCCTGCGTGGAGTTCCCTACTGTTGACTAATTAAATATAGTTATTATTATTTATTTATATAGCGCCATTAATTCATCCATGGTGCTGTACATGAGACGGGGTTACATATAGAGTTATAGATAATGTTTACAGTACACATATTTACACTGGCAGACTGGTACAGAGGGGAGAGGACCCTGTCCTTGCGAACTTACATTCTATAGTTAATCCCCATTTGTGTTACTGCATCCCAGCACCTGCCTATTACAAATGTGTGACATTCGTGTGTCATCTGTGTTTTTCCTCTATGAATATAGAAAGTTAAATGACAAAGCTTCTCCTACACTTTTAATGTTAAACACGTAGAGCACAAAAATGCCATCCACGTGCTGTATATGTTTTTCATGGACCCATAGACTTGTATTGGCCCTTGTCAATTGTCCTGCCAGAAAAAAGTGGACGTCTCCATGTGGTTCACATGGACACAAGGTCCGTGTATACAGGCAGACATATGAGCAGCCCCATAGCTTATGATTAGTGATGAGTGAGTATACTCCCTAGGGTTTTCCCGAGCACCCTCGGGTGGTCTCCGAGTATCTGTTAGTCCTCGGAGATTTAGTTTTCGTTGCCGCAGCTGCATGATTTACAGTTGATAGACAGCCTGAATGCATGTGGGAATTCCCACATGTAATCAAGCTGTCCAGCAGCCATAAATCATGCAGCTGAGGCAAGGAAAACTAAGGGTATGTGCACACGTTGCGGATTCTCTGCGGATCCGCAGCGTTTTTTGCAGTGCAGAAACGCTGCAGATCAGCAATTGATTTACAGTACAATGTAAATCAATGAGAAAAAAAAAATGCTGTGCACACTTTGCGGAAAATCCGCTGCGGAAATGCTGCGGTTTAAAAGAAGTAGCATGTTATTATTATTATTATACATTTTTATAGCGCCATTTATTCCATGGCGCTTTACATGTGAATACGGGGCAAATATAGACAAATACATTAAACATGAGCAGATAACAAGGCACACGAGTACATAAGGAGGGAGGACCCTGCCCGCGAGGGCTCACA
This sequence comes from Ranitomeya imitator, assembly GCF_032444005.1. NCBI lineage: Eukaryota > Metazoa > Chordata > Amphibia > Anura > Dendrobatidae > Ranitomeya > Ranitomeya imitator. Next base: position 489,367,891 of record NC_091283.1, read on the forward strand.
GTCTGCAGGGGGTGGGTGAGGATACACTAGGAGAGGGTAGGGCAGGTTGCGCGGCTGTTCAGTAGGTTGAGGATCACTGCAGGCTGTAGGCTTGTCGGAAGAGGTGGGTCTTCAGGTTCATGTCACTTCTTTTTTGTGAATCTGCAGCTTTTTGTACCCATTCCATTATAGAAAACCGCAGGGGTAAAAAATGCAGCAAATCCGCAAGGAAACCGCAGCAAAAACCCAACAAATCCGCAGGTGTGTTTTCTGCCAGGAGAGGCAGAATCCGCACCAGAAATTCCTAAGCCTAATCCGCAACGTGTACACACATAGCCTAAATCTCCGAGCAGTCACAAATACTCGGAGACCACCCGAGCAACGAGTACACTCGCTCATCACTAGTTATAATGGGTACATGTGGTGTCCATGAAAAAATGGATACAACATGTACTGGAACTACGGACATGGGAAGAAGGAGGCCTTATGGTGACATAGTTATGCCACGTTGCAAGAAGGGATAGTTTCACTTGTCGTTTCCTATACATGGAAAGACAAATGGAATTCCCTAACACATATGTGAATGAGCGCTTATAGATTTAGTGCTGCACCCTAACTATATAAGTGTTTTACACATACACCACAATATACTATTACATACACGCATCTTACATACATACAGCTCAAGGAACATGAACATGTAAACACATAGTACAGAGATATACACATACATATACACTTACACAGATATTTACAGCCATATACATATTTGAAGACATATTCACAAACATATAAATATACACATACATATGCAGCGCCCCAGAGTCCTGGTCGTTGCAGTAATGTTATTCTTCCACCAGGGGGAGTGATGTTACGTCTGAAGGCAATGAAGGAGATCTTCTGTCCAGGTATCACAACCACAAAACACACTTCACACTCCAGTCCGCGAGGGGGAGCCATGCTTCTATCTATTAGTGCACTCCTCACACTTAGGTAAAACTGGTGGGTTGGTTAGAAAGTTAAACAGAAGCTGACTGGAGGGATTAGGAGATAGTCAGTGAGTCCCGACCAAGTTTGGCAGAGGCTGGTTGGAGTGGGTTCCAGCCAGCTCCAGACTGCGGCCTGCAGAAGACGAGGGTACACGGAGCTGCACCTGCATCCCATGCGGCAGCATCTCAAGAAAGAGACTTTGAAAGGAGTTGTGTTGCAGTGAGTGAGCAACGAAGTCATAGCAGTAGGAGAGGAACCTCAGCGGGAGACCAGCTAGAAGCAGGCTGCCTCCTTCTGAAGCGCAGTACCGGTAGCCAGAACACAGAGGGAGTAAGGATCTCTATTCTGTTACTTCAGAGACTGGCAGGACAGTTGATTCCACGTTGACTGCCCGACCATATACCCAGGAGGCAGGGTGGCAACTTGTGGGGGCCGGGGCATCTCTAGGGTCCCTATAAAAAGCCTCAGGCCACCAGTCATACGGGTTTGTCTTATTCACTGCACCTTACATCATCCACCATCTACACTCTGGGAAGCCCTGGGGACATACTTCACTGTTATGACCTGGTGGTTAGGAGCACCCGGCACGACCTGATAGTTAAACTGACACAAGACAAGCTCTGGGATCTGGGAGCTCTGCTGACCGCAACCCCTAATCCTATCACACACTAGACATAGCCGTGGAGCGTTCCTGACGCTCCCTAGACGCCTCTTCACAGCCTAAGAGCTAGCTAGCACTAGAGATAGAAAATAAAGCCTACCTTGCCTCAGAGAAATTCCCCAAAGGTAAAGGAAGCCCCCCACATACAGTTAGGTCCATATATATTTGGACAGAGACAACATTTTTCTAATTTTGGTTATAGACATTACCACAATGAATTTTAAACAAAACAATTCAGATGCAGTTGAAGTTCAGACTTTCAGCTTTCATTTGAGGGTATCCACATTAAAATTGGATGAAGGGTTTAGGAGTCTCAGCTCCTTAACATGTGCCACCCTGTTTTTAAAGGGACCAAAAGTAATTGGACAATTGACTCCAAGGTTATTTCATGGACAGGTGTGGGTAATCCTTTCGCTATGTCATTCTCAATTAAGCAGATAAAAGGCCTGGAGTTGATTTGAGGTGTGGTGCTTGCATTTGGAAGGTTTTGCTGTGAAGTAAACATGCGGTCAAAGGAGCTCTCCATGCAGGTGAAATAAGCCATCCTTAAGCTGCAAAAACAGAAAAAAAAATCCGAGAAATTGCTACAATATTAGGAGTGGCAAAATCTACAGGTTGGTACATACTGAGAAAGAAAGAAAGCACAGGTGAACTCATCAATGCAAAAAGACCTGGGCGTCCACAGAAGGTAACAGTGGTGGATGATCACAGAATAATCTCCATGGTGAAGAGAAACCCCTTCACAACAGCCATCCAAGTGAACAACACTATCCAGGAGGTAGGCGTATCAATATCCAAATCTACCATAATGAGAAGACTGCATGAAAGTAAATACAGAGGGTTCACTGCACAGTGCAAGCCACTCATAAGCATCAAGAATAAAAAGGCTAGACTGGACTTTGCTAAAAAAACATCTAAAAAAGCCAGCACAGTTCTGGAAGCACAATCTTTGGACAGATGAAACCAAGATCAAGATCTACCAGAATGATGGAAAGAGAAAAGTATGGAGAAGGAGTGGTACAGCTCATTATCCAAAGCATACCACATCATCTGTAAAACACGGCAGAGGCAATGTGATGGCTTGGGCATGCATGGCTGCTGGTGGCACTGGGTCACTAGTGTTTATTGATCATGTGACACAGGACAGAAGCAACCAAATGAATTCTGAGGTATTCAGAGACATACTGTGTGCTCAGATCCACCCAAATGCAGCCAAACTGATTGGTCGTCGTTTAATACTACAGATGGACAATGACCCAAAACATAAAGCCAAAGCAACCCAGGAGTTTATTAAAGCAACAAAGTGGAATATTCTTGAATGGCCAAGTCAGTCACCTGATCTCAACTCAATTGAGCATGCATTTCACTTGTTAAAGACTAAACTTCAGACAGAAAGGCCCACAAACAAATAGCAACTGAAAACCACCGCATTGAAGGCCTGGAAGAGCATCAAAAAGGAGGAAACACAGTGTCTAGTGATGTCCATGAGTTCAAGACTTCAGGCAGTCATTGTCAACAAAGGGTTTTCAATCAAGTACTAAACATGAACATTTTATTTAAAATTATTGAATCTGTCCAATTACTTTTGGTCCCTTTAAAAACAGGGTGGCACATGTTAAGGAGCTGAAACTCTTAAACCCTTCATCCAATTTTAATGTGGATACCCTCAAATGAAAGTTGAAATTCTGAACTTCAACTACATCTCAATTGTTTTGTTTAAAATGTATTGTGGTAATGTCTATAACCAAAATTAGAAAAATGTTGTCTCTGTCCAAATATATATGTACCTAACTGTATATTGACTGTGAGTTAAGATGAAGTCACAAACATAGAAATGAAACAGATTTCAGCAAAGGGAGGCCAGACTTACTAAACAGACAGAGGATAGGAAAGGTATCTTTGTGGTCAGCACAAAAAACTACAAAAGACCACGCAGAGTGTGCAAAAAGACCTCCGCACCGACTAACGGTGCGGAGATGCCACTCTGCATCCCAGAGCTTCCAGCTAGCAAGACAAAATCATGATATCCAGCTGGACAAGGAAACAATGAACAAATAATAACTAGCAGGAACTTAGCTTCTGCTGGAATAGACAGGTGATCAGAAAGATCCAAGAGCGAACTGAACCAATGCAGGAACATTGACAGCTGGCATGGAGTAACGATCTGAGTGGAGTTAAATAAAGCAGCCAACCACAGGATAAACCACGTCACCTGTGTAAGGAACCTCAGAAGCAGCAGCTCCACTCACAGCCACCAGAGGGAGTCCATAGACAGAACTCGCCGAAGTACCATTCACGACCACAGGAGGGAGCTTGACAACAGAATTCACAACAGTAACCCCCCTTGAGGAGGGGTCACCGAACCCTCACCAGAGCCCCCAGGCTGATCAGGATGAGCCAAATAAAAGGCATGAACTAGATCAGCAGCATGAACATCAGAGGCAAAAACCCAGGAATTATCTTCCTGACCATAACCCTTCCACTTGACCAGGTACTGGAGTTTCCGTCTCGAAACACGAGAATCCAAAATCTTCTCCACCACATACTCCAACTCCCCCTCGACCAACACCGGGGCAGGAGGATCAACGGAGGGAACCATAGGCGCCACGTATCTCCGCAACAACGACCTATGGAACACATTATGGATAGCAAAAGAAGCTGGAAGGTCCAAACGAAATGACACAGGATTAAGAACTTCAGAAATCTTATATGGCCCAATGAAATGAGGCTTAAACTTAGGAGAGGAAGCCTTCAAAGGAACATGACGAGATGACAACCAAACCAAATCCCCAACACGAAGTCGGGGACCAACACAGCGCCGGCGGTTAGCGAAACGTTGAGCCTTCTACTGGGACAATGTCAAATTGTCCACCACATGAGTCCAAATTTGCTGCAACCTGTCCACCACAGTATCCACACCAGGACAGTCCGAAGGCTCAACCTGCCCTGAAGAGAAACGAGGATGGAAACCAGAATTACAGAAAAAAGGAGAAACCAAAGTTGCCGAGCTGGCCCGATTATTAAGGGCGAACTCAGCCAAAGGCAAGAAGGACACCCAATCATCCTGATCAGCAGAAACAAAGCATCTCAGATATGTTTCCAAAGTCTGATTAGTTCGTTCGGTTTGGCCATTAGTCTAAGGATGGAAAGCCGAAGAAAAAGACAAATCAATGCCCATCTTAGCACAAAAGGACCGCCAAAACCTCGAAACAAACTGGGAACCTCTGTCCGAGACGACGTTCTCCGGAATGCCATGCAAACGAACCACATGCTGGAAAAACAAAGGCACCAAATCAGAGGAGGAAGGCAATTTAGACAAGGGTACCAAATGGACCATCTTAGAGAAGAGATCACAAACCACCCAAATGACCGACATCCTTTGAGAAACAGGGAGATCAGAAATAAAATCCATGGAAATATGCGTCCAGGGCCTCTTCGGGACCGGCAAGGGCAAAAGCAACCCACTGGCACGAGAACAGCAGGGCTTAGCCCGAGCACAGTCCCACAGGACTGCACAAAAGAACGCACATTCCGTGACAAAGAAGGCCACCAAAAGGATCTAGCCACCAAATCTCTGGTACCAAAGATTCTAGGATGACCAGCCAACACCGAACAATGAACCTCAGAGATAACTCTACTAGTCCATCTATCAGGAACAAACAGTTTCTCCGTTGGACAACGGTCAGGTCTATCAGCCTGAAACTTCTGCAGCACGCGCCGCAAATCAGGGGAGATGGCAGACAAAATTACCCCCTCTTTAAGAATACCTGCCGGCTCCGGAACACCCAGAGAGTCAGGCACAAAACTCCTTGACAGGGCATCAGCCTTTACATTCTTAGATTCCGGAAGGTATGAAACCACAAAATCAAAACGGGAGAAAAAGAGCGACCATCGAGCCTGTCTAGGATTCAACCGTTTGGCAGACTCGAGATAAGTCAAATTCTTGTGATCCGTCAAGACCACCACGCGATGTTTAGCTCCTTCAAGCCAATGTCGCCACTCCTCGAATGCCCACTTCATGGCCAACAGCTCTCGATTGCCAACATCATAATTGCGCTCAGCAGGCGAGAATTTTCTAGAAAAGAAGGCACATGGTTTCATCACCGAACCATCAGAACTTCTTTGCGACAAAACAGCCCCTGCTCCAATCTCAGAAGCATCAACCTCGACCTGAAACGGGAGTGAAACATATGGCTGGCACAACACAGGGGCAGAAGAAAAATGACGCTTCAACTCCTGAAAAGCCTCTACAGTCGCAGAGGACCAATTGACCACATCAGCACCTTTCTTGGTCAAATCAGTCAACGGTTTAGCAATACTAGAAAAATTAGCGATGAAGCGACGGTAAAAATTAGCAAAGCCCAGGAACTTCTGCAGGCTCTTCACAGATGTCGGCTGAGTCCAATCATAAATAGCCTGAACTTTAACAGGGTCCATCTCGATAGTAGAAGGGGAAAAAATTAAACCCAAAAATGAAACCTTCTGAACTCCAAAGAGACACTTTGACCCCTTCACAAACAAGGAATTCGCACGAAGGACCTGGAACACAATTCTGACCTGCTTCACATGAGACTCCCAATCATCCGAAAAGACCAAAATGTCATCCAAATATACAATCATGAATCTATCCAGGTACTCTCGGAAGATGTCATGCATAAAGGACTGAAACACAGATGGAGCATTAGAAAGCCCGAATGGCATAACCAGGTACTCAAAATTGCCCTCGGGCGTATTAAATGCTGTTTTCCATTCATCGCCCTGTTTAATTCGCACAAGATTATACGCCCCTCGAAGATCTATCTTGGTGAACCAACTAGCCCCCTTAATCCGAGCAAACAAATCAGACAGCAGTGGCAAAGGATACTGAAATTTGACTGTGATCTTATTAAGAAAGCGGTAATCAATACAAGGTCTCAAAGAGCCATCCTTCTTGGCCACAAAAAAGAACCCTGCTCCCAATGGTGACGACGATGGGCGAATATGACCCTTCTCCAAGGATTCCTTTATATAACTCCGCATAGCGGCGTGCTCTGGCACAGATAAATTAAACAGTCGGCCCTTACTTACTTCCAGGAATCAAATTAATAGCACAATCGCAATCCCTATGAGAAGGTAGGGCACCGGATTTGGGCTCTTCAAATACATCCCGGTAATCTGATAAAAACTCAGGGACTTCAGAAGGAGTGGAAGGTGAAATTGACAACAATGGAACATCACCATGTACCCCCTGACAAACCCAGCCGGACACAGACATAGATTTCCAATCCAACACTGGATTATGGACCTGTAGCCATGGTGTTGTGAATTCTGTGGCCAAGCTCCCTCCTGTGGTCGTGAGTGGTACTTCGGCTGGTTCTGTCTATGAGCTTCCTTTGGTGGATGAGAGTGGTACTGCGGCTTCTGAGTTTCCTTCCTCAGGTGATGAGGTTAAGTCGTTAGGTGCTGCTCTATTTAACTCCACATAGTGCTTTGATCCTGGCCTCCAGTCAATGTTCTAGTATTGGTCTTGCTTTCTCCTGGATCGTTCCTGTGGCCTGTCTTCCTGCATAAGCTAAGTTTTGCTTGTGTTATTTTTGTTTGCTATTTTTTCTGTCCAGCTTGCTTTATTGGTTTTTCTTGCTTGCTGGAAGCTCTGGGACGCAGAGGGAGCACCTCCGTACCGTTAGTCGGTGCGGAGGGTCTTTTTGCCCCCTCTGCGTGGTTGTTTGTAGGGTTTTGTGTTGACCGCAAAGCAATCTTTCCTATCTTCGGTCTGTTCAGTAAGTTGGGCCTCACTTTGCTAAATCTATTTCATCTCTGCGTTGGTATTTTCATCTCAACTCAGAGTCATTATATGTGGAGGGCTGCCTTTTCCTTTGGGGTATTTCTCTGAGGCAAGCTAGGCTTATTTTTCTTTCTTAGGGCTAGCTAGTTTCTCAGGCTGTGCTCGAGGCGCATAGGACTGGTCAGGAGCGCTCCACGGCTACCTCTAGTGTGGTTGGATAGGATTAGGGATTGCGGTCAGCAGAGTTCCCACGTCTCAGAGCTCGTCCTATGTTTTTGGTAATTGTCAGGTCACTTTGTGTGCTCTGAACTTCAAGGTCCATTGTGGTTCTGAATTACCTGTTCATAACACCATGGCAACCCCAAAACGATAACATCATGCAGATTATGCAACACCAAAAAGCGAATATCCTCCTGATGTGCAGGAGCCATGCACATGGTCAATTGAGTCCAGTACTGAGGCTTATTCTTGGCCAAAGGCGTAGCATCAATTCCTCTCAATGGAATAGGATACTGCAAGGGCTCCAAGAAAAAACCACAGCGCCTGGCAAACTCCAAGTCCATCAAATTCAGGGCAGCGCCTGAATCCACAAATGCCATAACAGAATAAGACGACAGAGAGCAAATCAGAGTAACGGACAAAAGAAATTTAGACTGTACCGTACCAATGGTGGCAGACCTAGCGAACCGCTTAGTGCGCTTAGGACAATCGGAGATAGCATGAGTGGATTCACCACAGTAAAAACACAGCCCATTCCGACGTCTGTGTTCTTGCCGTTCAGCTCTGGTCAAAGTCCTATCACACTGCATAGGCTCAGGCCTATGCTCAGAGAATACCGCCAAATGGTGCACAGCTTGGCGCTCACGCAAGCGCCGATCGATCTGAATGTCCAAGGACATAGACTCATTCAGACCAGCAGGCGTGGGAAATCCCACCATGACATCCTTAAGGGCTTCAGAAAGACCCTTTCTGAAAATTGCCGCCAGGGCACAGTCATTCCACTGAGTAAGCACAGACCACTTTCTAAACTTCTGACAGTACACCTCCACTTCATCCTGACCCTGACACAAAGCCAGCAAGATTTTCTCTGCCTGGTCCACTGAATTTGGTTCATCATAAAGCAATCCAAGCGCCAGAAAAAACGCATCAACATCACGCAATGCAGGATCTCCTGGCGCAAGGGATAATGCCCAGTCTTGAGGGTCACCACGCAACAAAGAAATAATGATTTTTACTTGTTGGACGGGGTCACCAGAGGAGCGGGGTTTCAAAGCTAGAAACAGTTTACAATTATTTTTGAAATTCAAGAACTTAGATCTATCCCCAGAAAATAAATCAGGAATAGGAATTCTAGGCTCTAACATCGGATTCTGAACCACAAAATCTTGAATGTTTTGTACCCTTGCAGTGAGATGATCCACACAAGAGGACAGACCTTGAATGTCCATATCTACACCTGTGTCCTGAACCACCCAAAGGTCTAGGGGAAAAGAAAGACAAAACACAGTGCAAAGGAAAAAAATTGGTCTCAGAACTTCTCTTATCCCTCTGTTGAGATGCATTAATACTTTGGGCCAGCTGTACTGTTATGACCTGGTGGTTAGGAGCACCCGGCACGACCTGATAGTTAAACTGACACAAGACAAGCTCTGGGACAAGCCTACCTTGCCTCAGAGAAATTCCCCAAAGGTAAAGGAAGCCCCCCACATATATTGACTGTGAGTTAAGATGAAGTCACAAACATAGAAATGAAACAGATTTCAGCAAAGGGAGGCCAGACTTACTAAACAGACAGAGGATAGGAAAGGTATCTTTGCGGTCAGCACAAAAAACTATAAAAGACCACTCAGAGTGTGCAAAAAGACCTCCGCACCGACTAACGGTGCGGAGATGCCACTCTGCATCCCAGAGCTTCCAGCTAGCAAGACAAAATCATGATATCCAGCTGGACAAGGAAACAATGAACAAATAATAACTAGCAGGAACTTAGCTTCTGCTGGAATAGACAGGTGATCAGAAAGATCCAAGAGCGAACTGAACCAATGCAGGAACATTGACAGCTGGCATGGAGTAAAGATCTGAGTGGAGTTAAATAGAGCAGCCAACCACAGGATAAACCACGTCACCTGTGTAAGGAACCTCAGAAGCAGCAGCTCCACTCACAGCCACCAGAGGGAGTCCATAGACAGAACTCGCCGAAGTACCATTCACGACCACAGGAGGGAGCTCAACAACAGAATTCACAACACTTCACCTGTGGGAAGGTATACCATCTAGCTGTCATAACATCACCCCAGCGGACCCCTAAGCAGCCTCGGTCACCCTGACCGAATACCACAGGTGGCGTCACGAACATTATCCCTTTAAAGACCTTTCCCCACAATTTACGGCAGACTCTCCCCTAGGGCCATGGACCGGGTCAGCCACCGTGACATCCCCACTGAGTACAGAAGAAGGGCCCAGATTCGTGTACCCCACGGCACTTGGGGGGCGCTGCACATAAATAGATGTACACAATCATATATACACACACAGACATACACACATAATGGGGGTGTTTTTACTTATGAGGATAGGGGACAACACAACTTCTAATGGCTTGTCTCCAGTCAGGCCCACATAGATGATTGAAGATCGGCTGGAAGGAGACAGTGCATGGCACGCTCCTTGACGCCAGTATAACAGACATGGTGTGCACAGCAAACTGTGCACTGCCGTGTCTGTTGTACTGTGATCTGGCCGGGCTGGCACACTGACGCATTTACAGATGCAGTCCTGACCCAGCCACATCATGGTACAGCAGACACGGCGGTGCACCGTTCACTGTGCACACCATGTCTGTTATAGTGACATCACAGAGAGGGCAGCCGGCCACAGCTGCTGGGGTAACGACCTGGGGGGCATTTGCCCACCTATCCCCCAGCCCAGTCCACCTCTGCCATAGAGCATAGTATACGCTGTGGATTTTACATTGCAGATTTATGTGTGCAAAATCTTCTGTGTATTGCAGACTTATAAATTAGATTTTATGAAAACATGCTCGCATTGAGGAATAATTCTGCTTCATAAATTGACCAGTTCTGCGATTTATGCTGTGGGTAATGCAGTGGTTTTCACCCTTTGCAATAGAAATTTGCATCAATTTCGCAACTAAATCCTACATGGTCTTTCTTTTGCAAATTTTCTGCTATTGAAATTCTGCAGCGAAAGTATCCCATGGGAATGGGTCCTCCAAAACGGAGCGATCTGTCAATCAAAACCAAACGGATGGGGGTAAGTGGACGGAAGCTGCCCACCGGGCACAACTCCCCAATACTAGTACCGTGATCCAGTATAAATTCAGCCTGTATCACCAAGGCACAAAACGCTCTTTCCACCGGTGCGGCATCAGTTATAATAACGTGTGGGATACACATATATAGAGCTACAGGAATGAAATAAGACAAATCATGTCAAAGGAATCGGCTCTCGGGAAGTATAAAAAGCAAAGTCGTTGACATGGCAATAAAAGCAGCATCCTTCTCACAAGGAACGATACAACACGCAAGCTAATACTTCTCAGGTAGAATCCAGGAATATTGTAGATGAAAAGTGAGCCACAAGGTGGTGCTAAATCTTCATTCAATGCTTTGGCCTTGATTGATGCCATTTTTTAGGGGATTTCTGCAGACAACAGCGGGCTTTACTGCAATTTCTGGTAGGTGTTCTGACTTCATAAACATGTAACCTGTGACTCCATCGATCGCACCTGACACTAGAATTTTCTTTATTTCCTGGGCAATAATAGTTGTGTCTATAGAATCAATTTTTCCAAATGCAAAATTCTGCTTGCACAAGCATTTATCTATCGGGAGACGTTGGCCCCGATTCATTGTTTGTGGCTGTTTTCTAAGTCATCTTAATTTTTTTTAATCTTATGATATTAGTTGTTATTTTAGTGCCAAGTTCATCAAAAAGGCATATGTTTGAGAAGAGACAAAACACAGGAAGATATAATGACTCTGACCTCTAACTGGGTTTATAATTTATAAGGTGGGTATCTTGGGTTTATATGGATGATGTCAGATATAAAAGGTGGGAAATGAATGATTAGTTCTTAAGGTGAAAAAACACAAAAAGGGATGGGTGGCAAATAAAGAATATTGGGGAGACTTGATGAACTCGTGGCAGGAGAAAAAATTGCAAGGACTAAAATGACACCAAAAGGAGCTTTTGTTAGTTATTGAAAAGGTAAGAGTTGGGTTACTCTGAGAGTAGGCAGGATGTTACAGAAGTAAAAAAAAAAAGAAATGGCATGCATGAGGAGTAAGGAGAACATGTAATTTAGAGATGTTTCAAAAGTGAAGGTAACATGACTTGGAAATGTAACTTTGGTGGAGAAAGAATAGCACCAATACAAGAGTAAGAAAAGTGCAAATAGCTTAAGAGATAGAAAGTATGAATTCATTTTTTCTGATTTCAGTTTTCAACACACCTCAGACATTTTATAGGAAAATGATAGACAAGCGATGTAGAATGCTTGAGGGGAATAGGTGAAGAAAGTTCAGGGGAGGATATGTAGACCTTGGTGTCTTCTGTTTAAAGGGAACCTGTCAACCCCAAAATCGAGGGTGAGGTAAGCCCACTAGCATCAGGGGCTTATCTACAGCATTCTGGAATGCTGTAGATAAGCCCCCAATGTATCCTAAAAGATAAGAAAAAGAGGTTAGATTATACTCATCCAGGGGCGGTTCCAGTCCGGTCCAATGGGTGTCGCGGTCTAGTCCGGCGCCTCCCATCTTCATCAGATGACGTCCTCTTCTGGTCTTCGCGCTGCGGCGCAGGCATACTTGGTCTGCCCTGTTGAGGGCAGAGCAAAGTACTGCATTACACAGGCGATGGGCCTCTCTGACCTTTCCCGACGCCTGCGCACTGCAGTACATTGCTCTGCCCTCAACAGGGCAGACCAAGTACGTCTGCGCTGGAGCCGCAGCATGAAGACCAGAAGAGGACGTCATCCCACGAAGATGGGAGGCCCCGGACTGCGACACCCACCGGATCGGACCGCCCGCCCAGGTGAGTATAATCTAACCTCTTTTTCTCATCTTTTAGGATACATCGGGGGCTTATCTACAGCATTACAGAATGCTGTAGATAAGCCCCTGATGCTGGTGGGCTTAGCTCACCCTCGATTTTGGGGGTGACAGGTTCCCTTTAAAGGTAACTGGAGATCAGATGGCCAGACTAATAGTGTGGATCGGAAGTGGGAAAAACAGTGTTCTTGTCACTAAGGCTTGAATGGGTCACAGAACCCTAACAGCTGGTAAAGTCATGATACACCTAACTTTGGCATGAGAAAATGCATTTAAGTAGAATGATAATGTGTGCAACCTGTAAAGCGCTGCGGAATATGTTAGCGCTATATAAAAATAAAGATTATTAATTATCGAAGTTTTGCAGATGCTGAAGGTAAACATTAGTGTTTTAAGTGACTGTGGGCACTGCTCAAAGCATAAATATCTGGTCCACCTCTAGGTGGACAGAATCAAAGCCTGAGCCTTGGGGCATAAGGGGCACCATGAAAGCAGACTTTGAAGCACCTGGAAAGTTTGCAGGCCCAGTGTCCAAGGAGATGAAGCATTCAGCATCAGGGTCACAAATAGTGGAGGTCAAAGATCAGATGCCATCAAGGGCACAGTGCCTTTGTATGCCATATAACATAGCAGTAATGCAAGTGTTAAATCAAGAGCTATATTATTCCTTTACTTCTGTTACTTTTAAACACAAGGGAACTCCTGTTTATGTCACCTGTGTGGTTGGATATGTGCTGTGTCCCCACACCCCATGAGTATTCAGCCCTGATGCAATTTTAGGAAACAAAGCATTGTAATCCATAGGGAGTAAAAGTGCAGCAATACCAGTGCCCAGAATGCACTGCAAACATCAGGCATGAATGTTATTACGTCATATGGAAAACAATTACTGAACTCAGTCTCTGGGTTATAGCGTGGCACAAAGAGAATGGTGGCAGAGGACAGAGATAGGTCATCAATCATCAGCACTTTACATCATTTTTCTGCTAAACTATCATTACTTTCCTATAATGTTTTTTTTTTAATCTATGGCACATATTATTAATGGATCACACTTACAACAAGTATCCTTATTAACCCCTACACACTCCTCCTACTACTCTATATAACCTATATATCTTCTATTACTATACAGTGGGGAAAAAAAGTATTTGGTCAGCCTGTAATTGACATCATAGGTAGACCACAACTATGAGAGTTAAAATTAGAAAACAAATCCAGAAAATCACCTTGTCTGATTTGGCAAGATTTATTTTGCAAATTGTGGTGGAAAATAAGTATTTGGTCATTAACAAAAATTCATCTCAATATTTTGTTATACATCCTTTGTTGGCAATGACCGAGGTCAAACGTTTTCTGTAAGTGTTCACAAGGTTGGCACACACTGTTGGTGGTGTGTTGGCCCATTCCTCCATGCAGATCTCCTCTAGAGCAGTGATGTTTTGGGCCTGTTGCTGGGCAACACAGATTTTCAACTCCCTCCAAAGGTTTTCTATGGGGTTGAGGTCTGGAGACTGGCCAGGCCACTCTAGGACCTTCCTATGCTCCTTACGAAGCCACTCCTTTGTTTCCTTGGCGGGGTGCTTAGGATCATTATCATGCTGAAAGACCCATCCACATTTGCAGCCAGTGCCAGGCAGCAGCTGCCAAGGCAAACAGGATCATGGGGTGCATTAAAAGAGGTCTGGATACACATGATGAGAGCATTATACTGCCTCTGTACAAATCCCTAGTTAGACCGCACATGGAGTACTGTGTCCAGTTTTGGGCACCGGTGCTCAGGAAGGATATAATGGAACTAGAGAGAGTACAAAGGAGGGCAACAAAATTAATAAAGGGGATGGGAGAACTACAATACCCAGATAGATTAGCGAAATTAGGATTATTTAGTCTAGAAAAAAGACGACTGAGGGGCGATCTAATAACCATGTATAAGTATATAAGGGGACAATACAAATATCTCGCTGAGGATCTGTTTATACCAAGGAAGGTGACGGGCACAAGAGGGCATTCTTTGCGTCTGGAGGAGAGAAGGTTTTTCCACCAACATAGAAGAGGATTCTTTACTGTTAGGGCAGTGAGAATCTGGAATTGCTTGCCTGAGGAGGTGGTGATGGCGAACTCAGTCGAGGGGTTCAAGAGAGGCCTGGATGTCTTCCTGGAGCAGAACAATATTGTATCATACAATTATTAGGTTCTGTAGAAGGACGTAGATCTGGGTATTTATTATAATGGAATATAGGCTGAACTGGATGGACAAATGTCTTTTTTCGGCCTTACTAACTATGTTACTATGTTACTATGTTATTTCATCTTCAATACCCGTGCTGATGGAAGAAGGTTTGCACTCAAAATCTCACAATACATGGCCCCATTCATTCTTTCATGTACACGGATCAGTCGTCTTGCTCCCTTTGAAGAGAAACAGCCCCAAAACATGATGTTGCCACTCTCATGCTTCACAGTAGGTATGGTGTTCTTTGGATGCAACCCAGCATTCTGTCTCCTCCAAACACGACAAGTTTTGTATCTACCAAACAGTTCTACTTTGGTTTCATCAGACCATATGACATTCTCCAAATACTCTTCTATATAATCCAAATGCTCTCTAGCAAACTTCAGACGGACTCAGACATGTACTGGCTTAAGCAGGGGGACACGTCTGGCACTGTAGGATCTGAGTCCCTGGTGGCGTAGTGTGTTACTGATAGTAGCCTTTGCTCTATGCAGGTCATTCACTAGATCCCCCCGTGTGGTTCTTTTTTTTTTTACTAACCGTTTTTGTGATCATTTTGACCCCAATGGAGTGAGATCTTGCGTGGAGCACCTGATCGAGGGAGATTCAGTGGTCTTGTATGTCTTCCATTTTCTTATTATTGCTCCCACAGTTGATTTCATCACACCAAGCTTCTTGCCTATTGCAGATTCAGTCTTCCCAGCCTGGTGCAGGGCTGCAATTTTGTTTCTGGTGTCCTTCGACAGCTCTTTGGCCTTCGCCATAGGGGAGTTTGGAGTGTGACTGTTTAAGGTTGTGGACAGGTGTCTTTTATACAGATACCAAGTTCAAGCAGGTGCCATTACTACAGGTAATAAGTGGAGGACAGAGGAGCTTCTTAAAAAAGAAGTTACAGGTCTGCGAGAACAAGAAATCTTGCCTGATTTTAGGTGACCAAATACTTATATTCCACCATAATTTGCAAAATAAATCTTGCCAAATCAGACAAGGTGATTTTCTGGATTTGTTTTCTCATTTTCACTCTCATAGTTGTGGTCTACCTATGATGTCAATTACAGGCCTCTCTCATCTTTTTAAGTGGGAGAACTTGCAAAAATTGGTGGCTGACTAAATACTTTTTTCCCCACTGTATATAACCTCCCCTATATCTCCTTCTATTACACCATATAAATTATCCCATATCTCCTCCTATTACTCCATATAACCTCCCTATATCTCCTCCTATTACTCCATATAACCTCCCTATATCTCCTCCTATTACTCCATATAACCTCCCTATATCTCCTCCTATTACTCCATGTAACCTCCCTATATCTCCTCCTATTACTCCATATAACCTCCCTATATCTCCTCCTATTACTCCATATAACCTCCCTATATCTCCTCCTATTACTCCATATAACCTCCCTATATCTCCTCCTATTACTCCATATAACCTCCCTATATCTCCTCCTATTACTCCATATAACCTCCCTATATCTCCTCCTATTACTCCATATAACCTCCCTATATCTCCTCCTATTACTTCATATAACCTGTTGTGAATTCTGTTGTCGAACTCCCTCCTGTGGTCGTGAATGGTACCAGCTAGCCAGACAAAATCATGATAACCAGCTGGACAAGGAAACAATGAACAAATAATAACTATCAGGAACTTAGCTTCTGCTGGAGAAGAAAGGTCACCAGAAAGATCCAAGAGCGAACTGAACCAATGCAGGAACATTGACAGCTGGCATGGAGTAACGATCTGAGTGGAGTTAAATAGAGCAGCCAACCAAAGGATAAACCACGTCACCTGTGTAAGGAACCTCAGAAGCAGCAGCTTCACTCACAGCCACCAGAGGGAGTCCATAGACAGAACTCGCCGAAGTACCATTCACGACCACAGGAGGGAGTTCAACAACAGAATTCACAACAATAACCTCCCTATATCTCCTCCTATTACTCCATATAACCTCCCTATATCTCCTCCTATTACTCCATATAACCTCCCTATATCTCCTCCTATTACTCCATATAACCTCCCTATATCTCCTCCTATTACTCCATAAAACCTCCCTATATCTCCTCCTATTACTCCATATAACCTCCCTATATCTCCTCCTATTACTCTATATAACCTCCCTATATCTCCTCCTATTACTCCATATAACCCTCCTATATCTCCTCCTATTACTCCATATAACCTCCCTATATCTCCTCCTATTACTCCATATAACCTCCCCTATATCTCCTCCTATTACTCCATATAACCTCCCTATATCTCCCCCTATTACTCCATATAACCTCCCTATATCTCCTATTACTCCATATAACCCCTATATTTCCTCCTATTACTCCATATAACCTCCCTATATCTCCTCCTATTACTCCATAAAACCTCCCTATATCTCCTCCTATTACTCCATATAACCTCTCTATATCTCCTCCTATTACTCCATATAACCTCCCTATATCTCCTCCTTTTACTCCATATAACCTCCCTATATCTCCTATTACTCCCTATAACCTTTCCTATATCTCTTCCTATTACGCCATATAACCTCCCTATATCTCCTCCTATTACTCCATATAACCTCCCGATATCTCCTCCTATTACTCCATATAACCTCCATATATCTCCTCCTATTACTCCAAATAACCTCCCTATATCTCCTCCTATTATTCCATATTACGTCCCTATATCTCCTCCTATTACTCCATATAACCTCCATATATTTCCTCCTATTGCTCCATATAACCTCCCCTATATCTCCTCCTATTACTCCATATAACCTTCCTATATCTCCACCTATTACTCCATATAACCTTCCTATATCTCCTCCATTACACCATATTACTCCAAATAATAATAATAATAACCTTCCCTATATCTCCTCCTATTACTCCAAATAACCTCCCTATATCTCCGCCTATTATTCCATATTACGTCCCTATATTTCCTCCTATTACTCCATATAACCTCCCTATATCTCCTCCTATTATTCCATATAACCTCCCATATATCTCCTCCTATTTGTCCATATAACCTCCCTACATCTCTTCCTATTAATCCATATAACCTCCCTATATCTCCTATTACTCCCTATAACCTTTCGTATGTCTCTTCCTATTACTCCAAATAACCTCCCTATATCTCCTCCTATTACTCCATATAACCTCCCTATATCTCCTCCTATTACTCCATATAACCCCCTATATCTCCTCCGATTACTCCATATAACCTCCCTATATCTCCTCCTATTACACCATATTACTCCAAATAATAATAACCTTCCCTATATTTCCTCCTGTTACTCCATATAACCTCCCTATATCTCCTCCTATTATTCCATATTACGTCCCTATATCTCCTCCTATTACTCCATATAACCTCCCTTTATCTCCTCCTATTACTCCATGTAACCTCCCTATATCTCCTCCTATTACTCCATATAACCTCCCCTAAATCTCCTCCTATTACTCCATGTAACCTCCCTATATCTCCTCCTATTACTCCATATAACCTCCCCTATATCTCCTCCTATTACTCCATATAACCTCCCTATATCTCCTCCTATTACTCCATATAATTTCCCTAAATTTTCTCCTATTACTCCATATAACCTCCCTATATCTCCTCCTATTACTCCATACAACCTCCCTATATCTCCTCCTATTCCTCCATATAACCTATCCTATATCTCCTCCTATTACTCCATATAACCGGCCTATATCTCCTCCTATTATGGAGCGCCCCCAGACACAGGGTTCACGCGTTTCGGTACCGGGCCTCTCTGGTTCGGTTCTGAGGCTGTCACGGTGGCTAGACCCAGTCCGCGACCCTGCTAAGGGGCGTCCAATGAAAGTAGTGGAACAGTCTGTCAGCGGTTCGTGACGCCACCTGTGGTGTTCGGTCAGGGTGACCGACGCTGCTATGGGGTCCGCTAGGGTGATGGAATGGCAGCCGGATGGTATAACTTCCCACAGGTGAAGTATGTCCCCAGGGCTTCCCAGTAGTGTAGGTGGCGATGGTGTGAGGTGCAGTCAATAATGAGGACACAAGGTTGCAGTCTCTTTACCTCTTTACTGAAGGCTTCAGGATCCTCAATCCAGAGTACGTTTAACAGGGCTCTCAGAGACCGGCCGATCCGATGGGCACATCCAGAGTTTCCCTCGCAGATGGAAATCGTTGCCTACCACTAGCGCCTGTGTGTTGTAGTCCTACCCTGCTGAGCATTCGGAAAAGTCCTCACAACTGCTGTACTTGTTCTTTCGTTCTCTACATCTCTCTCTCGTTCTCTTTAGTTCCAGATGTTACTAGTTTCTCGTCCCCCAGGTATATTTTGGCTAGGACGCACCCATATGACAGGAAGGCTTGGAGGTCTTCTGGGACCCTAGAGACGCCCCTCTCCCAATGTTGCCCCCTATGTCTTCTTAGGAAATTTAAGGTAGACTGCCAACCTATAATTAACTGTCCGGCGGAGTTTGAAGTAAGGCCTGAAGTCAGTTACTCCTACGGTGTTCCGGCCACCAACTACGCGCCTCAGTAAGATGTTGCTTCTCTCTCTCTCGGCACGACTCTTACTGGCTCTCCTTTGTGCTTGATCTCATTTACACGGTTCCACAATATCCTTCCCTTCGTGTCTCTTTCTTAGGATACCGCCGCAGGGTGTGCAGGCGCGGTTCCGTTACGTTCTGCTCTGTTCGCTAGGCACCTGCCAGGTTCCCACGCCTGACAGGGACCCCCCTGTGCCTTCTCCCTGCAACACCCCCTGCCACCGGATGTTGCCTGAATCCAACCCAGTCAGCTTCTGACTAACTTCCTCCCCAGCCCCTAGTTTTACCAGTGTGAGGAGTGGCCCAATAAATAAAGCCTTTTTCTCTTCCCTAGTGGCCGGAGTGTGAAGTGTAATGTGTTCTGGTGATACCTGGTCAGGAGAACTCCTTAGTGCCATCAGACGTACCGCCACTCCCCTTAGCGGCAGAGTGCCATACTGCAACGACCAGGTCTCTGGGGCGCTGCACTTAGTCCATACAACCTCCCTATATCTCCTCCTATTCCTCCATATAACCTTAAAATCTAATCTTTCCTATACCTCCCCATATTACTCCATATAACCACCCTATATCTCTTCCTATTACTTCATATAACCTCCCTATATCTCCTCCTATTATTACATATAGCCTCCCTATATCTCCTACTATTACTCCATATAACCTCCCTATATCTCCTCCTATTTCTTTATATAACATCCCCTATATCTCCTCCTATTACTCCATATAACCTCCCTATATCTCCTCCTATTACTCAATATAACCTCCCTATATCTCCTCCTATTCCTCCATATAACCTTAAAATCTAATCTTTCCTATACCTCCCCATATTACTCCATATAACCACCCTATATCTCTTCCTATTACTTCATATAACCTCCCTATATCTCCTCCTATTATTACATATAGCCTCCCTATATCTTCTACTATTACTCCATATAACCTCCCTATATCTCCTCCTATTTCTTTATATAACATCCCCCATATCTCCTCCTATTACTCCATATAACCTCCCTATATCTCCTCCTATTACTCAATATAACCTCCCTATATCTCCTCCTATTACTCCTGTAAGATGGCCACCAGACGGCTCCTTGTATCATCTCGGTTGATAGCTTCGATGATTTGAGGCCATTCCAAAAGAGATGGGTGGGAATGACTGCTCACATATCTTCACACCCAGGGGCATGGTTTGGCAGATAAAATGGAGACCAAGTGTCTCATTCAGTGTCTTTGTTTGGAGGTGTGGAGGCACTGACCTGAACAGGCAGACTCGCAGTACTAATGGACTGTTTATTTTCTGTTTGTTTTCACTTTGTGCCGGAAAAGGCTATTCTTCTGTTTGCATGTACTTAAGTAGGTTTATGGAGATAATCAACTTGAATGGACATTTTTTTATAAAACCGTTTCCCGTGCCTACCTCAGTCGTAGCTGAGTGAATACAAAACCCTACAATTGGTGCTAGAAGCATGGGCACGAATCCCAAGGGGCAGTGTGATGGACGCACAGATACCGCATGTCCTGCGTGACAGCAACTGCAGGAGCGAAAGCCAACAACATAGAGCAGTTGATAAAGCAACTGGTGCAGGTTAGTCTCCAACAGCAACAGATATGGCAGCGGCAGCATCAACAGCAACAGATGCAGCAGCAGCACAGGCAGCAGATGGAACTCCTAGCCGAGGCGATCCGTGGCAGGGCAACATCCCAACCCCAAATCCAGATGATGACTCACATGTGAGGAAGACGGTAAAAGATCCTTACAAAAGATGACCCTGGATGATGTTGAGGCATTCCTGGCAGTTTTTGAAAGGGTGTCGGAACCCTTTCAAAAACTGCCGTGTGCAGAGAAGTACAATGTTTAAAACTTGACCCAAATAGGGGCAGGAATGTGAGCAGGGCGGAACAGGCCGCAATTGCAAAATTGGGCTCTAATCGAGACTTTGTCATCCGTGAGGCGGATAAGGGGGGTAACCTGGTGATTTGACCAGTGGATCGTTATGTTAAGGAGGCTAAGCGCCTTCTTCTTAATTCTGATTGTTACCAGGTACTTCCCTTGGATCCCTCATGTGTCTTCCAGGCCAAGTTGGTTCGTCTGTTGGAAGCCGCATACACATGTAATATTATCAACAAGTGTGAGAAAGATTTTATGACAAATAATCATCCCAGGACACCGACCTTTTATATGTTTCGAAAGGTCCACAAATCGCTTCAGGCACCTCCAGGTAGGCCAATAGTGTCCGGGATGGGGGGCTTAATGGAACAGCCCTGCACTTATGTTGACTTCTTTCTTCAGCCATTGGTTTCTTCTCTCAAGTCCTATGTAAGAGACTATACCTTTTTGATCCAACAGCTCCAGGATTTGGTGGTCCCACCCGGCACTTGGCTGGTGACTCTGGATGTAGAGTCCCTCTATACTTGCATACGGCATGATCTGGGGATACAGGCCGTGGCTTATTTTCTGGATCAAAATACATGGGGTGACAGAAAACATGATTAATTCCTACTGGACCTTTTGTTGTTCATACTGGACAAAAACTATTTTATCTTTGATCGGGTCTACTACAGGGAAGTCAGGGGTACAGCCATGGGTGCACGGTGTGCTCCTTCATATGCCAACCTATTTTTAGGGTGGTGGGAGGTCACCAGGGTGTACGGTCTGGATGGATTTTCTACGCACATCATCAAATGGTTACGTTACATCGATGATGTTTTATTTCTCTGGACAGGCACCCTGGATGAGTGTCAAGAGTTTGTTGGGAAATTGAACAACAACCCTTGGAACATACGGCTCACATCGCACTTTTCACAGACAGAGATCGAATTATTGGACCTGAAACTCCTTTTGAATAACTCCTGCATCACTACGATTCTTTACCGTAAGCCCACGGCTACTAATAGTCTGTTGCACTTCTCAAGCTTCCATCCACAGCATCTGAAGAAAGGGATCCCGAAGGGCCAATTCTACCAGGTTAAGAGAAATTGCAGATTGCAGGATGATTTTTTTAGACAATCTCGAGAACTGACTACCCGGTTCAGAGACAGAGGTTACCCCAAAAAAGGTAATTTTGCGTGCCTTTGTGTCAGCAAGGGATAAGAATAGGGAATGCCTCTTGCAAACTCAGGCTAGAACCCCTGGAAGACCATTGGAGATTGTGACAGCATTTAACAACCAGTGGCAGGACATTCGTGGCATTTTGTTCAAGTATTGGGGCATTCTTCTTAGTGAATTTAAACTCCGGCCCCACATTGCCACACAACCCAGCTTAGTAGCAAGGAGGGCTAGGAATCTTAGGGACTGTTTAAGCAACAGTCATTTCCAGCGACCAACTGTGAAACTGAACAGGGGTGCCAGATTAACTGGCACTTTCCCTTGTGGGAATTGTAATATTTGTCCTTTTACTGCTGGGGATGGGATAATTACCTTGCCTTCTTTACCTTTTCAGATTGTCACTGAAGCCTACTTCAATTGCAAATCACGCAACTTGGTCTATGCTCTAATTTGCCTATGTCCCAAGGATTATGTCAGACAAACGACACAAGAGCTGAGAAGAAGAATTCAGCAACATTTTTCTACCATCACAACGGCTAAAAAGGACAAGGCAAAGGGGAAGACTCTCACGTCTGTCGCCTCACATTTTTTGGTTGAACACAACTCACAATGGAGTGGGAAAGGTTTTAGGACTGGAGGGTGCTCAACCGAATATCAGGGGGGGAGACATTACCCTTGAATTACTTAGACGGTAGTCTGTTGAGAATTCTGCTTTTGGGTTCCCTCCAGTGGCTGTAGGTGGTAATGCAGTTGTCCCTGAGTTGCAGTCCTGGTCAGGTGTTTCTGCTGATTGCAGTTCTGACTGGGGTATTTAGGTGTGCAGGATTCATTAGTCCTTGCCAGTTGTCCATGGTTCTGGGAGGTTTTGGATCTTTGTCTGGTTCCTCCTGCCTTGCTGCCAATTCAGCAAAGATAAGTGTCTGGTTTTTGTTTCTGTGGCACACATGCTGTGTGCTTAATAATTCTAAAATGCTATTCATTTGTTTTCTCTTGTCCAGCTTAGATTGTGTCAGTGTTTTCTCAGTCTTGTTGGATTCTCTGAAGTGCCAGATATACGCTCCACATCTTTAGTTAGATGGTGGAATTTTTTGTATTTTCTGCTGTGGATATTTTTGGAAGGATTTTAATACTGACCGCTTAGTATTCTGTCCTATCCTTTCCTATTTTAGCTAGAGTGGCCTCTTTTGCTAAATCCTGTTTCCTGCCTGCGTGTGTCTTTTCCTCTACTACTCACAGTCAATATTTGTGGGGGGCTGCCTATCCTTTGGGGTTCTGCTCTGAGGCAAGGTAGAATTCCTATTTCCATCTATAGGGGTATTTAGTCATCTGGCTGTGTCGAGGTGTCTAGGATTTGTTAGGCACACCCCACGGCTACTTCTAGTAGCGGTGTTAAGTTCAGGATTTGCGGTCAGTACAGTTTCCACCTACTCCAGAGAAAGTTCCATGCGGCTCCAAGGTCACCGGATCATAACAGTACAACTGGCCTATAATTAGTTAAATGCATCTCAGAAGAAGGGAACAAAGGTGTTGAGCCATTTTTTTTTTCTGCAGTCTGCTTTGTCTTCTCTTCCCTCTTTTTCTCTGGGTGGCTGAGGAGTCTTGTGCTAGCATGGATATTCAGGAATTAGCTTCTCGTGTGGACCAGCTTGCTGCTTGGGTACAGGGTATTTCTGATTATATTGTTCAGACTCCTGTTTTAGAGCCGAAGATTCCTACTCCTGATTTGTTTTTTGGGGACAGGTCCAAATTTTTGAGTTTTAAAAACAACTGTAAACTGTTTTTTGCTCTGAGACCTCGATCCTCCGTTGATTCCATTCAGCAGGTTAAAATCATCATCTCCCTGCTGCGTGGCGATCCACAGGATTGGTCATTTTCCCTGGAATCTGGGAATCCGGCTTTGCTTAATGTAGACTCCTTTTTTCAGGCTTTAGGTTTATTATATGATGAACCTAATTCTGTGGATCAAGCGGAGAAGACCTTGTTGGCCCTGTCTCAGGGTCAAGAGGCGGCAGAATTGTATTGTCAGAAATTTCGAAAATGGTCTGAGTTGACTAAATGGAATGATGATGCTTTGGCGGCAATTTTCAGAAAGGGTCTTTCTGAATCCGTTAAAGATGTTATGGTTTCCCACGCCTTTCGGTCTGAGTGATTCTATGTCTCTGGCCATTCAGATAGATCGGCGCTTGCGGGAGCGCAGAACTGTGCGCGCTGTCGCGTTGTCCTCAGAGCAAATTCCTGAGCCAATGCAGTGTGATAGGATTCTGTCTAGAACGGAACAACAAGGTTTTAGACGTCAGAATAGGTTGTCTTATTATTGTGGCGACGCTTCTCATGTCATTTCTGTCTGCCCTAAGCGGACAAAGAGGATCGCCAGTTCATTTACCATCAGTACTGCACAACCTAAATTTCTGTTATCTGTGTCCTTGATCTGCTCATTGTCATCATTTTCTGTCATGGCGTTTGTGGATTCAGGCGCCGCCTTGAACTTAATGGACTTTGAGTTTGCCAGGCGTTGTGGTTTTCCCTTGCAGCCTTTGCAGAACCCTATTCCTTTAAGGGGCATTGATGCTACACCTTTGGCAAAAAATAAGCCCCAGTTTTGGACACAGGTGACCATGCGCATGGCGCCAGCCCATCAGGAAGATTGTCGATTTCTGGTGTTGCATAATTTGCATGATGCTATCGTGCTGGGTTTTCCGTGGTTGCAGGTACATAATCCTGTGTTGGACTGGAAGTCTATGTCTGTGACTAGTTGGGGTTGTCGGGGGATTCATAATGATGTTCCTTTGATGTCAATCTCCTCTTCTTCCTCTTCTGAAATTCCTAAGTTTTTGTCTGATTTTCAAGATGTATTCGATGAGCCCAAGTCCAGTTCCCTTCCACCGCACAGGGACTGTGATTGTGCTATTGACTTGATTCCAGGCTGTAAGTTTCCTAAGGGCCAACTTTTCAACCTGTCTGTGCCTGAACATACCGCCATGCGGAATTATATTAAGGAGTCTTTGGCGAAAGGGCATATTCGGCCATCTTCTTCACCGTTGGGAGCGGGATTTTTTTTTGTTGCTAAGAAGGATGGCTCCTTGAGACCCAGTATTGATTATCGCCTCTTGAATAAGATCATGGTCAAGTTTCAATACCCTTTACCTTTGCTTTCTGATTTGTTTGCTAGGATTAAGGGGGCTAGTTGGTTTACTAAGATTGACCTTCGGGGGGCATATAATCTTGTTCATATTAAGCAGGGTGATGAATGGAAAACTGCGTATAATACGCCCGAAGGTCATTTTCAATATCTTGTGATGCCATTCGGGCTCACTAATGCTCCATCTGTTTTTCAGTCCTTCATGCATGATATCTTCCGGACTTATCTTGATAAATTCTTGATTGTATATTTGGACAATATTTTGATTTTTTCCGATGATTGGGAGTCTCATGTGCAACAGGTCAGGATGGTATTTCAGATCCTTCGTGACAATGCTTTGTTTGTGAAGGGGTCTAAGTGTCTCTTTGGGGTGCAGAAGGTTTCTTTTTTGGGCTTCATTTTTTCTCCCTCATCTATGGAGATGGATCCGGTTAAGGTTCAGGCCATTCATGATTGGATTCAACCCACATCCGTGAAGAGCCTTCAGAAATTTTGGGGTTTTGCAAATTTTTATCGCCGTTTCATTGCTAACTTCTCTAGCGTGGTTAAGCCCTTGACCGATTTGACGAAGAAAGGCGCTGATGTGGCGAATTGGTCCTCTGCGGCTGTCGCTGCCTTTCAGGAGCTTAAACGCCGATTTACTTCTGCTCCGGTGTTGCGCCAACCGGATGTTTCTCTTCCGTTTCAGGTTGAGATTGACGCTTCTGAGATTGGGGCAGGGGCCGTTTTGTCTCAGAGGGATCCTGTTGGTTCCTTGATGAAACCGTGTGCCTTCTTTTCCCGTAAGTTTTCGCCTGCTGAACACAATTATGATGTCGGCAATCGGGAGTTGTTGGCTATGAAGTGGGCGTTTGAGGAGTGGCGACATTGGCTTGAGGGAGCTAAGCACCGTATTGTGGTCTTGACTGATCATAAGAATCTGATTTACCTCGAGTCTGCCAAACGGCTGAATCCTAGACAGGCTTGATGGTCCTTGTTTTTTTCCCGTTTTGATTTTGTAGTTTCGTATCTTCCGGGTTCTAAGAATATTAAGGCTGATGCCCTCTCTAGGAGTTTTTTGCCTGATTCTCCTGAGGTCCTTGAACCGGTCGGCATTCTGAAAGAAGGGGTGGTCCTTTCTGCCATTTCCCCTGATTTATGATGGGTTCTTCAGGAATTTCAGGCTGACAGACCTGACCGCTGTCCAGTGGGGAAACTGTTTGTTCCTGACAGATGGACTAGTAGAGTGATTTCTGAGGTTCACTGTTCTGTGTTGGCTGGTCATCCTGGTATTTTTGGTACCAGAGATTTGGTTGGTAGATCCTTTTGGTGGCCTTCTTTGTCACGTGATGTGCGTTCTTTTGTGCAGTCCTGTGGGACTTGTTCGCGGGCCAAGCCTTGTTGTTCCCGTGCTAGTGGGTTGCTTTTGCCATTGCCAGTCCCTGAGAGGCCCTGGACGCATATTTCTATGGATTTTATTTCTGATCTTCCGGTTTCCCAGAAGATGTCTGTTATCTGGGTTGTTTGTGACCGGTTCTCTAAGATGGTTCATTTGGTGCCTTTGCCTAAATTGCCTTCCTCTTCAGATTTGGTTCCGTTGTTCTTTCAGCATGTGGTTCGTCTGCATGGTATTCCGGAGAATATTGTGTCCGACAGAGGTTCCCAGTTTGTTTCTAGGTTTTGGCGGGCCTTTTGTGCTAGGCTGGGCATTGATTTGTCTTTTTCTTCTGCATTTCATCCTCAGACAAATGGCCAGACCGAGCAAACTAATCAGTCTTTGGAGACTTATTTGAGATGCTTTTTGTCTGCTGATCAGGATGATTGGGTGGCCTTCTTGCCATTGGCCGAGTTTGCCCTTAATAATCGGGCTAGTTCGGCTACTTTGGTTTCGCCTTTCTTTTGTAATTTTGGTTTTCATCCTCGTTTTTCTTCTGGGCAGGTTGAGCCTTCTGACTGTCCTGGTGTGGATTCTGTGGTTGACAGGTTGCAGCAGATTTGGGCTCATGTGGTGGACAATTTGGTGTTGTCTCAGGAGGAGGCTCAACGTTTTGCTAACCATTGTCGGTGTGTTGGTTCCCGGCTTCGGGTTGGGGATCTGGTCTGGTTGTCTTCCCGTCATGTTCCTATGAAGGTTTCTTCCCCTAAGTTTAAGCCTCGGTTTACTGGTCCTTATAGGACTTCTGAGATTATTAATCCGGTGTCTTTTCGATTGGCGCTTCCGGCTTCTTTTGCTATCCATAATGTCTTCCATAGATCTTTATTGCGGAAATATGTGGTGCCCGTTGTTCCCTCTGTTGATCCTCCGGCCCCTGTGTTGGTTGATGGGGAGTTGGAGTATGTGGTTTAGAAGATTTTGGATTCTCGTTTTTCGAGGCGGAGGCTTCAGTACCTTGTCAAATGGAAGGGTTATGGCCAGGAGGATAATTCTTGGGTTTTTGCCTCTGATGTCCATGCTGCTGATTTGGTCCGTGCCTTTCATCTGGCTCGTCCTGATCGTCCTGGGGGCCCTGGTGAGGGTTCGGTGACCCCTCCTCAACGGGGGGTACTGTTGTGAATTCTGCTTTTGGGTTCCCTCCAGTGGCTGTAGGTGGTAATGCAGTTGTCCCTGGGTTGCAGTCCTGGTCAGGTGTTTCTGCTGATTGCAGTTCTGACTGGGGTATTTAGGTGTGCAGGATTCATTAGTCCTTGCCAGTTGTCCATGGTTCTGGGAGGTTTTGGATCTTTGTCTGGTTCCTCCTGCCTTGCTGCCAATTCAGCAAAGATAAGTGTCTGGTTTTTGTTTCTGTGGCACACATGCTGTGTGCTTAATAATTCTGTGCTATTCATTTGTTTTCTCTTGTCCAGCTTAGATTGGAAGAAGTTGTCATTCTGTGAGAAGAATTACTCCATAGTGAAGAAGAAATGTTTAGCGATCAAGTGGGCGTTGGACACTTTAAGGTACTACCTCTTTGGCAGGAAGTACAGGCTAGTGTCAGACCATGCACCACTGAAGTGAATGAGGGAGAAGGAGGAACAATGCCCAAGTGACCAGGTGGTTCCTAGCTCTTCAGAATTTTAACTTTTATGTGGAGCACAGGCCAGGGACACTGCAATGCTGATGCTTTGTCTAGAGTCCATGTTTGATGGCAGAAGGTGCCAAGTCCCCAGGCCTTGGGGAGATTGGGGTTATGTGAGATGTTCGCCGGATGGGTCCTTGAGGGGGAGATATGTATCATCGTGGTTGGTAGCTTCGGTGATGTGAGCTCGGAAAGCATTAGGCCATTCCAGAGCCGGGTTTTACGAGCAGTCAAAAGAAATGGGTGGGAATTACTGCTCACACATCCTTACCCCAGAGGCGTGCCTTTTGGATATGGAAATTTCATTCTCCAGCAGGACTTGGCACCTGTCCACACTGCCAAAAGTACCAATACCTGGTTAAAAACAACAGTATCACTGTGCTTGATTAGACAACAAACTCGCCTGACCTTAACCCCATTGAAAATCTATGGGGTATTGTCAAGAGGAAGATGAGAGACACCAGACCCAACAATGCAGATGAGCTGAAGTCTGCTAGCAAAGCAACCTGGGCTTCCACCTCAGCAGTGCCACAGGCTGATCGCCTCCATGCCATGCCACACTGATGCAGTAATTGATGCAAAAGGAGCCTCAACCAAGTATTGAGCATACATTTCAGTAGGCCAACATTTCTGATTTTAAAATCATTTTGCAGGCTGGTGTTATAAAGTATTCTAATTTACTGAGATAATGACTTTTAGGTTTTCATTGGCTGCAAGCCATAATCATCAACATTAACAGAAATAAACACTTGAAATAGATCACTCTGATTATAATGACTCTAGATAATATACTAGATGGTGGCCTGATTCTAACGCATCGGGTATAGGCAGCATCAATAGTAAAAAGTTGGTCATACAGGGTTAATAGCAGCGTCAACGAACTGCGTTACACCACGTTATGCCGCGGTGTAACGCAGTCCGTTTAACAGACTGCTGAAACGCTATGGGGGCACTGACTGGAGGGGAGTAGGGAGGGGTGAATTCGTGGCCGGACTGTGCCCGTCTCTAATTGGTCGTGGTAACCTTCCCTATATCTCCTCCTATTACTCCATATAACCTCCCCTATATCTCCTCCTATTACTCCATATAACCTCCCTATATCTCCTCCTATTACTCCATATAACCCCCTATATCTCCTCCTATTACTCCATATATCCTCCCTATATCTCCTATTCTTCCATATAACCTTCCCTATATCTCCTCCTATTACTCCTTATAACCTCTCTATATCTCCTCCTATTTCTCCATATAACCTCCCTATATCTCCTCCTATTACTCCTTATAACCTCCCCTATATCTCCTCCTATTTCTCCATATAACCCCCCTATATCTCCTCCTATTACTCCATATAACCTTCCCTATATCTCCTCCTATTACTCCTTATAACCTCCCCTATATCTCCTCCTATTTCTCCATATAACCCCCCTATATCTCCTTCTATTACTCCATATAACCTCTCTATATCTCCTCCTATTTCTCCATATAACCTCCCCTATATCTCCTCCTATTACTCCATATAACCTCTCTATATCTTCTCCTATTACTCTATATAACCTCCCTATATCTCCTCCTATTACTCCATATAACCCCTCTATATGTCCTCCTATTACTCCATATAACCTCCTATATCCCCTCCTATTACTCCATATAACCCCTCTATATCTCCTCCTATTACTCCATATAACCTCCCTATATCTCCTCCTATTACTCCATGTAACCCCCTATATGTTAAGGACTGGCGGAACGCACCAAGTACAAGATGAAATGGAACTAGGTGCATTCGCAGTCTGAGGTCCACCGTGCAGGTAAAAACCCTGCTGCTAGTAAAGACGGACTATATGGCAGTACTATAAGAATACACACATGGGTTAACTTCACCCTGTGTGAAGGAAGCGACCCTGTTGCGCCACAGGACCGGCGGTACCGCACATAGAGCGCAAGCAAGGAGTCACTAATCTCAAACCCGAGATTGAGGATTTGAGTTCAGAAGACCCCATGCGCTCGACACCGCAACTGGGGTGTCAGAGGAACATAAATAATAATATAAAGGCACAAGAGTGCGTGCGGTGCTGCACTGACGGACGCCACTAACCACCCAGGCTTGGGTCAGGAAAGCGCAGAGCAAGCGCACGGCGCCGTACTGGCGGACACAGCAACTGGTAGCTGTAATGTGTGTTACGTGCTGTTGGATAAGTCGGGCGCTAGATAGCAAACATACACCTTCCGCGAACAGTCATCCAATAGGGAGGGTTATTTAAAGAGCGACTTTCACTCACAACACACACACATATTTACAAGACAATACTAGCGCATGACCGCAGGAAGCTGCTACCGAAGTTTTGCCCTTTCAGGACCTTCCAGGAGGACCAATGGAATGTGCCGCAGTACCTGAGCATGTGACCCTCGATCTCCAACGGGAGACCTTGCCCTGGGCATGCTCAGTGTGTGAAAATAAGGACTTAGTCCCAGAGAAGCCTGCTCCCCGCAGATCAGTGCAGGGTACAACAGGAGAGCCAGAAAAGGCAGTAGTAACCGTCTGCACAGAATCAGTCCCAGCAAGACGCTGGGAGCAACGCCTCCACTGAGCAGACCCCACTGCGGCCGATGCAGAATGGGAGACCGCAGCAGACACGGATCGAGATTCCTCCTGTGCAGCAGAGGAAACTCGACTCCTAACACTATATCTACTCCTATTACTCCAAAAACCTCCCTATATCGCCTCCTATTACTCCATATAACCCCTCTATATCTCCTCCTATTACTCCATATAACCTCCTATATCCCCTCCTATTACTCCATATAAACTCCCTATATCTCCTCCTATTACTCCATATAACCTCCCTATATCTCCTATTACTCCATATAACCTCCCTATATCTCCTCCTATTACTTCCTATAACCTTCCTATATCTCCTCCTATTACTCCATATAACCCCCTATATCTCCTCCTATTACTCCATATAACCTCCCTATATCTCCTCCTATTACTCCATATAACCTCCCTATATCTCCTATTACTCCATATAACCTCCCTATATCTCCTCCTATTACTTCATATAACCTCCCTATATCTCCTCCTATTACTCCATATAACCTCCCTATATCTCCTCCTATTACTCCATATAACCTCCCCTATATCTCCTTCTATTACTCCATATAACCTCCCCTATATCTCCTCCTATTACTCCATATAGCCTCCCTATATCTCCTCCTATTACTCCATATAACCTCCCTATATCTCCTCCTATTACTCCATATAACCTCCCTATATCTCCTCCTATTACTCCATATAACCTCCCTATATCTCCTCCTATTACTCCATATAACCCCCTATATCTCCTTCTATTACTCCATATAACCTCCCCTATATCTCCTCCTATTACTCCATATAACCTCCCTATATCTCCTCCTATTACTCCATATAACCTCCCTATATCTCCTCCTATTACTCCATATAACCTCCCTATATCTCCTCCTATTACTTCATATAACCTCCCTATATCTCCTCCTATTACTCCATATAATCCCCTATATCTCCTATTATTCCATATAACCTCCCTATATCTCCTCCTATTACTCCATATAACCTCCCTATATCTCCTCCTATTACTCCATATAACCTCCCTATATCTCCTCCTATTACTCCATATAACCTCCCTATATCTCCTCCTATTACTCCATATAACCTCCCTATATCTCCTCCTATTACTCCATATAACCTCCCTATATCTCCTCCTATTACTCCATATAACCCCCTATATCTCCTCCTATTACTCCATATAACCTCCCTATATCTCCTCCTATTACTCCATATAACTTCCCTATATCTCCTCCTATTACTCCATATAACCTCCCTATATCTCCTCCTATTACTCCATATAACCCCCTATATCTCCTCCTATTACTCCATATAACCCCCTATATCTCCTCCTATTACTCCATATAACCTCCCTATATCTCCTCCTATTACTCCATATAACTTCCCTATATCTCCTCCTATTACTTCATATAACCTCCCTATATCTCCTCCTATTACTCCATATAACCCCCTATATCTCCTCCTATTACTCCATATAACCCCCTATATCTCCTCCTATTACTCCATATAACCTCCCTATATCTCCTCCTATTACTCCATATAACTTCCCTATATCTCCTCCTATTACTCCATATAACCTCCCTATATCTCCTCCTATTACTTCATATAACCTCCCTATATCTCCTCCTATTACTCCATATAACCTCCCTATATCTCCTCCTATTACTTCATATAACCTCCCTATATCTCCTCCTATTACTCCATATAACCTCCCTATATCTCCTCCTATTACTCCATATAACCCCCTATATCTCCTCCTATTACTCCATATAACCTCCCTATATCTCCTCCTATTACTCCATATAACTTCCCTATATCTCCTCCTATTACTCCATATAACCTCCCTATATCTCCTCCTATTACTTCATATAACCTCCCTATATCTCCTCCTATTACTCCATATAACCCCCTATATCTCCTATTATTCCATATAACCTCCCTATATCTCCTCCTATTACTCCATATAACCTCCCCTATATCTCCTTCTATTACTCCATATAACCTCCCTATATCTCCTCCTATTACTCCATATAACCTCCCTATATCTCCTCCTATTACTTCATATAACCTCCCTATATCTCCTCCTATTACTCCATATAACCTCCCTATATCTCCTCCTATTACTCCATATAACCTCCCCTATATCTCCTTCTATTACTCCATATAACCTCCCTATATCACCTCCTATTACTCCATACAACCTCCCTATATCTCCTCCTGTTACTCCATATAACTTCCCTATATCTCCTCCTATTACTTCATATAACCTTCCTATATCTCCTCCTATTACTCCATATAACCTCCCTATATCTCCTCCTATTACTTCATATAACCTCCCTATATCTCCTCCTATTACTCCATATAACCTCCCTATATCTCCTCCTATTACTCCATATAACCTCCCCTATATCTCCTTCTATTACTCCATATAACCTCCCCTATATCTCCTCCTATTACTCCATATAACCTCCCTATATCTCCTCCTATTACTTCATATAACCTCCCTATATCTCCTCCTATTACTCCATATAACCTCCCTATATCTCCTCCTATTACTCCATATAACCTCCCCTATATCTCCTTCTATTACTCCATATAACCTCCCTATATCTCCTCCTATTACTCCATATAACCTCCCTATATCTCCTCCTATTACTTCATATAACCTCCCTATATCTCCTCCTATTACTCCATATAACCTCCCTATATCTCCTCCTATTACTCCATATAACCTCCCCTATATCTCCTTCTATTACTCCATATAACCTCCCTATATCACCTCCTATTACTCCATACAACCTCCCTATATCTCCTCCTGTTACTCCATATAACTTCCCTATATCTCCTCCTATTACTTCATATAACCTTCCTATATCTCCTCCTATTACTCCATATAACCTCCCTATATCTCCTCCTATTACTTCATATAACCTCCCTATATCTCCTCCTATTACTCCATATAACCTCCCTATATCTCCTCCTATTACTCCATATAACCTCCCCTATATCTCCTTCTATTACTCCATATAACCTCCCCTATATCTCCTCCTATTACTCCATATAGCCTCCCTATATCTCCTCCTATTACTCCATATAACCTCCCTATATCTCCTCCTATTACTCCATATAGCCTCCCTATATCTCCTCCTATTACTCCATATAACCTCCCTATATCTCCTCCTATTACTCCATATAGCCTCCCTATATCTCCTCCTATTACTCCATATAACCTCCCTATATCTCCTCCTATTACTCCATATAACCTCCCTATATCTCCTCCTATTACTCCATATAACCTCCCTATATCTCCTCCTATTACTTCATATAACCTCCCTATATCTCCTCCTATTACTCCATATAAGCTCCCCTATATCTCCTTCTATTACTTCATATAACCTCCCTATATCTCCTCCTATTACTCCATATAACCTCCCTATATCTCCTCCTATTACTCCATATAACCTCCCCTATATCTCCTTCTATTACTCCATATAACCTCCCTATATCACCTCCTATTACTCCATACAACCTCCCTATATCTCCTCCTGTTACTCCATATAACCTCCCTATATCTCCTTCTATTACTCCATATAACCTCCCTATATCTCCTCCTATTACTCCATATAACCTCCCCTATATCTCCTTCTATTACTCCATATAACCTCCCTATATCTCCTCCTATTACTCCATATAACCTCCCTATATCTCCTCCTATTACTTCATATAACCTCCCTATATCTCCTCCTATTACTCCATATAACCTCCCCTATATCTCCTTCTATTACTCCATATAACCTCCCTATATCACCTCCTATTACTCCATACAACCTCCCTATATCTCCTCCTGTTACTCAATATAACCCCCTATATCTCCTCCTATTACTCCATATAACCTCCCTATATCTCCTCCTATTACTCCATATAACCTCCCTATATCTCCTCCTATTACCCCATATAACCTCCCCTATATCTCCTCCTATTACTCCATATAACCTCCCTATATCTCCTCCTATTACCCCATATAACCTCCCCTATATCTCCTTCTATTACTCCATATAACCTCCCTATATCTCCTCCTATTACTCCATATAACCTCCCGATATCTCCTCCTATTACTCCATATATAACCTCCCTATATCTCCTCCTATTACTCCATATAACCTCCTATATCTCCTCCTATTACTCCATATAACCTCCTATATCTCCTCCTATTACTCCATATAACCTCCCTATATCTCCTCCTATTACTCCATATAACCTCCCTATATCTCCTCCTATTACTAGATATAACCTCCCTATTTCTCCTCCTATTACTCCATATAACCTCCCTATATCTCCTCCTATTACCCCATATAACCTCCCCTATATCTCCTTCTATTACTCCATATAACCTCCCTATATCTCCTCCTATTACTCCATATAACCTCCCTATATCTCCTCCTATTACTCCATATAACCTCCCAATATCTCCTCCTATTACTCCATATATAACCTCCCTATATCTCCTCCTATTACTCCATATAACCTCCTATATCTCCTCCTATTACTCCATATAACCTCCTATATCTCCTCCTATTACTCCATATAACCTCCCTATATCTCCTCCTATTACTCCATATAACCTCCCTATATCTCCTCCTATTACTCCATATAACCTCCCTATATCTCCTCCTATTACCCCATATAACCTCCCTATATCTCCTCCTATTACTCCATATAACCTCCCTATATCTCCTCCTATTACTTCATATAACCTCCCTATATCACCTCCTATTACTCCATATAACCTCCCTATATCTCCTCCTATTACACCATGAATTGTTTTTATAACATCCCCCATATTCAAACACTTTGTAAAATTTCCCAGAAATTTCCGGAAGAAACACTATGACTTCTCTTTCTTCCCTCTTTTTCTTGTCACCCTACACAGTTTGTTCACTGTAAATTACATATGAATGTGAAGCTCGCAGTAGCGGCCGGTGCCCCCCTCTGTTCCCTGGCACTAACACGCATAGAATGAAAATGTCTGTCTAAACATCAATTTAATTGGAAAAGCCTTGTCTCTAACCTGGCATATTGACCCAGTGAATGCAAGAGAGAGAGAGACACGGATAATCAGGAGAGAGACAGAGCAGGAGAGTGTTCGACAGGGGCGAGGATGGGGAAGAGGTGGGTATGCAGGATTGGTAACCTGGCAGCTGTTTGGAAAAATGAGTAAGATACTGTTCACTTTCACTTGTTATAAGAGAATTATATGAATTTATTAGGGTCCATCTAATTGTAGGATGCCACCCTTGGGTGAGAGAGACTGTGCCTATCTCTGTGGGTGGTAAAAGAGTAGACGGCATTTACAAAATAGAAGAAGGTTGGAGAGGTGGTGAGTGAGGTAGTAGGTGAATGCTCAGAAGATGTGAGAGAAGGAGTGGGCACTATATGGAAAGGTATAGAGGTAGGCTACAGGGGGGAAGCTGGTATAGAGGGATGTATGTAAAATGAGAGACAGACAGACAGTAGGAGAGTGTCTGAGGGGAGGAGAAAAAGAGGGAGGGAGATAGAAGGTCAGATAGAGAAAGACACAAGGAAAGAGGGAGGGAAAGTCAAGAGCGGGTGACAGACCCTGAAGAAGAGAGAGAGCTTTAGACCTGGCAGGAGAGGCATGATTGAGGAAGAGAGGGGACCAGCAGAGAAGGGATGAACCAATGAGAGAGCTGGAGAAGAAGAGAAAGGTGTGTGACAGTCAGGCAAGGAGAGCAGCCAGCAGGTGGAAGGAAGCAGCAGAGACAGAGCAAGTGCTAAGAGCAGGAGAGAGGTGAGAAGAAGAGTAGAGAGAGATCCAATGTGATGGTCAAAGAGAGTGAAGAAGTGGAGGCGAGAAGAGTGCAGCCACCTATGTAGGGGAGGGGAGGCTAGAGAAGTGCAAGGCAAGGGAATAGCAGAAGTGAGGTGGTCAGGGAGCATCCAAGCTGTGTGTATCTCTAGCTGTGTATTCACAGTATACACATGGATGCTGAACGCAGGTGAGTGTACGCCTCAAGACTCAGCCGCTGAGCAAGATGCAGCTCACACAATGCTGTTTCATATTCCTGGTTCAAGGCAGCATCTACCTGGTAAGTAGTACACCACGACAAACGCCTGTGCCACCCAATAACATGTGCCTTCTACGCTCCTATGTGCCCCCGTTCTTTGCCATATGTATGTGATCACACCTGCTGCTCTGCCGCTAGGTCCCTACCAGTACGGCTATAAGGTCAGATTGGATAATTATGGGGGAGACAATCAGCAGGGCGACTTATGTTACACATTTCCTGTCAACCTGTTGCTGGTAAAGTCACGTAATATGATAGTATATGTACATATGATCGTATATAGGGGGCGTGTGGGAAATGTGAGATTGGACGTGTATGCAATGTGTTAACGATGGACGCTACGGATAGTAAAAAATGTAATATTGAGATAGATTTTCTTGCAGGATTCTGGAAGGCAGGATGTGTCGGAGAGCTCAAGAGGGGTATGAAGTGAGAAAATTGCTTTAAGGGTTAAAGAGTCTGTCTCGTAGATGAACAGAAAGAGCTCCAGACTAGAGCTTGTTTAGTAGGTTAAACAGGCTGGATAATAAACCACAATACAAGGACGTGATTGATGAGATAAAGGGTCTTTGTAATGCCGCTCTACTCAACTGGATGAGCTACTCAGGGGTTAATTCTATGTATAGTCAGATAGATCTAATGACAGGGTCTGGTGTAAGAGTGGTGGTTTACAAATCAGGACATTTTTGATCAGTTAAAGAGACAGTATCATGTATTAGACATTTCATGGGTTAAATTATCATTGTAGCATGAAACCACGGTCCTTTGTTCTTTTTATGGAGATCTTCTATATGATCAGAGATGTTTATTGGGCTAAAAGGTCATTCCGGTGAAGAAGCAAAGGTCTACAGAGGGGTATGTTAATAGGTAAAATACCAGTGCTATGAATGAAATCTATGGATAGTCTCATATTGAGCACAGGACCTGGACTTAAATCCAATGTATGACTGGGGCATGTTTATAGGGTGTCTGTGGGTCAGTCTAAATAGAAGCCAGGGTCCACAAACATGGTCATGGTTCTGACAGGTTGAAGGGGCAGTGTTACTTATGATCAGTCAGACGTAGTTGAGATGGATGTATTTAAAGGGTTAAAGAATCTTGTGTAGAAGAGGTTTGCAGCCGTCTTTTCATGGTAAGTGATAACTACATGTAAAATCGTAGAAACCTAATGTCAATGAGGTTTAACAGGTCACTCACATATAAAGTAATGAAATAATGGACTTGATTAGATTGATCATTTACAGAAAATATAAAACATCCTATTAGTCTACCATATACGTTAAAATGAGCAGAAGAGCATCTACAAACCCAGAAACATTCCAAAAATGTTAACTAGTTTCAACAAGAATTATTATTTGTGGGTCATGTCCACATAATATCACTTGAGAAGGTGGATCATAGTGACCACCCTCACGAATTAATTACTGCATGTCTTGACCTCGTAAGATTACAGAAAGGTCAAATGCTTATTATCATTAAGGGATAGAAACCATTGAGAAATATGATTCATTATGAATGACTCCACACTGGACAAATTAGCTCGCATTTTCAGATATGACTATAGTTTAGATCTGGTAAATATCTATCAATATCATTGGGCCTTCAATGACCCATCCGTATTGACTTAGCCTTTAGGGTAAAATACTTTTTACAATGGAGAATCCAGTTGTACTAATAAGAGACGTATTTACAGTTTAGACCAGATATCTATTTTATGTGTGCGTCCATCGATATGTGTGAGTTGGGTCAACCCTCTAGTCTAGATGATGTGGACAATTTTGGGAAGTTCTACCATACTATGACCTATTGATTTCAGGTGATCCCCTTGGAGACACAGAGGTACAGGTTGTGGCTTTCTATATCAAGTGACCTATTGATTGTAGGACATCAGTACAGACTTTGAGAATAATATGGTTTCTAATATTGTATTGAGGGAACCAATTTTAAGACACTTTCAAGGTTTATCCCTTATTTTTGTTTGACCTTAGGCTGAACCAGTCCAGACAGTCTTAAGACAGATCTCCAATACACAGGACAGGCTTATAGAAAGCTGACTTTGCCATGTAATCATGTTATTGTGTGGCTGTGTATAACATTTGTAGGTCTCCATGGGTTTGTGGGCTCATTTAGCAGATGCTACCTTCTCCGGTAACTGCCATTTTGTAGCTGTGACTTCTTTTTTTCCTTGACGTCCATCATGATATTGTATAATTTTTCATTTGTGAAGGGTTTAAGGATCATCCTCTACATTGTGATGTACGCTGTGATGCACTCCACATGGCATGTTTGCCATACATTGCCATACCTCAGAACTTGTCACTGGCCATCCGTCAATAGGAGTCATTAGAGGTGATAGTTTGTTAATCTCTATTGCATTTCCAAGGTGAAAATTGCTAAAATAGCCCAAAACCCAGGAAAACATTTGCTGCTTTCATTAAACTTTCCAGGCCGCTATTGTCTTGTGAGATTATGCAATCCAATATCTGGCAATTTTTCTATTGTCACTAATTATCCACTGCCGTCAGGAGGCAGCACGAGCCTCATTATTTTATATTTTCAGCTTTTCACCATTGATCTGCAGTTCTGAGCCTATTTTGATGTAGCAATTAATTGCACATTAGAATTTATGTTTTACGATCATGTGTTGGGCTGATCTCATTCATGTATCTGTTACATTATGCATTCATAGGCTCGGTTATACATCTGTATTATTTTGTGAGCATGTATTAGTGTATGCCAGGCGGTTTACTCTTGTCACTGTCATCACTGCGTTAGGACATTGTATAATATAATTGCCATCTGGTAGGATCTACCAGGCTGGTATATTCTTCTATGTGTTCTTAAAGGGTCTGTGTCCCTGTGCTATTTTGTATCAAGATTCACTCTTGTGTATCTTGTGTGTTGCTCTCAGTCAACACAACTCCCTATGGACTTAGCTCATTTACCAGCTGCCCCCACGTACCTATCACCATGGTTATCCCCCCTTTTCTTAAAAAATTAACCATTTCACCCATGGATATAATTTGGCAGTCATACAGCCTGTCTTGCCTTCAGAGCTGACAATCTATTGTTTACATGGAAACCCATGGTATAATTCCAGACTGTAGTAATATATTCATAGAGCCCCAAAATAGATAGAAATGTATAGTATTAAATGCATTACAATATTTACTTTATTTTTCCTGAATGTTCTATACCTTTTTTTAACTAACACGTATAGCAACATATGTCCCAGACATTGGGCAGCAAGCTCTGTTACAAAAATAATCATATTCCTGTTTAAAATAGTTTTAATATTGATTGAGCGTGGGGGAACTAATCAGGTAACATGTCTAAGATGGGGGGCTGCAGATTTTAGGGCAATGGAAACTTAGCACCTACCATAGGCAAGGGCTTTGCTAGAATGACTGATGGGGTAAGTGCCCTGAGTTCCAATGGGTACCAACAAGACTGTCTGCCTTAGGCTAGGGAAGAAAATGTAATGTTTTCTCCAGAGAAATGAAAGATTATCTAGATGTAACTCACAATGGAAAATCTGTAAGTGGGTCCACCACCTGCCATGACGTCTTGTCATAGAGCTCCCTCAGGCACCAGTGTGCAACAATTGGTATTCTCCGATGTTTTTTGCACCAAATTCATCAAAATGGTGTGCGGTCCGTGAATATTGTGCAAAGTCAAACATGGTCTTTATTTTTTAATTTAATCTGTTTTACGACATTTTGGTGCAAAAAGTTGCGCTTTTCACAAAATGTCGCAAAAAAAACCTACTGAAAACTGCTTTAGGGCTTGTTTCCACATGCGAGAAACACGTCCGTGTCTCGCATGTGGAAACGAAGTTCTGGCGCCGGCACTCCGGAGCAGAGCGTGCGGCCACATAGCAACACATGCAGCCGCACGCTCCACTCCGGAGTGCCGGAGCCAGAACTTCGTTTCCACATGCGAGACACGGACGTGTTTCTCGCATGTGGAAACAAGCCCTTAGGGGAAAATTGGAGTACACTAGAGCAAAATTTTTGTGACTTTTTAAAAAGTGTCAAACAATCAGTTGAAAACATTTGGAAACCCCAAACGCTGCCCACAACGACGAACTAAAAAATAAAACAGATGAACACATTAAAAAAGTGATTTACAAAAGGCACAAATGAAAAATCAATATGGAGCAAATACAAAATTCTATAAAGACACAAAAGTAATGATAAATAGGCCTTGTAGTCCCATATATCTAAATAACTAGTTGTAAATTATTCCTGAAAGTAGTGGTCATAAGTATTAAAAAATCCCTTTAAGAATCCCTTTTAGGAAGTCCTTTCCACCAAGGTCATTTAATACATACTCTTGGGTCTCGAATGTTGTAAATTGTAGCTATCTGTGATGAACTTATAATGTCCAAAATGTATTGTGTACATCTGCTACTGGCCGTCAAATGTCATGCTGCCAGTGAGGTGCTAGCTGTGTAATAGGCTGATGTTGAGAGTCTGTGCCCTCGATAACTAAAAGCTCATTCTTTTGACATCTGAAGTTATCACAGAATGTCTGTGAGTTGTATAGTGGCCTCTTTTTTTTCAAGTACGTCTTTGACATTGTGATACCCAGGAGGTATAGGTCAGGTGGATGCACATTACTCAGCTCTCATTAAACTGGTTACACTGATTAGTACTCAGTATCACTAATTATCAGCTGTAGCATCTGTTACTGCTGGGGATTTCAGGTGAGAGCCTATCAATAAAGGAAAGGAGCGGAGAGAGATTAAAAACAGTAGAAGACATTGTAGAAGAAACAACGGGTGAGGGAAAATAATACTCTTACTTTGATTAGACACAACTTCAGGTCATTTTTCCTGATAGAGGTCATTGTCTTGTTTTTTTTCATCTTTAGGTGATCTGTGGCCAAGAAGACTCCTCCAGTGACCCAGATGATGAAGATCAGTCAGATACAAAGTCCAATTCAAGACCTCGAGTCCCTAGGAGACGATCACCTTCTCCATCTCGGTCTCGCAGCTCAAGCCCATTTAACTCAACCGTTCTTCAGCTTCTCTCTAACTCTCCTGAATTTTGGGATGTTCTGAACAGTCTTTCGGAGCTGGGTCATAATCCAGAACCCCCTATTACAGCTCGGATTCGACGTCAGTCTGTATTAAGGTCTACAGGAAGAGCCAAGAAAGTCTTTGGTTGGGGGGACTTCTATTCCAATATCAAGACAGTAAAGCTCAACCTTCTGATCACAGGAAAAGTAGTGGATCATGGGAATGGGTCCTTCAGTGTCTACTTTCTTCACAACTCTACAGGACAGGGGAATGTTTCTGTTAGTCTTGTCCCACCATCCAAAGTCCTTGACTTTGACTTGGAGCAGCAGATGTATGCAGAAGCTAAAGAATCAAAAATCTTTAATTGCCGAGTGGAATTTGAAAAAGTAGACAAAGCAATTAAGACAGGCTTATGTCCTCATGATCCGTCAAAGACCTGCCACCAACAGCAAACTCGGAGCAAGGTCTCATGGACATGCTCTCACCCATTCAAGATTGTTTGTGTTTATGTCTCATTTTACACAACAGATTATAGACTAGTGCAGAAGGTTTGCCCTGACTATAACTATCACAGCAGCTCTCCATATTCTCCTTCGGGCTAAAGAAAATATGAGCTCACAGCTATGGAATAGCCTAAATTGGGATAACTTTGGGTCTACCTTTTATGGACTTCATGTGCCTTGGTCTGGTCCATTGTGGTGTGTGTATTTGTGAAGACAGTGGACAGAAAGCTGTGTAAGTGATGTGTTGGATGTGAAATTTAAACCACTTCAATATACTCACGAATAGAAATGCTCTATTGATATCACCCTATAACCGAACTGATAGATTCTCCCGAACACTAAAAAAGTAGAGGTCTGGAGGCTGCACTTCTTTGTCTCAAGGTACTTTATATTCTTCTGAAAACCTCACTAGGCCAACTTAGAGAAAATAATCCAGAAGTTTGATTTCGAACATTGAA
Source organism: Ranitomeya imitator (assembly GCF_032444005.1). NCBI lineage: Eukaryota > Metazoa > Chordata > Amphibia > Anura > Dendrobatidae > Ranitomeya > Ranitomeya imitator. The sequence goes on from NC_091283.1 coordinate 489,411,021, forward strand.
GTATAGCCAAGTTAATCAGCTGACTGCAAGTCATCTTGTCCATCCCTCATAGTGGATATCTTGTGTATGACAATTTAGTCAATTTGTTAGTCTTTGGGAAGTGATTTGGGAGTCATTGTTGTGTCATCATCGTTATATCCACCATCATCCAAGCATTTTATAGCTTCATATTTTCCATTAATCACGATGGTTGCCTATGTATATAGTAGCCAACAGTCTTGAATTTGTTAGGACTGTCCCCCATTTTTTTAAATAATCCTTATACACTAGGCCATGACCTAAAAGGTTGCTCAAACTCTGAATAAAGTGTCCCTGTCTAGATGTGGGTGGTCCTGGGAGAGGGACTTTAATATCTAAATTTTACTAAGATTTTGACAAGTATGTGTGTGTAATGCCCAAAAAAACACATATCCTAAAATAAGGTCTATAGTTAACTTTTGAAGGCACAAATATAATTTAAGGTCCACAATCAGCCATGGGGTCATCCGAGCATCAGACACCCAAGTTGTAACCTTCATTACTGTTAACCCCTTATTTAACCAATGATCATATGCAGGCCTATTATCAAGTGGTTGGCATGAAATATTGATTGTTGGAACAAACAATCAAATCTGAGAGACATAGACTTCCAAAAGAAACGACTCCAAAAAAAATAGGTTGAGAAGAATATATTTAGGGCTACCTAATTATTGCTATATAGGGAGTTACATGGATCTGATACAGTACATATCACTATCCACCAGCCTGACAGACCTCATATTGATGCGATCCCTATTATAAGGTAATTCAACCAGTCATATCATAAGCTATGTGTCAATTACACAATTTTCCTCTCCTACAATCTAAATTACTTTTCTCTACTGGGATATATTTTTATTTATTGCATTAATCTTATATGTATATCATACATTCCTGTTTTTCCACTAGAAAGCCTTAACCACAGGTGTCTACTGCATACATTGGAGCATAGATATTGTGGTCTTCTTCATGTGAGCATAGAAACCAATGACATTTCTGAGGACATTGTACTTTATTGGATGTATTCCCATGATTTGATTCTAGAAATGTAGTCTGTAATGTGGGGCCCTCTACCCGGTATCTACTAAATGACTCCATACTATCCACCTGCTATGACGATAAAGAATAACAGTCCAGTTCAGGAGCTAGTCTGTCAACTAGGCCGTTGACTAGACAACCTCTCTATATAGGGGCAGCTGTAAAATGAAATGCCCTATCAAGGGTAGCCTCCACTCTGCAGGTGAGGTTACCCTTTAGGTTGGTCATTTTAGGTCCTTAGACCACTGTCATTGGCCAAGGGAAATCGGACAGAAATGGTATTAAGGGTTGACTAATGGAAGGTTTTACAGTCAATGAACAGCCATTATGAGGAGAGTCGCAATGGGAAATAACCCACCCAATAAGATTTCTTTTTATTACCAAAGCAGACTTTATGGCAATATAAAATGTGAATATATCGGTATATTAGCTATCGAGGGGCTTTCATCACACAAATGTATTTAAAATATGGGGCTACAGAATTATTACAACCGAATGCTATGATGTCCTAGGTTGTAATATTCCATTGTTATCATTTACGATGTGTATTATATACTGTAGTTGAGATTTTATTTTCCAGATGAAAAGCATATATACGGTATATATATATATAATCGGTTATGGGGTAAATAAAGGAGAAAAAAGTGGCAGGAAGGTGTCCGCCCTCTCTGAGGTCAACTGTGGCACATCTGTGTTAACCCAATAAAAGTCACCGTCATTTTCTTCCTTTGTCTCATGGGACCTGTCATTGCATCACTCTTCACGAGAAAGCCGACGCCATTAACTCCATCCTTGCCAGATCAGTCTGCAATATCTCCTAAAGGGCCTGGGAGAGTCTTGTTAACCTCGGTGTTTACGACTATACCATGTGTAAGGGGGTGGGGGATATTTGTTTGTATGATTATTGGGGATCTGTGCAATATGGGAAATATCTTAATCGAAAACAAAAAAAAAAGAAAAAATTCTGTCTGTGAAAAATAAACAATCCGCCAATGATACGTGTTTGTGTATCAAAACTTTTTTGTTTTTCTTGTGTGTCTTAGCTTTCCTTGTTGTGGTATGTCAGAAGTATTAAACGTAGGAAGGACATAATGCGACAAAATGTGAATAAATACCTCTCATTCAGATGTACAGTGGTTATAGATATATAAAAAACAATACATAGATATATGTATATATAACTCTATATAAATATATATAGTTACATTATATGTACAGTGTATATATATGTATATATATATATATATATACTGTATATACTGTAACTGTAGAGAAGAGACAAGACAGATTGAAGCCCACTGCTACGTCACGGGGAACCTCTTAGTGAGTCCCTGACCTTAGAGGTGCGGCGCCATGTGGCAACCAGCGCTAAAGTGATACCACACCAGCAGGGGGAGCGAACCAGGTGTCCCAGAACACCCATGTTACATGGCAAAACCCCTATGTCTCCAGGTCACACAACAATAGCTGCATCTATGTGTGTATATATATATATATATATATATATATATATATATATATACACACACACGCACACATAGATATATATTTATATAACTGCTGCTGTTTGGACTTCACACACAGCTACCTATATGTCTGCGCTGTTGTAGTGCATTTATACAGAAATGTGTATATACACATTTGTATAGAATACATTATATATACCGTAAGTAAAAACAAAATATACATTTTTGGATATAATACTATATCAACAAAAATGTGTATAAATAAAAAATGTGTAGGAATGCATATGTTTATATCTATGTACAGTATATATACATATAAATATGTATATACAGTGTATACACATGCATATTTATGTATACACAATTATGGACGATGTACTACAGACACGCAGACACATAGGCAGAGCGGTGTGTGTGATCCCAGTAGCTGTGCCTATTAATCACTAATTACCAGTCCGCTGGTCCCCAGCTCAGCATCTTTCTGTACTGATCCCAACAGCAGCTGCTCGGCAGTAACACAACATCCATCTTCCTCCCCTCCTCACACTCCCCTTTCCTCTTCATGTCTGCCTTCTTTCTACGTCTTAGGGTATGTTCACACGTTCAGGATTTCCATCCTTTTTTTTTCCTGACTGTTTTTTAAAAAACTGCAGCTCTTGGCAGAAAACGCAGGTCCTTTTTTTGGTCCTTTTTTGGTCCGTTTTTGATGCGTTTTTTGATGCGTTTTTTGATGCGTTTTTTTGATGCAGTTTTCTAGCCAGAGTCTGTGTGTTTTCTAGGAATTTTTTTAGGGTTAAAATGGCTGAAAATACCCTAACCCTACCCCTACCCCTAACCCTACCCCTAACCCTAACCCTACCCCTAACCCTAACCCTAACCCTACCACTAACCCTACCCCTAACCCTAACCCTAACCCTACCCCTAACCCTACCCCTAACCCTAACCCTACCCCTAACCCTACCCCTAACCCTACCCCTAACCCTACCCCTAACCCTAACCCTAACCCTAACCCTAACCCTACCCCTAACCCTAACCCTACCCCTAACCCTACCCCTACCCCTATTCTAACCTTAGTGAAAAAAAAAAAAAAAAAATTCTTTATTTTTTTTATTGTCCCTACCTATGGGGGTGACAAAGGGGGGGGGGGTGTCATTTACTATTTTTTTATTTTGATCACTGAGATAGGTTATATCTCAGTGATCAAAATGCACTTTGGAACGAATCTGCCGGCCGGCAGATTCGGCGGGCGCACTGCGCATGCGCCCGCCATTTTGCAAGATGGCGGCGCCCAGGGAGAAGACGGCCGGACGGACACCGGGACGCCGGGTGAGTATAAGGGGGGGAGATTAGGGCACGGGGGGGGCATCGGAGCACTGGGGGGGGGCATCGGAGCACTGGGGGGGGGCATCGGAGCACGGGGGGGCGGGATCGGAACACGGGGGGGGCAGCCACACTCCGCCCACGCACTTCCGCCCGCTCCCCGCACTTCCTGCTGCAGCGGTTCTGCACATCAAATCGCAGTAAAACCCGCAGATATATTTTTGATCTGCGGGTTTTACTGCGGTTTGGACCTCACAATGGAGGTCTATGGGTGCAGAACCGCTGCGGCTCCGGAAAAAGAATTGACATGCTCCTTCTTTTTTCCGGGAGCTATTCAGCGCGGCTTTTTTTTAACAATTTCCGGACCATGTGCACAGTGTGTCCTGTTTTCCATAGGGTACAGTGTACTGTACCCTGCATGGAAAACAGCTGCGGAACCGCAGCGGCAAAACCGCCGCGGTTCCGCGGTAAAAAACGCACTGTGTGAACATGGCCTTACACTCTCCCCACCACCACCTTTTACCTCACATCGTTGTCCTTTCTTAAAGTGTACCTGATGCCTACACTCAACATTCAGCCATCTTGCAAAATGAGCCGATACCAATAACCCAATCAACGCCACCAACGTCTGCTGAAGCACCAGATAAATCCATCCTCCTGTCGCCTCTATCCCGCCACCGTACGCAGTCACCGGATGTTGGATGACAAGTGACATGGGTGTCATGTGGCGAATAAAGCGTCCTAAGCGCCGAAGGATTATGTGTCTGTCTTCCAGTCTGCTCCCGAGTACTGAGTTTTCTCTTTTTTTAAATCCGCCATACGGTTCCAGAGATATGGGCCTTTTTGTTTAGTTCAAATTCATTATGCTCTTTAACAAGGGGGCGTGGCTCACAGGAATCTGGAGGTTTGTCTTTAGACTGCTCTGCATCTTTATCCTGTGAGCAACACCCTGTTGGCAAAGACCATAAAAAAATTGTACTGAATAAAAAGGGCTCATATCTCTGGTACTGGATAGAAGAAAAAAAAATACTTTGAGGAGCAGCAGAATTAAAATTAAATCAAAAACTGTCTACCTTTATCCCTGGTGACGGGTCGTTTTTAAAGGAAAGGTAAAACTGCAATACTGTGCAATGCCCAAAGGGGAGGAGCATGACACAAACTCCTAGAACAGCAGTATCATGCTCCGCCTCTTCAGGTCCCTTATTGTGCATAATGGTGTTCTAGTTTGGGGGAAATATGGGTTAATGAATATAAAAAAAAAAAATTAACGCGCCTCCCACATAAAAATTAATACAGGGAAGAATCCATTCAAAGTATCCTCAGACATATTAATTATGCTAATTTAGTCTTTATTCTGCCCTATCAATCTAGCATACCTCTGTCATAAAGAGAATATTCTCACAGTCAGGGTAAAGTCCAGAAACTATCAGTATTAATGAAAAGAATGGCGATAGAAAGAAACCTCCATCAATAGCGATATCTGCTGCAAATAAGAGAAACCTTTTAACCCAGAATTCCTCCATAACCTTTCTTCTGAAAATAGTACCTTGGCAAGAAAATCTGCTATAGACTCATGGATGTACCTATAGGGGGGGGATAAAAATGTAGCAATCACTGCCGGTGCTGGTGCCCGATGGGACACAAGTGCCCTTCATCCTTAAAGGGGACCTATCACCAGGTAAAAAGTGGGCACTTTTTGCTCTTATTTAATTTCCACCGCTTCTCTGAGTATTCCATGTCGGGGGTTTTTTAATCCTCCATACGGTTCATTAGAAATGGGCCTTTTTATTTAGTGATCATTTATATTCTATGAAGTAATTTTGTAAATGGAAAATCCACAACAAAAAGATTGATTTACTGTAGGTATTAATGGGTTAGCTACTGCCACCTAGTAGCCAATAGTGGTACTGCAACAACTGTAAAATTTGTATTTTTATTTTTTTTAACATACAATAATTGGAAAAGGTTTATAAAGTTCCCTATAGCAACCAGTTCATTTTTTATCCCATCACCAAATTTGTGCTGTAATTTAATAGAGGAAATGGGCAACAATATTCTCATAGCATAATATGCCATAGTGTTTTAACACCAGTGTATAGACAGTAAATAATTTCATTTTTCCATTTTCTTTCATGTAATACATATTTTTTTATGAGCTGGAATTAACCTATCCTTATCCTTTGGATAGCGATCAGTGATGAGTGAATCAAATATTATCAAAGCATGCTCGGGTGCTAACCGAGTGTCCTCGGCGTGCTCGGAAAATAGGTTCCAGTCCCTCGTGGCTGTTTGACAGCGGCAATGCATGCAGGGATGGTCTAACAAAAAAAGGCATTTTTTGCATGTGCATCCTCAAGACATGCAGCGGTGGGGACTCAAACATATTTTTTGAGCATGCCAAAGACACTCGATTAGCACCCGAGCATGCTAGGACAACATTTTATCCACGCACGTTCACTCATCACTAATAGTGATGCAAACAATTAAAAAATATATTTTCAGAACTTTAGAGTGCACATAGATAAAAAAAAATTAGATACACAAATGTATGATGAATCCAAACATGTAAAGGAATCACTAAATTAAGTAAGATTTAAATTAAATATGTAAGTTAGGTCTCATTAACATGTCAGTATTTTTGCATCAGTGTTTCATCAGTATTTTTATACCAAAACCAGGAGTGTCTACAAGATGCACAACAGGTGTCAGTCTTTCTATTATAGTTTTTCTCTGTAAATTCCATTGTTGGTTTTGGCATGCCCACACTGATGCAAAAATACTGACATGTGAATGAGGCCTAACGTATTGAAGCAAGTGCCCAACGAATACACACTTTCCAGGCTCTGTCCTGTCCCAAGTGTTGTTCAACATTTTTATAAATGATCTAGATAAGGGAACTGAAGGTAAACTAATCAAAATTGCAGAGAAAGCTAGGAGGGATAGCTAACACTAGAGAAGACAGAGAAAGGATTCAGTTCTGGGCACCACATTTAAAAAAAATACATTGAAAAACTGGAGAAAATGCAAAGAAAAGCTACCAGGATGGTGAGCGGACTGCAAAGTATGTCCTACAAGGAACAGCAAAAAAGAAGGCTAAGAGGAAACTTAATAGCTGTCTACAAATATCTGAAGGGATGTCACAGTGTAGAGGGATCATCATTATTTTCATTTACACATGGAAACATGAGAAGTAATGGAATAAAATAGAAAAGGGAAAAGATACAGATTAGATATTAGAAAAAAAACCTTTTCGACAGTGAGAGTGATCAATGAGTGGAACAGGCTGCCACGAGAGATGATGATGAGTTCTCCATCAATGGAAGTCTTCAAAAAGAGGCTGGACAGACATCTGTCTGAGATGGTCTAGTGAATCCTGCATTGAGCAGGGGGTTGGACATGATGACGTGGGAGGTCCCTTCCAACTGTAACATTCTATGATTCTATGCATCTAACATAACACATCTGCCTTGGTATATGTACAGTTTATTAGCTATTAAAGATTTTTTTCTAGGATATGTGTAACGGGCTGGGTGGTGGAACCACTGTGCCGAAGCCCAAGGAAGACCTGGAGGGGCGTGACTAGGAGCCTCATCCAATCTGACCTCGGACATGCAGCAGCTAACACAGTCCATGGAGAGACAAAGGAGGTGATCCAGGTGCTACTCCAGGACTGACCTTGGGTAGATGACAGCTGACCCCTATTAACAGGTAGCTGGGATGGCCCAGGGGAATGTCCAACAGATGCAGGTAGGCAGAGAAGATGACAGGAACCGCAGGTGCAGACAGGACAGTCTGACAGAGAGATGAGCACTGGCAGGTGCAGCTGGCTTGGCTGCTGCTGAGGAAAGCACTGGTGGTTGGAGCTGGCTAGGATACAAGTACTGGGACCTGAGAACTGACAAGCGTGTTAGGAACAAACTCACAACATTGCAAAGGCACCTCCATGCACAGGCACATCCATGTTGGAGGAGGCAGGTTAAATAGTGACCTCCAGCTCAGAAATCCAAAGTAACATCTAGTAGCTTACAGGTGGCTCTCCAGAAGCGAGAGGTAAACTGGACATCTTTATTGGAAACTATGTGAAGCAGTAGACTATGGAGATGAAAAATCTGAAGAATGAATTCTTTTGCCAGTACTTGCGCAGATAGAAGACCGGGATGAAATGAGCCATCCTGGAGAAATGATCCACTACCACCTAAATGACGGTACATCAAGCCAACTCTGGCAGATCCGTGATGAAATCCATGGAGATATGCTGCCAGGGAGCAGACGGCACAGGCAAGGGAAGCAACCGACCAGTCAGAAGCTGTTTGGGAGTCTTAATTCGGGCCCACAAGGGACAAGCGGAGATGAAATTCTCAACATCTTTGTGCAGTGTCGGCCACCAACAGTGTCGAGAAATACAGAGAGTTGTCTTCTTCTGTCTGATATGGACTGCCACCTTAGAAGAATGTCCCTGCTTGCTGTCAGGTTCAGCCACGTCTTACCGGTGAGTAACTGCGGTTATTTTGGGGGGCTTGATGATATGTTTAACCCCTTAATCCCATATGACGTACTATCCCGTCGAGGTGCCCTGGGACTTAATTCCCAGTGACGGGATAGTACGTCATATGCGATCGGCCGCGCTCACGGGGGGAGCGCGGCCGATCGTGGCCGGGTGTTAGCTGACTATCGCAGCTGACATCCGGCACTATGTGCCAGGAGCGGTCACGGACCGCTCCCGGCACATTAACCCCCGGCACACCGCGATCAAACATGATCGCGATGTGCCGGCGGTACAGGGAAGCATCGCGCAGGGAGGGGGCTCCCTGCGTGCTTCCCTGAGACGATCGGTACACGGTGATGTACTCACCGTATACCGAGCGTCTTCTCCCTGCAGTCCCCAGATCCAAAATGGCCACGGGGCTACATCCGGGTCCTGCAGGGAGCACTTCCGGGTCGCCTGCAGGCACTTGGTAACGCTGCAGCGATGAATGAGATCGCCGATCTTACAGAGTGCTGTGCAAACTGTAAGATCGGCGATCTGTGATGTCCCCCCCTGGGACAAAGTAAAAAAGTAAAAAAAAAAATTTCCACATGTGTAAAAAAAAAATAAAAATAAATAATTACTAAATAAATAAATAAATAAAAAAATATTATTCCCATAAATACATTTCTTTATCAAAAAAACAAAAAAAAAACAATAAATGTACACATATTTAGTATCGCCGCGTCCGTAACGACCCGACCTATAAAACTGTCCCACTAGTTAACCCCTTCAGTGAACACCGTAAGAAAAAAAAAAAAAACCGAGCCAAAAAATAACGCTTTATTATCATACCGCCGAACAAAAAGTGGAATAACACGCGATCAAAAAGACGGATATAAATAACCATGATACCGCTGAAAACGTCATCTTGTCCCGCAAAAAACGAGCCGCCACTAAGCATAATAAGCAAAAAAATCAAAAAAGTTATAGTCCTGAGAATAAAGCGATGCCAAAATAATTATTTTTTCTATAAAATAGCTTTTATCGTATAAAAGCGCCAAAACATAAAAAAATGATATAAATGAGGTATCGCTGTAATCGTACTGACCCGACGAATAAAACTGATTCATCCACTTTACCAAACGCGGAACGGTATAAACGCCTCCCCCAAAAGAAATTCATGAATAGCTGGTTTTTGGTCATTCTGCCTCACAAAAATCGGAATAAAAAGTGATCAAAAACTGTCACGTGTCCAAAAATGTTACCAATAAAAACGTCAACTCGTCCCGCAAAAAACAAGACCTCACATGACTCTGTGGACCAAAATATGGAAAAATTATAGGTCTCAAAATGTGGAGACGCAAAAACTTTTTTGCTATAAAAAAAAGCGTATTTTAGTGTGTGACGGCTGCCAATCATAAAAATCCGATATAAAAAACGCTATAAAAGTAAATCAAACCCCCCTTCATCACCCCCTTAGTTAGGGAAAAATAATAAAATTAAAAAAATGTATTTATTTCCATTTTCCCATCAGGGCTAGGGTTAGGGCTAGGGTTAGGGCTAGAGTTAGGGCTAGGGTTAGGGCTAGGGTTGGGGCTAGGGTTGGGGCTAGGGTTAGGGCTAGGGTTAGGGCTAGGGTTGGGGCTAGGGTTGGGGTTGGGGCTAGGGTTAGGGCTAGGGTTAGGGCTAGGGTTGGGGCTAAGGTTGGGGCTAGGGTTGGGGTTAGGGTTGGGGCTAGGGTTAGGGCTAGGGTTAGGGCTAGGGTTAGGGTTGGGGCTAGGGTTGGGGTTAGGGTTGGAGCTAAAGTTAGGGTTAGGGTTGGGGCTAAAGTTAGGGTTGGGGCTAAAGTTAGGGTTAGGGTTGGGGCTAAAGTTAGGGTTAGGGTTTTGATTATATTTACGGTTGGGATTAGGGTTGGGATTAGAATTAGGGGTGTGTCAGGGTTAGGGGTGTGATTAGGGTTACCGTTGGGATTAGGGTTAGGGGTGTGTTAGGGTTAGGGTTTCAGGTAGAATTGGGGAGTTTCCACTGTTCAGGAACATCAGGTCTCTCCAAACGCGACATGGCGTCCGATCTCAATTCCAGCCAATTCTGCGTTGAAAAAGTAAAACAGTGCTCCTTCCTTTCCGAGCTCTCCGGTGCGCCCAAACAGGGGTTTACCCCAACATATGGGGTATAAGCGTACTCAGGACAAATTGGACAACAACTTTTGGGGTCCAAGTTCTCTTGTTATCCTTGGGAAAATAAAAATGTGGGGGGCTAAAAATCATTTTTGTGGGAAAAATAAGATTTTTTTTATTTTTGCGGCTCTGCGTTGTAAACTGCAGTGAAACTCTTGGGGGTTCAAAGTTCTCACAACACATCTAGATAGGTTCCTTGGGAGGTTTAGTTTCCAATATGGGGTCACTTGTGGGGGGTTTGTACTGTTTGGGTACATCAGGGGCTCTGCAAATGCAACGTGACGCCTGCAGACCAATCCATCTAAGTCTGTATTCCAAATGGCGCTCCTTCTCTTCCGAGCTCTGCCATGCGCCCAAACAGTGCTTCCCCCCCACATATGGGGTATCAGCGTACTCAGGACAAATTGGACAACAACTTTTGGGGTCCAATTTATCCTGTTACCCTTGTGAAAATACAAAACTGGGGACTAAAAAATCATTTTTGTGAAAAAAAAAAGAATTTTTATTTTCACGGCTCTGCGTTATAAACTGTAGTGAAAAACTTGGGGGTTCAAAGTTCTCACAACACATCTAGATAAGTTCCTTGGGGGGTCTAGTTTCCAATATGGGGTCACTTGTGGTGGATTTCTACTGTTTGGGTACATCAGGGGCTCTGCAAATGCAACGTGACGCCTGCAGACCAATCCATCTAAGTCTGTATTCCAAATGGCGCTCCTTCCCTTCCGAGCTCTGCCATGCGACCAAACAGTGCTTCCCCCCCACATATGGGGTATCAGCGTACTCAGGACAAATTGGACAACAACTTTTGGGGTCCAATTTATCCTGTTACCCTTGTGAAAATACAAAACTGTGGACTAAAAAATCATTTTTGTGAAAAAAAAAAGAATTTTTATTTTCACGGCTTTGCGTTATAAACTGTAGTGAAACACTTGGGGGCTCAGAGCTCTCAAAACACATCTAGATAAGTTCCTTAGGGGGTCTACTTTCCAAAATGGTGTCACTTTTGGGTGGTTTCAATGTTTAGGCACATCAGGGGCTCTCCAAACGCAACATGGCGTCCCATCTCAATTCCAGTCAATTTTGCATTGAAAAGTCAAATGGCACTCCTTCCCTTCCGAGCTCTGCCATGCGCCCAAACAATGGTTTACACCCACATATGGGGTATCAGCGTACTCAGGACAAATTGCACAACAACTTTTGTGGTCTAATTTCTTCTCTTGCCCTTAGGAAAATAAAAAATTGGGGGCAAAAAGATCATTTTTGTGAAAAAATATAATTTTTTATTTTTACGGCTCTGCATTATAAATTTCTATGAAGCACTTGGTGGGTCAAAGTGCTCACCACACATCTAGATAAGTTCCTTAAGGGGTCTACTTTCCAAAATGGTGTCACTTGTGGGGGTTTCAATGTTTAGCACATCAGGGGCTCTCCAAACGCAACATGGCGTCCCATCTCAATTCCAGTCAATTTTGCATTGAAAAGTCAAATGGCGCTCCTTCCCTTCCGAGCTCTGCCATGCGCCCAAACAATGGTTTACACCCACATATGGGGTATCAGCGTACTCAGGACAAATTGCACAACAACTTTTGTGGTCTAATTTCTTCTCTTACCCTTGGGAAAATAAAAGATTGGGGGCAAAAAGATCATTTTTGTGAAAAATATGATTTTTTATTTTTACGGCTCTGCATTATAAATTTCTATGAAGCACTTGGTGGGTCAAAGTGCTCACCACACATCTAGATAAGTTCCTTAAGGGGTCTAGTTTCCAAAATGGTGTCACTTGTGGGGGGTTTCAATGTTTAGGCACATCAGAGGCTCTCCAAACGCAACATGGCGTCCCATCTCAATTCCAGTCAATTTTGCATTGAAAAGTCAAATGGCGCTCCTTTCCTTCCGAGCTCTGCCATGCGCCCAAACAGTGGTTTATCCCCACATATGGGGTATCAACGTACTCACGACAAATTGGACAACAACTTTTGGGATCCATTTTCTCATGTTACCCTTGGTAAAATAAAACAAATTGGAGCTGAAATAAATTTTGTGTGAAAAAAAGTTAAATGTTTATTTTTATTTAAACATTCCAAAAATTCCTGTAAAACACCTGAAGGGTTAATAAACTTCTTGAATGTGGTTTTGAGCACCTTGAGGAGTGCAGTTTTTAGAATGGTGTCACACTTGGGTATTTTCTATCATATAGACCCCTCAAAATGACTTCAAATGAGATGTGGTCCCTAAAAAAAATGGTGTTGCAAAAATGAGAAATTGCTGGTCAACTTTTAACCCTTATAACTCCCTAACAAAAAAAAATTTTGATTCCAAAATTGTGCTGATGTAAAGTAGACATGTGGGAAATGTTACTTATTAAATATTTTGCATGATATATCTCTGTGATTTAAGGATATAAAAATTCAAAGTTGGAAAATTGCGAAATTTTCAAAATTTTCGCCAAATTTCCGTTTTTTTCACAAATAAACGCAACTTATATCGAATAAATTTTACCACTTACATGAAGTACAATACGTCACGAGAAAACAATGTCAGAATTGCCAAGATCCGTTGAAGCGTTCCAGAGTTATAACCTCATAAAGGGACAGTGGTCAGAATTGTAAAAATTGGCCCGGTCATTAACGTGCAAACCACCCTCGGGGCTTAAGGGGCTAAGCTCCTCCTGGTCGGAGGCCTGGAAGGACCTGGAGAGTGCGTCAGTCTTAAGGTACCGTCACACTAGACGATATCGCTAGCGATCCGTGACGTTGCAGCGTCCTCGCTAGCGATATCGTCCAGTGTGACAGGCAGCAGCGATCAGGCCCCTGCTGTGCTGTCGCTGGTCGGGGAAGAAAGTCCAGAACTTTATTTCGTCGCTGGACTCCCCGCAGACATCGCTGAATCGGTGTGTGTGACACCGATTCAGCGATGTCTTCACTGGTAACCAGGGTAAACATCGGGTAACTAAGCGCAGGGCCGCGCTTAGTAACCCGATGTTTACCCTGGTTACCATCGTAAAAAAACAAACAGTACATACTTACATTCAGCTGTCTGTCCCTTGCCGTCTATTTCCTGCACTGACTGCTGGCCGCAAAGTGAAAGTGAAAGCACAGCACAGCGGTGAGTCACACAGCGGTGACTCACCGCTGTGGCTGTGCTCTGCTTTCACTTTGCGGCCAGCAGTCAGTGCAGCAAACAGACGGCAAGGGACAGACAGCTGAATGTAAGTATGTACTGTTTGTTTTTTTACAATGGTAACCAGGGTAAACATCGGGTTACTAAGCGCGGCCCTGCGCTTAGTTACCCGATGTTTACCCTGGTTACCGGGGACCTCGGGATCGTTGGTCGCTGGAGAGCTGTCTGTGTGACAGCTCTCCAGCGACCAAACAGCGACGCTGCAGCGATCCGGATCGTTGTCGGTATCGCTGCAGCGTCGCTAAGTGTGACAGTACCTTTAAGGTTTTTATCAGCCGGCCGAAAGTGGAGTGTGAAGTTGAAGAGAGAGAAGAACAAAGACCACCTGGCTTGATGGGGGCTTACTGCAGGTAAGCCAGATTCTTGTGGTAGTGTACATTACCACTGGGTGCAACACTCCTTCCAGCAAGTATCACTTCTCCACAGCCAGCTTGATCACGAGCAGTTCTCTATCGCCAATAGAGTAATTTCGTTCTGGTGCTGAGAAAAGTTTAGAGAAAAAACTGCAGGACACCATGTGACCGGATGAAGACTTCTGAGTGAGAACGGCTCCAGACCCTGTGGAAGATGCATCCACCTCCAGGAAGAACTGCTTGTTATGGTTTTTTCGTGATGCAGCACCAAAGCCGAGAAGAATGCCTGCTTGAGGGATACAAAGGTGTCTTCTGCTTCAGGAGTTCATTCCTTATGATTGGCTCCTTTGCAGGTCAGGGCAGAAATAGGTGCAGTCCATGAAGAAAAATGCAAAATAAATTGGTGATAATAATTTGCAAACTCGAGAAACCGCTGGATAGCCTTAAGACCTTCTGGACGGGGCCACTTCATGACGACGGATACCTTCTCGGGATCCATCTTCAGACCGGTCTCAGAAACGATGTATCCCAGAAAATCATGAGAGGACTGTTTGAAGATGCACTTTTCATATTTGGCATAGAGACGGTTAGTTCTTAATCTTAGTAGAACCTGGCGAACGTCCCTCCTGTGTTTTGGCAGATCAGGAGAGAATACCAAGATGTCGTCCATGTATACTACCGCACATGTATAGACCAGTTCTTGGAAGATTGCTGGGGCATTACAGAGTTCAATCAGCATAACACGATACTCGTAATGGCCATCGCGGGTGTTGAAAGCCTTTTCCACTCGTCTCCCTGGCAAATTCAAACCAGGTTGTATGCCCCTCACAGGTCAAGCTTCGTGAAGATTCTGGAACCTTTCAGGCGATCAAACAGCTCAGAGATCAGGGGGTACTTATTTTTTATTTTTTACGGTGATTTGGTTAAGGCCCCTGTAGTCAGTGCAGGGTCGCAGAGAGCCATCCTTTTCCACGAAGAAGAACTCAGCTCCGGCTGGAGATGAGGATTACCGGATTAATCCCCTAGTGAGGTTCTCTTCTATATACTCGGACATAGCACGAGTCTTGGCCTGGTACAGGGGTAGATTCAGCCTCGTGGAGGCGAGGTACCCGGCAGGAGGTCAATCGGGCAGTCATACGGCCTATGAGGCAAGGCCTCCTTCTTGTCGAAGACGTCCGCATACGTCCAATATGCCGCGGGCAGGCCAGGTAATTTAGTAGGAGAAGTAGGAGATTGGACAGGATAAACAGGAGCCAGACACATTTCATGAGATCCTGAGCCCCAACGGAGTACTTCTCCAGACCTCCAGTCCAGAACAGGTTCATGTTTTTGCAACCACGGGAGACCTACTTCTAGGATAAGATAGACCAGACAGCACATGAAGACAAACCTTCTTCGAGTGCAGCATCCCCACCTGAAGCTCCACGGGCTCTGTGATTAACTGGATGGCCTCGGGAAGAGGCTTTCCATCCACTGAAGAAATCACCAAAGGATCCAGTAGACGTAGGATCTGAATCTTATACCACTCGACCACAGCCTGTTGAACAAAGTTACCTGCGGAGTCCAGGTGGGCCAATTCAGGCAGAAACGAATAAGGTGTTTGGAGCTCCCGCAGTAGAAGCATGTCCCTTCATCCCAACAAACCACTTGGCGGTGCTTTACCTGGTCAATCTGCATAGCTTCAAGTGAAGAAATTGCAGCAGGAACTTGCTTAATGATCAGTCCTTGAAAAATGGGAGCCACGTGTACCGATCTTTTCTCGCTGTTCACCTCTTTGGTACGTTCCTGGAACCTAATGTCAATTCGGTTTGCTAGAGACACCAGGTCATCCAGAGAGGTGGGTATCTCTTGGCCAGCCAGTTTGTCCTTGATTCGCCCGGAGAGGCCCTCCCAGAAGGTTGCCACCAGAGCCTCATTGTTCCAAGCGACTTCCGAAAACAAGGTACGAAAACGGACAGCATACTGGCTCACAGAGAGGTTACCTTGGCGTAACCGGAGCAGAAACAAACCCAAACACCAGTATTATGGATGCATTAGGGAGACCAAGCTGGATTATAAAATTATATCTTAATTAACTAATATTAGCAATACAGAAAAAAATAATTTTTTAAATACGAAGGAAGTGATTTCCGAAACGCCGGGGGTGTGTGCGTTTACAGGACAGTGAGGCACCCTAAGGTAATGCTCTAAATAGTATCTTCCCCTGAAAAAAATTTTTTTTTCTGAGTCACTTTTTCAGCACATTGCACTTTGTGATTCTGCAGCTTTGCACAGCTCTCAGGGATTTTACACAGCTCTCAGGGATTTCCCTATGCACATGTGAGGATTCCTCCCTGAATCTATATCCACACTTAAGCACTTTATATTACTTGCTGCAATTTTGCACAGCTTTTTTGTGTCTGACCTCCACCCATTGCTATTTACATTGTTTATATATTGTTTTTGTATATTTTTTATTTTTTATATTTGTTATATATATATTTTTAAACTTTTTTTCTGGCACAATGACACAAGAATTTCAGGGAATTGCCTATATTCCTTAAAGGGGAATCTATCATTACCTTGCACATGCCCATTGGTGGCATTGGTGGCACTTATATGAATTGTGTTTACGAGTTTACTTTTATTATATATATACTGTCCTGATTCGCACAACAGTCTGTTTTATTTTAAAAATTATTTTTTTCTGTATTGCTACTATTAGTTAATAAAGATAATATTTTATAATCCAGTTTGGTCTCCCTGGTGCATCCATAATACTGGTGTTTGGGTTTGTTTCTGGTCATGAGTGGTTTCCATTTTTCTTTCTTGTTTTAACACCTAGGGCAATCACTACTATTAACATATAATAATCTTATTTTTTTTTTAAATCTTTTATAGTTTTATATTGTTCCTAGGTGATTCAACTGTATCTAACGTAACTGGAGCAGAGAAGAGGCTGCAGAAGAAATGCGACCGGATCCCCTCTTTCCCACAGAGGATTGAGCCATGCTAGGGCCTCACCAATTGGAAGTGACATTATGAAGGCCACTTTGGCTCGATCCGAGGTGAACTGATGAGCCAGGAGTTCGAAGTGCATCGTGCACCGTTAATGAATCCCGCAGCATGCACCGTTAGTGAATCCCTGACACAGGGCGGGATCTCCGCCAAAGCGTGGGGGAGCCGATAGACGAGGTCTGAAACCTGGTGCATAACTGGCTGCCTGGTGGGTCACCGTGGTGGTAACTGCCATCTGAGAGGTTGTGGAAGCGGCCGGTATTGCCAGCGTATCAAGACAGGTATTCACAGACCGTAGATAGGATAGAATCTTGTCCTGCTGATCCGTCTGGCGGGAGACCTCCTGGTATAGGTCCGAGATGGAAGACACCTGGGAGCCAGCCAATTCTATGGCTTGTGAAAACTAACGGGCTGGATGGTGGAACCACTGTGCCAAAACCAAAGGAAAACCTGGAGGAGCGTGACTAGGAGCCTCACCCAATCTGACCATGGACATGCAGCAGCTAACAAAACCATGGAGAGACAACGGAGGTGATCCAGGTGCTACGCCAGGACCTTGGGTAGATGGCAGCTGACCCTTAGGAACGGGTAACTGAGATGGCCCAAGGGAATGTCCAACAGATGTAGGCAGGCAGAGATGACAGGAACTGCAAGTGCAGACAGGACAGTCTGATGGAGAGATGAGTACTGGTGGGTGCAGCCGCTGAGGAAAGCACTGGCTGGTGCAGCTGGCTGAGCTGGTGTTGAGGAAAGCACCTCCATGTTGGAGGAAGCAGTTTAAATAGTAAGTAACCTCAAGCTCTTGAGGAACTTTAGAGGAAGCACTTTAGAGGAACATGCGTGGCCCCTTTAAGGAAGAGGAAGTGTGTGCATGCGCTCTAAGCACAGTGCCTGGAGACCTGACCCTCGGGCAGCAGCAGACCCGGAAGGAGCAGGACGGGAGCCTTGGTGAGTATGCAGGTGTCTCTGCAAGGAGAGAGGGACTGCAGGCAAGGATGCGGGCGTTACAATATGCAAGAGATGAGAGCCTGTTTTGAAATTCAAACTCGCCAGCTTTGTTGAATTTTTACCAAAAAAGTATTTAACAGAGAATTGATTTGTCTCCAAATGCCCTGAAAATACATGTGTAACACTGTGAGGTCTCTTAATACTACATTAAACACTTTTTATTGTCTTTAACGCAAACATAGCTTTAGGGTAAATCCAACCGCAAAACAGGATTCAGGCGTATGTGCCAACTGACGGGGCCATAGACTATAATGGTGCTGGCAGAGTGAACATGTGCTCTGACATGCATCATTTTCGGACGTATACACCTACTGAAGGCGGACACTCAAATGTACTAGACTGTGTCTGTGTGTTCACATTCAGTAGATGTATCCTCCCAAAAATTATGCAAGAAAGAAAACAAGTTGACTCTCTCGGCACCATTCTAGTCAATGGCTCCCTTAGTGGATATGCCCGAATCCCATTTTGGGGGGGTTCAGACGTAAGGGCTGATGAGACCACTGAACGTGGGCAAAGAGCAGTGGGAACGCACCCTAAGGCTATATTTGTGTTAAAAAGAATAAAATGCAAGGATTGTAATTTGAAGCATATTCGTTCTACTACCAGAAATCTCAAATCTAGAATTAGAGAACATTTATATTCCTGTAGAATGTAAGTCCGCAAGGACAGGGTCCTCTCCCCTCTGTACCAGTCTGTCATTGTAAATTCATTTACTGTATACGATATCTATAAATCTGTATGTAACCCCTTTCTCATGTACAGCATCATGAAATTAATGGTGCTATATAAATAAACAATAATAACATGACATCGTACATCCATCTAACCATAATGTATTGAATGCATCAAAACATTTTATAACCAATCATAGCAGACAAGTCGCCAAATTCTCTGTTTATGCCATAAAATTCATCCTGAAACATATACGTGGCATAACATTACTATCTGTAATGTTTAATCAGTGTTTTAAATGTTTCTATATTGCTGAGCTGTGATATTCTCTCACGATACAGATTCACTACAAAATAGTTGCTTCATTTCCTCCATTGGCTTTTATACAGGCTATGGTTAGCCCCACCAGATTAACTGTGCTATATCATGTGATGTTATAGTTGCAGGCTCTTATTAGGTGGGAAGCTCGCAGAGTCGCACCTTGGGTCATTTTAGCCTTTTATCGCTCACACAATCTTCTACTGTGTGTAAAATGCTGGTGAGTATTTTTTGGGTAATTTGTGCAAATCAAATCGCAAATTGCTCAAATCTGCAGGGTCCACCAAATTTCCTATAATTCATCACAAATTCAATTAGCCTCAAATTCATTTGCACATTTCCTAGTAAATTCAAGGGTGTTTAGTTTAATGCCAATTTAGATACGCCAATCATGGGGGAAGAAGTGTCCATAGGAATGCTTGTTCTTGACTACTCGCCCATCTTAATGGTAAATGCCCCAAGAACAAGCTGCCCTATTAAATAACCACCAGTCGACTTGCTTGTAGCTAATTACTGTTTTTTTTATCTGCTATCGGCAAGACTAACCCTAGAATTTATGTATGAGGTTGTTATGAGCTGGAGGGTGGGAGTTTAGGACCCTCATCTCTTAGATATAAAGATGATTACAAATAATGTCTTTCATTTTGGAGGACCTAACAGGTCTGTATAGTACATCAACAGCCCATTGAACGAAATGGAACAGTATAATGTTTAGTTTCACTTGTCGTGGGGTTGCAAGGACACTAAAAACTTTCTAGCATGTCCTTCAAAGATTACAGCTGATCACTGGAGGTCCTAGCATCAGGACATTATTGAGTGGTCTTTTTAATAAAGAAAATAAAGAAAGGATTACAGTATTCAAACAATTCCTTTAAGAACATGGTTCCATTGTGTACCTATAAAAGTTTTTATCAATTGTAGTGGTATCGTATACTCTTTGGATCTTCTTTAGATCTAATGGGACATTTATACTGCAAGAAAATCGTGAACAAGGATTATTACAATGCTCATTTCACAATTATCTTGCAGTGTAAACAGGCTAATGGCACCCAATGAAAGATCAAATTGCTTATCTAGCGGGTGAAATGATCTTTTATGCAGCATAAAAGATCATCGCTGTCGGTGGTGAAGCATCCCATGTAAACAGGAGTTGCGCTGCATGAAAACAATGTGCACATAATTTACTTTGGACTGCCTTTGCAAACAGGCATTCAAACGAACGTCAAAGGATAAAAGTTTACCAATTGTCAGTCTGATTATGCCGCTGGTCAGCCTATGAAATAGACCCTAAGACCTCCATTTTTAAAGGGACACTGTCACCTGAATTTGGAGGGAACAATCTTCAGCCATGGAGGCGGGGTTTTGTTTTTTTTTATTCACCCTTTCCTTACCCGCTGGCTGCATGCTGTCTGCAATATTGGATTGAAGTTCATTCTCTGTCCTCCTTAGTTCATGCCTGCACAAGTCAATCTTGCCTTGCGCAGGTGTGTACTATGGAGGACAGAGAATGAACTTCAATCCAATATTGCAGCCAGCATGCAGCCAGCGGGTAAGGAAAGGGTGAATCAAACACCCAAAAACCCCGCCTCCATGGCTGAAGATTGTTCCCTCCAAATTCAGGTGACAGTGTCCCTTTAATTACGTTGTTGAAGATGGGCATTTTCCTTTACTGAAACAAAGTCTTGGCTTCCCATGAATAGCCCATTTATAGCTTAATATTAAAGCATTATGGATACCAAGGGACTTTTCTGTTTATTTTGACTACAATTAATTTTGACTATAGTTATTAGGCCAGATGCCCTAAAATAACCTTTCATGAAAGGTTTCCAAACGTAGATGACACATATCAGTAAAGTCTCAATCATGACTTTTCTCCGTCGGTCTGGAAGCTTCTTGGTAGTCATGGAGACTGATTGCGAGTTTCTCCCGCACACTAATGTGAAAGCTCAACTTGATAAAGTTATAACATGATGAGAATAAAGAAGGAACATGGTCGTTAAATTCAGCAAACAGATCTGAAGATGTGGAGCTAAGCCGTTGTCCAAACATCAATATGCGAGTACAGTCTATCCGCTGTAAAGAAATCCAGTAAACATAATAAATACGAGATGGCAGTACATAAGCGACAAATATATAAAAGGACAGAAAATTAAGATTTCAGCAACCATCTCAGCAACATCTCCCCTTAATATAACAAGGACTCAGTGGTGTATCTATAATCAGATCATCAGAACAGAAGATCAACGGATGTAAGGAAATTAATTTAATGCAAATTCCCTCGGTGCCAAGATTCAAAGTAGAGGAATTATCTCCTCTGTGGATCCAATAATGCTGTGCATTTATAATATGTGTCCCTCACACTGCGCTCCACTCATGTGGTCGCTTACATAAAAGATGGTTGAGAGATTTTAGGAATACCCTAAGCCAATTGTCTCCAAGCTTTGGCTTGGGGTCAATGTTGTGTGATTTGTGGTGGTCTGCCAGTTTGGTGTGTTAAAACCAGGCTGAGCACACAACTATGAAGAAAAGGTCTCCATATGGTGACTTTTGTGAGTATTCGTGCACAAAAGAGAAGATCTGGATGCGCATATATTGGTGGGGAGGAGAGGATAAATATAGTAAATTAGAGATCGAATTATACTACCAATTAGAGGGGGGCTTGCAGCTGGATGCAATATTGCGGTGAGTGCATGGTGCAAGAATACCAAATGGAGGTAAAGAGGGAACCCCTGTGTAACATCCCTTTAGGCCACCTCTGTGGGCAGGGTGTCCAGTAGTTCTCACCTCAATAAGGCGCAGTGCCTCAACCTGAATCTTGCTGGGAGCGCTAAGGAAATGCAGGAGAGTCTTCCTTTCTGTCAAGGGTCAATTCGGGAAACCCCTGTCCATGCTCTGAACACACTGACAAGACATTAAATTACAACCCAAAAGGTTTATTGTACAGGGGTTAAAAGGTGTAACAGACAGAAGGCATAACAAGGATCAGCAAACCCATAGCTCCCTACCGTCCCTCATACTGCGGGACTGTCCCGATTTTGAGGCTGTGCCCCGCAGTCCCGCATGGGACTCTACCTCTCCCGCACAGCCAGAAGGAGAAGCAGCTGTCATGCCACCCTCTGTATCTTCTTCTGGGACGGTGGTTCAGAGAGGGAGAGAGGACATTCTGAGGTACGTGTGTGTGTGTTGCACACATACATGCAGCTGGCCCTGCTCTGCTGTGCTTGCAGTACAAGGCATTATAAAGAGGAGTAGTGACAGCAGTTAGAGCAATCCAGTGCAGCCTGTTAGTCATAGAATCCATATATATATATATAGAAATCCTTTGTATACTACAGCTGTTATGGTGTCTGAGTGCATACAGAGCTGGGCTACATTGCAATGTACAGGATCTGTGAGGCAGCAGTGTGGACAGCAACAGGTGGTGAAATCTTTGCCTGCATTGTAAGCAGAGCTGCTGGGACACATCTACAGCCCCAACTGTACACTGGCATCCTCATATGGGGCAATTATACAGTATGGAGCATCATGTGGGGCCATTATACAGTATGGAGCACTGTGTGGGCATTATACAGTATTGAGCATCATGTGGGTTCATTATACAGTATGGATCACTGTGTGTCCATTATACTGTACGCAGCATCATGTGGGGCCATTATACAGTATGGAGCACTGTGTGGGCATTATACAGTATTGAGCATCATGTGCGGCCATTATACAGCATGGATCACTGTGTGTCCATTATACAGTATGGATCACTGTGTGTCCATTATACTGTACGCAGCATCATGTGGGGCAATTATACAGTATGGAGCATTGTATGGCCATTATACAGTATTGAGCATCATGTGGGGCCATTAAACAGTATGGATCACTGTGTGGCCATATTTTTTGTTTATAATTATTCTTTATGAAACAGTGTGATCAGCAGTGCTAAATGTGTGTGGTTGGGGCGTGGATATGGATGTGGCTAGTTGTGAAATGGGTGTGGTCAGGTGTTACCGCTACCTTTGTCCCTCTTTGCCTTCTTCAAAAGTTAGGAGGTATGAGCAAATCAATGATATCACACATACACAACAGATATGAAACACTCTCGAAGTTGAAGGATGTGCTTCGCAACAGTGTAGGGCTATGCCTATGAGGTACAACAGTAGAGTTATCACACCATAAATTCCCCAATTCTACCTATGCTGCTGGCATACAGTTAAGGAAGACATTTCTCCTTTAAGTGACAGCAAACACACTCCTAGCAAATAACACAGAAGTCTGTAGCACTACAAGTAATACAATCCAATGTTGGGGCCTGGTTTCTGCAGATGTTGGCACGCTTTCAGGAATTGCTTGTGCACTTAACAACTCAATAAGAGTAAAATCCTCTTCCTGGATGCTCTTCTTACAAACTCCTTGCACGTGGAGCCACAAGTCCCAGCAGTAGCTACCTACTCCTTGATTTAGCCGGCCTGGGGTCATACAGAAGTGAAGCTTGGGGGCGGCTGCTGCATTCAGATGCCTGGGACACAGGGATTGGATCGCAGAATTCTGAGGAAAGCTAGGTGGACATCTCCTGCTAACCACTGGTCTTCAGACATGGTCCAGCTGTAGGATTATCTTCTCCCCTCACACACTGAGCTGCTGGGCTGTCTGCACTCACTCTGTTCCTCTGCTCTCTGTTATCCAGTGTCAGGCACTCACCAGTCTGCAATGGAGGATCATGCACATCTCTTGTCCTGTCCTAAGCTAGCTCCTCCCTTCTCCTCCTACTGGCTCTGTCAGTTAGGCACTTCCTCTCCTAGCCCTCCTCTGCCAGGATGTAAAGAGGCTCAAAGTCTGCTGGCACTTGTTGTCCAGGGCAGTGCAGCAAATTAAGTATTAATGTCTACTGCTGTGAGTGTGTAATCCCAGCAGCACTAATCTGTGTACACAAAGCTCCCACTGCCGGTGTTACACCCAGGGCTGCCATCATGAATTTCAGGGCCCAAAACAGGCAAATTTTTTGAACCCACTTCCTCCACCCCAGGTCTGCCTTCACCCCTCAAACTTTCCACAGTCCCACTACTCACTCTTGGAAAAACTCCACTTCTGCACCACATCCTCACCCGGGCCCAATACAGGCAAATTTTTTGAACCAGCTTGCTCCACCCGAGGTCTGCCTTCACCCTTCAAACTTTCCACAGTCCCACCACTCACTCTTGGAAAAACTCCACTTCTGCACCACGTCCTCACCAATTACACATTAAAGGGAACCTGTCACCCCCAAAATGGAACGTAAGCTAAGCCCACTGGCATCAGGCTCTTATCTACAGCATTCTGAAATGCTGTAGATAAGCCCCCGATGTATCCTAAAAGATGAGAAAAAGAGGTTAGATTATACTCACCCAGGGGCGGTCCCAGTCCGGTTCTGGTCCGGGGCCTCCTATCTTCATCAGATGACGTCCTCTTCTGGTCTTCACGCTGTGACTCCTGCGCAGGCGTAATTTATTTGCCCTGTTGAGGGCAGAGCAAAGTACTGCAGTGTGCAGGCGCCGGGAAAGGTCAGAAAGGCCCGGCGCCTGCGCACTGCAGTACTTTGCTCTGCCCTCAACAGGGCAGACAAAGTACGCCTGAAGACAAGAAGAGGATGCCATCCTATGAATATGGGAGGCCCTGAACCGGACCGCGACACCCATCAGACCAGACCGCAGCGGGAACGCCCCTGGGTGAGTATAATCTAACCTCTTTTTCTCATCTTTTAGGATACATCGGGGGCTTATCTACAGCATTCCAGAATGCTGTAGATAAGCCCCTGATGCTGGTGGGCTTAGGTCACCTTCCATTTTGGGGGTGACAGGTTCCCATTAACAGTTCCAAACAAACACCGTATACATATACATCTTTGGCAAAAATTAATAGACCACAGCAAAATGTTCAGTTTGTCTGATTTTTGGAGTAAAATGTAAATTGTTCTTTTAGTCTATAAACTTCTGACAACATGGCTCCGAATTTCCAAGCAATAAATTTTGTATTTTTTTTCTGACAAAGAAAACTGGTCAAAATAAAAAACTGTGCTTTCACACCTCAAATAATGCAAAGAAAACAAATTCATTTTAATTTAGAAGCAACAATACTAATGTTTTAACTCAGGAAGAGTTCAGAAATCAATATTTTGTGGAATAACCATGATTTTTAATCACAGCTTTCATGTGTCTTGGCATGCTTTCCACCAGCCTTTCACAATGCTTCTGGCGCAAAAATGTAAGCAGTTCTTCTTTGTTTGATAGCGTCTGACTATCCATCATCTTCTTGATTACATTCCAGAGGTTTTCAATGGGGTTCAGGTCTGGAGAATGGGCTGCCCATGACAGGGTTTTGATGTGGTGGTCTCTTAATTTTTGCCAGAGATGTACATACACCATCAGATACATAGCCATCAGCTTTTGATTTGGCCAAAAGATTTTTTAAGACTGCCACCACAACAAGGTAGACTCTTTTGGCAGAGCCCTACTCCACTCTAAGGCTACGTTCACATTTGCATTGATGGGCGCAGCGTCGGCGACGCAACCAACAACGCATGTACACAACGCAGCGTTTTGCGACACATGCGTTGTCATAAGATCGTACGAGCAGGAATTTCGGCGCAGGGAAAACACTACAAGTAGCGTCCTCTGCGCCCTGTCTGTGAGTCAATATGACGCATGCGTTGTAAAACGCAATACAACGCATACCGGCGCTTGTCCATGCGCCCCCCATGTTAACCCCTTCATGACCCAGCCTATTTTGACCTTAAAGACCTTGCCGTTTTTTGCAATTCTGACCAGTGTCCCTTTATGAGGTAATAACTCAGGAACGCTTCAACGGATCCTAGCGGTTCTGAGATTGTTTTTTCGTGACATATTGGGCTTCATGTTAGTGGTAAATTTAGGTCAATAAATTCTGCGTTTATTTGTGATAAAAACGGAAATTTGGCGAAAATTTTGAAAATTTCGCAATTTTCACATTTTGAATTGTTATTCTGTTAAACCAGAGAGATATGTGACACAAAATAGTTAATAAATAACATTTCCCACATGTTTACTTTACATCAGCACAATTTTGGAAACAAAATTTTTTTTTGTTAGGAAGTTATAAGGGTTAAAATTTGACCAGCGATTTGTCATTTTTACAACGAAATTTACAAAACCATTTTTTTTAGGGACCACCTCACATTTGAAGTCAGTTTGAGGGGTCTATATGGCTGAAA
Source organism: Ranitomeya imitator (assembly GCF_032444005.1). NCBI lineage: Eukaryota > Metazoa > Chordata > Amphibia > Anura > Dendrobatidae > Ranitomeya > Ranitomeya imitator. Next base: position 489,437,252 of record NC_091283.1, read on the forward strand.
ATACCCAAAAGTGACACCATTCTAAAAACTGCACCCCTCAAGGTACTCAAAACCACATTCAAGAAGTTTATTAACCCTTCAGGTGCTTCACAGCAGCAGAAGCAACAAGGAAGGAAAAAATGAACATTTAACTTTTTAGTCACAAAAATTATCTTTTAGCAACAATTTTTTTATTTTCCCAATGGTAAAAGGAGAAACTGAACCACGAAAGTTGTTGTCCAATTTGTCCTGAGTACGCTGATACCTCATATGTGGGGGTAAGCCACTGTTTGGGCGCACGGCAGGGCTTGGAAGGGAAGGAGCGCCATTTGACTTTTTGAATCAAAAATTGGCTCCACTCTTTAGCGGACACCATGTCACGTTTGGAGAGCACCCGTGTGCCTAAAAATTGGAGCTCCCCCACAAGTGACCTCATTTTGGAAACTAGAGGCCCCAAGGAACTTATCTAGATGCATAGTGAGCACTTTGAACCCCCAGGTGCTTCACAAATTGATCCGTAAAAATGAAAAAGTACTTTTTTTTCACAAAAAAATTCTTTTAGCCTCAATTTTTTCATTTTCACATGGGCAACAGGATAAAATGGATCCTAAAATGTGTTGGGCAATTTCTCCTGAGTACACCAATACCTCACATGTGGGGGTAAACCACTGTTTGGGCACATGGTAAGGCTCGGAAGGGAAGGAGCGCCATTTGACTTTTTGAATGAAAAATTATTTCCATCGTTAGCGGACACCATGTCGCGTTTGGATAGCTCCTGTGTGCCTAAACATTGGCGCTCCCCCACAAGTGACCCCATTTTGGAAACTAGACCCCCCAAGGAACTTATTTAGATGCCTAGTGAGCACTTTAAACCCTCAGATGCTTCACAAATTGATCTGTAAAAATGAAAAAGTACTTTTTTTTCACAAAAAAATTCTTTTCGCCTCAATTTTTTCATTTTCACATGGGCAGTAGGATAAAATGGATCATAAAATTTGTTGGGCAATTTCTCCCGAGTACGCCGATACCTCATATGTGGGGGTAAACCACTGTTTGGGCACTCGGCAGGGCTCGGAAGGGAAGGCGCGCCATTTGACTTTTTGAATGGAAAATTAGCTCCAATTGTTAGCGGACACCATGTCGCGTTTGGAGAGCCCCTGTGTGCCTAAACATTGGAGCTCCCCCACAAGTGACCCCATTTTGGAAACTAGACCCCCCAAGGAACTTATCTAGATGCACATTGAGCACTTATAAACTTCTGTGAAGCACCTGGGGGTTTAAACGCAGAGCCATGAAAATAAAAAATAATTTTTCTTTCCTCAAAAATGATTTTTTAGCCTGGAATTTCCTATTTTTCCAAGGATAATAGGAGAAATTGGACCCCAAATATTGTTGTCCAGTTTGTCCTGAGTACGCTGATACCCCATATGTGGGGGTAAACCACTGTTTGGGCGCACGGCAGGGCTCGGAAGGGATGGCATGCCATTTGGCTTTTTAAATGGAAAATTAGCTCCAATCATTAGCGGACACCATGTCACGTTTGGAGAGCCCCTGTGTGCCTAAACATTGGAGATCCCCCAGAAATGACCCAATTTTGGAAACTAGACCCCCAAAGGAACTAATCTAGATGTGTGGTGAGGACTTTGAACCCCCAAGTGCTTCACAGAAGTTTATAACGCAGAGCCATGAAAATAAAAAAAAAAATTATTTTCTCAAATATGATCTTTTAGCCTGCAATTTTTATTTTCCCAAGGGTAACAGGAGAAATTTGACCCCAAAAGTTGTTGTCCAGTTTCTCCTGAGTACGCTGATACCCCATATGTGGGGGTAAATCACTGTTTGGGCACATGCCGGGGCTCGGAAGTGAAGTAGTGACGTTTTGAAATGCAGACTTTGATGGAATGCTCTGTGTGCGTCACGTTGCGTTTGCAGAGCCCCTGATGTGGCTTAACAGTAGAAACCCCCCACAAGTGACCCCATTTTGGAAACTAGACCCCCAAGGGAACTTATCTAGATGTGTGGTGAGCACTTTGAACCCCCAAGTGCTTCATAGAAGTTTATAATGCAGAGCCGTGAAAATAATAAATACGTTTTCTTTCCTCAAAAATAATTATTTAGCCCAGAATTTTTTATTTTCCCAAGGGTAACAGGAGAAATTGGACCCCAATAGTTGTTGTCCAGTTTCTCCTGAGTACGCTGATACCCCATGTGTGGGGGTAAACCACTGTTTGGGCACACGTCGGGGCTCAGAAGGGAAGTAGTGACTTTTGAAATGCAGACTTTGATGGAATGGTCTGCGGGCGTCACATTGCGTTTGCAGAGCCCCTGGTGTGCCTAAACAGTAGAAACCCCCCACAAGTGACCCCATTTTAGAAACTAGACCCCCCAAGGAACTTATCTAGATATGTGGTGAGCACTTTGAACCCCCAAGTGCTTCACAGACGTTTACAACGCAGAGCCGTGAAAATAAAAAATCATTTTTCTTTCCTCAAAAATGATGTTTTAGCAAGCATTTTTTTAGATTCACAAGGGTAACAGGAGAAATTGGACCCCAGTAATTGTTGCGCAGTTTATCCTGAGTACACTGATACCCCATATGTGGGGGTAAACCACTGTTTGGGCACACTTCAGGGCTCGGAAGTGAGGGAGCACCATTTGACTTTTTGAATACGAGATTGGCTGGAATCAATGGTGGCGCCATGTTGCGTTTGGAGACCCCTGATGTGCCTAAACAGTGGTAACCCCTCAATTCTACCTCCAACACTAACCCTCCCACACCCCTAACCCTAATCCCAACTGTAGCCATAACCCTAATCACAACCCTAACCACAACCCTAATTCCAACCCTAACCCTAAGGCTATGTGCCCATGTTGCGGATTCGTGTGAGATATTTCCGCACCATTTTTGAAAAATCCGCGGGTAAAAGGCACTGCGTTTTACCTGCGGATTTTCCGCGGATTTCCAGTGTTTTTTGTGCGGATTTCACCTGCGGATTCCTATTGAGGAACAGGTGTAAAAAGACGCGGAATCCGCACAAAGAATTGACATGCTGCGGAAAATATAACGCAGCGTTTCCGCGCGGTATTTTCTGCACCATGGGCACAGCGGATTTGGTTTTTCATATGTTTACATGGTACTGTAAACCTGATGGAATACTGCTGCGAATCCGCAGCGGCCAATCCGCAGCCAAATCCGCACCGTGTGAACATAGCCTAATTCTAAAGGTATGTGCACACGCTGCGGAAAACGCTGCAGATCCGCAGCAGTTTCCCATGAGTTTACAGTTCAATGTAAACCTACGGGAAACAAAAATCGCTGTACACATGCTGCGGAAAAACTGCACGGAAACGCAGCGGTTTACATTCCGCAGCATGTCACTTCTTTGTGCGGATTCCGCAGCGGTTTTACAACTGCTCAAATAGAAAATCGCAATTGTAAAACCGCAGTGAAATGCGCAGAAAAAAACGCGGTAAATCCGCCATAAATCCGCAGCGGTTTAGCACTGCGGATTTATCAAATCCGCAGCGGAAAAATCCGCAGAGGACCAGAATACGTGTGCACATACCGAAACCCTAACCCTAGCCCTAACCCTACCCCTAACCCTAGCCCTAACCCTAACCCTAACCCTACCCCTAACCCTACCCCTAACCCTAACCCTAACCCTACCCCTAACCCTAACCCTACCCCTAACCCTAACCCTACCCCTAACCCTAACCCTATTCTAACATTAGTGGAAAAAAAAAATTTCTTTATTTTTTTATTGTCCCTACCTATGGGGGTGACAAAGGGGGGGGGTCATGTATTATTTTTTTTATTTTGATCACTGAGATATAATCTATCTCAGTGATCAAAATGCACTTTGGAACGAATCTGCCGGCCGGCAGATTCGGCGGGTGCACTGCGCATGCGCCCGCCATTTTGGAAGATGGCGGCGCCCAGGGAGAAGACGGACGGGACCCCGGCTGGATCGGTAAGTATGATGGGGTGGGGGGGACCACTGGGGGGGGGATCGGAGCACGGGGGGGATCGGAGCACGGGGGGGGGAATCGGAGCGCGGCAGGCGTGGAACGGAGCACGGGGGCGTGGAACGGAGCACGGGGGGGTGGAACGGAGCATGGGGGGGTGGAACGGAGCACGGGGGGGTGGATCTGAATGCAGGGGGGGTGATTGGAGCACGGGGGGGTGATTGGAGCACGGGGGGAGCGGACAAGAGCACGGGGGGGAGCGGAGCACTGGATGGAGGGGAGCCGGAGCAGTGTACCGGCCAGATCGGAGGGCTGGGGGGGCGATCGGTGGGGTGGGGTGGGGGCACACTAGTATTTCCAGCCATGGCCGATGATATTGCAGCATCGGCCATGGCTGGATTGTAATATTTCACCCGTTATAATGGGTGAAATATTACAAATCGCTCTGATTGGCAGTTTCACTTTCAACAGCCAATCAGAGCGATCGTAGCCACGAGGGGGTGAAGCCACCCCCCCTGGGCTAAACTACCACTCCCCCTGTCCCTGCAGATCGGGTGAAATGGGAGTTAACCCTTTCACCCGATCTGCAGGGACGCGATCTTTCTGTGACACAGCATATGCGTCACAGGTCGGATTGGCACCGACTTTCATGACGCATACGCTGTGTCACAGGTCGGGAAGGGGTTAAAGATAGGGGCGCATGACGCATGCGTCGGTATGCGTCGATGACGCTGCGCCCATCAACGCAAATGTGAACGTAGCCTAACCTATTAAACATTTGTTAAAATACCCAATACTCCTTTTAAGTATATTTTTTATTTCATTTTCTTTAAGGGAATGTGTAGCTTACATTTTTTTTAAAATTACCAATAATACCACATACAGGGGACCAATACCGTCACATCATGTCTGGACCACATATTACCACCACATAGAGACTGAATAATACCACATACACGAAACAAATAACACCACACTATGATCAGACCACATATTACCCCCACAGTGATTGCACTACATATAAGGGACAAATACCACCATACCCTGACCAGACCACATATTACCATTACATAGTGACCGAATACTACTACAGTGACTCACCAGTAACGTTATGCGCAGGAGCTCTGTATATAGTATACAGTGTATAGTGTCAGTGTACAGTTAACACACTGATTCACCAGTGACATCTCTAGTTGAAGTCCTTCATCTTCACTTTTCTTCATCCTGCGCAGACTGCCATCACTTCTTCCAGTCAGGACTTGTCTCTGCAGAAAATAACACACAGTTATCTAGAGCACCACTTCCAGAACACATTCCCCACTTTTTCCCCATCTTCTACACTGTGTTAGATGAAGAAAAAAGTGACATAATGCCCCCTGCACAGTAACTGGACCTCTCCCTCAATTCATTATTTGGTGTCCATTCATAATCATTTGCTGTACCCCATACCCCGGTCTCAATTTATAATCATTTGCTGTACCCTGCCCCCCCAGTCTCAATTCATCATTATTTGCGCTCCCTCACCTCACCCTCAATACAGCATAATTTGCTCCACCCAAATCTATCTAATTCCTTTTATTAAAGAAAAAAAGTTTTTCATACTTACCTGTCATACGATCACCTGCAGCTCCACTTCTGGTTTCCAGTGTGCGTACGTGCCAGCGTATGATGACGTCATTGCATAAGGTGCCGTCACAGAAGAGGTGGAGAGAGCTCTGAGCTGCATGCGTTGCCATTATGTTGATGGCCATAGAGTTCCAGGAAAGCTCCCTTCGCTGACAAGATGTGTACAGCAACCCACCAGCAGGGGGTTGAACCAGATGACCCAGGAGGTATTTTTTGCTTTATTTTGGTGATTACTGTCATTTATATTGCCTCTTTCTTTGTTTGTCACAAAAACGAAATACAAAACACATTTCAGCTTTTTTTACAGCCTCCTTCAGGCGTACTCCTGGTTTCCTTTTCACTCACTATTCACATCAGGCTGGTTTGATACATGGACATGTAGTGGTTTGGGGACCATCTACATTAAAAGGTGTACATTGCCGTTGTTTGGTGGCTTTTGTGCTATTTGCATGTATATACGTTCCAAATAACAACTCATCCTGCAAAAAAATAATAAAAAGGGAGAGGAAAAAATGAAAGTGGAGAAATGAAAAATCACCTAGAAGAGATTTAAACAGAACCTGTCACTTGACACATGCTGTCTGAACCATGGGTAACAGGAATCAGAGACTAGCTCCTAGACTATAAATATTCATGATTTACTCCAAATACGCCATGGCATTTCAGAGAGAAACATAGTACAAAGCATGGCCAGAGACACGGTGACTTGTCGTGAAGGTACCGTATGTCCACAGGTCTCTCCCTGATTGATGGAGGTACCAAATGAAAAACTTTTTTCTCTTAACATAGATTATCCTAATAGGATATATTGCAATTAATTTTCTAAACCTGACAACCTGTTTAACATAATAAAATTCAGGCACTAAAAACAAAGAAAATGACCACCATGGGAATCTAAAATTCTCTCAGTAGGCCTTAGAATATGTCATTGAAACCTGCAAGAGAAAAAAGTAAACGAAAACCCTGATGTAACTAAGTAAAAAAGCAAAAGTGCATTTAAATAACACAGAGTTTTTAGTAATACTGTTTTTTGATCAAAAAATAGCACAAAAGCCATCCCACCTCGTCACGGTAACTCTGATCGGGACAGTCCTACACTGTCTAATATTAAAACCTTACATTGTGTCAATGTTGACCTCAGTGTGAATAAGGGCAGACAAAAGGACTGGGCCCAACCAGTGAAATACTAGACTGGGGAAGCTTTATATAGTCTCTAGCTCAGAAACAGGGAGGCCACACCCTGGCTTGCACAGAATGCAACAATACAGAGTTAAAAAAACACAAAATTGAGCTTAAATTGAGTTGGTACACATGTAGAGGTTAAACGCATGTTCACATTGGCCACAAAACATTGAAACCAACAAGAGAAAAAAGTAAATGAAAACCCTGATGTAACTAAGTAAAAAAGCAAAAGTGCATTTAAATAACACAGAGTTTTTAGTAATACTGTTTTTTGATCAAAAAATAGCGCAAAAGCCATCCCACCACGTCACGGTAACTCTGATCGGGACAGTCCTACACTGTCTAATATTAAAACCTTTTCTTTTTTTCCTTAGATTATGTCAGTAGGCCAATTACTATCTGACCAGAGTATGATGGACTAATGGACTTCAGCCACACATGAAAGCGCCATTATGTTACTAGTAACCCTATAAACCCTAAAATGAGGATTCATTCATATTTATTTTATTGGGGAAGCATACAGAGTCTATGGGTGGCAAGGATGGCTGACGTATGATGAACAGTTCTGGCAGAGAATATAGCTCTGTGGATGAGGATGACAGCCCCAGGTAAACCGGGACAAGGTAATCAGTTATTTCAGGGGGGCACCGGGGGTTCAGGACAGCAATGACACTTGGTGCAAAAAGGGCTGTGTTTCTCATTCAATGAGAGTTCCTGCATATTTGGGGGAAAATGTAAATTCAAACATGAGTGTTCATCGTGCGGAGGCAGTCATGGGGCTACAAAATGATTTAAGGGAAGAAAACAAAGGGGGTCAGATGGCTCTGAAAAAAAGAGCGACACCAGTGCGTCTAATAGAGATGGATCGTTTTCTAAATAAGTTCACCAACAGGGCGGCAGCAACCTTGCTGAGGGAAGGTTTTAGGGGCGGGTTTAAAATTCCTTTTGTGGACGTGAAGGTGGGGTCATCAACTAAGGATTTAAAATCAGCACTTCAGTTTCCAGACATGGTTACCAAAAAATTGAATAAAGAGGTTGCGTTGGGCAGGATGGCGGGGCCTTTTGAGTCAGCTCCTATTGTTAATCTTAGGGTGTCACTGCTGGGTGTAGTTCCAAAGAAGGAGCCTAACAAATTTAGGTTGATCCACCACCTTTCGTTTCCAAAAAGTCTGTCGGTAAATGACGGGATTGAACCGGAGCTTTGTTCGGTGATGTACACTTCTTTTGATGCTGCAATGGATTGGGTACGTTTGTGTTCAAAAGGGACTTGGTTGGCAAAAACGGATATCGAGGTGGCATTTTGTCTGTGACCAGTTCATCCAGAGAGCATGCATCTGTTGGGATGTATTTGGGATGGGGGTTTTTATGTTGATCGTTGTTTACCTATGGGGTATTCGTTGTCATGAGCGTACTTTGAGACGTTCAGTACGTTTTTGGAGTGGACAGTTAAGGAGGTGTCCGGTTTGAATTCTTGTACTCACTATTTGGATGACTTTTTGTTCATGGGTCCAGCTCAAAGTAGTAATTGCTTCTTGTTTTTGCGTACGATGGAAAGTGTTGTCATGAAATTCAGAGTCCCGCTAGCAGCTGAAAAGACTGTAGGCCCAGTCACCTCGCTGAGTTTTTTGGGTATTGAAATTGATTAGATTGCAATGGAATGCAGGCTACCTGAGGACAAACTGTTAGACATGAGGACAGAAGTTAATCAGTTTAGAGAATTAAAAAAAGGTGACGTTACGGGAGGTTCAGTCTGTGTTAAGGTACCGTCACAATAGACGATATCGCTAGCAATCCGTGACGTTGCAGCGTCCTCGCTAGCGATATCGTCCAGTGTGACAGGCAGCAGCGATCAGGCCCCTGCTGTGCTGTCGCTGGTCGGGGAAGAAAGTCCAGAACTTTATTTGGTCGCTGGACTCCCCGCAGACATCGCTGAATCGGCGTGTGTGACACCGATTCAGCGATGTCTTCACTGGTAACCAGGGTAAACATCGGGTAACTAAGCGCAGGGCCGCGCTTAGTAACCCGATGTTTACCCTGGTTACCATCCTAAAAGTAAAAAAAAACAAACGGTACATACTTACCTACAGCCGTCTGTCCTCCAGCGCTGTGCTCTGCTCTCCTCCTGCTGGCTGTGAGCGTCGGTCAGCCGGAAAGCAGAGCGGTGACGTCACCGCTCTGCTTTCCGGCCGCTGTGCTCACACAGACAGTACAGGAGGAGTGCAGAGCACAGCGCTGGAGGACAGACGGCTGTAGGTAAGTATGTAGTGTTTGTTTTTTTTACTTTTAGGATGGTAACCAGGGTAAACATCGGGTTACTAAGCGCGGCCCTGCGCTTAGTTACCCGATGTTTACCCTAGTTACCGGCATCGTTGGTCGCTGGAGAGCGGTCTGTGTGACAGCTCTCCAGTGACCAAACAGCGACGCTGCAGCGATCCGGATCGTTGTCGGTATCGCTGCAGCGTCGCTAAGTGTGACGGTACCTTTAGGCAAATTGAATTTTGCATGTCATATTATGCCTATGGGCAGAGCATTTTGCCAGCAGTTGTTTTTGGCAACGGCAGGAATCAAATCTCCTGGGCATTTTTTCAGGCTTAAGAAAGATTTACGATATGATTTGAAAGTATGGTCGGGTTTTTTGGATTCCTATAACGGAGATCCATTTGGATTGCACCAGTGGTGTCGGCAGAGGATTTGGGTTTTTTGGTTGGTTTGATTGGCTTACGCGGTTTCTGTTTATTTTTTCTTGGAGAATGGTTAGTGGAATTGCGACCTCAATTTTGGAAGGAAAGTGGCTTGGGAACTAATCGAGTTGTACAGGGGGTGTTTCCCATAATTGTGACATTGTCTTTGTGGGTGGGAAGGCGTTGAAAAAGGTTTTAAGCTGTGGAGGGACATAAATGTCTGAGGGGTCAGAACATTTATGTTGGTGGTGTGGGGGGAGGTCCTCGAAGTTGTTGAGGCTGGTGGCTCTGAGGGGGGGATCACAAGAGGTCCTGGACTCCCCTGGGTGGATTCATGTGGACTGGTATTTAATTATCCCACAGAAAGGATTATGGGGGACCCGGTTTCAATGGTAAGAGATGCTGGCCAGGTGGGTTGTTTTTGGTGTTTAGCGGCTGGAGGCAAGACTCAGCCCGGGGCCAAGCTGTGTTTTTCTAATTATAATAATGGGTTCTGGATTGGGGCTTCGAGGATTGCCCCTTATGGGTTATTATATAAAATGTTTGTTACGTGTTAAATAAACGGAGCTGCTGTGGCCAATTTATCCAAGCACATGTGATATGTCTTTATTTGGGTCACAGTATGTAACAAGGATTGGGAGATCAGGAGAAGAAGGTGTTATTGTTTAAATATGGAGGAGAGGTAAAAGCTCTGAGGAATCTCGAATACCTCGTTGTCATGTATGCTTTCTTTTATTTTCATAAACCCATAGACTTGTATGGCTGATTTTCATCTGTGACTCAAATAAAAAACGTACATTTGCCCTTGAGTTTTTTGTGGACTCAGTGTATAGAAAAAAATACGGACATGTGAACAGCACCATAGACTATAATGGGTACATATTAGTTCATGGATAGAACAGATTTGTGAAAAATGGACATCTGAATGAGGCTGTATTGCCACTACTCGCATCAGTCCTTATCCAAGTGGCGCTGCTGACCTAAGAGTACCAACCTCTGAGCCACCCTGCTGTGCAAAAGTACCAATTGCTTGATATTTTTATGCCTTTTAATTATCACAATTATGTGTAAAATATTGTCAATGTATTAATGATGACCATTTCCCTGGAGATCGGCCGTGGTGTTCTTCTACTGCCAAAATGGCTGCCCCCACTGTAAGGACACTGGGTCGAGGTCACACAACTGATATTTTGGATGATTAAATTAAGCTGAAAGTCATTACAAATAAACAAACTCGGTGAATGTAGAGCAAAGTCTAATGGGTGTCCCAAGACAGATCGAAAATACCTAATTAAAGCAAAGTAATTACTGCTGGACAAACACTTACACAGCCATAACTGTTCTGTATGGAGCAGCACTTATACAGCTGGCTGGAAATTCTCAGCTATCCTTCATCACTTTATGTCTTTTACAATAATGGCCCTCCAGCTGTTGTGGGACTACAACTGTCAGCATGCTGGGAGTTGTAGTTTCGCAATAGGTTAAAATCCATAATCTGGAGTTTGTTGTCTTAGATTATGTAGTTATGTCTTCATTAGAAAACCCTCTTTTTAAAGGGAATGTATCATCAGATAATAACAAATGGTTTAAATTTGATTTTTGCGGCGATATTTTTTTTATTCCATATCACAATCCGTAAAAAAAAAAAATAGAAATCTTGCATTTTTTACGCTGGCCACTTGGGCAATTTTAGACTCCTGTTTTTTACACAAGACTTTTCAAAAGTGCCATTATCATCACGGGCAGGATTACAGCGACAGTTAACACCTATTTATGCAGTAGATAACACAAGATACACCATTCAGAATACGCAATGTCACAGCTGACCCCGCTCCCATGCCCTTTACAATGGCCTTTACACACACTCATTAGATTCTTCAATACAAGATAGGGTCTAAAGATACCTTCACACTAAACAACTTTCCAACGAGAACGACAACAATCCGTGACGTTGCAGCGTCCTGGATAGCGATCTCATTGTGTTTGACACTCAGCAACGATCTGGATCCCGCTGTTATAGCGCTGGTCGGAGCTAGAAGTCCAGAACTTTATTTCGTCGTCAGGTCGGCGTGTATCGTCATGTTTGACATCAAAAGCAACGACGCCAGCAACGAGCATAGGGGGCGTCGCAGCGTCTCCTTCTAGCCAGGTAGGCGTTTTACATTACAAAAGGAGACGCCCTCAGTCGCGACGGCCTGGGAGGTGGCGTGTTACATTACAAAAGGAGATGCAACAGCCACCAGCACCTGCCAGCGCGCCTTCATCTGCCACCAGCGGCAGCCCACAGCCCGGGACGTCATGTATGTTAATCATCATTCATTGCAATTTAATTAATGCATACGGGACATTAGAGGGGAGCTGAAATATTGTATACATTACAGGCGCAGTAAGGACCAGGCGCGCTAGCACCCCACCGCAGGCCACAACACCTCCCTTCCGCCACTCATCTTCCTCCCCCGGGTCGGCGGCATTCTCCCCAGAGGCGAGCATTCGTAAGTGACCAAAACTGCGAGCTCTTCCCAACAGCGTGTTCAATTGTTAACCAGATATGTATTTGCTCCCTTTTAGCTGCGGCAGCTGTGGCCCGAGCGAGGGGCTGGGAGGTGAGCAGCTCTTCTTCCGGCGATGAACAACCGGCGTCCCTTCTCCATACAGACAGTGGGAGGGGTTATCGGTGGGATGTCACATTTGACAACGACAAAAACGACAAAAAAAAACGTTCTCGCCCTCTGGGACAGGACCAAATTGAGTGTGTAGTAAATCTCAGGGTATGTTCACACATGCCGTATTTGCAGTGTAATCACCGTCCGTTCTCCGACCTCTTCTATCCACAGAATCGCCCACCGTGAGAGAGCTGCTGGATAAGCAAAAGCTGCTGGAAAGGACAGCAGCGCTCCTGCTGGAGCAAGTAAAGCAGCAGGGCCGCATGCTGCGACACCTGTTGGGCCGTGGGAGAATTTAATTTTTTTATTATTGTTTGGTAATTGTTAAAAAAAAAATTATATTACTAGTTTTTCCCCCCAAAAAAAGTTTCTTATTACCGTTATGTTGTGTACTGTTTTAATTAACTAGCGGACCAGGCCAGGGCCAGCGAAGCCAAGGCAGACACAAAAGAGTTGGTTTACCTTTCCATATAGTGTGCGCACAAAATGGCAGCCAGCGCAAAAGAGTTTGCTAACCGCATCCTAAAGTGCCTCCATCTTGTGCATCCACTTGCCAGATGCACAAGATGGCTGCCAGAGATGTTTTATACATCATTTTACCGTGTACGTAGATAAGCATTGCTGCATAGCCATAACTATACACAGAAGAAACAAACAACAGCTCAAAGATATTTCATACCGTTGATGAGCAAGAAAAGAACCGATGAAGACGCCTGCAGTATACTGAGTACGGCGTTCCGGACAGAACGTTCACGGGAGAAGAGGATCGTAGCTGGCGGAGGATCGTTCCGGACAGGACGCTGGAAAGGCAGAAGAACGTGAAGACGCAGCTCTCAAACAATATGGAATCAATCGCTGTAGAGTCGCGGTTTATATTCCGGGACGCCGGGACGTCACATCCTGGGTGTCTCCCTGTGGAGAAACACGCCTATCTGGCTACGCTGCAATTTGTCGGATCGTTACACCCCAGCTGTTTTGCCATGGAGCTAACAACCAGCGACAACGATAAGTGAGTCGCTGTTACGTCACTGGATCGCTCCTGCATCGTTCTGGAGTTGGTGTGTTTGACGTCTCTACAGCGACCTAAACAGCGATGCTCCAGCGATCTAGTTTAGGTCGGATCGTTGTCTATATCGCTGCAGCGTCGCTGAGTGTGATGGTACCTTAAGTCAGTCTATTGCTGCTAATGTAAATGTGCATCTCCTGAAACAAAAGCAAGCATGATCTGGGATAACCCCAGGAACCAATGTGAAATATGCAATGTATTAAGTAGAGATCAAGATGTGAAAAATTTAAAAAAATATAATTAGACATTTATAAAAAGATATATATATATATATATATATATATATACCGTATATACTCGAGTATAAGCCGACCCGAGTATAAGCCGACCCCCCTAATTTTGCCACAAAAAACTGGGAAAACTTATTGACTCGAGTATAAGCCTAGGGTGGAAATGCAGCATTTACCGGTGAATTTCAAAAATAAAAATAGATCATTATTTCCCCATAGCTGTGCCATATAGTGCTCTACACCATTCATATTTCCCCATAGCTGTGCCCCATATAGTGCTCTGCACCGTTCACTGTGCCCCCTAGCTGTGCCATATACAGTGCTCTGCACCGTTCATTGTGCCCCCTAGCTGTGCCTTATACGGTGCTCTGCACCGTTCACTGTGCCCCCTAGCTTTGCCTTATACGGTGCTCTGCACCGTTCATTGTGCCCCCTAGCTGTGCCTTATACGGTGCTCTGCACCGTTCACTGTGCCCCCTAGCTTTGCCTTATACGGTGCTCTGCACCGTTCATTGTGCCCCCTAGCTGTGCCTTATACGGTGCTCTGCACCGTTCATTGTGCCTCCTAGCTGTGCCTTATACGGTGCTCTGCACCGTTCATTGTGCCCCCTAGCTGTGCCATATACGGTGCTCTGCACCGTTCACTGTGCCCCCTAGCTGTGCCTTATACGGTGCTCTGCACCGTTCACTGTGCCCCCTAGCTGTGCCTTATACGGTGCTCTGCACCGTTCACTGTGCCCCCTAGCTGTGCCTTATACGGTGCTCTGCACCGTTCACTGTGCCCCCTAGCTGTGCCTTATACGGTGCTCTGCACCGTTCATTGTGCCCCCTAGCTGTGCCTTATACGGTGCTCTGCACCGTTCATTGTGCCCCCTAGCTGTGCCTTATACGGTGCTCTGCACCGTTCATTGTGCCCCCTAGCTGTGCCTTATACGGTGCTCTGCACCGTTCATTGTGCCCCCTAGCTGTGCCTTATACGGTGCTCTGCACCGTTCATTGTGCCCCCTAGCTGTGCCTTATACGGTGCTCTGCACCGTTCATTGTGCCCCATAGCTGTGCCATATACGGTGCTCTGCACCGTTCACTGTGCCCCCTAGCTGTGCCTTATACGGTGCTCTGCACCGTTCATTGTGCCCCCTAGCTGTGCCTTATACGGTGCTCTGCACCGTTCATTGTGCCCCCTAGCTGTGCCATATACGGTGCTCTGCACCGTTCACTGTGCCCCCTAGCTGTGCCTTATACGGTGCTCTGCACCGTTCATTGTGCCCCCTAGCTGTGCCTTATACGGTGCTCTGCACCGTTCATTGTGCCTCCTAGCTGTGCCTTATACGGTGCTCTGCACCGTTCATTGTGCCCCCTAGCTGTGCCATATACGGTGCTCTGCACCGTTCACTGTGCCCCCTAGCTGTGCCTTATACGGTGCTCTGCACCGTTCACTGTGCCCCCTAGCTGTGCCTTATACGGTGCTCTGCACCGTTCACTGTGCCCCCTAGCTGTGCCTTATACGGTGCTCTGCACCGTTCATTGTGCCCCCTAGCTGTGCCTTGTACGGTGCTCTGCACCGTTCATTGTGCCCCCTAGCTGTGCCTTATACGGTGCTCTGCACCGTTCATTGTGCCCCCTAGCTGTGCCTTATACGGTGCTCTGCACCGTTCATTGTGCCCCCTAGCTGTGCCTTATACGGTGCTCTGCACCGTTCATTGTGCCCCCTAGCTGTGCCATATACGGTGCTCTGCACCGTTCACTGTGCCCCCTAGCTGTGCCTTATACGGTGCTCTGCACCGTTCATTGTGCCCCCTAGCTGTGCCTTATACGGTGCTCTGCACCGTTCATTGTGCCCCCTAGCTGTGCCATATACGGTGCTCTGCACCGTTCACTGTGCCCCCTAGCTGTGCCTTATACGGTGCTCTGCACCGTTCATTGTGCCCCCTAGCTGTGCCTTATACGGTGCTCTGCACCGTTCACTGTGCCCCCTAGCTGTGCCTTATACGGTGCTCTGCACCGTTCACTGTGCCCCCTAGCTGTGCCTTATACGGTGCTCTGCACCGTTCATTGTGCCCCCTAGCTGTGCCTTATACGGTGCTCTGCACCGTTCACTGTGCCCCCTAGCTGTGCCTTATACGGTGCTCTGCACCGTTCATTGTGCCCCCTAGCTGTGCCTTATACGGTGCTCTGCACCGTTCACTGTGCCCCATAGATGCTCCACATTAATCTGTGCTGCCGCTGCTACTGCTGCAATAAAAAAAAAAAAACACATACTCACCTCCCTTGATTGCAGCTCCCAGCGTCTCGTTCCGGCGCCTCCATCTTCCCGGCGTCTCTGCTCTGACTGATCAGGCAGAGGGCGCCGCGCACACTATATGCGTCATCGCGCCCTCTGCCTGATCAGTCAGAGAGCGCAGACGCCGGGAAGATGGAGGCGCCGGCCGGGAAGATGGATCGGCGCCCGGCGGCTGGAACGAGGACAGGTGAATATAACATACTCACCTAGTCCTGGCGATCCTCGCGCTGTCCCCTCCTGTCTTCGGCGCTGCAGCTTCTTTCTCTATCAGCGGTCACCGGCACCGCTGATTAGAGAAATGAATAAGCGGCTCCGCCCCTATGGGAGGTGGAGCCGCTTATTCATTTCTGTAATGAGCGGTCCCACGTGACCGCTGAAGAGAGGAAGAAGCTGCAGCGCCGAAGCCCGTGGGACGGCAGGGACAGCGCGAGGATCGCTGGGACTAGGTAAGTATGCCTCAGCGCCCTCACCCCCTCACCCGCCGACCCCACCGCTACCGTGACTCGAGTATAAGCCGAGGGGGGCACTTTCAGCCCTAAAATTTGGGCTGAAAATCTTGGCTTATACTCGAGTATATACGGTATATATATATATATATATATATATATATATATATATATATATATATATATATATATATATATATATACAGTTAGGGCCAGAAATATTTGGACAGTGACACAAGTTTTGTTATTTTAGCTGTTTACAAAAACATGTTCAGAAATACAATTATATATATAATATGGGCTGAAAGTGCACACTCCCAGCTGCAATATGATAGTTTCCACATCCAAATCGGAGAAAGGGTTTAGGAATCATAGCTCTGTAATGCATAGCGTCCTCTTTTTCAAGGGACCAAAAGTAATTGGACAATGGACTCTAAGGGCTGCAATTAACTCTGAAGGCGTCTCCCTCGTTAACCTGTAATCAATGAATTAGTTAAAAGGTCGGGGGTGGATTCCAGGTGTGTGGTTTTGCATTTGGAAGCTGTTGCTGTGAGCAGACAACATGCGGTCAAAGGAACTCTCAATTGAGGTGAAGCAGAACATCCTGAGGCTGAAAAAAAAGAAAAAATCCATCAGAGAGATAGCAGACATGCTTGGAGTAGCAAAATCAACAGTTGGGTACATTCTGAGAAAAAAGGAATTGACTGGTGAGCTTGGGAACTCAAAAAGGCCTGGGCGTCCACGGATGACAACAGTGGTGGATGATCGCCGCATACTTAATTTGGTGAAGAAGAACCCGTTCACAACATCAACTGAAGTCCAGAACACTCTCAGTGAAGTAGGTGTATCTGTCTCTAAGTCAACAGTAAAGAGAAGACTCCATGACAGTAAATACAAAGGGTTCACATCTAGATGCAAACCATTCATCAATACCAAAAATAGACAGGCCAGAGTTAAATTTGCAGAAAAACACCTCAAGAAGCCAGCTCAGTTCTGGAAAAGTATTCTATGGACAGATGAGACAAAGATCAACCTGTACCAGAATGATGGGAAGAATAAAGTTTGGAGAAGAAAGGGAACGGCACATGATCCAAGGCACACCACATCCTCTGCAAAACATGGTGGAGGCAACGTGATGGCATGGGCATGCATGGCTTTCAATGGCACTGGGTCACTTGTGTTTATTGATGACATAAGAGCAGACAAGAGTAGCCGGATGAATTCTGAAGTGTACCGGGATATACTTTCAGCCCAGATTCAGCCAAATGCTGCAAAGTTGATTGGACGGCGCTTCATAGTACAGATGGACAATGACCCCAAGCATACAGCCAAAGCTACCCAGGAGTTCATGAGTGCCAAAAAGTGGAACATTCTGCAATGGCCAAGTCAATCTCCAGATCTAAACCCAATTGAGCATGCATTTCACTTGCTGAAATCCAGACTTAAGACGGAAAGACCCACAAACAAGCAAGACCTGAAGGCTGCGGCTGTAAAGGCCTGGCAAAGCATTAAGAAGGAGGAAACCCAGCATTTGGTGATGTCCATGGGTTCCAGACTTAAGGCAGTGATTGCCTCCAAAGGATTTGCAACAAAATATTGAAAATCAAAATATTTTGTTTGGGTTATGTTTATTTGTCCAATTACTTTTGACCTCCTAAAATGTGGAGTGTTTGTAAAGAAATGTGTACAATTCCTACATTTTCTATCAGATATTTTTGTTCAACCCTTCAAATTAAACGTTACAATCTGCACTTGAATTCTGTTGTAGAGGTTTCATTTCAAATCCAATGTGGTGGCATGCAGAGCCCAACTCGCGAAAATTGTGTCACTGTCCAAATATTTCTGGCCCTAACTGTATATATATATATATATATATATATATATATATATATTTATATATATATATATATATATTTATATATATGTACAGTACAGACCAAAAGTTTGGACACACCTTCTCATTTAAAGATTTTTCTGTATTTTCATGACTTTGAAAATTGTATATTCACACCTAAGGCATCAAAACTATGAATTAACACATGCGGAATTATATACTTAACAAAAAAGTGTGAAAGTAGCCACCTTTTGCTTGATGACTGCTTTGCACACTCTTGGCATTCTCTTGATGAGCTTCAAGAGGTAGTCACCGGGAATGGTCTTCCAACAATCTTGAAGGAGTTCCCAGAGATGCTTAGCACTTGTTGGCCCTTTTGCCTTCATTCTGCGGTCCAGCTCACCCCAAACCATCTTGATTGGGTTTAGGTCTGGTGATTGTGGAGGCCAGGTCATCTGGCATAACACCCCATCACTCTCCTTGTGTTCTTTAGCCCAAACAAGTCTCTTCTGCTTGTTGCCTGTCATTAGCAGTGGTTTCATTGCAGCTATTTTACCATGAAGGCCTGCTGCACAAAGTCTCCTCTTAACAGTTGTTGTATACATATTAATCCAATCGACCTAAAGCTCATACAGGCTTGGTCACATTCCGTAGACTAATCATCACAACAAAAAGCCACGCAAGAAAAAATTATTACACGTGGCTCATGGAATGCAAATATATACCAATTTTATTAATAACTTCTTAAACATAATATCATAACACCAGAGTACCTCATAATGCAACAGGACACCACACGGCTAAGGCATAATAATTAATCAATACTGCGTCATACTCCTATTGACCCATACATACAGCATAGCCTGATACTCAAAAGAGTGAACCTAACAGAACAGCGTCACAGAAACCAACTGGACAGACTGGACCTAAATGGAAAGCGCGCTAGAGGGACACTTTGGTACCTTTGCTGAATATACATAGAGCCAAAAAACGAGCAAGAGACCATAGTATATAGTGAATAAAAATATTACCAGTGGTGTGCCTTTGCCTAGGTGAACGTCCCACCCCGATGCGCGTTTCGCCTGTTCTTCTTCCATGAGCCACGTGTAATAATTTTTTCTTGTGTGGCTTTTTGTTGTGATCTTAACAGTTGTTGTAGAGATGTGTCTGCTGCTAGAACTCTGTCTGGTCTCTAATCTGAGCTGCTGTTAACCTGCGATTTCTGAGGCTGGTGACTTGGATCAACTTATCCTCAGAAGCAAAGGTGACTCTTGGTCTTCCTTTCCTGGGGTGGTTCTCATGTGAGCAAGTTTCTTTGTAGCACTTGATGGTTTTTGCCACTGCACTTGGGGACACTTTCAAAGTTTGTCCAATTTTTCGGACTGGCTGACCTTCATTTCTTAAAGTAATGATGGCCACTCGTTTTTCTTTACTTAGCAGCTTTTTTTCTTGCCATAATGCAAATTCTAACAGTCTATTCAGTAGGACTATTAGCTGTGTATCCACCAGACTTCTGCACAACACAACTGATGGCCCCAACCCAATTTATGAGGCAAGAAATCCCACTTATTAAACCTGACAGGGCACACCTATGAAGTGAAAACCATTCCCGGTGACTACCTCTTGAAGCTCATGAAGAGAATGCCAAGAGTGTGCAAAGCAGTCATCAAAGCAAAGGTGGCTACTTTGAAGAACCTAGAATATAAGACATAATTTCAGTTGTTTCACACTTTTTTGTTAAGTATATAATTCCACATGTGTTAATTCATAGTTTTGATGCCTTCAGTGTGAATGTACAATTTTCATAGTCATGAAAATGCAGAAAAATCTTTAAATGAGAAGGTGTGTCCAAACTTTTGGTCTGTACTGTATATATATATATATATATATATATATATATATATATATCTATATATATATATATATATATATATATATATATATATATAGTCCGCTTTCAGGTAAGTAGGCATAAGACTCTGTATGTTATATGAAATTATAATAAGCTCAGTAGATACTCGCCCTCACTGGGTTCAGTACTAGCTCCTCGTCGCTGCACAGGTCCCAGTATTTTAACTACAATGGTTACATCATGAGGTTAACAGCATGTGACGCTGAGCTCAGTGACTGGCTAGGGCGATGATGCTCGTTGTTGACATGATGTCATCTGTGTAGTCAAAATAACAGGACCGGAGCAGCGGTGGGGAGTCAGTGCTGGACCCACGGAGAGTGAGTGCCTGCTGTAGTATGCATGGAAGAGCCGAGTGCTAGTACATTCACACAATCTTTGGTGTGCATTTGCTAAGTATGTTCAGAAGAGAGTGCTTTTGGCAACTGGCAGTCAGTATATTTTTTCTATATTTTTTGAGCCTACAGATGCCTTACTGTCGCATACATCGGTGGCTACTAGTGATGAGCGAGTATACTCATTGCTCGGTATTTGTAAGTGCTCGGAGATTTAGTTTTTGTTGACTCAGCTGCATGATTTGCGACTACAAGACAGCTTGATTACATGTGGGGATTCCCTATCAGCTAGGCAACTCCCATATGTACTCAGGCTGGCTAGCAGCTGTAAATCATGCAGCTGCGTAAGCAAAAACTAAATCTCCGAGCACTTACAAATACTCGGAGACCACCCGAGCAAAGAGTATACTCGCTCATCACTAGTGGTTACATTTGGCACATATCGCACATCTGGAGATTCTCCCTTGCATTTGTTGACAATATCTCAAATCGGGCTCATAGAAGGGGGTCTTGAATGGGAGACCACCATTCTGTAATTACCAAATTTCATAACTTTGGAATACTTTGGCATCTGGAAAAGTATTGTCTTAATGATGCAACTCCTTTAATGAAAGGGTAGGCCTTGTGTAACGAAGCCTGAATTGCTTCGAACTTCCACAGAAATGCTGATACTGCCATTCTACCACATGGGTATTGTGCAGACTGCAAGGCTTTTACCTGGCCAAGGTGTACTTCAGGAACCCTAAACACCATATACAGGTGTCCCTGAGTGTGTGCACTTATGTATGTCTGAATTGTTGTCACTCTCAGACTGCACGCTGCCATAAATTGGGGCAAGTTTGGTGGGACCCTTTGTTGTCATGAAGAATGAGGCAGATGTCATTAATAAAATAAACTCTTGTTTACTTGGTCTTGAAACTACAGTATATACAACAGGTATAAAATTCTTCATCTGTATTACATGTCAGAGGCACAAATATTTCGGTTATGGCCGGCTGGACATCACATGTGAAGAACATTGCTGAAGTATAACAGGTTAAGCTGAGGATCTCCATCTTCCCAGTACAAGGCTACACGAGTTGATGTGTAACCATTACACCCAGTATTACAATTTGTGGCCTATATAAGGGTGCTCTTCCAGCTGCTGTTCCTTATGGATTATCCCAGCCTGGCTGATCCCGAATTCCTTTACTAAGACCTTCAGGTCGGGCAAATGCTAATACTCAAGCTTAAAAGTTTTTTACACTGGGTGCCCCAATTTGCCTGCTATAAGGAGCACTACTGATATGGTTAAGGTACCGTCACACTCAGCAACTTTGCAAAGAGAACGACAACAATCTGTGACGTTGCAGCATACTGGATAGCGATCTCGTTGTGTTTGACACGCAGCAGCGATCTGGATCCCGCTGTTATAGAGCTGGTCGGAGCTAGAAGTCCAGAACTTTATTTCGTCGCCAGGTCGGCGTGTATTGTCATGTTTGACATCAAAAGCAACGACGCCAGCAACGAGCATAGGGCCCCTAGATGTGTGTCGGATCGGTACACTCCGGCTGTTTGACATGGAGCTAACAACCAGTGAGAACAAGAAGTGAGTCGCCGTTACGTCACTGGATCGCTCCTGCATCGTTCTGGAGTTGCTGTGTTTGACGTCTCTACAGCGACCTAACAGCGACACTCCAGCGATCTAGTTTAGGTCGGCTCGTTGTCTATATCGCTGCAGCGTCGCTGAGTGTGACGGTACCTTAATTTGATACTGTACTACCTTCTGCGAGTTTGCTCTTGTTGCACACACCCAATATGACTGAGACTGCTGAGAGTATCTTCCATTTATTAAGCTGAACTTGAACCAACTATAAAACCAGAGCTAAGCTCCTAGTGCTTACCTACTCCTCCCCAAACCATGGGCCAGGCTCACAGTTAACCCTTTCACCCCAGAACAACAGGACAACTCCAGCCTACAGTTGTGTGAAAAAGTGTTTGCCCTCTTCCTGATTTCCTATTCTTTTGCATGTTTGTCACACTTAACCCTCCAATGTGGCTGAACAATTCTGCAAAGATAAGTGGGCCAAAATTCCTCCAGAGTGTTGTAAAAGACTCATTGTCAGTTATCGCAAATGCTTGTGTGGCACCCCTAGGGGTATTTGCCACAAAAATAGTTACTGACAGTAAGTACAAATACTAAAATAGCAAGACTGCACTACCACCTCCGGCCAGAAGGGGGAGCTCCAGAGACTCCCCTTGATCCATTCTGGTCTGAGAGAAGAAATGGCAGTTGGGCTAAGGAGCTGAAAGTGAGAGGTCATACAGTTGAATCTCTAACAGCCCTGTGACTGTTACCAGGCCTAAATCACCGGCCTGAGGAGAAGAGGGATAGAGAAAAAGGACATTGTGAGAACCGGGTAGCATTTATTACTACCCAGAACAGGCGCAAAGACGGATACCGGATCCGTGGCTGTATTCATTATATATAATACAGCAACCGGAAAAACATGAGGTGATATCAGCTTCACTAGGGCCGGACGCAGCAACAGACACAGAGTTCAGCGGTACTCCCAGAGGGGGTAAACCGATAAAAGGACTCGGGTTGCCCGTCGAACCAGGACCCGGAGGGGACAGATTGGGCCGGCAGCCAGTTCACATACAGCAGCAGGGCCACACAGAAATTGCGCACAATAAGAGGCGAAGACCCCGGCAGGGTCAAAGTAACTCAGAGTTCCCATACAGACTCCGGTGACAGGACTGGTTGTAAATCCTTTTATGTCAAAGTAAACTGGTTAAACGTTTCAGTGCCTCAGTCTTTCATTTGGACAATAGCCATCTATCCAGGATCGGGATCGTCACCGCTGGGAGAACCTGCTGCTGATCAAGTAAGTGCCTGTTCCCTCACGATACCCCTTACACTGTGCATTGCCTGAGGCCACAGCACCGGGTCAAGCCACCCGTGACATCCCCCTCAAGAGACAGACTCCATTGGACTCGAAATCCAATGGGGTTTCCCCGCACAGGTTCGAATCCTGTTCGTGACGCCAATTGTGACACCCAGGAGACCGGGATACCCAGCACCGGACCAATGGAGTCTGTCTCTTGAGGGGGATGTCACGGGTGGCTTGACCCGGTGCTGTGGCCTCAGGCAATGCACAGTGTAAGGGGTATCGTGAGGGAACAGGCACTTACTTGATCAGCAGCAGGTTCTCCCAGCGGTGACGATCCCGATCCTGGATAGATGGCTATTGTCCAAATGAAAGACTGAGGCACTGAAACGTTTAACCAGTTTACTTTGACATAAAAGGATTTACAACCAGTCCTGTCACCGGAGTCTGTATGGGAACTCTGAGTTACTTTGACCCTGCCGGGGTCTTCGCCTCTTATTGTGCGCAATTTCTGTGTGGCCCTGCTGCTGTATGTGAACTGGCTGCCGGCCCAATCTGTCCCCTCCGGGTCCTGGTTCGACGGGCAACCCGAGTCCTTTTATCGGTTTACCCCCTCTGGGAGTACCGCTGAACTCTGTGTCTGTTGCTGCGTCCGGCCCTAGTGAAGCTGATATCACCTCATGTTTTTCCGGTTGCTGTATTATATATAATGAATACAGCCACGGATCCGGTATCCGTCTTTGCGCCTGTTCTGGGTAGTAATAAATGCTACCCGGTTCTCACAATGTCCTTTTTCTCTATCCCTCTTCTCCTCAGGCCGGTGATTTAGGCCTGGTAACAGTCACAGGGCTGTTAGAGATTCAACTGTATGACCTCTCACTTTCAGCTCCTTAGCCCAACTGCCATTTCTTCTCTCAGACCAGAATGGATCAAGGGGAGTCTCTGGAGCTCCCCCTTCTGGCCGGAGGTGGTAGTGCAGTCTTGCTATTTTAGTATTTGTACTTACTGTCAGTAACTATTTTTGTGGCAAATACCCCTAGGGGTGCCACATTTGATTGCAGTTGTTCCTGCTAATCATGGTCCAACCTGTTATTAGGTTTAGGGGGCAATCACTTTTTCACACAGGACCCTGTAGGTTTGGATTTCTTTTTCCCCTAATAATAAAGACCTTCATTTAAAAACTGCATTTTGTGGTTACTTGTGTTATCTTTGTCTAATATTTATATTTGTTTGGTGACCTGAAACATTTAAGTGACAAACATGCAAAAGAATAGGAAATCAGGAAGGAGGCAAACACTTTTTCACACAACTTTACATGAGGATAAAATACATAAAACAAACTGGTCACACAAGATATTACATCAGGAGTCTTCAGAGAGGGTGTTCAACATCTACACATGTACAAGACCACCAAGATAGGCAGGGGGCTATATTATTTGGTGGATGTACATATTGCTTACTGTTTTGAACTACCGTACTTTGTTTTCCTCTAGATGTCCACATTGCAAGTCCATCTAGTTTATGCCATATTCTTTACACACAAAGGAGTATTACATTTTTCATTTAATCTTCTTTCTTTAGGAATGCACGGCTCCTCTGCCCAGCTTCCTGCTTTCCAGGAGCTGGGAAGGCATTTCTGAAAATTAATAGTTAGATCAATGGATATTCACCTCCTACAATGGCGGCGTTTCAGTGATGTTGGCATTCCTGTTCCCGGTGGCTGATGTAACCTTGTTGTGTCACGTGACTGCTGCAGCCAATCAGTGGTTGGTGATCAGCTGCAGTCTTTACTTTTTCGTACACTCTGACAAAATATTAAGAAGCTGTAGACAATTCATGACTGTTGACTGCAGCGGTGATGTAACACAACAATGTCACATCACCCACCTGGAACAGGTGTGCCGACATCATTGGAAGGGCGCCGTTGTAGGAGGTAAATATCCATTGCTTTTATTTTCTATGGGGCATTGAAGTGATTAAGCTGCGGTTGTCAAGTAGTGGACATTCCCTTTATACTGCTGCCAGCACATTTTGTCATTTATAATTAGGATCCTAAAGGTCCATTCCATATGCCCCTGCATCTCGCCATACCTCTAAAAATAATACTTATTCGCTGCTCTCAATCATGGCACTCAGATTGGCATGTGCAGACCACCCTCATGGCCTACTGTGAGCTTCCGTCCCAGCCACGTCAATCAAATCCAGAGGTTAGTGAGGTCATGCCCGTCCTCACGTGGTCCGTACATGCCCACAGGACCACTCAGCCGAGTATCATGCAGGGGAGCCGTAAGTACAGAACATTTTTGAGGTATGCCGGAGTGCAGGGGCGCCTGGAACGGATTGTTAGGATCCTACTTAGGAAGGACCTAACGTGGTAAATAATGAGAAACCTGATGACAGGTTCACTTTAAATGATTGTATTTCACCCAAAGGCCATTACCTTCATGTTTTGGCAACTAACCATTTCTCAACATTGTGTGAAGCGGGGGGGAGGAAGCTGATGAAAATAAAAGTATAGAAATGTCCCCACTGGACAAAAAAAAAATACACTATTATAAAAAACAATGACAAAAAAATACACTATTATAAAAGACAATGTCGGACATTGCTCTTTTTTCTGCCTTCTCAGAAAGGCAATCTCCGCTTGTTGTGTTAAGTGGCGAAAACCTATTAGCATAAGTGAACAGGTCTCCTGACAAATGGTAACTTAGCGAGAAACAAATGTACAATTAATCCTACACGGCTTTCTATTTTATCATTGGGACATACAGGAAATCACATTGCAAATGGAAATATAAGAGTGAGCACAATGGAGCTTCCCATGAATAGGCTACGGTCAATTCGCACTGTACTAGTATATTTGTGGCATGGGGGAGGGGTGCATTTAATAACAGTAAGTACCAAAGATTTTCCAGTATATAATGTTATATGAAAAATTTGGATTAGAGCTGTACACGTAGGCCTTACATCTCATTAGTACAGTGCTGTACAGACCCCATGTGCTGCTGTACTTATGGAGATATTTCCCCCGAGAAGCTTTACATCCAAAGGAGGCATATGGATGCACAGTGGAGCCTAGCAATGAGCAATTCCATTTTCCTCCTGTACCAGTTTTGACTTGTATTGTTCAAGATTATTGTACCTGTTTTTATTATGTATACCCCTCCCCACATTTAAAGCGCCATGGAATAAATGGCGCTATAATAATAAATAATAATGATAATTCACGCTCACTATCTTGCTCTCCGTGGCAGACAGTCTTCATTCTGCACCTAACTTACGAGGCCTCCACTATGTCATGACTTTGTGGTAGGCCCAGTGACCATGCCCAGTCTTGATGTTGCGGTGCTTTGCAAGTGGAAGCAAAGTCCTTAGAGGCTGGGCTGAACATGCCCAACATAGAAATGAAGACCAGATGCCATATAGGACCTTACTGGGTGCTGGACTAGGGCCTTGCCAATTGAATTTCTCATCTCTAGTAAAGGCACCATGCATCCCAACAGCAGCCAATCTTATACTGATGACGTATCCTAATGACAGGTCATCAATCAAAAAGTATGGAACAACCCCTTTATGGTGCCTATACACATAAGCTAGCGATCTCTAAGGGTATGTTCACACGTTCCTGATTTCCATCCTTTTTTTTTTCAGGACTTTTTTAAAAAACTGCAGCTCTTGGCAGAAAACGCAGGTCCTTTTTTTGGTCCTTTTTTTGTCCTTTTTTGATGCGTTTTTTGATGCGTTTTTTGATCCTTTTTTTGACTCAAGAATGGTAATGGTCCCATCGGTCATATCATTTGCAATCATCAGGTTATCACCTATCTTGTGGTTAGGTGATATTCTGCTAAGATGGGAATAACCCTTTAATGAGCCCTTACATGTGTGGAACCAGAATGGAGCTAAGCAATGCCACAAGCAACCAACCCATCCCAACTATCCTCCAACTAGGTTCTAGTCATTAAGATTCTCCTTTTTTTTTTTTTTTTTTACAGATTTTTGGATTACCAGTAGAAATTAGCACAGGTAGAACTAAAATGTAATATGTGCAATGGCTTATTGTAGACCAGAGCGATGTTTATTTGGGCCAAAGCCTTTTCCTTATTGCTGTCCATTGGGATGTCCACTAAGAATCCCAAAAGTCCATAATGGTTTCACTTTGCGATTTTCCATCCTTATTCTACTGTATTATGACTCCTCCAACATTTTACATGGTAGAAGGCAAATACTGGATCTTGTGTTATACATAATTTAACAACAATCTTGGCATATCTGTATTTCTCTTTATGGGTTCTGAATTGAGATATCATCCAACAAGATCCAAGTAACCGAAAATAGATATATTATTATCCATCACATGGAGATTGCATAACTAAGAAATATGGTCGTGCATTAAACATGAGTTCATCTGTAATCAATGTGTAGGCAGATCCTACAGTATTTGCTGCATATCAGGCTATAAGCTTTATAGGTATGTGTCACCACATCGAACATACATAAAGTGGTTCCAAAAGATAATTGAAAAGCGGCACCAGTGTACTATTTGTTCAATCTCTATAACAGAGGATGATTCTCTTAAACAAGAGCTATACAGCTTAGAACGCTTGAATTCAAGGAGCTCTGCATCTATAAAGACAGTTCCATGACATAAGAAAAAGTATGCGGCACTCACCAATCATGTTTGTGAAGAAAGTCCTTTATTCCACGAAACAGTTACAGGTCACCTGGACCAGTTGAAGCGTAGACACGCGAAACAGTTGTCCTCCTCGCTCTCTCCTCGCATGCCTCCGCACCTAGCAAACCATATCTAATGTCCTGTGGCTGTTTCATGAAATTAAGGACTTTCTTCACGAACGCGATTGGTGAGTACCGCATACTTTTTCTTTTGTCATCAAACATACATAAGCCTAAAAAAATGCTTATTGATGCTTTGAGAACCCCCGATACTCGTAGATTTGATATTCCCTGCCCTACACAGACAGCAATTATTACTCATTATTTATTTTACTCATTTATATAGTGACATTAATTCAACAGTGCTTTACAGACAGACTGTCCCCATCGGGACTCACAATCTAAATTCCTTATTAGTATGTTTTTGGAATATTGGAGGATACCGGAGAACCTGGAGGAAATCCATGGAGAACAAACTCCTTGCAGATATTGTCCTTGGTGGGATTTGAACCCAGGACCCCAGCACTACAAAGCAACAGTGCTAACCACTGAGCCACCATGCATTAGCACAACCCGAGCTCATATGCCCAATTTCGATATATCAATGGCATAGCGAAGACTCCCTTCCTCCATAAGCCAGAGTGGTTAGTGGCTACCACTATGATAGACTTGAAACTTCCATGCAATATGTTACAACTGTCGCTTCTACTTACCTCTCCAGGCGTCGCGCTGGCTCCTCCTTGCTCGCAGCCGTGTCCGCTGCAGGTTCTGCTGTGATGTCCGTTGCTTCACTTCCTCCTCGCCGCTTTCGTCGCCTCGCTGTCCTCCCCTCCATTGCGGCTGCTACCGAGTGGCTGGCTCCTCCTCGCTCCAGGCATCTCTCTGTTCCCTTCTTCTGCCACTAGGGGGCTTCAGCATGGTGTTTCTCTTCCTGCATTCTCTTGGTCAGTCTCTGCTCCATTCAAGTGCTTAAGGGCAGGGGCGTGGGCTCCTTGTTCTAATTAACCCTTTCTGCTTCTTCCCAGCAGTCCCTGCTTTCCAATCAGATTTTGGCATCAGGTATATCTGGCGTCTCAACCCTACCAGCGAAGCCTGATTATCGTGTGCATTTCATGCGTGCTTCTGGCCCTGTATTTGACTCTTCCTCGTTTCTCTGTCTCGCCTTCTGACTGGATTTCTCTGTTGTCCGTATTTCCCTGCTTACTCTTCTGAGCCGTCCCTCTTGGTTTCCAGCAGTTGCGGTATCTGACTCCTCGGGTCTGCTCCTCACGATCCCTGTATAGGAGTTGGTCTCCCAGGTTCACTCGCCCGCAGGAGCTTCAGTGCCGTGACCCAGAGGGTCCACTCTGTGTCTGATTTCTTCCGTCCTTTCGGTCGCAATACAATACACTCAGTCGAGGGCTTATGAATACATTCTCCTGAAGAGACTGTGTGACATGTCTATCTGGCAGTGTCCAAAGGACTCCACGTGGCTTCCACAACCACTTTACACGGGCTTTCCCACCATAGACATTGTTGAAAGATCACTGAAAGCACAATTACTGGATCTACCGCTGATCTTAAGAATAAATGTACTTGTGGTCCCTTGGTTTTGTTCTTTCACTAACGAGGCTAATAATGATGTGAGTGTTGCAGTTCCTCCATAGCTCTTGACCAGTACTGGCGTTATTGCAAGGGAAACATATAAAGGGGTGTTCTCAAGTTTAAAAGTTATCCCCCATATACAGGATAGGAGATAACTTTCTGATCACTGGGGGTCCAACTGTTATGGCCACCACCAATCCCAAAAGAATGGAGCGGAGGTCGATCATATGCACTGCTTCTCTATCCATACTAATTGGAGCAACAAAGATGAGTTGAGTGCCACCTATAGCATTCCCATTAAGAATGAAAGAAGCAGTAGCGCGCATCAACCTCTAGCGCGCATCGACCTCTGCTCTATTTAGCTGGAGCTCAACCCCCGATTCTTGGCATCGGTGGGGGCCATGGTAGTCAGAGCCAGAGTGATCAAATCGTTTTCCCTTTTCAATTGTATAGGAGATAATTTTCAAATTTATACACACCCCTTTACACACCCCTTTAAGGTAATCATAAGTTGTCAGGTAAAAAATATATCAGGTGGAAGTTTTCTGACCTCTAACATCCTGCTAATAAACTTTGAAAACTATATATTGGGTGGCATTTTTTTCTTATCTATTGCTTATTTTGTGATAAATTCAAAAATGAATTGATCACAGGTTGTCCTGAAGCTGAAACCATTAATGATCATCTGTACCCTGCAGTGAAACTACTCAATTCTCCTGCAGCGCCACTACAGGACAAATGAAACATTACACATGCGAATAACCTTGTTGGTTCCTCCTGAGATGATTCTCTAATCGATGAATATCTCCTGAATGAGAAACTCCTGTCAATTACCTCAGTATGTGATCAGAGGGTTTTTTGCTAAATTTCTTCATTTGTGAATCCTTCACTTCCTTCAGTGAAGGATAATAATTTGGAATTAAAATCAAACTTTTTAATTTATGAATCTTCTCCATTTCTTTATTTGAACGAGCTTCTTTTCTTGTTGTCTTGATGCAGCTCTGCCAGGAATACTGGTGATTACGGGCAAACACTGGTTACCATGGTGCCAGGGAGTAGGTACACACGGCACAGATCATGCTCAGCTCTATTGACTTGCTAAGGTAATGATGAGAACAGAAACTATTTTCACCAAACAAGGACGGTGCGGCGCTAATTAAAATATTATGTGAGAAAACCATCACTACTGGCTACAGACAGAAGCCGGAGAGAAGTCAAGACTCAAGGCCAATGTTTGTCAAAGGATTAATTCCTCGTCATGTGTTTAACGATGTGTACATACACTCACCACTGAAATTATAACCATCAAGCAGGAAAAATCATGGAATTATGGAAATTACAGGATCGACAGACAACACCATGCCCCAAGTTGTTTGTGGTACTGTGAGCAACCTGTTTGGTCTACACGTGCTTCCAGACCTGCAGCGACTAAGGACTTGTCTCCAATCTAGCACATCTGAAATGTCATTGGTCGGCAATTGCACAGGGAGCTGCCAGCAACGGATTTTGATGATTTGGGGATTTTTCGTACTCTATACTGAATAAATTGAGGGTTTTTTTTGCATTTGATTCCATTTTTCCATCATTTACATATCATTAACATGTCTGTCCATCCTGTGATTTCCATAATTCCACAACTTTTCCTTCTTGGTGAAGCAATTTCAATGTTGAGGAGTGTATTTAGGATTTTTAGGCTGCCGCCTTCATTGAAGTGTACTCAATTCAGCTCCCCAAATCCAAGTCTGATGGATCTTATACTTTATATGAGAGGTGAGGAGCAGCCATACCAGACACAACACATGGACAAGAGCATATTTGCCACCTTATACTGTTGGCAGTCCACAAGCATTTTGTAGGGTTTCTTTACCCGTAATAATGTCCCATTTTAAACCAACAGCCATACCTTCTCTGTTTCCCACAACCTGAATGTGCTAATTGGGCACAGTGTAATTGGATGGCACTGCTCTAGTTGTGGAAAGGGCCACCCACTTTATTCTGGGTTTTTATCGTAGTATCCTTACTTTATGTTTCCTTCCCCACTCCTCTACCCCTTTGAAAACTGTTATGTTCTTCTTGATGTGACTAAAGAGAGATGGACCACACTGCGGAGAAAGACATCATCGGAAGTACCTATGCAACGGTGTGCATGTCAGCAAGGGCTGCACCATCGTAAAGGACGAATCCAAAAGTGGACCACAAAAAAATCCCAATTTTGTCACATTGGTAGAGGCACATATAAATAGCCACAAAGAAACACCCATAGGGAACTAAGTGGGAGTGTGCACCATCAAAAACGGTTAATAAGAGATGGCATTTGTCTGCCCAGATAGAATAAAGATAGTAGAGGAATAACTACAGAAATATCGAATAATATGTGCCCTCCCACGGCACAGTGCCATAGATTCACAGGAGTTAGGTATTAAATACTCAATGTAAAATAATACAAAAGAAAACAACATAATGAAATGAATCAGTTCTTGACTGATTTGAGAAACTTTCTTTCAGCGTTTTTTCACCCATAGAAAGCAATGAGTAAGTGCAAACAGTGTTTGCAGCGTTTTGACCGACCTTCACCCATCAATTCGTGTGAGTTGTCTTTATTTGCCATTACTGTATATAGTAGCTGTGGGGAGGGAAGCACTGAGAGTTTCACTGTTGGGGTCTCTGTAGTCTAAAATTGATTGCAGTGTGTCTGTTCTTCTGTAATCTGTGGTAGAAACCACCAGTAAACCCATTGTCACGATCTCCACTCTGTTCCTGTCTGATATGTTACTTTGTGTAGGGGTTGTGCTGGGTTTGTCCTGCATCTGTGTTCACTTTCCTTGATTAATCTTCCATTTAAGCATGCTAGCTCATTCACTGTGTCAATTGTTAATTTGCTGCTGCCTGTGTAAGTCTGATCCCTCTGTGCTCTGCACCTGACCCAGCCTGACTTTATTCCCTTCCTGGACTCGACTCTTTGCTTATGACCCGACTTCTCTTTTGCCTGCTCCCTGTAAACTATAGTTGCCTTTCTGGTTTTCCTGACCTCGGCTAGTGAATTGGATTTAGTCTCTGACTACCCCCTGTTGTACTACACCATTTCCTGGACTTGACCTTGGATCGTTTGACCTCCCTTTACTAATCCAGTAAGTAATATTTTATTACTATCTGTTATTGTAGACATTCGCACCATTTTTGGGACTTAGTATTACTATAGTGACTCGCATCACACCCATTATGAAATACCCTCTTATAACAAACTTGCCCAGGGTTTCTTAAAACTGTCCTAAGAGTAGAAAATGTAGTTAGGTAAGAAAATAACTTATACTTACCGTACTTATGTGTCCTGGGCTCCAGTGCACACATGACCCCTGCATGCAGGTATCACCATTAAACAACCAGTGATTGGCTGCAGCGTCACATGCATATCATGCCATGTTATTGCAGCGCCCCAGAGACCTGGTCGTTGCAGTAACGTCGCTCTGCCACTAAGGGCAGTGATGATACGTCTGATGGCACTAAAGGAGTTCATCTGACCAGGTATCACAAGCACACACTACACTTCACACTCCGGCCACTAGGGGGAGCAAAAGGCACTATTTACTAGGTCACTCCTCACACTGGTAAAACTAGGGGTTGGATAGGAAGTTAGGAGAGAAGCTGACTGGGTTTTGCCCAGGCAACATCCCGTGGCAGGGGGTGTTGCGGGGGAGACTTCAGGGGAGTCCCTGTCAGGAGTGGGAACCTGGCAGAGACTTAGCGACAAGAACAGAAAGCAACAGAACCGCGCCTGCACTACCTTGCGGCGGTATCCTTAGAAAGGACACGAAGAGAAGGATATTGTGGACAGTGAGAAACGAGATCAAGCACAAAGGAGAGCCAGTAGGAGTCGTGCCCCGAGAATGGCAACATCCTACTGAGGCGCGTAGCCGGTGACCGGAACACCGAGGAAGTAACTGACTTTATGCCTTACTTCAAATACCGCAGGACAGTTAATTATAGGTTGGCTGTCTACCATACATCACCTAAGCAGACATAGGGGGCAACCGTGGAGAGGGGCGTCTCTAGGGTCCCAGAATAGCTCCAAGCCTTCCTGTCAAACGGGTGCGTCCTAGCCATAACAAACTTGGGGGACAGAGAGAGAAAGAACTAGAAAGAACGAGAACAGAAGTTGTGAGGACTATCCCGAATGCTCAGCAGGGAAGCACTACAACACACAGGCGCTAGTGGTAGGCAACGATTTCCACCTGCAAAGGGAACTCTGGATGTGCCTTTGGACCGGCCGGTCTCAGACAGCCCTGTTGACAGTGCTCTGGATTGAGGATCCTGAAGCCTTCAGTAAAAAGTAAAGAGACTGCAACCCTATGTCCTCGTTATTGACTGCGCCTCACACCATCGCCACCTACACTACTGGGAATCCCTGGGGACATACTTCACCCGTGGGAAGGTATACCATCTAGCTGCCATCACATCACCCCAGTGGACCCCAAGCAACGTCGGTCACCCTGACCGAATACCACAGGTGGCGTCACGAAACCTTAGCTGACTTTCATCATCTCTTTTATTGGACGCCCTTTAGCAGGGTCACGGACCGGGTCCAGCCACCGTGACATCCCCAGAACTGAGCCAGAGGGGACCGGTACCGAGTAACCCGCGGCCCTGCGTCTGGGGGCGCTCCATTATCACTTCAGCACAAGACCAGCAGATTCTTTCCAACGGACTGATCTTGAAAGGTAAAAGACTGCCGATCGCCTATGTCACGATATTGTATGAAATGTAATATGATTTCGTTGCTTTGCCTGTTAGACCCATGCTGTGGGCTAAAAAAAACCCCTTCTTTGTGTGTGTAGAAGAGGTTTTATTGCTTCTAGCTGCAAATTCCAGGTTCGGAGCAACTTACTCATTCCCTCCCACCCAGAGGCATATCTAGGGTTTCTGGCACCCGGGGCAAGAATATATTTTGCCCCCCCCCCCCAGGACATATGCGATTTGCACACGAGCTCCTCTCCCTAATGCTCTCAATGTTCAGTGAAAAACTGAGAGAAGCACAAGAGAAGCTCGTTGTCACAGGACCATAAGTATGAAAATCGCATATGAGGGACGTGTCCATGTGACAACTACTGGAACATGCAGAGCTGAATCCTGACATCGCAGCTTCTGAATTCTCACAACTAATTGACTGCACACTTTTAGGATTCTCCCCTGCCCGTGGACAGTCATGTCAGCACAAGTATGTGATTTGTATACTTCTGACCACATTCCGACTAGACTCTCTCAGTTCATTTTCATTGACTGAGGTCCCACATATCTAGACAGCATGTGACCGCATTAATGTAAATCGCCAGCACGAGAGAATCCTGACAGTGTGCAGGGCGCACTGTGAGAATTTAGAAGTCTGCAGTCACAAAGAATGACTGCTGACTCATTACAAACCTGGACATCCCCTTTAATGCTCCTAACATAAATAAAAACATGAGAGTTAAGGTACCTTCACACTAAGCGAGGTCGCTAGCGAGATCGCTGCTGAGTCACAAGTTTTGTGACGCAACAGCGACCTCAGTAGCGATCTCGCTATGTTTGACACGTAGCAGTGACCAGGCCCCTGCTGTGAGATCGCTGGTCGTGTCGGAATGGCCTGGACCTTTTTTTGATCGTTGAGGTCCCGCTGGGTAGCACACATCGCTGTGTTTGACACCTTACCAACGACCTCGATGACGACTCAGACACCGACACATAGGCGTGCATTTGCGTTGCCTTTTCCGCACCCCTCTGCTCCGATTGGTGGTCGCTACTGCGTTCTGATTGGCGGTCATGCCTTCAACAGAAGGCGACATAGCAGCGCTTCCATCCTTTGTTCCTGACTGCGTGGTGGTTTGCAGATCGTTGTAGAGTTCTCCGGCCTGCGACTCCTCTTCGATTTATCTATTCTTCAACGATTCTTCTGACACCTATATTTTGTGCACGGTAGGTATCGTTTGGGGTCTCAAATGCGTTTTCATTTTTCCTTAATTTATAGGGCACCTACTAATTATTAGGGCTATTGTGTCGCCTCATAAGGCAAGGCCGCCACCATCAGAACGCAGTAGCGACCACCAATCGGAACTGAATGGGCGCGGAAAAGGCAACGCAAATGCACGCCTGTGTGACTACAACGTCACAATAGGACGTCCCTCATCGAGGTCTGAATCGTCATAATAGCTGCCATGTGACAGGGTCACAACGACCAACGACATCGTTGGGAAGATCTCACTGTTTGACATCTCACCAGCGACCACATAGCGACGCAGCAACGATCCCTGACAGGTCGTATCGTTGTCGGGATCGCTTTAGCGTCGCTAAGTGTGATGGGGCCTTTAGTCAGTATCACAAATAACATTTACATTCAGGTACCTTATAGATGACGTCGTCTCTAGAGCCATTCTCCTTTTCTTCATCTTGTCCACACCCCATGATGAGTTTTCTCATCCACAGCCGTCTCTGCAGACTTCCATCTTCTCCGCTCTTTTGCAGAAAATCTCCACATGATGCCCTTAAAGTTATAAGTGTCATTATAATGCTCCTGAATAAAAAATTGCCCCTCACTATATTGTCTGCACAAAATATGACCCCCACACTGTCCCTCTTAC
Organism: Ranitomeya imitator; assembly: GCF_032444005.1. Classification (NCBI taxonomy): domain Eukaryota; kingdom Metazoa; phylum Chordata; class Amphibia; order Anura; family Dendrobatidae; genus Ranitomeya; species Ranitomeya imitator. Next base: position 489,473,183 of record NC_091283.1, read on the forward strand.
GGTACATGCTCTTCACACTGACCTCTCCTTTCCATACATGCCCCCCTCTTCACATTGTCCTCTCACACTGTGTCCCCCCTATAGGGCCCAGTATTTATACTGTACTCTCTCATCACACTCCCTCTCCTTGGTATACTGTACCCTCCTGGCTGTGCCCTTACACTGCCCCCCCCATGCTACGCCCCCACTACTCAGTTTCTATTCTGTGCCCACTCACATTTCTCCCCCATACTGTCTCCTCACACTATTCCCCTCCCTCCTCATACTGTCTCCTCTCACATCCCTCCTGTTCACCATACTGTCTCCTCATATATTTACCCCCTCACTTTCTATACTGCCTGCTCACCTGACTCCCCATACTGTGTCTGCACACATCCCATCACCCTCACTCCCCGTACTCTGTCCACATACATTTTTCACATCGCTACTCATACTGTGTCCACATACATTCCCCCGTTCGCTCCTCATACTGTCTGCACCCATCCCCCTTACTGTTTCCTCAGATATGCCCCCCATTCTCCTGTACGGTTTCCTCGTATATGCCCATTATTTTCCTCTACCCCATCATTGTTCTCTTCACCACCTCCATCTTTGCCTTCTCCATCACCACTATCATTGCTTTCTCCCCCACCACCCCATAATTTCCCATTCCACCACCTCCATCATTTTCTCCCCCTCCAATATCATCAGTGTGCTTTCCACCACCACCTTGTCCATTCTACCACCTCCATCATTTCTTCCCCCCTTCATTTTTGCCCTTTCCACCACCTCCATGAATTCCTCCTCCCCACCATCATTGCATTCTCCCCCCACCACCATCATTGCCCATTCCAATTTCCACCTCTATCATTGCCACCCCCCACCCCCATCATTGCCCATTCCACCACCTCCATCATTTCCTCCCCCCACCCCATCATTGCCCATTCCACCTCCATCATTGCCCATTGCACCACATCCATCATTTCCTCCTCCCCCTCCATCCCAATTATTGCACTCTCCCTGTCAGCCCCATCATTGCCCTCGCCTCTCCCCCTCGTACACACACAAAACTATTTACGTCTCTGCACATTCACACGCAGCGCTACACATGCACGCACAAACACACACATATTGCATACAGTATAATGGCCACACCTAGTTACTCCTACACACGCAGCTGGGCTCCGTACACCTTGCACACACGGTTCCGCTCCGTACACCTTGTACACACGCGGCTCTGCTCCGTACACCTCGTACACACGTGGCTCTGCTCCATACACCTCGTACACACGCGGCTCCGCTTCATACACCTCATAGACACACACGACTCCGCTCCATACACCTTGCACACACGGCTCCACTCCGTACACACCCAGCTCCCTCCGTACACCTCGTACGCACACGGCTCCGCTCTGTACACCTCGTACGCACACGGCTTTGCTCTGTACACCTCGTACGCACACGGCTTCGAGGCGTACAGAGCGAAGCCGTGTGCGTACGAGGTGTACAGAGCAAAGCCGTGTGCGTACAAGATGTACAGAGCGTACGCACACGGCTTCGCTCTGTACACCTCATACACACACGGCTCCGCTCTGTACACCTTGTACACACACGGCTCCACTCTGTACACCTCGTACACACACGGCTCCACTCTGTACACCTTGCACACACACGGCTCCGCTCTGCACACCTCGTACACACACGGGTCCGCTCTGCACACCTCGTACACACATGGCTCCGCTCTGTACACCTCGCACACACAGCTCCGTTCCATGCACCTTGCGCGCACCCAGCTCTGCTCCATACACTTCATAGACACACATGACTCTGCTCCATACACCTTGCACACATGGCTCCACTCCGTACACCTCATACACACATGGCACACACCCAGTTCCGCTCTGTACACCTCATACACACACGGCTCCGCTCCATACACCTTGCACACACCCAGTTCCGCTCCGCACACCTCGTACACACACGGCTCCACTCCATGCACCTTGCAAACACCCAGCTCCGCTCCATACACCTCATAGACACACATGACCCCGCTCCATACACCTTGCACAAACGGCTCCACTCCGTACACCTCATACACACCCAGCTCTGCTCCGTACACCTCATACACACCCAGCTCTGCTCCGTACACCTCACACTCACCCAGTTCTGCTCCGTACACCTCGTACACACCCAGCTCTGCTCCGTACACCTCATACACACATGGCTCTGCTCCGTACACCTCATACACACATGGCTCCGCTCTGTACACCTCGTACACACACGGCTCAGCTCTGTACACCTCGCACACACACGGCTCCGCTCTGCACACCTCGTACACACACGGGTCCGCTCTGCACACCTCGTACACACACGGGTCCGCTCTGCACACCTCGTACACACACGGCTCCGCTCTGCACACCTCGTACACACACGGCTCCGCTCTGTACACCTCGCACACACACGGCTCCGCTCTGCACACCTCGCACACACACGGCTCCGCTCTGCACACCTCGTACACACACGGGTCCGCTCTGCACACCTCGTACACACACGGCTCCGCTCTGTACACCTTGCACACACACGGCTCCGCTCTGTACACCTCGCACACACAGCTCCGTTCCATGCACCTTGCGCACACCCAGCTCTGCTCCATACACTTCATAGACACACATGACTCTGCTCCATACACCTTGCACACATGGCTCCACTCCGTACACCTCATACACACATGGCACACACCCAGTTCCGCTCTGTACACCTCATACACACACGGCTCCGCTCCATACACCTTGCACACACCCAGTTCCGCTCCGCACACCTCGTACACACACGGCTCCACTCCATGCACCTTGCAAACACCCAGCTCCGCTCCATACACCTCATAGACACACATGACTCCGCTCCATACACCTTGCACAAACGGCTCCACTCCGTACACCTCATACACACCCAGCTCTGCTCCGTACACCTCATACACACCCAGCTCTGCTCCGTACACCTCACACTCACCCAGTTCTGCTCCGTACACCTCGTACACACCCAGCTCTGCTCCGTACACCTCATACACACACGGCTCCGCTCTGTACACCTCGCACACACAGCTCCGTTCCATGCACCTTGCGCACACCCAGCTCTGCTCCATACACTTCATAGACACACATGACTCTGCTCCATACACCTTGCACACATGGCTCCACTCCGTACACCTCATACACACATGGCACACACCCAGTTCCGCTCTGTACACCTCATACACACACGGCTCCGCTCCATACACCTTGCACACACCCAGTTCCGCTCCGCACACCTCGTACACACACGGCTCCACTCCATGCACCTTGCAAACACCCAGCTCCGCTCCATACACCTCATAGACACACATGACTCCGCTCCATACACCTTGCACAAACGGCTCCACTCCGTACACCTCATACACACCCAGCTCTGCTCCGTACACCTCATACACACCCAGCTCTGCTCCGTACACCTCATACACACATGGCTCCGCTCCATACACCTCATACACACATGGCTCCGCTCCATACACCTCACACTCACGCAGTTCCACTCCGTACACCTCGTACACACCCAGCTCTGCTCCGTACACCTCATACACACATGGCTCCGCTCTGTACACCTCGTACACACACGGCTCAACTCCATACAGTTTGCACACACCCAGTACCGCTCTCTACACCTCGTACACACACGGCTCCGCTCTGTACACCTGGGATTCGATGCGCAGCACTTTCTCTGAGCTGGCTGTCAATTTGACAGCCAGCTCAGAGAACGGGACTATCTCAGTGTGGGGCCTCCTTGGACCACCGCATCATCAGGCGGCCCGCTGGCGCCCCCTTGTCGGCTGCGCCCGAGGCACATGCCCCGGCTGCCCCCCCGGATACGCCACTGCTTCCACCCAAGAATGTTTATGGCGCTTGTGTAGGCTCAAATCTCCCTCCAGCTAAAACTGGTCTGATATCTCTCTCAAGACATGCGGTTCTTTGTTCCATTAATGCAAGATATTGGGTCACCAATTTGGGCTAGGAAAATAATAAGTCCATGGTTGCGAATCTCCATTGGCGGATCTGTCAGCCACTGTAAGCATGAGCCTCTAATTCCAACAGGTACAGAGTATGGATTTCTCCGGAACTGGGTGTCCGAATTAGCTCAAATTTGGTCTCATTAGAAAGCCAATTTTAAAATAAGCTGAATGCTGGGTGTGTTATGATTCTGACATGTTCGGGAACAAAAATACAAGAATGATAAGAATTGTTGGAGAAAAATGTACAGCTGAGGAGAGGGAAGGGCAATGTTAACTCAACCCCTTTAGTGATGTCACAAGGCTGCAGTTTATAAGTCTCTACACTTAACCCAGCCTTTAATCTTACCTGAGGAGCTCTTACTGTCAGCCTGATGAACTGGGATATTTGGAGCTCCGCCCACTAGCCTGGTTTTGCCTGAAATGACCTGAACACATGTAAGTGTTAACTTCTCATTTAATCCCTGTTTTTTTTATAATTACCCTTGTACATATTTTCAATTGTCTCAAATTGTAACATCTTTATAAACCTTTTTATAAACACTGCCTTAATCTTTTGGAGTAAAATATTTAAATTACTAGTTTTTGTTTTTCCTGCTCTAAAATGTTCCCTAAGTCTTCTGAAGGGAATTACGCTACTGTTTTGGGTTAGCTTCGGACCCGTTAATCGAAGCTAGTGGCAGCATACCTTGTTCTGGGTATTTGGGAGCCGTTGTAGCGACGGCGGCGTTGATAATTATTGTTCCTGCCTAAGTGAGAGTAGTTATATCGCTCTCACCCCAGCGTGCCCAATAGCCAGCACAAAGCAGGCAGCCTCTCTGGCAACTAATTACCCTAGGTACAGTACCTAGTCTGACCTGAGGGACACTGTGACTGCCTATATACAAGCTGATCAGCAGTTTTTTTTTACTTAAGACGCTCCGATGAACATTCCATATATACAGAACAGTCATTATTATGATCATTCTGTGCTCATAGATCATCATGTTATCAGCAGCACATCACTTGTGTATAAAGTAGGAATGTACTGCCAATAATGATGATTTTTAGCCCTGCTTAAAATTTGTGGTTTTCGATGAAAGAGCAATTTACTCATTTGTTGGGTGATTGCCGATTTGTTTAGATGGGCTGAAGCAATCTAAAATAATTTACCCGCTAAGTGGGTGTTATTTATGGAGCACAGGGATTTTTTTCAGGTGAATATTAGTAGTTCTTTTCTTTATCACATTCTCTGTCTTGAGTAATTAAAAAAACAACCTAGACAACCACTTTTAATAAGAGAAGTTTCTAGGGCTTGATCATCAGCTGCACAGACACAGTAATACACATATTGTACAGTTAGTACTTAAAGGGGTTGTCCGGTTGAAACAATTTTCCACCTATCTGTACGATAGATAATAACTTGTTGATCGGTGGGGGACCAACATCTGGGACAACCCGCACTGACTGGCAGATTGTGGAACTTTTATCCTCGTATGCGGAAGTGTGCATGTGTGATCTGCGCGCCATTTATCCTCTAGAGAGCGCTGTGCTCGTTTCTTCCATCAGCCCTATAAGGAATGAATGGAGTGGCAGTCAAGAGTCTGACCTGCCATGATGACAATTGAAGTTGGCAGTCGGGGATATAATTTTCCCTATTTGCTGATTGGGGGAACAACTACTCATCCTGTGGGTACGTAACAATTAGTTTTAACTGGAATTCTTTAATTTCTCTTGTGGTTGTACTGCAGAGGGACTGATGGATTGCTGCCACATCCCACAACTGATCACAGATGATCCGAGGGTCAAAATAGGGGATTCTCTAATTGTAAGAGTGAGGTGCTGGATTGGAGCACTTTTACACTTTATACACTTTTGTGTCCGGAGAGATATGGCCTATGGGCGAGATGATCTTCACATGGATGGATCAAGCGGGGTATCAACAATGGACGGCCTAAGGAAGCTGCTAGGAAATGAAAATTGGAGAAAAAAGCAGATTCACCCAACACATGCCCTCATTTGTGCAAACCTGAAATGAAAGCAAGGTCTGAAATATTTAATCTCTAATCACCGCACACACAAAAAGCAGAGAACTGATGAAATCGTTCCAAATGAGGCAAAATTCTTCCTGAAACAGCAAAAATTCATCCTCTTCCCATAGCGGATAAGAGCTGAGCTGGCATCTCATATGTTTGATGCAGGCAAGGGTGCAAGCAGCTCGCTCCAAACTGCTGTTCTCCAGAGCAGATGGTGCGAACACGCGTATAGCAGCAGTGTGCGAAGAGTGGGGGGTACTGTTATGACAGACTGCAGCAGTCCTGGCCTCTGTTTCCTAACCACTTCCTGCAAGAGCCTCACATTGCCAGGATACGAGCCAATAAGAGCTAATCAAGTTTCCAATTCTACACTGAAGTCTTTGTGCAAGACAAAAAGTAAACACGAGGATATTTCCAGCCACAGGGAGCAAGTTCTCCCAAATACATTATTTTTAAAGGGTTTGTCTACTTTATGCAATTCATTTTCATATACCCTATAAGGAATTAGAGGGGGTCCTCAGTGCGGCCTTCTCTCGGTGAAGAGCGGTTACAAAGGGCATCTTTCCTCTTTAGGATTTGTCCTGTATTGAATCGGCGATGTGCAATACTCAGTCTCACCTGTGGGGGCACTGCAGGGAAATTGAAAGGTTTAAATTACCCTTGAGGGTATGTGCCCACGCTGCGGATTTTGTTACAGATTTTTCTGCAGCGGATTTGGAAAATCCGCAGTGCAAAACCACTGCGGTTTTCACTGCGGATTTTATTGCGGTTTCTTCTGCGGCTTCCACTGCGGATTTTCAACTGCAGTTTCCTATTGGTGCAGTTGTAAAACCGCTGCGGAATCCGCACAAAGAATGGACATGCTGCGAAAAATAATCTGCAGCATTTTCCGCGCGGATTTTTCCGCAGCATGTGCACAGCGGTTTTTTTTCCCATAGGTGTAGATGGTACTGTAAACTTAGGGAAAACTGCTGCGGATCCACAGCGTCAAATCCGCTGCGGATCCGCAGCAAAATCAGCAGCGTGTGCACAAGCCCTTAAAGGGAACCTGCCACCCCCAAAATCGAAGATGAGCTAAGCCCACCAGCATCAGGGGCTTATCTACAGCATTTTGTAAAGCTTTAGATAAGCCCCCGATGTATCCTGAAAGATGAGAAAAAGAGGTTAGATTATACTCACCCAGGGGTGTTCCCGCTGCGGTCCGGTCCGATTGGCGTCGCAGTCTGGTCCGATGGGCATCGTGGTCTGGTCCGGGGCCTCCCATCTTCATAGGATGATGTCCTCTTCTTGTCTTCACGCTGCGGCTCCGATGCAGGCGTACTTTGTCTGTCCTGTTGAGGGCAGAGCAAAGTAGTGCAGTGCGCAGACGCCAGGCCTCTCTGACCTTTCCCGGCGCCTGCGCACTGCAGTACTTTGCTCTGCCCTCAACAGGGCAGACAAAGTACACCTGCGCTGGAGCATGAATACTAGAAGAGGACGTCATTGTAAGAAGATGGGAGGCCCCGGACCGGACCGCGACGCCCACCACAGCGGGACCGCCCCTGGGTGAGTATAATCGAACCTCTTTTTCTTATCTTTCAGGTAACATCGGGGGCTTATCTACAGCATTACAGAATGCTGTAGATAAGCCCCTGATGCCGGTGGGCTTAGCTCATCTTCAATTTTGGGGGTGACATGTTCCCTTTAAAGGAGTTATCTGGGCTATTTTTTTTTCCACTACAGGCGTAAGAATGAAGAGGCAGGTAGTTGCAATCTATCTGCCAGTTGTGCCCAGCGCCGATCCCCAACAACACAGAGCATTCACAGACGACTCCTGTCGGCAATTCAGACTCTTCCGCTAATGTCACCTCAACAGATTAGCTGCTCCCCTTCCACTGTGCGTTGACGGGGTGTGAATGCCATCATGCTGATTGACAGCCGGCTCCCCTCTCCCAATACCTAGTTTTCTAATGTCCTGAAATGATACATTTTTGGGATCCAAAAGGTTAAATACCTATTGAAAGGACATGAAGTTCAGTTGTTGAAAAATTCCTTAAAAGTCAAAAACTTAAGGGGACCAATGACTGGAGATGATTGAGGACCCATGACGGGAGAAGACAGTGATGTCTCTCTTATGATTCCATTGGCCGTACATAGACACACACATCCTGATCACCTTCATCATCGTCTTTAGCAGTCGTCTCTGAAGCAATATTCAGCCCGTTTATTCATGGAGGACCATTAACATCAGCGCTGCATTTTATGACTAATAATCATGAGATACTGGCTCCCCGTAAATTGATAGGAAGCAAGCTCGTGAAAATTGATTCAGATAAACGGCTGCCTCCATTCCGAATAGATAACGCACGCAAATCCAGGCATTATCTCATGTAGAGCTCAACGTCGCAGACACATCTGACGGTTTATAGCAGTATCACTTGAGTCTTAAAGTCTTGAAATCAGGACTGCCCAAAAAATCTGCACTTAAAGATTAATATATTACCAGGTTTTTTTTCATTTACTCTGAGAGCAGCATAATATAGAGACAGTGACTCTGATTCCAGCGATCTGGCACATTGTAGGTTACATACTTTACTTTTGATAAAATCTCTATTTTATCAGCAGGAAATTATCATTTGAGGACTAGTAAACCTGCTGTCATATATTCCTCGATATTCATAAGATCCTTATAACCCCCATCACTGATTGGGCTTTCTGTGTACACTGTGCATAGGCAGAAAGCGGCCATTCACTGGTGTGCGGGGGGGGGGGGGGAGGGTATACAGAACTGATAGATCTGTGGATCTGATACAGATAAAACAGTGATTTTGTTAAAACTTCAGCAGCCAGTAATGTAAGTGATACATCACTGGAATCAGGGTCTCTTCCCCTGCATCCTACTGCTCTCAAATGGGATAGGAAATACCTGGTGACAGATTCCCTTTAAGGAGTTAAGTTATATAGCTGCTTATGCTAAACACATCACAAATGTAGCACTTCATTATCATAAAGTGAAAACAACATAATTCTTATAGATAGTGCAATAGTGCACATGAGTGATCACTAGAGTTGGGCAAAATTTTTTGCAGGACCCTGGTTTAGCATCCAAGTCATTACTCCATGGCAGCTTGACAGAGCATTGCCAACTTCTTCAGCCCAAATTGGAATGCCAGCATCTGGTGATTACTAGTCTTTATCTGATGCCATAGCATGCGCCATTCAAACTTCGGAATGTTGAAACTGAGAATCCCTCTCCTACTAGTTATTAAGGGACTCGGTGAGCAAACATTTTATCACCTGTCCTATGCTTTTCATAGAACACCTCTCTTAAAGAAGCACTCCTCCTCCCATCAAAGTTTTTATCTTATTAATATACTGCAGTTATATTGTGTACTTACAATTTCTAATTTTCCCTTTCTACCCAGCTAATTCTTCTCTTTTCTATTAAGTATGTGAAATCACCTTATTAAAAACTTACTAGCTGAATCCTTCTAAGCTCTATGCAGAAAGAGGAGGTCAATTTTCCCTGCACAAGTCATGAGTCACTGCAAAAGTCTATGGCAGGGGCAAATCAGCTGGGCCAGGAGTTGAAAAGGGGGATGATAAACGCAGGAAAAATAAATTTCCAGTGTCTACATAGAGCAGAGAAAAGAGAAGAATTATCTTGGTAGAAAGGTAAAATGAGCAATTGGAAGTAGACAATGCTATATAATATGATAAGTGCAATATATTAAAGAGGATGGTGGGAGGAGGTCTTCAATTTCTGGGTGCAGGCGCAGAAAACTTCACGACGTTGGCCTCCACATATTGGGGTGTGCCTATCTCCAAGGTCTATGCACCCTATTATTCACCCACCTTTCCAAAACTGTTTTATTTAGAGCAAAGTATAACTATCTTATTCTTCTCCTGTTCATTTTAGTTAGTTCATTTAGTTTTAGTCCATAGAGAGAGGCATCTTTTGAATATGGTCCGTCCTAAAACAAGTCGCTCTGTTGCTGGCAGGTGGGCTCAGACACTTTGATCAAAATATGAACTAGACCTATTTTTACTTCAGTAACAAAAGTGTCATTCATAGGATATGTTTGAGGAGTGCAGTTGCATAGCGATAACATAGATACTTTGGACCCAGCATCAGGATGTTGTCTCCAAGGTTGCTTGGGAATGGAGGACTGCAGGAACTAGGGATAATTTCAGAGAAGACCTGGGGCACACAGATTTCTCTAATGTTTTAGATTGAACAGTTTTTCTAGGAGTCTCCAAAATATTTGTCGAGAGCTGGCACGCAAGGTCCAACGTTGAAGAGGTAGTGAGGAAAAACAGTATGTACCGTTTATAGACCCGATTCATTAGTGCATTTATCCCATTTATGTCTAGTTTTTCGTTAGTTCTCATTTGGGCCCAAAATTTATGCAAAATTTGTTGAAAATGTGCTTCAGTGACCACTGGAGTGATTCGATATGTGCAAGTTGTTTAGGTGGAAATTTTGCACCATTTTCTAGAGCATGCGACTTTTTGAGGTAAAGACACGAGAGACCATTCCTGTTGATGGCTCTGTGATCCAGGATTGTATTCACCGGAGGAACAGAGTTGCGGACGGAGGGCGGCTGCATGGTGCGCGATATCACGGTTTCCAGTCCATTGGCTGTCTCAGTCCACGGGCCACACAAGGACAGCTAAAAGGGCCTCATGTAGCCAGAAAGCTGAACTTTGCCCAGGTCTGGTCTAAGGCATTGATGATGGAAGCCTTTATGAGCCCTCGCATACACTTTCGATAGCGGTCAGCCGACCGATGGCTCGACTCTCCCATACAAGGAGCGCTCGTCCTGCGGAGTGATCCTCTGTTTTCTTTCCGAGATCACCTGCCAAACGTCTTTGGCAGCAGTTTATCTCTAGAGAATAAAAGGATAAGCCACCTGAAATTGGACATGCCGAATCCTTGACGCCCCCATAGACTGTCGGCCAAACCAGTCAATATCAGACAACAATAGTTTAAGAGTTCTATCATCCTTCACTTCAACCCAGATACCACCATCCACCCTCCTTATGTCATATTTCATGGTCAGTCCCTCTAATGCAGGTACCATGAATGGATTTTTTATCAAAAAAACGAATTATATTGAAAGTTATATTTTCAGCGTGTTCTTTGAAAAGCAAATGAACCCAATATCATCCACCGGCTAAACCTTTCGCTTGCTTTTTACTTAATGGAACCATTTAGCATTGTAACGACTCCACTCTGTACATTGCGCTGAGCTGAGGGGAAGCTTGAGAATGCAAAAAAAATGAAAGGTCAAAGAAAGTGATGGGTAACCTTGGGTTCCAGGGCTATTGACAAGGCTGACTGTATTGTTAGGTATTCTGCTTACAACGAGTAAGTCCTGAAAGTATCGCAAGCTTTGAGTGGATGTATGCCAACGAGAGCTCTGGATTAATTAGAAGGGTGAAAGTGAAGTGCTTCGTCTATACAAATCTGAATTTGCTTTAATGCAATGAGACAGAGAATTCAGAGACAAAAAGGCAGATATAGAACTAATTATTTGTGTAGTGTTCCATTCTCTTGCAGGCTACAATAGGGGGAGCAATCACTGTATAGATGAAAGGGGTTCTTTAGGACTTATTTTTTGTTATGAGACAGTCCATGGACTGCAGCTACTAGTGATTCTGCAGCTTCTGCTGACATCAAGTTGACAGAGCAGAGTCGTCTCTTCTGCTCTGTTGATGGGGCATCTCTGTCAATGTTATGCTGATGGGGAGCCAACTGTCAAACTGTAGCGATTCAGCTGTCAATTAGCACAAAGTCTGTAGTGACGTCACGTTGACAGAGCAGAGACTTCTCTTCTGCGCTGTTGATGGGACATCTCTGCCAGTGTCATGCCGATAGGAAGCCAAGGGTGGGGAGCCAGCTGTCAATCAGCACAACGTCTGCAGTGATGTCACATCGACAGAGCAGACCGGAATAGCTGCTCTGGTAAGTAGTGGTGAATTGAAGGAACAGAGTTGCCAGGTGAGCCTTCAGAGATCATCGTCATGCAGACCAGTCAGGTAGATAAAAATTACGAGCCTGTTAGTTCTTAGTCCTAGAAAACTCCTTTAAATTTAATGGTAATGTCCAACTTTAAACACTATTTTGGCTGTAGCTCTAAAAGCTCGCACTGACAAATTCTGAATAGGTCTTTGAAATAGTTAAGAATTCTTCTGTTACACAGCTCCAAAATCCCTATACAGCCTTATGGTAAAAGGATAAAATTCTTGTTTCCTACCGCCACCACTAGAGGGAGCTTACTGTAAGAAAGTGCTATTGTTAAATTCAATGTGTAATTTGCATTGAGCTCTTAGCTCCCTCTAGTAGTGGCTGCAGGCCGACAGAAGTTTGTCATTTAAATGAACACTGTACTTTCAGATAACTTACCATAATTTGACATAGCTTGTGACATAATACAGAGGGAGCGGTTTTTGTCCGTCTTCTCCTGTCTTTGTTTGTGTAAAGCGTGCCACGAGTTCAACACAAGCAAGTCACTGTACAATAGCAGGTGCAGCGCATGCTGGGAAGTGACGCAAAAGAAGTTCCAGCACCTATAGTGCAGGCAGAATGTTGAAAAAGGACTACCGCCCACCCAGAAAGAGTGGAGAGAAAAAATTACTGAGCATTATAACCAAGACAATTCTTGTGATATATTAGACTGTATGTATGCTTTAACTCTTATGACTGTTAAGGATTTGGAGCGCTGCAATAGAAAATCTAAGCACTGGTCCCTATGCTGATGTATTAGGAACCTGATACACAGAATCTTAGACTGTGAAGAACATTGTAGAAAAAAGTGAACAAATGAAAAAGATTCACAGTTGTACAAAATAAAATAAAAAAAATGGCTGTTTTCTTCTATATGCAATTGCAAACTTGTCCTTGGGTTGTCTGGAACTGTAGCTTGTATCCATTGATGTAAAGGAATCTGCAAGTTGATTCATCAGATGAATGTGTGATTGCAGCCAGGTATGTTTTATTCTGAAATGCTCCAGCGTATCAGAAAAAAACAGAGTTTGAAGAGCCGGACAGTGACTATAGGCCAAGATGAGACTAGTCCAGTAATATTCCCAGCAGGCTTCTGCTCGCACCCCTGTGTGATTGACAGGTCTCATCTGTGTACATGGGGAGACCTGTCAATCGCCTGGAGTCGGGTGGGGAGAAGCTGCACTACACACATCTTGCCTCTTCAAACCAGGACGGTGGAGTCTGTAAGCCAAACCTCAGACTCGGACTCCACCAGAATGGACTCGGACTCCACCAGAATGGACTCGGACTCCACCAGAATGGACTCGGACTCCACCAGAATGGACTCGGACTCCACCAGAATGGACTCGGACTCCACCAGAATGGACTCGGACTCCACCAGAATGGACTCGGACTCCACAACCCTGCTCCAAACTATGTTTTCTATGAAATGCTGTAGAGTTCAGAGGGAAAATGTACCGGGCTGTAATCACACAGGAAGGCTCTGATTCATGATGCCCGTGGTTTGAGCGGCATGAATCAAGTGTCAGGTTCCCTTTCACTACAATACCAATACGCAAGTTGGGGACAGTTGTGATGCTTGTTTTTGGAATTAAGAACATATGTTTTCCTAACCCTGAACAACCCCTTTAAGTTAAAATCTCATTGCCAGGACAGAAAAATATGTCTAAAATCCCATGGAGATATTCCTACATTGCGGTCACCGGTGTTCAGTGAAAAGCGAGATCTTCATTCTCAATATCTCCCCTTCAAGGTGGAAAGGTTTTGCTGCTGTAAGCAACCGCTCTACTCCCAAGATGCCAGCTACATAACCGCGTGAACGTAGCTTCACAGGATGGCATATTCTTTGCGCATGATAAAGAACGGACCACTTCTGAAGACAACCCCCCTCCCCGTGTGCCCCATAGTGAGATTAGCCTAATGACGGGCATATTTAATTCCACAGTACTCTCGGAAGATGGAATGCGTTTAAAGGATAGTGATGCACAATACAAAATAGGAATTATTTATGGTCTCCAAAAAAAAAAAAAAAACGCTCTACTGGCTTTGAAGCATCAGTGGCTGAGCCTCACAACGTAACATAGAAGCTCCTGCAGGTACGAGAAGGCGAGTACAAGGTCAAAGCAAAGTAGGCAACATCACAGTCATGTCAAACAGTCTGTGGTTCCGATTGCTGGATCCAGCACCTCAATGCCAGACACGCCCTGATAAAGGCTGTTGGTACAACCCGAGGCGCTGTCTTGGTCTAAATTTATCTCGCCAACCATTAGTTCATTAAATGATATCACTAGATGAAGTTACAGGACCTGACCAAATTAATATTCCTTGGGTAATTGAAAAATTAATGAAATGAGACCCCCGAGACTGTATCCAGCAAACTCACCGCAGACTGAACGGTCAATGATAACGAACTTGGAAAATGCAAGTTTATAGTGAGGAGATGCTCTAATCTTATGGAACGGTATTAAAAGCAAAATTAAAAAGCTTTTTAAAAAAAAAAAAAAAAAAAGTTTAGCCCCTGCACTGTTTGGGAAAAACAAAAATTTGGGGTTGGAGAGCAGCTGTGGAAAGCTTGCAGTCTCAGCCCTTGAACGTCTACTCCAAAAGTCCTCCATGGAGATCGGAAACTTCTCTCCGCCCCTATAAATTAAGGTAAAGGTCCAGCAGGGAAATACCCGCGGGGAGGGCAAGTCTATTATTCTCCCTGCTCCTCACAGGAGACGGGAGACAGAAAGCTCAGTCTGGCCACGTGGCAAAGGAGAGTAGGGTGGCAACACACACAATGTCGGGGAGGTAAAGATAGAAACCTCCTCTCTCACCCCCTCCCCCACCAGTGTCTCTCATGCGATGAGGAAGAGGAGAGAGCGGCTCCAGATCAAGAGTGGATTATCTGTACAAGAGCTCGACTTTAGGATTGCTTCAGGCGCTTGCGAGGAGGGCCGAGGAAAGGGCACTGAGCCGAGGCCAAGGAACGGTATGCTTCTGCCACCAGGTGTGGATGAGAGACCACCATCGACTTCCATCCTGACGTTTCCATGACATCAGACGCATGGCTGCAGGGGAAGAGAAGGAGAGGAACATGATGCAGATGCCTTAGGCCACGAGCTCACGCTGCGGATTTTTATGGACTGATTTTAGTAAATCCGCAGGTAAATCGCAGTGCGGATTTCCTGCGAATTTACCGCAATTTTTTTGCGCATTTTGTGCGGATTCCCATTATGGAGCAGGCGGAATCCGCACAAAGAATTGACATGCTACAGAATAAACAACGCTACGTTTCCGCACGTTTTTTTTCCGCAGCATGTGCACTGCAAATTTTGTTTTCCATAGGTTTACATGGTACTGTACAACGCATGAAAAACTGCTGTGAATCTACAGCGGCCAATCCGCAACGCGTGCACATACCCTTAGGGTAGAGTCACAAGCCCTTAGAAATTATAGAGGTCTATTAGGTTTGTAAGCTGAGGCAAGGCATCAAACTCTCTGCCTAGTCATAAATGAAAACATTGTGGCTTCCCTCAACCACCACTAGAGGGCGCTTACAGTACACACATTTATTATTGGCTTCAATATAAAACAATATAGTGGGCGATGAGCACCCCCTAGTGCTGGTTACAGGAAGACATCAGTTTGATGACAGGAGCTCTCTAAATGGGCATTAATATAATAATATGGATTACTAATAATGGAAAACTATGTACAAATAAAAGATAAAATCACTTACTAGTTGATGAAGTCCACGGCCTGAGTCTTAAGCTGGTCTGCACTGTGCAAGTCAGCCAAGATCAGAATCTCTGCGGCGTTCTCCACGGACAGGTTGCTGCACAAAGCCTCCTCGCACATCACCTTCAGACGTTCCAGAGCATACTGTGGACAGGAGCAATAATCTGCTTAGACTCTGGCAGCATGGCAAGGGTTAAGGATGAAAACTTCTTAGAAGCTTTAGGGTTTTTTATTTTTTAAGTCAACCATCAGGACCGAATTATTTCTTAATGATCATCTCCGATGGCGTTCACTTCCACATCGGGAGGAGATTGGTGCCGATGACACGACATTGACCTGCGCCTGCCACAATGTGCGCATGATTGGCAGATATCGAGCACATGACATGTACACTATACAGGCTGGCCGTGCACACGTCCTGGCAGACACTAGACAATGGAAGTCGTCAGCGCAATGGTGTCAGCACCGATTACCTCTCAAAGTGGAAATGAGTGGAGTAGGGGAAACTTTATAATATGTCTTCAGTGGCCTTTCTGTACATCTTACTATTGATGTTCCTGGTATTGCAACTTAGTCCAGTTAGCCACGTTTTTTGCCCTGCAGCTTTGACCGATTTGAATGAAGGCGATGGTGAAAAATGCTGGCAAAGCTGCACAGAGAATTGACACGCTGCAGATTATTTTCTGCACCAAAGTCAAAATTAATCAATGTGTGCGTGACGCTTCAGGTTTCTCATTCACTTTGCTGTCATCGGGATCGTTTCAGGTTTTGCTAGAAAATCTTTAAAGGAAAAAACGAACCGAAAACGCTCCAAATATGCAACGTGTGCACACAGTCTATTTAAACTCTCAGAAAATCCTTTTAAGGCTATTTGTGCACGTTGAGTAATTTCTTGCAGAAAATTCCATTGCGTTTTTGGTGCGTTTTTTTCCTGTGCATTCAATGGGTCAAAAACGCACAAAAGAATTGACATGCTGCGGATTTAAACGCACAGTAAATCCTGAAAGGAAAAGTACTGATCATGTTTACAGCACTTCAGGATTCTCAATGACTTTGATTCCATAGCATTCCATAGAATTTTGGGGCCAATTCGGAGCGTAAAAAAATGCATCAAAAACGAATCGTGTGCACACAGTTTAACTTTCAGAAGCAATAAGCACAACTTGCTGTAAAGACCCCATGTCTGCAGATGGATTTACAAGGAAAACGACTTTCCCAATCATGGAACTATATAAAGAAATTGCTATATAGGCAATCCCTTACATACAGTGGGTCCGGAAAGTATTCAGACCCCTTTAAATGTTTCACTCTTTGTTTCATTGCAGCCATTTGGTAAATTAACAAAAAGTTCATTTTTTTCTCATTAATGTAAACTCTGCACCCCATCTTGACTGAAAAAAAACAGAAATGTAGAAAGTTTTGCAAATTTAATAAAAAAGGAAAACTGAAATATCACATGGTCATAAGTATTCAGACCCTTTGCTCAGACACTCATATTTAAGTCACATACTGTCCATTTCCTTGTGATCCTCCTTGAGATGGTTCTACTTCTTCATTGGAGTCCAGCTGTGTTTAATTAAACTGATCGGACTTGATTTGGAAAGGCACACACCTGTCTATATAAGACCTCACAGCTCACAGTGCATGTCAGACCAAATGAGAATCAGGAGGTCAAAGGAACTGGCCAAGGAGCTCAGAGACACAATTGTGGCAAGGCACAGATTTGGCCAAGGTGACAACAGAATTTCTGCAGTACTCAAGGTTCCTAAGAGCACAGTGGCCTCCATAATCCTTAAATGGAAGAAGTTTGGGACCACCAGAAGTCTTCCTAGACCTGGCCATCCAGTCAAAGTGAGCAAACGTTGAAGAGCCTTGGTGAGAGAGGTAAAGAAGAACCCCAAGATCACAGTGGCTGAGCTCCGGAGATGCAGTAGGGAGATGGGAGAAAGTTCCACAAAGTCAACTATCACTGCAGCCCTCCACCAGTTGGGCCTTTATGGCAGAGTGGCCCGACGGAAGCCTCTCCTCAGTGCAAGACATATTGAAAGCCCGCACAGAGTTTGCTAAAAAACACATGAAGGACTCCCAGACTATGACAAATAAGATTTTCTGGTCTGCTGAGATGAAGATAGACCTTTTTGGTTATAATTCTAAGCGGTATGTGTGGAGAAAACCAGGCACTGCTCATCACCTGCCCAATACAATCCCAACAGTGAAACATGGTGGTGGCAGCATCATGCTATGGGGGTGTTTTTCAGCTGCAGGGACATGACGACTGGTTGCCATTAAAGGAAACATGAATGCGACCAAGTACAGAGATATCCTGGATGAAAACCTCTTCCAGAGTGCTCTGGACCTCAGACTTGGCCGAAGGTTCACCTTCCAACAAGACAATGACCCTAAGCACACAGCTAAAATAACAAAGGAGTGCCTTCAGAACAACTCTGTGGCCATTATTGACTGGCCCAGCAAGAGCCCTAACCTAAACCCAATTGAGGTTCTCTGTAAAGACATGAAAATGGCTGTCCACCAACATTCACCATCCAACCTGACGGAACTGGAGAGGGTCTGCAAAGAAAAATGGCAGAGGATCCCCAAATCCAGGTGTGAAAAACTTGTTGCATCATTCCCAAGAAGACTCATGGCTGTACTAGCTCAAAAGGGTGCTTCTACTTAATACTGAGCAAAGGGTCTGAATACTTATGACCATGGGATATTTCAGTTTTTCTTTATTAATAAACTAGCTGAAGAGCCCGGCGTTGCCTGGGCATAGTAAATATCTGTGGTTAGTTATAGCACCTCACTTCTCTTACTTTCCCATCATGCCTCTCATTTTCCCCCTCACATCTCTCATTTTCTCCCTCACACCTCATTTTCCCCCTCACTCCTCTCATTCCCCCATAACACTTGTCATTTCGACCTCACATCTGTCATTTTCCGATCACTCCACTATTTTCCCTCACCTTTTCACCTCACACCTCTCATTTTCCCCTCAGTATATAGATGTTTGTCATCTCCTGTATATAGTATATACCTGCTGTATGTCATCTCCTCCTCTATATACCTATGTTTCATCTCCTCTTTTATATATTATATACCTGTATGTCATCTCCTCCTGTGTATAGTATATACGTGTGTCATCTCCTCCTGTATATAGTATATACCTGTGTCATCTCCTCCTATACATATATATACACCTGTATGTCATCTCCTCCTATACTATATACCTGTAAGTCATCTCCTCCTGTATATAGTATATACCAGTGTGTCATCTGCTCCTGTATATAATATATACCTGTGTGTCATTTCCCCTGTATAGAGTATGTACCTGTATGTCATCTCCTCCTGTATTAGACCTCGTTCACACGTTATTTGCTCAGTATTTTTACCTCAGTATTTGTAGGCTAAATTGGCAGCCTGATAAATCCCCAGCCAACAGGAAGCCCTCCCCCTGGCAGTATATATTAGCTCACACATACACATAATAGACAGGTCATGTGACTGACAGCTGCCGTATTTCCTATATGGTACATTTGTGCTCTTGTAGTTTGTTGTTATGAACAGGTGATTCAGAACCTCAATGGACCTGGTGAATACGAGCACAGAAAATGACCTGATAGTTGCTAAACACATAGGACGAGCTCTTAGACGTGGGAACTCTGCTGACCGCAATCCCTAATCCTATCACACCACACTAGAGGTAGCCGTGGAGCGCTCCTGACCAGACCTAGGCGCCTCGGGCACAGCCTGAGAAACTAGCTAGCCCTGAAGATAGAAAAACAAGCCTATCTTGCCTCAGAGAAATTCCCCAAAGGAAAAGGCAGCCCCCACATATAATGACTGTGAGTAAAGATGAAAATACAAACACAGAGATTAAATAGATTTTAGCAAAGTGAGGCCCGACTTACTGAATAGACCGAGGATAGGAAAGATAGCTTTGCGATCAGCACAAAAACCTACAAACAACCACGCAGAGGGCGCAAAAAGACCCTCCGCACCGACTAACGGTACGGAGGTGCTTCCTCTGCGTCCCAGAGCTTCCAGCAAGCAAGACAAACCAATATAGCAAGCTGGACAGAAAAAATAGCAAACAAAAGTAACACAAGCAGAACTTAGCTTATGCAGGGCAGACAGGCCACAAGAACGATCCAGGAGAGAGCAAGACCAATACTGGAACATTGACTGGAGGCCAGGAACAAAGAACTAGGTGGAGTTAAATAGAGCAGCACCTAACGACCCAACCTCGTCACCTGAGGAAGGAAACTCAGAAGCCGCAGCCCCACTCACATCCACCAAAGGAAGCTCATGGACAGAACCAGCCGAAGTACCACTCATGACCACAGGAGTGAGCTTGACCACAGAATTCACAACAGTTTGTCTGCTTATTACCGGTAATCAGATTTTTATGTTTGAAGGATAATACCAGAGTTGTGTGTGTTTTACGGCGAGTTTCATGTGTCAAGTTGTGTGTGAGTTGCATGTGGTGACATGCATGTAGCGACTTTTGTGAGATGAGTTGTGTGGCGACATGCGTGTAGCAACTTTTTGTGTGTCGAGTTGCATGTGACAGGTTAGTGTAGCAAGTTTTGCGTGTGGTGAGTTTTATGTGTGGTGCGTTTTGAGTATGTGCAAGTTTTGTGTGAGGCAACTTTTGCATGTGTTGCAACTTTTGTGCATGTGTCAATTTTTCCGCGTGTGCAAGTTTTGCGAGTTTTCCCTGAGGTGAGTTTTGCGCGTGTGGCGAGTTTTGTGTGAGCCTAGTTTTGTATGTGGCGAATTTTGCACGTGGCGAATTTTGAGCGGTGACTTGTGTTTCGACTTTTATGTGGCGAGGTTGGTGTATTTGTGGTGAAATGTGTGCTGAGGGTGGTATATGTGTTCAAGCACGTGGTAGTGTGTGGCGCATTTTGTGTGTGTGTTCATATCCCCGTGTGTGGTGAGTATCCCATGTCGGGGCCCCACCTTAGCAACTGTACGGTATATACTCTTTGGCGCCATCGCTCTCATTCTTTAAGTCCCCCTTGTTCACATCTGGCAGCTGTCAATTTGCCTCCAACACTTTTCTTTTCACTTTTTCCCCCCATTATGTAGATAGGGGCAAAATTGATTGATGAATTGGAAAGCGCGGGGTTAAAATTTCGCCTCACAACATAGCCTATGACTTTCCCAGGGTCCAGACGTGTGACTGCAAAATTTTGTGGCTGTAGCTGCGACGGTGCAGATGCCAAACCCGGACATACACACATACACATTCAGCTTTATATATTAGATTTGCAAACATTACTAAATTTCTGAGGGGGGGGGGGGGGGTTAAGTCAAGATGGGGTGCAGAGTGTACATTAATGAGAAAAAAAAAAGAACTTTTTAAAATTTACCAAATGGCTGCAAAGAAACAAAGAGTGAAAAAATGTAAAGGGGTCTGAATACTTTCCGTATGCACTATATTAGTGTGGATTCACCACATGTCACGGGATGACCCCATTTGAGGCCTAATTAGATTGAAGATCCTGAGACAGCAGAAGGTGCAGTGATGCAGCGTTCGTTCCTCAGGAGCTGTGCTTTACACATTTCCAGCTGGTGCGCACCAGAAAAAACACTCGTCTTGTTCAATTTCCCCGCTGTCTGGTCATATACGTATATATCTACTTTACAGTGTTTACACCGCATCCCTGCGGCTTTCTACAGACGGCTGGAAGTCTTCTCCTCACAGAGCTGTAATTACTACAACTTTGTTGCATTATTGACATGGCCGCTAAATCCGCCTGTAGCTGAATACATTCTCCTGTACGGTCCCTCCTCTTATTATTTATAACCCAGTGGCATCAAAGACCGAACGTCTCTCTCTCTATTACCCTGTGATCCCGGATCAATCAGCGACTCCCTCAGTGAGGTACAATTGCGGATAAGGGGTCTTGTCTGACTGTATAGTGTGACCACCGCATCGGAGGTTATTAAATAGTCTCTGACCTGCTGACAAGTCATAAATAGAAGCTCATAGACCCCCCAACATAATCCTCTGCCTAGAAGTCACTCAGACCCATGGAGGCCACCCTCTACGATATAAATTTACCCCAACAGAGTATACCGACTGGATTTGCATATATTAAATTAGATTCTACAAATTAAAACAATAGCCAAAATGAGACATTTACTAAAGCTGGGGCAAAATAATAGTGGAGCAGTTGCTCACGGGAACCAATCAGATTCCAGCTCTCATAGTTAGAAGTCCATTTAAGAATGAAACAGGCTACTGGATTGGTTGCTATGTGCAACAGCCACACTTTCCAGCACTTTAAAGAGGCTGTCCACTATAACACTGATGACGTATTCTTAGCATAGGTCATCAATGTCTGATCGATGGGTGTGCCACACACGGCACCACTGCCGATCAGCTGTTCTCGGTGCCGGCTGGAACTGCTCAGTTACGGAGCTGCACAGCACAGCTCTATCGACGGAATAGTGGCCGCGGTCAGGTGCTGCACATCCATCCCCTATTCAAATGAGTGAGGCGAATGTCCAGCACCCAGCCACTATACCATAGATGAAGCTGTGCTGCGCAGCTCCGTAACTGAGCAGTTCCAGAAGACACCGAGAACAGCGCACCCTGGGGAGCCATCAATAGTAAGGATTGAATATGTAAAATTTAACGAATGCAGCACGTCCCCCGAACATGTCTCACCAATGGATCGGCATCATCAGGGGATGGGACATTAGCGTGAAAAACATGTCAATTAACCACAGGAAAGTGGTGCTAAGCAGGGAATATAGCATGAGGTGGAGTAGTTGGAAGTGCACAGTCTCGCCCCAATGCACTTCCAGGCACAAACATACAGGACTTCAAAACGTGATTTCTTGCCATAAAAGAATCAACTTGCTGATCTTTTAATGGTCAAATTATTGGTTTGGAGGTGTGTAAGTTTCTGGCATGTCCCCTTTATTGGCCTATCAATATCAGATCAGTGGGTGTCTGACTCCCAACACACCCTATAAATCACCTGATTAAAAAGGCCAGCTATCCAGGAAGCACCACATCCCCTTTATTTACCAGGAACAGCGCTATACATTTGGCAGTGGCTGTACCCAGTATTGCAGCTTTCTATGGCTCAGTCCCACGCAAATAAATATACAGAAAGTACAGGGCTGTGCCTTCAATCATTGATCGTCAGGGGCACTCGGAGGTAGACATCCGCCGATTTGATATTAACGGCCTATCCTGAGGACAGTGCTGGAAACCCCCTTTAATAAATCTCCCCCAGTGCATTATGGGTATAGAATTGGAGAGCCTGCTGTAATCAGCCCAGCTCTGCTGCCTTCGCTTTCACAGGCTCAATAAATGAGAGGTCTATGTAGCAAATCAAACAATAGCGCAGTGTCAGATATCACCAGCTATGCCCCTGAGAGTGGCAGAGAAGCGAGCCCGGCTGTCTGTGATTCCTGACTGGCGAGATTGTGGAGGATTACGAGCAGGGAGAGGATGAGGAACTTTCCTCCTGCTGTACTTATAAAATGTTTACAATGAGATGATTCAGAAGACGAAAGGAAATAAAAAAAAACCTTGTACTGCGACTTGTGGCTGAACCGGGGAAGGTTTGTGCTGGGAGGATTCTGGCTTCTTCTGGGCCAGGAGTTAATCATTTGATTGAATCGAAAACCAGTAAAAACCAGTAAAGCTTGGACAATGTGACCCTGAACTGTGCTGAGGTTCTGCTCTATGGGGAGTTCTCATCAAAGCAGCAGGCACTGCGAGGTCTGGATGAGCGCCATTTAATAGTGCAATCCTACAGGTAAATAAATGCGCACCCTCCCTCCCAACAATATCTGACCGGTGGTCTACATATGGGCTCTTCTCACGGCACAAGCTACCAAAGGTGGGTTCCAAAAGTGTCACAAGCCCCTGCTGCCCCCCACTACTCCTGCACAGGTTTAGATCAGCTCTAATGCCATCATTTCTATGTGCATCCCACAACCAAAACGAAGAGCGACCAGAAGAAAGTCAGTGTGGCTTTTACTGTAAAACGCCAAGTAAGATTTTCACCCCCCCTCAGTGCATCACCATCTAGGGTGACCCACCCTTCACACACAGGCATCATCCAGCGTGCTATCTCTATGCACAGCTGCCATCTAGTGTACTCCCCCAATAAACAGACACCATCTAGGACTTCCCATTTACAGGCACAATCCAAGGTGTCCAGACCCTTGAACAGGTGCCAACGTCTCCTCCTGGATGACTCCCAGTGTATAGGCACTCCTCCTCATACATGGTGCCATTTAGTGTGCCCTCCCATAGTACCTCTCCCGAGTGCCAGCCTCCATATTTCCTCCACTGCTTCTTATGCGATTCCCCATCCAGGATGCCCAACCTCCATACACAGGTGACCTCCCACACCATGAATTGGTGCCAACCAGGGTACCCCCAGAGGTGCCATCCAGAGTGCCCCTCTGTATGTACAGGTGTCACTCTCCTGGTTGCTTCCTTATGTCCAGGTCCTACGCCCCTCCTGGTATAGCGGCAGCCAAGGTGCCTCTCCACACCATGCATTGGTGCCAACCAGGGTATTTTCCAGGCACAGCTCAATCCCAGGGATTCTCCTAACTGGAGACCTTCTTTCACCTGATGGTATGAGAATACCTTTATCTCCTTGCCTTTGGTCCCTGGTGTACAGAAGCCTCTCAGTCGTGATCATGATTGATAATTAGTCCTCATTAATAAATCAGCTAGTGCCGGTGGTAATCATACCTTGTCTGCAGCAGCCAGAAGATCATCAGCCATCTTGTCAAGGTTGGATGCCTTCCCGGTGTATATAAAACACATCATTTCCTTGAAGACATCTGGCTCCACATCTTTAATCTCCACACGATTCTAGGTTTGAAAAACACATAGTAAATATTCCAAATCTTGTTTGTGTCGGATCATCCCTCATCGCTCCATGTCATCATCAGTCCAAGTGGGTACAAACTCTACCGTACATCAACATAATAGACCGAAACGGAGGAACCTACAGTGTTTGGCCGGTATGAATCCCACTGGATAATGCCCGGGCCAAATTCACACCGCTAATCCCCTCTTAAAAGGGGCACTAAGCTTCAATCATGGAGATACTAATAGCAATCACTTGTATGTGACACACACATTTCTGGATGCCCGTCTATGATTACTGAAGGCTAGTCATCCACTGAGCAGCACAATCTGGCAGATAACAGGGAGCAATCACATACATACTGCACAGAAAGTAAAAAGCCAATTCCAGGTCATGGCATTGGGGGCGGCAGCTCAGGTTACACATCACATAATGGAATTGCAGGGTTATTATTGGCATCATTGAACCTTTCAATTAGTGCGAGTTACAGAATTTTCAAGGTCAAAGGGGGCAAAAGCAGAAAGGGGGCACCATTTATGACCTGTGAAAAAGGCAGATTAACAGCAGCAGCAGATCAGAGGCAAGGAGACCCCCCCAATTAGTTATTATACTGTGCAATCGGCCATCCTGCAGCCCCAAAATATATTATAAAGTCATCTCAATATACCATAAGTTTACAACAGCCTCGTTCACGCGTCGTTCTCACTCTCATAGACTTCCACTGAGTTGAGCCTCCGGCTGACCCAGCAAACACTGGAGTGATCCGGCAGGTCACAAGTAGTAGAAGACGATCGGAGCGGCACCAAGATCAGCAGAAGACGACGAATGGTAAGTATATTTGTAGGGGCAGGAAACTTACATTACTGGAACCACTCTTGGGGGGTGAAAAAAAAAGAAAAAGAAAAAAAGAACACAGAGTGGTGCTTTAAAATAAAGCAATAAAAAATAAACTGTTGAGTGGACAAAAAATAAATAAATAAGGCCAAAACTTAGAAACGAATGTCCTGTTGCAATGGGATTTATGGGGTTAATGTAGCACAGTGGTGAATGCAAGTACTGCAGGACACCGTAAGCAGGAGACTGTTAGGGTATGTGCACAAGTTGCAGATTTGTCTGCGGATTTTTGTGCACTAAATTCGCAGCTCTTGGCACAAAAGGCAGGTGCGTTTTTTGCGCAGTTTTGGTGTTTTTTGCGCTATTTTGATTTTTTATGCTTTTTTTAATACGTTTTTTGTTTGCGTGTTTAAAAGCTACATAAAGATGTATTAATTGAACAAAAAAAAGATTTGTGATGTCATGTCTTATCCAACCCACACTCCATTAGGGTACCGTCACACAGTGGCATTTTGATCGCTACGACGGCACGATTTGTGACGTTCCAGCGATCTCGCTGTGTCTGACATGCTCCTGCGATCAGGGACCCCGCTGAGAATCGTACGTCGTAGCAGATCGTTTGAAACTTTCTTTCGTCGTCTAGTGTCCCGCTGTGGCGGCATGATCGCATGGTGTAACAAAGGTGTGCACGATATTGTATACGATGTGCGCATAGTAACCAACGGCTTCTACATCGCACATACGTCATGAAATTATCGCTCCAGCGTCGTACATTGCAAAGTGTGACAGCAGTCTACGACGCTGGAGCGATATTGTTACGATGCTGGAGTGTCACGGATCGTGCCGTCGTAGCGATCAAAATGCCACTGTGTGACGGTACCCTTACACACAACATAGATAGACAGAGATAGATAGATAGGAATGAGATAGATAGATGTAGATAGATATATCTATGAATACATGTAGATAGACATATCGATAGTTAGGCTACTTTCACAAATCAGGTTTTTGCCGTCAGGAATAATACGGAGAGTTCTGAAAAAAAGGAATCCGTTTTTTTCCGCCCGATCAGTTTTTTTTCCTCAGAGTTGTATTAGTGCCAGATTGTGCCTGATGGCCACACGTTTCATCAGTTATTATGCCGGATCCGCCAAAAAAAACCGTTTCCGGCAGATGGAGAAAACGTACAGA
This sequence comes from Ranitomeya imitator, assembly GCF_032444005.1. Lineage (NCBI taxonomy): Eukaryota > Metazoa > Chordata > Amphibia > Anura > Dendrobatidae > Ranitomeya > Ranitomeya imitator. The sequence goes on from NC_091283.1 coordinate 489,499,811, forward strand.
AGAACGTTTTTTTGCTGTCAGGCGAAAAAACGACCAGCGACGGATCAGGCGAAAAATTTATGAAACTGAGATGTGACATGATGAATCCGGCCTCCGAATCCAGTTTTCCATGCATTTTTCCATTCAAATCATGCACATTTTCCGTTCTCACTCTCTCTATAAAAAAAAAAAAAAAAAAAAAACAGATCCGTTGCAAATAGTGAAAAACTGATGCAACTGATCCGTTTTTTTTAGAGAGAGAACGGAAAAAAATGGCGTGGGCTCCCGTGCAATTTTCTGCACCAGAGGGGGAAAGCCAATGGCCGGGGGCCAATATTTGTAGCCTGGGAAGGGGTTAATACCCATGGCCCCCTCCCAGGCTATGAATATCAGCCCGCAGTTGTCTGCATAGCCTTTACTGGCTATTAAAATAGGGGGACCCCCCCAATTAAATGATGTGGTGTCCCCCTTTATTTTCTAGCCAGAAAGGCTATGCAGACAGCTGTGGGCTGATATTCATAGCCTAGAGAGGGGCCATGGATATTGCCCCCCCCCCCGGCTACAAATACCAGCCCGCAGCCGCCCCAGAAATAGCGCATCTATTAGATGCGCCAAATCCGGCACTTAGCTCCTCTCTTCCCACTCCCGACTAGCGGTAGGATATGGGGTAATAAGGGGTTAATGTCACCTTGCTAATGTAAGGTGACAATAAGCCCGGTTAATAATGGAGAGGAATCAATAAGACGCCTATCCATTATTAATCCTAGAATAGTGAAAGAGTTAAAAAAATAAATAAAGACCCAGCCAGAAAAAAGTATTTTAATATTCTTAATTTAACCATTACTCGGTCGCCTGTAAAAAATTAAAAATAAACCGTATACTCCCTGTCCGACGCAGTCCAATTAATAACGAGTGTCCCACGACGATCTCCCCTATAGAACAGTGACATCGGGTGATGTTACTGCTCTATAGACCTCCAGTGACACACTGAAAGGAGACAATAGCTCCTGCAGTGCATCACTGAGAGGTTACCTTAGTTCAGGATCTCACTTTATGGCAAAGCTGCATGGGAACTTTCTCACACAGCAGTGCCACAAGTGATACTAGGGACTATTTTTTACAGTGGTGGAGGAATACAGTGCGGAAGGATACCTTCTATCATTGTATTCCTGGAGCCCCTGGAGAGTGGTCGCATCAGCTGATGCTGGTGCTCTCCTTGGAAGATCGCCGTGGGACACTCATTTTAATTGGATTTCTGCGGATCAGGGAGTATATTGTGTGTTTAGTATTTTAATATTTTTTACAGGTGACACTGGCTTCGGGGATCAAGGTGACGGTGAGTATGTACTCTATGTTGTATGTACTGTATGTCTATATGTATTGTATGAATGTACTGTATGTATGTATTGTATGTTATATGTTGTATGTACCGTTATATGCTGTATGTACCGTTATATGTTGTATGTACCGTTATATGTTTGTGTTTTGTTTGTTTTTTTACATTCAACACATTAGCCGGATGAAGGGACTACTACTGTCCCATCATTGGCTAATGTGTCAATCACTGTCACTGTAGCAGGCATAGCCGGATGGGATTTGTAGTCCCATCGGACGATGCCCACACACACACACACAAAACACACAAAGACCCCCAGCAGCCCCCACAGACCCCCGGAAGACCCGCACAGACCCCTGGAAGCCCCACACACTTTCCCCCCCTCCCGATCTGCAGCGTTTTCACCCGCAGCTAAACCGCAGCTCTTTTTTACATCTGCGGTTTTGCCGCAGATGTGCCCGACTCAATGCAAGTCAATGGATGCAGAAACGCTGCAGATCCGCACAAAGAATTGACATGCTGCAGAAAAAACAATGCTGCGTTTCCGCGCGTTTTTTTCCGCAGCATGTGCACCGCGGATTTGGTTTTCCATAGGTTTACATGGTACTGTAAACCGCATAGGAAACTGCTGCAGATCCGCAGCGTCAAAAACGCTGCGGATCCACGGTAAAAACCACAACGAGTGAACATGGCCTTACTTTCTTCCACTCCTAAAAAGGCTGACCTTTTCATAGGAAAAAATAGGCCCCACAAGAAAAACTATAAAACATAATATTTTCACGGCTTTATTCGACACCCTAAATAAGCTTCGGCCAAACTTATTTTTGTGGCCTGGAGAGATAGCTATGATTCCACGGCACAAGTTTATAGGAACACAGCCTATAACTTCTCTGAAGAAAGCAAATAACAAATTTACTGGCCAAGTTTATGAGAACACATCCTATAACTTCAGTGAGTAATGCTAATAACAAATCCACTTGACAAGTATACAAGAAAAATCTGAAGCCCCTAATGACCAGGTGTGAAAGTGCTGTCCAAGCGTGGGGGAGTCCTATAGAAGCATTGGCGGTGCTGATGCTTCTATTCGCTGCATAGCGCTCATTAAGAGCTAGGTAGCCAGAGAAACAGAAGACAGACGCAGTGATAAACCGCCCTTATATCCTCCCCAGGTTCCCTAACAGCCAGGGACCGGACTTGTTTCTGCTTGATTGCAGTAGTGTTAACCCATAAGTGTTGCGGGGTTAAAGCACATGACCACGGACTGTAAATGTATGACACTAGGACGTTATAAGGTTAATCAAACCTGAAATGACAATACCTTACCTTCTTACTCTCTTCCATCTCATGCTCAAACATTGCGCTGAACACAGGAGACCGGGCTATAGGAGGGGAAAAAACAAAGTAAAGAGAAAAATATATAAAATGATCCTGGGCTCATCATCATCTATTACACATTCAATGCACTGACTAAGCTAATTACCATAGGTGCAGTTCTACTTGGCCAAGCATGTCTGTGTATATCTATATTAAAAAAAACAGAAGGCCGATGCTTTGCCCGAAGCCAAAATTGATGATTCTTATTAGTTGCCCGTGTGAAGCCAGACTGAGGATATTCAGTGGCTGCGATCCAAGGCAGCTGAGTTATTGGTTCCATCATTTGGAAGCGGCAGCTATAATCAGATAGCTGGCTACTTGCTTTTTCATCCACACCCACTTCAGCAGTACGCTGACTTTAGGAGTTTGCTTTCTGCATCATACAAATAAAAGTTTAAAGGATGAATGATTTTCATCTGCCGCAGATTTAAAGGGGATCGGTTGCCAGGTTAAAAGTGGAGAGTTCTTGCTGGTATCTTATTTCTGATGCTCCCCCTGAGTATTCAGTTTTTGTTTTTTTTTTAAATCAGAAATAGGTTTCCAGAGATATGAACCTTTTCTTTTAGTGCAAATTGTCAACGGTCTTCAGTGAGAGGGCGTGGCTTAGAGTAATTATGCAGCGCGGCCTATAGACACGCCCCTGTGAGACACACCCCCTAGTAAAAGGCCAGAAAAATGATCACTAAAGAAGGCGGCCCATGTCTCTGCAATCGTATGGGGGGATTTAAATTTAAAAAAAAAAAAAAAATACAGATAGTTGCAGGGAGAATAAAGAGCAAAAACTGTTCATATTCCACCGATGACAAGTCTTCCTTAACAGATGCATGGTCACCAGAATGACAAGAGACTGTACCAGCATGGAATAAAGCCACCGACCTATTAATTGTCTCTGGTACAGCCAGAAAGTACAGTGCTCGGCTTTCTCCTGCAGTCCTATAAGCAATGGCTGCCATCTCATCTGATGGCATTTCACAGCCGGGATTGGTGGGGGTCCCAGCAATCAGGGCCCCAAAGACCAGCCAGTTATCACCTATCCACAGGCTACCTTGCAGAGTTTACTCCACCGCTTTAATAGGTTTTACAAGTCCTTTCACCGTGTAAAAATCTCCACTTCAGCATTGGGTCCAGAGCAGTGATGAGCAAACCTGTCCGGATAAGGTGTTATCTGAGCATGCTTGTGTCCAAACTGTCTTCAGCTTGCTTGAATACTATGTTCGAGTCCCGGCGGTTGCATGTCTTGGGGCTGTTCGACAGCTGTAACACATGCGGGGATTGTCTAACAAACAGGGAATCACTGCATGTGTTTCTGCAGTCGAACAGCCGCAAACTATGCAGGAGCGGGGACTCGAACATATTAATCGAGCACGCCCAAGATAATCGGATAACACGCTATCCTAGCAGGTTCGCTCATCACTATTCATCAGATAATTACCTATTATTTATATAACGTTTTTGTGTCACGTGTATCTTTATCTTTTTGGGGGGGGGGGCATTTTTTTTTTTTTTTTACTACACAACTTTTATTTAAAAAAAAATAATTAATTAAATAAATAAATAAATAGCAATCTTGCAAATTTCGCTGAGGCTACTGGTGTTATATTTGAACTCATGCGGGTTTCCTCTAGGGCAGGTATGTCAACTCAAATACACAGAAGGCCAAAATTAAAAGCTTGGATAAAGTTGCTGGCCTAACCTGATATTTATTGAAAAAGTATATTTCATAACTTCATGAACTTTTTCATATGGAAACAAAATAAAGGGGGTGTCCCACGAACAAAGTACATTTTCATTAATAGAGCTTAGAATAAAATAGTGAAATAATATAACGGTATTTAAGAGCAGTAAAAAGCATATGGCCCAATTTTAAATATGTAACAAAGGATGAAAAACCTTGAACAATACAGATAATAAAGTAATATGCAAACAAACCCCCCAAACACAGTATGATACCCCCACAGTGAAAGCCTCCACACGCATGGTATGATGACCCTACTGTGCCCCCTCCCTGAATCCCCCCAACAAATGATAGTGACCCCATCACCGAATGATTCTCCAACTGTAAACCCCACACACCCCTCCATAAAATGTGCTCCATACAGAACAACAGTCCCTACATACTCCTCCATAATGTATAACGGGGCCCTGCATTGCCTTCCATACAGTATAATGGCCCAACAAATATTCAATACAATATAATGGCCCCCACATAGCGGACCATACAGTATAATGGCCCCCACATAGCGCACCATACAGTATAATGGCCCCACATAGCGCACCATACAGTATAATGGCCCCACATAGCGCACCATACAGTATAATGGCCCCCACATAGCGCACCATACAGTATAATGTTCCTACATAGCGCACCATACAGTATATAATGGCTTCACATAGCGCACTATACAGTATAATTGCCCTACATAGCGCACCATACAGTATAATGGCCCTACATAGCGCACCATACAGTATAATGGTCCTACATAGCGCTCCATACAGTATAATGGCTTCACATAGCGCACCATACAGTATAATGGCCCTACGTAGCGCACCATACAGTATAATGGCTTCACATAGCGCACCATACAGTATAATGGTCCTACATAGCGCTCCATACAGTATAATGGCCCTACATAGCGCACCATACAGTATAATGGCCCTACATAGCGCTCCATACAGTATAATGGCTTCACATAGCGCACCATACAGTATAATGGTCCTACATAGCGCTCCATACAGTATAATGGCCCTACATAGCGCACCATACAGTATAATGGCCCTACATAGCGCTCCATACAGTATAATGGCTTCACATAGCGCACCATACAGTATAATGGCCCTACATAGCGCACCATACAGTATAATGGTCCTACATAGCGCTCCATACAGTATAATGGTCCTACATAGCGCTCCATACAGTATAATGGCCCTACATAGCGCACCATACAGTATAATGGCCCTACATAGCGCTCCATACAGTATAATGGCTTCACATAGCGCACCATACAGTATAATGGCCCTACATAGCGCACCATACAGTATAATGGTCCTACATAGCGCACCATACAGTATAATGGTCCTACATAGCGCTCCATACAGTATAATGGCCCTACATAGCGCACCATACAGTATAATGGCCCTACATAGCGCACCATACAGTATAATGGCCCTACATAGCGCTCCATACAGTATAATGGCTTCACATAGCGCTCCATACAGTATAATGGCCCTACATAGCGCACCATACAGTATAATGGCCCTACATAGCGCTCCATACAGTATAATGGCTTCACATAGCGCACCATACAGTATAATGGCCCTACATAGCGCACCATACAGTATAATGGTCCTACATAGCGCACCATACAGTATAATGGTCCTACATAGCGCACCATACAGTATAATGGTCCTACATAGCGCTCCATACAGTATAATGGCTTCACATAGCGCACCATACAGTATAATGGCCCTACATAGCGCACCATACAGTATAATGGCTTCACATAGCGCACCATACAGTATACTGGTCCTACATAGCGCTCCATACAGTATAATGGCCCCACATAGTGCTCCATAGAGTATACTGGCCCCACATAGTGCTCCACACAGTCCAACCGGCTTTAAAACAAGAGTGCATATTTTCATTGGAGGAGAAAGCCCCGTTATTCCTAAAAATTAAGTTATCCTTTATCTTCTGATTGGGGCTCTGCAGTCCTGTCCTTAATGGTGCAGACATGTGCATGCTCAGTCTATGAGACAGCCAAGTACAGAACTCTGCCATTACCGGCAGTCCCATAGACAATGAATTGAGCAGAGGCTGACCAAGAGCATCTCCACTTCAATGAGGAGGGTGCGGCGCAGCCCTGTTCTTGGGGTTCCAGAATCCCTATCCCAGCGGTCAAACCTCCAGTGATCAGAATTATCCCCTATCCCGTGGATAGGAGATAACTTTTTTTTATTTAGGAATAACCACTTAAAGATCTTTTTTTTGTGTTTTGTTTTTTTAAAGCAAACTTCAAGTGGGAAAAAGGAGGTTTTATGGGACCAGAAAATCCCTTTAAATCCATTCCCACCATTATTGGTACTGCTTTCCTAAACTCTAGGATGACAAAAGTCTCTAGTTTTGCAGGGATGTGGGAGCTGGAGGATACAGTTCTACTATTCAGGAACCAGGGAAAGCTGGGTGACGATCATAGTTGGCTGCACGTGGGGGGTACAGATTGGCGTTCACAGGGTGACGCTTTCTACCTGTGAATCATAGCACTTTGCTGTTCCAGCCTCCACACTGAGCGCATTGCTTCATTACTTGCGTCTGTCACAGAATATAGAGTGAAGGCTGGAATTACGTTCACGGTGACACTGAACTCTGCACAGATCAATATGACAAGAGCGCTGGTAATGTCGTCCTGTCCCCGTGCTTCCAGGGTCGCCCGCAATGATCACAGCCCCAGCACTGCGAATACAGAGAAATAGCTCATTGATGGCCGCCATGATGACTCATTTGCAAACTTTGTGAAACCACCGAGCGGGATTACAAAAACAAGTCGGGAATTTCCTTAGAGCAGAAGTAACCAGACGACTTGTAGGGAAGACGTAGAGCAAAGCCAATGCAGAGCTGCGGCCTGCTCGTTGCCTTAAAGGAACAGGCACATGAAGACTTTAGATGCACTACCGGTATGGAGGATTGTGCTTAGACAACAATTCCCGAAAGGATACCATCACTAGTAGAGTTAGAGAGAACAGCCTGAGCTCTAAAGGCACCAAACACATTAGGACCGGGGGCTTCCTGACTCTTCCCCAACAGATGATGGGGAGACAAGGATTAGGAATTTTAAAGTCGGACCCTTTAGTTTTTAGGGGAGACGACCCTCTGCCAGAAGCGGCTTTCTACTTTTTCTCCGTCAGTCTCAGGCCATTAAAACTTCTAAGATTTCAATTTTTTCTTTTTAAAAGGGTGGGTACCCTTTAAATAGATAATAGGTCCCCATTTTAGAATTTGGCCCCCAGTGGCACCACAGTATCAGATGCACGTTACACTGCAGGGTAAGTGTAGGATGGCGGCCTATGCAAAAGTCTAATTGCTTAAAGCTGTCAGAACGGAAGCCCCCTTTATGAGGTCTATATACCCCAACACGGCATGAGGAGGTAGCCCCGTTCTCCAACTCTATGAATAAAATGGCCGTGTATGAATGTAACGCTCAGCATTCAATCCTTAGAAAGTAACAACACGCAACAATAATGATCAGGGGGTTGCAAAGTAAGGACCCCCACCACCTGTTAGATATTTATGGCGTATCCCTTTAAGAATCTCCCAGGTACTGGATGCTCTTTGGATTGCTAACCCCCCCACCAGGAAGACAATAAGCAGATAGAGCCCCCTCCCCTGTTATCAGCCTGCACTCAGGATATGCCTAGTTATATGCTAATCCCACACGCGGCCATATTTCATGACAATTCTCTCTAGAAAGTGACTAAAGCACCAGCTGCACACGGCTCCCATTTCAATGAAAATGATATTTTTATGGCAAAAAGCACAAATACACAGGTGCAACATTATACAGCTCTGGGAACAACATTCAATGGGATTTCTAGGAGTAAAAAAAAAATTGAAAATAAGAAGAAAAAAAAAGTCATTGCTTATTTGTATTGCAGTCTTATAGAAAGATCCAAACATCTTCAAATACTTCATAAGGGAAACAGCACCACTCTTGTCTACAGGCTGAATCTGGTAGTGCAGCTCAGTCCCCTTAAGGGGGCTTCTGATCAAACAGCTGATTTTGCCAGGGGGATCCAAGTGTAGTATTATATGGCAGCTGTTCACAAGATACAGAAGAAGGAGCCAACCAGGGGTCTCAGGGAGAAACTAAGTGCAAGGGATGGCGTCCATATGAGAGGTATAGGGGTCATTTCAATCCCTCTGACTTGAATGGAGTGAGCTGCAATACCAGACACAGCCTGTGGAGAAGAGTGGCGCTATTTTGGTCCAAAAAAAAAAATGTAATCTTAGACATAGCTCTCCATTTATCAAGTCTAGCATTTTTTTAAGTGTGCTGATGTAAGACAGCCATCACTTTGCAGCAATATAAGCAGTTTTATGCCAGAAAAGTGGTGTAAAGCGTCTGATGAATCGTGGCCCACGTCTTTCTCTTTGTGAGGCGGTAGAAGGTTTGTCACAGCTGGTAAAACCACTCTGCCAACACTTTCCGCACCTTATCATTATTCCCCCTGGATTGAAACCCAAGAGGAAAGCTGAGAAAACACTGAGAACACAAACACTCCTCAAATAAAAGGAAAAAACCTTCTCCCATTACAAAAGCTGCAAACTGGCAACAGCGCGAGTCGCAAAGGCAACCCGTCAGGTGCCGCTCCGGCACCTAGGAAAGCTGGGTGCCAGCATCTGCACGAGCTTTTCAGAAAACAGAGGCATGCAAGTACTGATCTGATATCGATGGCGGACAGATCGGTCAATCCCTTCAGTGTCCCAATGACAAGACGAGAAGTTTTATTAAAGGGGTGAGAAATTTGTGCAGTCGCTCGCAGGTTGGCGAAACGTCGAGAGTGTGCACTGTTGACATTCCCCTCTAATTCCAGTGCTGGGTGGGAGGTCATTTGACCACAAGTGTTCGGGCTGCACAAACGAGATCATGTCCGGACTACATTCTCATCCGCTTTATCTAACGTTCTTTTCAGAGAAGCAGATGAGAATCTAGTCGGCATGTGATGACAACTATGCAAACCGTACGTGGGCTACGTGATAAGCCACTTGTGCTGGAATTACAGGGGAATCCTGACAGCGTGCATTATGCTCAGCAGTCTGCAGTCACATAGTGACTGCAGACATTTCTCTGGAGCCTAGAAAACCCCTGTAATACACACAGCAACGTCCCACTACCAATAATGCTGAGAATGGGGGAGGGGTACACACATTATGGTTTCGCCTTCGACCTTTACATCCCAATCATCTGTTATAATGGCCTGGGCAGCATTGTGTGGCTCTCTATTATCACCATGTGCATGGAGTTTGCATACTGCTCCCTCGGGGTCCGAGGCTTCCACCCTAAGGGTACCGTCACACTATACCATTTCGATCGCTACGACGGTACGATTCGTGACGTTCCAGCGATATCGTTACGATATCGCTGTGTCTGACACGCAGCAGCGATCAGGGATCCTGCTGAGAATCGTACGTCGTAGCAGATCGTTTAGAACTTTCTTTCATCGCTGGATCTCCCGCTGTCATCGCTAGATCGGTGTGTGTGACACCGATCTAGCAATGCGATCCAGCGATGCGTTCGCTTGTAACCTGGGTAAACATCGGGTAACTAAGCGCAGGACCGCGCTTAGTAACCCGATGTTTACCCTGGTTACAAGCGTAAAACTAAAAAAAAAAAACAAACAGCACATACTTACATTCCGGTGTCCGTCAGGTCCCTTGCCGTCTGCTTCCCGCACTGTGACTGCCGGCCGTAAAGTGAAAGCAGACACAGCGGTGACGTACTTTCACTTTACAGCCGGCAGTCACAGTGCGGGAAGCAGACGGCAAGGGACCTGACGGACACCAGATGTAAGTATGTGCTGTTTGTTTTTTTTTAGTTTTACGCTTGTAACCAGGGTAAACATCGGGTTACTAAGCGCGGTCCTGCGCTTAGTTACCCAATGTTTACCCTGGTTACCCAGGGACCTCGGCATCGTTGGTCGCTGGAGAGCTGTCTGTGTGACAGCTCCCCAGCGACCACACTACGATTTACCTACGATCACGGCCAGGTCATATCGCTGGTCGTGATCGTAGGTAAATCGTATAGTGTGACGGTACCCTAAGACTAAAAATTGCTTGTAGGTCAATTGGCGTCCCCTGAAGCTGGCCCCAGTCTGTGTGAGAGGAGGTGGGCCGCATATGAGAAGCTTCACCAGTGCTAGATTGGCCGTAAATGTGCACGTGATAGCGATCACCCGTTACATTACCTCTGCATGATTGGGTGTACCTTGTCACGGCAGGATGGCTTTTACGCTGTTTTGATCAAAATATTGATAACTACGTCTAACAAACAGCCAACGCATGCATGTGAGATATGCAGCCGCAGGGACTCAAACCTATTTCTCTAAGACACTCTGTTAGCACCCGAGCATGCTTAGATAACACCTTATCCCAGCACGTTCGCTCATCACTGGTTGTCACCCATCTTTCCACAGAGACGGACTAGCAATCATCTTTATACTAATACACATGTGCCATTCAGGTTTCTTGGAAAGCTTGGTCCTGACCCTTATAGAGGCGGTCACTTTAATTTTTTTGGAAAGAGACAATTTCTAAGCCTCCCACCCTTATAATGAACTACCTGCAAAAAGCAATGGGCGACATTTAGATATTTTACTGCTGCTATCAGTTCTTCTCGCACTTACTTCTCCTAACAATGATGGAATAATTTATCACTGCATGGATTTAATTGAAAGGAAATCAGACGGCAACCAGACACCAGGGAAAACTGTGGACGCGTTCTTAAGGAACCAGCAAAACTCCGCAGTCAGGACTTCATCACTGGGTTATATGGACTGAACATTATCATATTAAAGGGATGGGTCTGCGTATATTCCTATATTTAGGACTTTCCAAGTAGCTGCTCTCTGATCCATCTTCTGCAATCCTTAGTCAGGTTGCATTACTGCGCTGAATTATCAAATGCCGGATTAAAGAAATGTCCCTGAATATACCGAGTATTGATGAGTATTGATTTCCTCTGTCTTCATGGATGAGGGATGTCTACCCTTCAGCCACAATTCTAGATCACCACCATGACATATGCTCAATAAACGGAGGAATGTATCCATCTAAGGTCGGCTTCATTCTCGGTCTATGGGCAGACTGCAAGGACTGGATCAGCAATGGATCTCCTGACCCTAATTCATCAGGCCGTAGACATGACAAAAATCACAGACATGTGAAGCTGGCCCAAAAGATGATATACCCTTAATCGTGTGGAATATATATATATATCTCAATTTAATTTTTAATGGCTATATCCACAGGAAAAAAGCTATAAATGTCTGATGGATACAAGTTCCACTGTTAAGAATGAACGAAGATGTCCCATAGAAGTGAATGGAGGGAGTCACGCATAGGCACAACCACCTCTGAATTCACTTTCCGCCTGAATGCGGAGATTACGGCCAGATCATGTTATATATATGGCGGCTTAGAGTGGAAATGAAGCCACCAATCCTGGCATAGCTACATGTGAGGATATCACTTTGGTGACCTCTAAGATCTCCGATCATCATTTATTGCAGAATAAAAGGCTCCGGTGTCTTGTAGAGTCATTTTTGTGGCTTCTTAAAGGTTTCTGTTACCGGAAATCTGACAAACTTGTAATCCAAAGTCGATTCAATAGCAGTGTGTAAGATTCCCTGTACTAGAAATCTCTGCGCAGTGCCAAAGGGGTATATACTCTGTCAAGAGCCATTTAGGTGAAAGTTAATTAGGGTTTCTTTATGTCAAATGTGTGATATCAGAAAACACTTTACAAGGAGTTCCCCTTTAAGACTGTATGTTATTGTAAACTCGGCGGAGACGCGTTATACATAGGACCCCTGAAAACATAATAAACTGACCTGCGAGGATGGCTTTGTGCGCCTGAAATTCCTGGCCGGCCACACACAGGCAGCAGTCTGTAAAGCGAGAGTTCTCCCATAACCCTCCCAGCTCATCAGCTAGACGACATTCTGGTACTTTCACCATGTTCATCGTATTCTGACCGGAAATGTTGACAGAATCCTGAACCACGCTGACCTAGGGGACGAAACACGGGTCACATCATTAATCAAGGGCGCCGTAATGAAGAAGTCACGCGACCGTCTAATATTCTGTTTATTGTGGTCCACTATGCCACTATTTTCAAGATCTCTGCTTGCGGTCAGTGAATGGCATCATTTACAGCTATACTAATAATCAGAGCATTACAGCCGACAACTTCATCTACGATTATAGTCACCGGACTGAACTCCTAGTTGCCAAAATGGCTGGTTATTAGTCCACTAGATGGTGGCCCGATTCTAACGCATCAGGTATTCTAGAATATGCATGTCCACGTAGTATATTGCCCAGCCCACGTAGTATATTGCCCAGCCCACGTAGTATATTGCCCAGCCCACGTAGTATATTGCCCAGCCACGTAGTATATTGCCCAGCCACGTAGTATATTGCCCAGCCACGTAGTATATTGCCCAGCCACGTAGTATATTGCACAGCCCACGTAGTATATTGCACAGCCCACGTAGTATATTGCACAGCCCACGTAGTATATTGCCCAGCCACGTAGTATATTGCCCAGTCACGTACTATATTGCCCAGCCACGTAGTACATTGCCCAGCCACGTATTATATTGCCCAGAGCCACGTAGTATATTGTACAGCCATGTATGTCACAGGTTAAAAAATAAAAAATAAACATATACTCACCTTCCGATCCGAGGGCCCCTTGTAGTTCTGTCACCTGTGCGCGGTGCACGCGGCAGCTTTCCGGTCCCAGGGTGTGATGACGTCGCGGTCACATGACCGTGATGTCATGGCAGGTCCTTCTCGCGCAGGCGCGCATGACCTGTGATGTAGTATATTGGCCAGCCACGCAGTATATTGCCCAGCCACGTAGTATATTGCCCAGCCATGTAGTATATTGCCCAGCCACGTAGTTTGTAGTATATTGGTCAGCCACATAGTATATTGCCCAGTAATGTAATATATTGGCCAGTGACATAAAATAAAAAATAAACATACACTCACCTTAGTCCTGTCGCCTGTGTACGGTGCACGCGGCAGCTTCCGGTCCCAGGGTTAGTATGACTATGAGAGCAGAACCTGTGATGACGTCGCGGTCACATGACCGTGACGTCATGGCAGGTCCTTCTCCCATAGCATCCTTAGCACCGAAACCTGCCGGCGGACCGGACGAGACGTCGGAGGGTGAGAATAACGTGTTTTTTTAAAATTATTATTATTTGTAACATTAAATCGTTTTACTATTGATGCTGCATAACCTGAGAGTTAAAGAGAAAGTTACAATCTCCTATCAGGACAGGAGATAGATTTTTGCAGACTGTACACACTGGATACATTGTAACAAACCATCAGACATGAGAAGGCATTGGCTTGTACAAGTTTTCAGCTCCTGAGTAGAAACACAAATTTTCCTCTTAAGTAACAGCAAGCAGAGATCATGAGAAGGCCAAATGATCAAAAGACAAAATATTAGATAGAATCTCTTTTTACAATACTTAAAAGAAGATCCATAGTTTTAATTTAGATTTCATAATTCATTAGTACACATAAAAATAAGAAACGTTTTCATATATCTTAGAGAAATCTGCTTCTTTCTCTGCCACGACTGATAAAATCTGTATTCAGTGAAGACAGAACTTCCCATTACATTATTACTGAGATAGCAGTTGGTGCTTATAACAGTCTATGGAGAAGAAGAAGAAAGGAGCTGTAAGCAGACACAGGTACAGTTCTGCATAGAACTTTATACACACCAACTGTCATCTAAGTAGAAGGAAAACCTGTATTCACTGAAGATAGGATTAGCCATCCATTGAGAATTTTGAGATAGAAAAAAAGTCAATCCAGGGGGATAAAGAAGCAGATAACTCTCATAATATATAAAACAAAAGTTTCTTATTTTGATATGCATTATTGATATATGAAATAAAAATTAAAATGATGGCTACTCTTTAAATTAGATTTGCATAAAATGAAAAACCCTTAAAAGAGGTTGTCCACTTCAGACAATCCCTTTTTAGAAAAGTGTCTTGACAGTATGTACATATTAGGTGGTCCTGATTTTGAGAACCCTAGGCTGTTAGTCTGTGGGGGGAACCTGTTGCTCAATACTCCTGTAGTGCCACTATAGACAAAATGAAGAATCACTTGATTTGCTCCCACTACATTACAGACTTCATTCCCCTTTAACTGAAAGTAGGCTCCATTTAAAGGGAATCTGTCAGCAGGATTTTGATACCTCATCTGAGAACAGCCTGATGTAGTCAAAGAGAAGCTGAATCCAATGAAGTATTAGTTAGATTACTGGGTGCAGCCGCTCTGACACAATCAGCGCTTTTAGAATAAAGCAGAGCTGAAGAAGCTAACCACGCCCACACCAGGTTCTCTGTGTACAAAGTGCCTAGACAGTGAGCAGCTTATCACAAGGAGGGGGCGGAGTCGGACTAGTTCTGCAATGTTAATCTCTTAGTGATAAATCCTTCACAGTTAGTAAACAACAGCACACATTTTGACAAGTGACACATCCCTGAATTCTGTGTTTCAGCCTCTATCTCCTGCTGTCTTCAGATTACAAGGCAAAAACCTGCTGAAAGATTCCCTTTAAGGGTCCGTGTTTAGCACAATTCCATACCTCGCAAAATAGTGTCAACTTGTCATCAGGGAGTAAACCATTGGCCTCGTCAAGCAAGAAATCCCTACGAATAAACTTCTTAAAACCCCAGTCCTTCCCCTGGACAAAGCGGTACGCCCGCTGACTCTCTGGAAGAGAACACAAGACAGTATGGTCACATCAGGGTCCGGGGAGAATGACAAGGAGAGAAGGGAGCGGACATAGAAATCACATACCCATTGCCTTGGTCTCTTCCCCTTTAGCGTTGAGGATGGAAAATTTAAATTTGGCGCGCACCTCGCTCTTTGGACAACTGACTAGAAGCAGATAGAGCGATAAATAGTCCTTACTCTCTTCATCCAAACCTTTAGGATTGACCCGTAGGCACCTGCAAATAAAAGAGGAGACGACGTTAAACATACTTCAAGGAACATTGATGGGTAACCTAAATTTCATACAACAAGCGGGGTACCTCGGCCTGACCACCAATAAACACACATGAGTGCTGCGTTAAATTTCAGAAAATCCACAAAATCCCTTGCAGACTGGAGAACCAGAATAATGTTTCTATTTTCTTCGTTTTGCATTCCAGCTGTTTGATATATCCATAATTGTATGCCATTTTGGGGGGCTATATGTGGGTGAGCACATCGTTTTACAGATTAACTCAACATTGTAATTACAAGCAGATCTATAATGGTCGCGGTCCTGAGAACCCCCACCTATTGCAAAAAATAAAAATAAAAGGGGTGCATCTCAGGAGGTAGCAGCAAACAGCTCCTGCCCGGGCGCGCTGACAGCATCAATAGGAATCGTGGGCTAAATGCCTCCTGAGGTGTGCACTTCACTAGAAAGGGGGAGTTTGAGTGATCGGACGGGGTCTAAAGATCTGGACCACCACTGATCTGCTTATAATATGTAAGAACATTGGAAAGGTTTAGTTACTCTTTAACGTAGGAGGAATGCAGTTCTGCTGCATGTTTTTTTTTCTATTTTTAAGGCTTACACTGAATAATAAAAATTATTCTATAAATTTATTCTACAGGTTGTTGCAATCTTGACGATACCAAACATAGGTATCTTATTGAAGATTTTGGGACTAATAATTAATAAAGTTATTTGTAGATATGGACCTTGAATACATTATTGGTATTTCATGTAATGTGACCAAAGTGCACCTCACACCGTCACTCCCTGTGATTGCGGGATTCACAAGAGTTTATATGACAGTCATTGTCACCCTCTGGATTACATGGGCACAGCAGTGCTCATCTGGATAAAGGAACGGATCTCACTGCCTTCAGCATATATATCCATACATCTACCCTGCAGGATGTCATGGGACGGGTTTTACTTACTGACACTGAAGCCAATAGAGAACATGAATTCCATAACTGTTTCCTACTCTAATACTAAAAAGCTCCTTTCTTTCCATCAGTGATACAGATAATTGCATATTTTGTTTGCTTATACAGCGCCATTAGTTCCGCAGCACTTTACAGGCATCATCATCACCTCTGTCCGCATCGAGGCTCACAATCTAGATTCCCTATCAGTATGGCTATGAAGTATAAGAGGAAACTGAAGTACCCAGAGGAAACCCACACAAACACGGAGAGAACATACAAACTCCTTGCAGATGTTGTCCTTGGTGAGGTTTGAACCCAGGACTCCAGTGCTGCAAGGCTGCTGTGCTAACCACTGCGCCACCGTGCTGCCTGATTAAAAGGTCAGTTTGGGAATGATAAATTATGCAATTCCTGGATGTCCGTTACTGCAGGATCTTCAAAAATGCAAAAAAAAAAAAAAAAGTCACGCTCTTACCATTTTAGTTTATCGTTGGCTCCGGATGAGAACGTGGAGCTTTTTATCACCTCGCCCATCTCTTCCCGGCAGAAGCTGAAATTATTGATTGTCCACATGTATGAAAACTTCACAACTTTTATCTGCGGTGCGACATACAAGAGAACAATTACCATCCGGAGCCGCAGTCTGAGACACCTTTCAATAAATGGTTGGAAGAACAAGGTAAGGCCACTTTCACACTTCCGTCTTTTCAGAACCGTCACAATCTGTCGATTTTTGAGAATGCAGGATCCTGCATTTTCCCATAGACTTGTATTAGCGACGGATTGTGACGGATGGCCGTTTTATCCGTCGTGCATTGGATGAGTCGGAAAATAGCGGTCCGTCGTGCAGAGAAAACGTTTATTGTAACTTTTTTTTGTGCACGTCGGAAAATCGGTCAGCGACGCATCCTGCGCTGCCCGTCGTCGGCTACAATGGAAGCCTATGGACGCAGGATCCGTCGCTGACCGTCACACACTGGAATCCAGTGACGGATCCAGTTTTTCCCTTCTGAGCATGCCCGGAAGGATTTTCAAGTCTGGGAAAATTCATTAATTCATTCTCTCTCTCCCTCTCGTCCCCGGACATTTAATTCCTGGAATTTCTGTACGACGGATCCGGCATTACACTGGATCCGTCGCACACGTTTTTACCTATTTTCATGACGTCCGTAGATACGTCATTTTGTGAAAGTAGCCTAACTCACCTGAGTATAACACCAGCTTTCAGCCACGGGACCACTGGACATCTCAGCCGGGGGAGGGGGACTTGGAACTCGCGACATCGCCAGCTTGAAGGTGTTTGTGAAGCGGAGGAAGGAGCCCGAAGGGCCTTCTCCTAAGGAAACAATACAGAATCTTTAGGGCTCATACACGTGGCCGTAAATCGGTTCTCTACACACATGCGGCACACATTATGGGGGTAATTTCCCAGAACACATAGTGCCGTAATATAGAGGCCTTAAAGGGGTTGTACCGCACCTCTCATTTCCTCATTTGTAGATGATAGGCACCACACGTCAGGAAGGTCAGTGGATAACGCTGCTATTGGACACATGCCTGTCTTTCAGAACCAAATGTGGAAAAGTGGGGTGCAGCACAATGTCTGTGACGTGTACCTGAAGGTATACAGAACTCCAGCCATTGGGTTCTCCTCTGGAGCAATGACCACCATTGATGAAGGTGTTGTAATGCAGGGGTGTCAAACTCCATTCCTCGAGGGCCGCAAACCATGCGTGTTTTCAAGATTTCCTTAGTTTTGCACAACGTGCTGTAATCATTATGTGTGTAGGTGATTAAATTATCACCTGTGCAGTACAAGGAAATCCTGAAAACATGACCTGTTTGCAGCCCTTGAGGATTGTAGTTTGACACCCCTGTTGTAATGCTCTGCGGAGGATTGTCATGTTAAGTCATCTCCTCACAGAAGAAGTGAAGGCAAACAACAGAGCGCATTAAACTCCATAATCTTAAAGGGGTCATCCAGCTGTGTTCACTTCTATATTGGGAGGAGAGTGGGGCCGGTGACGGGCCGTCTATCATGCATCTATCCTGTTTTAATGAATAGGCGTCTATAGGAGTGATGTTGCCCCACTCACCTCCTGATACACACGAACCCTTCCAACCCCCCAAATAAAGGGTGCAGTGCCTAGGCACAGTTCCTCCATTCAAGGCATCACTAGGAGATTCAGCACCTAAGTGTTTAGCCCCCCTACACCTAACATTAAGCAGGACGGTCCTTCACCCCTCACTTCTGCATTACGATGCAAGAGGTGGGGCTCACATGGGGGATGGGATCAGGTCTTGTGCACATCCGGACAGGTATCATCTACCTGTCCTACCAGTGAGAACAGGACACGTGATTGTTAACCGCTGCCTGCCTATAAGAGCTAATGTCGCTGGAGCCTCACACCTCCCATCACACAGGTGGTGAATAGCCCCTTTAACTTACCTTTCAATACCGTAGAAAACTCAGAGCAGTCGCCGAATAAGCAATTGTTGACGATTAAATTCCAACCCAAATCTTTGATCTAAGTAACCTAAAAAAAAAAAAAAAAAATCAGAGAGTAAATCTCATAATAAAAGACGTAGACAGGCGCCACACACTGAGCGCAGGCATCACTGTATCCAGTCAGCATCCCTGTAAAAGCAAGGAATGGTATCGCTACGACCTACCAATGGCCTGCGTGCCCCCAATCTCTGACTGCGTGCCCCCCCACCCCAGCCCCTGTGACTTTGCAGGCAGGACACATGGGCTGAACGTGGTCCAACACACCAAATAATGATCTATGACTAGAAGGAGGCGCTGCAGGGGATAAGATGGACGCCAATCAGAACAATTAGCAACTTGGATGATTAAACATTACAGAAATCAGAATAAAAAGGTGAGACTAATAAAAAATAAGGAAGGGAAAGTGACATTTGTGGAGGACATGGCGGGTCCGGCGATCACACACGACATGCAGGGATCCTCAGATCCCTACGCCCCCATATACCACGCAGCAGGGGCATATACTGTCATCAGGGACACACACAGCACTCAGGCACTCTACCTCTGTCCTCACAGTATTATCTCAGTGCTGATCACCCACAGGAAGTCTTCTTTCCATGTATTAAGCAGCTGTCAGTTCCTGGTTCGTAGCCCCTCCCCTTTCAGGTTCCCAGGGGCCCCAAATGACTCCTCTTCGAGCTACGCGGTACCAATACCCCGATAATCGGCAGCTCCCCCTAGTGACCACTGCTTAAGAGCCCCTAGAGCCTCACCAGGCAGGGCAGCTCATAATGTGGCAGCATATGGGGAGCAAGGAATGCTCACTATCTGGCAAGAGAGAAACCCTGCAGAGCTGCAATGCGCAGGCGTAAGCCGATAGGCGGTAATGCGCCTGCGCATAGGTTCATCGCTCTTTCCTCCATATGGGGAAATTGTAGACGCTACGCAAGCGCAGTTCAAGCTCAAGAGAATGAGAAAAGGCGCCTGCGCAGTATTACCTCTGAAGGCGCATGCGTGACACCGTATGAAGCTGTAAATGACACATGCGCATTAAGAGCACATAAGGAGGCACCTACCGATAACCGAGCTTTAGTAAGAAATCCTAGTTATTAAACCGGTTAACGTGAGCGACCGGTAAGTCGTCAGCTGGCGAAAGTTCTCCGCACAGCGAGCACCACAAAATAGAAGGGACGTACGTAGCACCCTAGTGACGTCAGCGCGCACCCTGGACAGCCCCGCAATGAGAAGCTGCGCATGCGCTGCAACTGCTCAAGTTTTTTTAATAATTTTTGTAATGGTGCCAAAGAAAGTGACAGGCTCGTCCAGTCATTTCTGGTGAGCTCAGCTGTCATAGATGTCTGTCCTGGTCAGCCACTGCTGGAGGACTGAGGAGTTCTCCTGTCACATAAGTCTGTCCTGGTCAGCCACTGCTGGAGGACTGAGGAGTTCTGTCATAGATATCTGTCCTGGTCAGCCACTGCTGGAGGACTGAGGAGTTCTGTCACAGATGTCTGTCCTGGTCAGCCACTGCTGGGGAACTGAGGAGTTCTGTCATAGATGTCTGTCCTGGTCAGCCACTGCTGGAGGACTGAGGAGTTCTGTCATAGATGTCTGTCCTGGTCAGCCACTGCTGGAGGACTGAGGAGTTCTGTCACAGATGTCTGTCCTGGTCAGCCACTGCTGGGGAACTGAGGAGTTCTGTCATAGATGTCTGTCCTGGTCAGCCACTGCTGGAGGACTGAGGAGTTCTGTCATAGATGTCTGTCCTGGTCAGCCACTGCTGGAGGACTGAGGAGTTCTGTCACAGATGTCTGTCCTGGTCAGCCACTGCTGGGGAACTGAGGAGTTCTGTCATAGATGTCTGTCCTGGTCAGCCACTGCTGGAGGACTGAGGAGTTCTGTCATAGATGTCTGTCCTGGTCAGCCACTGCTGGAGGACTGAGGAGTTCTGTCATAGATGTCTGTCCTGGTCAGCCACTGCTGGAGGACTGAGGAGTTCTGTCACAGATGTCTGTCCTGGTCAGCCACTGCTGGGGAACTGAGGAGTTCTGTCATAGATGTCTGTCCTGGTCAGCCACTGCTGGAGGACTGAGGAGTTCTGTCATAGATGTCTGTCCTGGTCAGCCACTGCTGGAGGACTGAGGAGTTCTGTCACAGATGTCTGTCCTGGTCAGCCACTGCTGGGGAACTGAGGAGTTCTGTCATAGATGTCTGTCCTGGTCAGCCACTGCTGGAGGACTGAGGAGTTCTGTCATAGATGTCTGTCCTGGTCAGCCACTGCTGGAGGACTGAGGAGTTCTGTCATAGATGTCTGTCCTGGTCAGCCACTGCTGGAGGACTGAGGAGTTCTGTCACAGATGTCTGTCCTGGTCAGCCACTGCTGGGGAACTGAGGAGTTCTGTCATAGATGTCTGTCCTGGTCAGCCACTGCTGGGGGACTGAGGAGTTCTGTCATAGATGTCTGTCCTGGTCAGCCACTGCTGGAGGACTGAGGAGTTCTGTCACAGATGTCTGTCCTGGTCAGCCACTGCTGGGGAACTGAGGAGTTCTGTCATAGATGTCTGTCCTGGTCAGCCACTGCTGGAGGACTGAGGAGTTCTGTCATAGATGTCTGTCCTGGTCAGCCACTGCTGGAGGACTGAGGAGTTCTGTCATAGATGTCTGTCCTGGTCAGCCACTGCTGGAGGACTGAGGAGTTCTGTCACAGATGTCTGTCCTGGTCAGCCACTGCTGGGGAACTGAGGAGTTCTGTCATAGATGTCTGTCCTGGTCAGCCACTGCTGGGGGACTGAGGAGTTCTGTCATAGATGTCTGTCCTGGTCAGCCACTGCTGGAGGACTGAGGAGTTCTGTCACATAAGTCTGTCCTGGTCAGCCACTGCTGGAGGACTGAGGAGGTCTCCTGTCACATAAGTCTGTCCTGGTCAGCCACTGCGGGAGGACTGAGGAGTTCTCCTGTCACATAAGTCTGTCCTGGTCAGCCACTGCTGGAGGACTGAGGAGTTCTGTCATAGATGTCTGTCCTGGTCAGCCACTGCTGGAGGACTGAGGAGTTCTGTCACAGATGTCTGTCCTGGTCAGCCACTGCTGGGGAACTGAGGAGTTCTGTCATAGATGTCTGTCCTGGTCAGCCACTGCTGGGGGACTGAGGAGTTCTGTCATAGATGTCTGTCCTGGTCAGCCACTGCTGGAGGACTGAGGAGTTCTCCTGTCACATAAGTCTGTCCTGGTCAGCCACTGCTGGAGGACTGAGGAGGTCTCCTGTCACATAAGTCTGTCCTGGTCAGCCACTGCGGGAGGACTGAGGAGTTCTCCTGTCACATAAGTCTGTCCTGGTCAGCCACTGCTGGAGGACTGAGGAGGTCTCCTGTCACATAAGTCTGTCCTGGTCAGCCACTGCTGGAGGACTGAGGAGTTCTGTCATAGATGTCTGTCCTGGTCAACCACTGCTGGGGAACTGAGGAGTTCTGTCATAGATGTCTGTCCTGGTCAGCCACTGCTGGGGGACTGAGGAGTTCTGTCACAGATGTCTGTCCTGGTCAGCCACTGCTGGGGAACTGAGGAGTTCTGTCATAGATGTCTGTCCTGGTCAGCCACTGCTGGGGAACTGAGGAGTTCTGTCACAGATGTCTGTCCTGGTCAGCCACTGCTGGAGGACTGAGGAGTTCTGTCATAGATGTCTGTCCTGGTCAGCCACTGCTGGGGAACTGAGGAGGTCTCCTGTCACATAAGTCTGTCCTGGTCAGCCACTGCTGGAGGACTGAGGACTTCTGTCATAGATGTCTGTCCTGGTCAGCCACTGCTGGAGGACTGAGGAGTTCTGTCATAGATGTCTGTCCTGGTCAGCCACTGCTGGAGGACTGAGGAGTTCTGTCACAGATGTCTGTCCTGGTCAGCCACTGCTGGGGAACTGAGGAGTTCTGTCATAGATGTCTGTCCTGGTCAGCCACTGCTGGAGGACTGAGGAGTTCTGTCATAGATGTCTGTCCTGGTCAGCCACTGCTGGAGGACTGAGGAGTTCTGTCATAGATGTCTGTCCTGGTCAGCCACTGCTGGAGGACTGAGGAGTTCTGTCACAGATGTCTGTCCTGGTCAGCCACTGCTGGGGAACTGAGGAGTTCTGTCATAGATGTCTGTCCTGGTCAGCCACTGCTGGGGGACTGAGGAGTTCTGTCATAGATGTCTGTCCTGGTCAGCCACTGCTGGAGGACTGAGGAGTTCTCCTGTCACATCAGTCTGTCCTGGTCAGCCACTGCTGGAGGACTGAGGAGTTCTCCTGTCACATAAGTCTGTCCTGGTCAGCCACTGCTGGAGGACTGAGGAGTTCTGTCATAGATATCTGTCCTGGTCAGCCACTGCTGGAGGACTGAGGAGTTCTGTCACAGATGTCTGTCCTGGTCAGCCACTGCTGGGGAACTGAGGAGTTCTGTCATAGATGTCTGTCCTGGTCAGCCACTGCTGGAGGACTGAGGAGTTCTGTCACAGATGTCTGTCCTGGTCAGCCACTGCTGGGGAACTGAGGAGTTCTGTCATAGATGTCTGTCCTGGTCAGCCACTGCTGGAGGACTGAGGAGTTCTGTCATAGATGTCTGTCCTGGTCAGCCACTGCTGGGGAACTGAGGAGTTCTGTCATAGATGTCTGTCCTGGTCAGCCACTGCTGGAGGACTGAGGAGTTCTGTCACAGATGTCTGTCCTGGTCAGCCACTGCTGGGGAACTGAGGAGTTCTGTCATAGATGTCTGTCCTGGTCAGCCACTGCTGGAGGACTGAGGAGTTCTGTCATAGATGTCTGTCCTGGTCAGCCACTGCTGGAGGACTGAGGAGTTCTGTCATAGATGTCTGTCCTGGTCAGCCACTGCTGGAGGACTGAGGAGTTCTGTCACAGATGTCTGTCCTGGTCAGCCACTGCTGGGGAACTGAGGAGTTCTGTCATAGATGTCTGTCCTGGTCAGCCACTGCTGGAGGACTGAGGAGTTCTGTCATAGATGTCTGTCCTGGTCAGCCACTGCTGGAGGACTGAGGAGTTCTGTCACAGATGTCTGTCCTGGTCAGCCACTGCTGGGGAACTGAGGAGTTCTGTCATAGATGTCTGTCCTGGTCAGCCACTGCTGGAGGACTGAGGAGTTCTGTCATAGATGTCTGTCCTGGTCAGCCACTGCTGGAGGACTGAGGAGTTCTGTCATAGATGTCTGTCCTGGTCAGCCACTGCTGGAGGACTGAGGAGTTCTGTCACAGATGTCTGTCCTGGTCAGCCACTGCTGGGGAACTGAGGAGTTCTGTCATAGATGTCTGTCCTGGTCAGCCACTGCTGGGGGACTGAGGAGTTCTGTCATAGATGTCTGTCCTGGTCAGCCACTGCTGGAGGACTGAGGAGTTCTGTCACATAAGTCTGTCCTGGTCAGCCACTGCTGGAGGACTGAGGAGGTCTCCTGTCACATAAGTCTGTCCTGGTCAGCCACTGCGGGAGGACTGAGGAGTTCTCCTGTCACATAAGTCTGTCCTGGTCAGCCACTGCTGGAGGACTGAGGAGTTCTGTCACAGATGTCTGTCCTGGTCAGCCACTGCTGGGGAACTGAGGAGTTCTGTCATAGATGTCTGTCCTGGTCAGCCACTGCTGGGGGACTGAGGAGTTCTGTCATAGATGTCTGTCCTGGTCAGCCACTGCTGGAGGACTGAGGAGTTCTCCTGTCACATAAGTCTGTCCTGGTCAGCCACTGCTGGAGGACTGAGGAGGTCTGTCATAGATGTCTGTCCTGGTCAGCCACTGCTGGAGGACTGAGGAGTTCTGTCACAGATGTCTGTCCTGGTCAGCCACTGCTGGGGAACTGAGGAGTTCTGTCATAGATGTCTGTCCTGGTCAGCCACTGCTGGAGGACTGAGGAGTTCTGTCATAGATGTCTGTCCTGGTCAGCCACTGCTGGAGGACTGAGGAGTTCTGTCACAGATGTCTGTCCTGGTCAGCCACTGCTGGGGAACTGAGGAGTTCTGTCATAGATGTCTGTCCTGGTCAGCCACTGCTGGAGGACTGAGGAGTTCTGTCATAGATGTCTGTCCTGGTCAGCCACTGCTGGAGGACTGAGGAGTTCTGTCATAGATGTCTGTCCTGGTCAGCCACTGCTGGAGGACTGAGGAGTTCTGTCACAGATGTCTGTCCTGGTCAGCCACTGCTGGGGAACTGAGGAGTTCTGTCATAGATGTCTGTCCTGGTCAGCCACTGCTGGGGGACTGAGGAGTTCTGTCATAGATGTCTGTCCTGGTCAGCCACTGCTGGAGGACTGAGGAGTTCTGTCACATAAGTCTGTCCTGGTCAGCCACTGCTGGAGGACTGAGGAGGTCTCCTGTCACATAAGTCTGTCCTGGTCAGCCACTGCGGGAGGACTGAGGAGTTCTCCTGTCACATAAGTCTGTCCTGGTCAGCCACTGCTGGAGGACTGAGGAGTTCTGTCACAGATGTCTGTCCTGGTCAGCCACTGCTGGGGAACTGAGGAGTTCTGTCATAGATGTCTGTCCTGGTCAGCCACTGCTGGGGGACTGAGGAGTTCTGTCATAGATGTCTGTCCTGGTCAGCCACTGCTGGAGGACTGAGGAGTTCTCCTGTCACATAAGTCTGTCCTGGTCAGCCACTGCTGGAGGACTGAGGAGGTCTCCTGTCACATAAGTCTGTCCTGGTCAGCCACTGCGGGAGGACTGAGGAGTTCTCCTGTCACATAAGTCTGTCCTGGTCAGCCACTGCTGGAGGACTGAGGAGGTCTCCTGTCACATAAGTCTGTCCTGGTCAGCCACTGCTGGAGGACTGAGGAGTTCTGTCATAGATGTCTGTCCTGGTCAACCACTGCTGGGGAACTGAGGAGTTCTGTCATAGATGTCTGTCCTGGTCAGCCACTGCTGGGGGACTGAGGAGTTCTGTCACAGATGTCTGTCCTGGTCAGCCACTGCTGGGGAACTGAGGAGTTCTGTCATAGATGTCTGTCCTGGTCAGCCACTGCTGGGGAACTGAGGAGTTCTGTCACAGATGTCTGTCCTGGTCAGCCACTGCTGGAGGACTGAGGAGTTCTCCTGTCACATAAGTGTGTCCTGGTCAGCCACTGCTGGAGGACTGAGGAGTTCTGTCATAGATGTCTGTCCTGGTCAGCCACTGCTGGGGAACTGAGGAGGTCTCCTGTCACATAAGTCTGTCCTGGTCAGCCACTGCTGGAGGACTGAGGACTTCTGTCATAGATGTCTGTCCTGGTCAGCCACTGCTGGAGGACTGAGGAGTTCTGTCATAGATGTCTGTCCTGGTCAGCCACTGCTGGAGGACTGAGGAGTTCTGTCACAGATGTCTGTCCTGGTCAGCCACTGCTGGGGAACTGAGGAGTTCTGTCATAGATGTCTGTCCTGGTCAGCCACTGCTGGAGGACTGAGGAGTTCTGTCATAGATGTCTGTCCTGGTCAGCCACTGCTGGAGGACTGAGGAGTTCTGTCATAGATGTCTGTCCTGGTCAGCCACTGCTGGAGGACTGAGGAGTTCTGTCACAGATGTCTGTCCTGGTCAGCCACTGCTGGGGAACTGAGGAGTTCTGTCATAGATGTCTGTCCTGGTCAGCCACTGCTGGGGGACTGAGGAGTTCTGTCATAGATGTCTGTCCTGGTCAGCCACTGCTGGAGGACTGAGGAGTTCTCCTGTCACATCAGTCTGTCCTGGTCAGCCACTGCTGGAGGACTGAGGAGGTCTCCTGTCACATAAGTCTGTCCTGGTCAGCCACTGCGGGAGGACTGAGGAGTTCTCCTGTCACATAAGTCTGTCCTGGTCAGCCACTGCTGGAGGACTGAGGAGGTCTCCTGTCACATAAGTCTGTCCTGGTCAGCCACTGCTGGAGGACTGAGGAGTTCTGTCATAGATATCTGTCCTGGTCAGCCACTGCTGGAGGACTGAGGAGTTCTGTCACAGATGTCTGTCCTGGTCAGCCACTGCTGGGGAACTGAGGAGTTCTGTCATAGATGTCTGTCCTGGTCAGCCACTGCTGGAGGACTGAGGAGTTCTGTCATAGATGTCTGTCCTGGTCAGCCACTGCTGGAGGACTGAGGAGTTCTGTCACAGATGTCTGTCCTGGTCAGCCACTGCTGGGGAACTGAGGAGTTCTGTCATAGATGTCTGTCCTGGTCAGCCACTGCTGGAGGACTGAGGAGTTCTGTCATAGATGTCTGTCCTGGTCAGCCACTGCTGGAGGACTGAGGAGTTCTGTCATAGATGTCTGTCCTGGTCAGCCACTGCTGGAGGACTGAGGAGTTCTGTCACAGATGTCTGTCCTGGTCAGCCACTGCTGGGGAACTGAGGAGTTCTGTCATAGATGTCTGTCCTGGTCAGCCACTGCTGGAGGACTGAGGAGTTCTGTCATAGATGTCTGTCCTGGTCAGCCACTGCTGGAGGACTGAGGAGTTCTGTCACAGATGTCTGTCCTGGTCAGCCACTGCTGGGGAACTGAGGAGTTCTGTCATAGATGTCTGTCCTGGTCAGCCACTGCTGGAGGACTGAGGAGTTCTGTCATAGATGTCTGTCCTGGTCAGCCACTGCTGGAGGACTGAGGAGTTCTGTCATAGATGTCTGTCCTGGTCAGCCACTGCTGGAGGACTGAGGAGTTCTGTCACAGATGTCTGTCCTGGTCAGCCACTGCTGGGGAACTGAGGAGTTCTGTCATAGATGTCTGTCCTGGTCAGCCACTGCTGGGGGACTGAGGAGTTCTGTCATAGATGTCTGTCCTGGTCAGCCACTGCTGGAGGACTGAGGAGTTCTGTCACATAAGTCTGTCCTGGTCAGCCACTGCTGGAGGACTGAGGAGGTCTCCTGTCACATAAGTCTGTCCTGGTCAGCCACTGCGGGAGGACTGAGGAGTTCTCCTGTCACATAAGTCTGTCCTGGTCAGCCACTGCTGGAGGACTGAGGAGTTCTGTCATAGATGTCTGTCCTGGTCAGCCACTGCTGGAGGACTGAGGAGTTCTGTCACAGATGTCTGTCCTGGTCAGCCACTGCTGGGGAACTGAGGAGTTCTGTCATAGATGTCTGTCCTGGTCAGCCACTGCTGGGGGACTGAGGAGTTCTGTCATAGATGTCTGTCCTGGTCAGCCACTGCTGGAGGACTGAGGAGTTCTCCTGTCACATAAGTCTGTCCTGGTCAGCCACTGCTGGAGGACTGAGGAGGTCTCCTGTCACATAAGTCTGTCCTGGTCAGCCACTGCGGGAGGACTGAGGAGTTCTCCTGTCACATAAGTCTGTCCTGGTCAGCCACTGCTGGAGGACTGAGGAGGTCTCCTGTCACATAAGTCTGTCCTGGTCAGCCACTGCTGGAGGACTGAGGAGTTCTGTCATAGATGTCTGTCCTGGTCAACCACTGCTGGGGAACTGAGGAGTTCTGTCATAGATGTCTGTCCTGGTCAGCCACTGCTGGGGGACTGAGGAGTTCTGTCACAGATGTCTGTCCTTGTCAGCCACTGCTGGGGAACTGAGGAGTTCTGTCATAGATGTCTGTCCTGGTCAGCCACTGCTGGGGAACTGAGGAGTTCTGTCACAGATGTCTGTCCTGGTCAGCCACTGCTGGAGGACTGAGGAGTTCTCCTGTCACATAAGTGTGTCCTGGTCAGCCACTGCTGGAGGACTGAGGAGTTCTGTCATAGATGTCTGTCCTGGTCAGCCACTGCTGGGGAACTGAGGAGGTCTCCTGTCACATAAGTCTGTCCTGGTCAGCCACTGCTGGAGGACTGAGGACTTCTGTCATAGATGTCTGTCCTGGTCAGCCACTGCTGGAGGACTGAGGAGTTCTGTCATAGATGTCTGTCCTGGTCAGCCACTGCTGGAGGACTGAGGAGTTCTGTCACAGATGTCTGTCCTGGTCAGCCACTGCTGGGGAACTGAGGAGTTTTGTCATAGATGTCTGTCCTGGTCAGCCACTGCTGGAGGACTGAGGAGTTCTGTCATAGATGTCTGTCCTGGTCAGCCACTGCTGGAGGACTGAGGAGTTCTGTCATAGATGTCTGTCCTGGTCAGCCACTGCTGGAGGACTGAGGAGTTCTGTCACAGATGTCTGTCCTGGTCAGCCACTGCTGGGGAACTGAGGAGTTCTGTCATAGATGTCTGTCCTGGTCAGCCACTGCTGGGGGACTGAGGAGTTCTGTCATAGATGTCTGTCCTGGTCAGCCACTGCTGGAGGACTGAGGAGTTCTCCTGTCACATCAGTCTGTCCTGGTCAGCCACTGCTGGAGGACTGAGGAGGTCTCCTGTCACATAAGTCTGTCCTGGTCAGCCACTGCGGGAGGACTGAGGAGTTCTCCTGTCACATAAGTCTGTCCTGGTCAGCCACTGCTGGAGGACTGAGGAGGTCTCCTGTCACATAAGTCTGTCCTGGTCAGCCACTGCTGGAGGACTGAGGAGTTCTGTCATAGATGTCTGTCCTGGTCAACCACTGCTGGGGAACTGAGGAGTTCTGTCATAGATGTCTGTCCTGGTCAGCCACTGCTGGGGGACTGAGGAGTTCTGTCACAGATGTCTGTCCTGGTCAGCCACTGCTGGGGAACTGAGGAGTTCTGTCATAGATGTCTGTCCTGGTCAGCCACTGCTGGGGAACTGAGGAGTTCTGTCACAGATGTCTGTCCTGGTCAGCCACTGCTGGAGGACTGAGGAGTTCTCCTGTCACATAAGTCTGTCCTGGTCAGCCACTGCTGGAGGACTGAGGAGGTCTCCTGTCACATAAGTCTGTCCTGGTCAGCCACTGCTGGAGGACTGAGGAGTTCTGTCATAGATGTCTATCCTGGTCAGCCACTGCTGGAGGACCGAGGAGTTCTGTCATAGATGTCTGTCCTGGTCAGCCACTGCTGGAGGACTGAGGAGTTCTGTCACAGATGTCTGTCCTGGTCAGCCACTGCTGGGGAACTGAGGAGTTCTGTCATAGATGTCTGTCCTGGTCAGCCACTGCTGGGGAACTGAGGAGTTCTGTCACAGATGTCTGTCCTGGTCAGCCACTGCTGGGGAACTGAGGAGTTCTGTCACAGATGTCTGTCCTGGTCAGCCACTGCTGGGGAACTGAGGAGTTCTGTCACAGATGTCTGTCCTGGTCAGCCACTGCTGGGGAACTGAGGAGTTCTGTCATAGATGTCTATCCTGGTCAGCCACTGCTGGAGGACCGAGGAGTTCTGTCATAGATGTCTGTCCTGGTCAGCCACTGCTGGAGGACTGAGGAGTTCTGTCACAGATGTCTGTCCTGGTCAGCCACTGCTGGGGAACTGAGGAGTTCTGTCATAGATGTCTGTCCTGGTCAGCCACTGCTGGGGAACTGAGGAGTTCTGTCACAGATGTCTGTCCTGGTCAGCCACTGCTGGGGAACTGAGGAGTTCTGTCATAGATGTCTGTCCTGGTCAGCCACTGCTGGAGGACTGAGGAGTTCTGTCATAGATGTCTGTCCTGGTCAGCCACTGCTGGGGAACTGAGGAGTTCTGTCACAGATGTCTGTCCTGGTCAGCCACTGCTGGGGGGCTGAGGAGTTCTGTCATAGATGTCTGTCCTGGTCAGCCACTGCTGGGGGACTGAGGAGTTCTGTCATAGATGTCTGTCCTGGTCAGCCACTGCTGGGGGACTGAGGAGTTCTGTCATAGATGTCTGTCCTGGTCAGCCACTGCTGGAGGATTGAGGAGTTCTCCTGTCACATAAGTCTGTCCTGGTCAGCCACTGCTGGAGGACTGAGGAGGTCTCCTGTCACATAAGTCTGTCCTGGTCAGCCACTGCTGGAGGACTGAGGAGTTCTCCTGTCACATAAGTCTGTCCTGGTCAGCCACTGCTGGAGGACTGAGGAGTTCTGTCATAGATGTCTGTCCTGGTCAACCACTGCTGGGGAACTGAGGAGTTCTGTCATAGATGTCTGTCCTGGTCAGCCACTGCTGGGGGACTGAGGAGTTCTGTCACAGATGTCTGTCCTGGTCAGCCACTGCTGGGGAACTGAGGAGTTCTGTCATAGATGTCTGTCCTGGTCAGCCACTGCTGGGGAACTGAGGAGTTCTGTCATAGATGTCTGTCCTGGTCAGCCACTGCTGGAGGACTGAGGAGTTCTGTCATAGATGTCTGTCCTGGTCAGCCACTGCTGGGGGACTGAGGAGTTCTGTCACAGATGTCTGTCCTGGTCAGCCACTGCTGGGGAACTGAGGAGTTCTGTCATAGATGTCTGTCCTGGTCAGCCACTGCTGGAGGACTGAGGAGTTCTGTCATAGATGTGTGTCCTGGTCAGCCACTGCTGGGGAACTGAGGAGTTCTGTCACAGATGTCTGTCCTGGTCAGCCACTGCTGGGGGACTGAGGAGTTCTGTCATAGATGTCTGTCCTGGTCAGCCACTGCTGGGGGACTGAGGAGTTCTGTCATAGATGTCTGTCCTGGTCAGCCACTGCTGGGGGACTGAGGAGTTCTGTCATAGATGTCTGTCCTGGTCAGCCACTGCTGGAGGACTGAGGAGTTCTCCTGTCACATAAGTCTGTCCTGGTCAGCCACTGCTGGAGGACTGAGGAGGTCTCCTGTCACATAAGTCTGTCCTGGTCAGCCACTGCTGGAGGACTGAGGAGTTCTCCTGTCACATAAGTCTGTCCTGGTCAGCCACTGTTGGAGGACTGAGGAGGTCTCCTGTCACATAAGTCTGTCCTGGTCAGCCACTGCTGGAGGACTGAGGAGTTCTCCTGTCACATAAGTCTGTCCTGGTCAGCCACTGCTGGAGGACTGAGGAGTTCTGTCATAGATGTCTGTCCTGGTCAGACACTGCTGGGGGACTGAGGAGTTCTGTCACAGATGTCTGTCCTGGTCAGCCACTGCTGGGGAACTGAGGAGTTCTGTCATAGATGTCTGTCCTGGTCAGCCACTGCTGGAGGACTGAGGAGTTCTGTCATAGATGTCTGTCCTGGTCAGCCACTGCTGGGGAACTGAGGAGTTCTGTCATAGATGTCTGTCCT
Source organism: Ranitomeya imitator (assembly GCF_032444005.1). Lineage (NCBI taxonomy): Eukaryota > Metazoa > Chordata > Amphibia > Anura > Dendrobatidae > Ranitomeya > Ranitomeya imitator. Next base: position 489,531,670 of record NC_091283.1, read on the forward strand.
GGTCAGCCACTGCTGGGGAACTGAGGAGTTCTGTCACAGATGTCTGTCCTGGTCAGCCACTGCTGGGGGACTGAGGAGTTCTGTCATAGATGTCTGTCCTGGTCAGCCACTGCTGGGGGACTGAGGAGTTCTGTCATAGATGTCTGTCCTGGTCAGCCACTGCTGGGGAACTGAGGAGTTCTGTCATAGATGTCTGTCCTGGTCAGCCACTGCTGGGGAACTGAGGAGTTCTGTCATAGATGTCTGTCCTGGTCAGCCACTGCTGGAGGACTGAGGAGTTCTGTCATAGATGTCTGTCCTGGTCAGCCACTGCTGGGGGACTGAGGAGTTCTGTCACAGATGTCTGTCCTAGTCAGCCACTGCTGGGGAACTGAGGAGTTCTGTCATAGATGTCTGTCCTGGTCAGCCACTGCTGGAGGACTGAGGAGTTCTGTCATAGATGTCTGTCCTGGTCAGCCACTGCTGGGGAACTGAGGAGTTCTGTCACAGATGTCTGTCCTGGTCAGCCACTGCTGGGGGACTGAGGAGTTCTGTCATAGATGTCTGTCCTGGTCAGCCACTGCTGGGGGACTGAGGAGTTCTGTCATAGATGTCTGTCCTGGTCAGCCACTGCTGGGGGACTGAGGAGTTCTGTCATAGATGTCTGTCCTGGTCAGCCACTGCTGGGGGACTGAGGAGTTCTCCTGTCACATAAGTCTGTCCTGGTCAGCCACTGCTGGAGGACTGAGGAGGTCTCCTGTCACATAAGTCTGTCCTGGTCAGCCACTGCTGGAGGACTGAGGAGTTCTCCTGTCACATAAGTCTGTCCTGGTCAGCCACTGTTGGAGGACTGAGGAGGTCTCCTGTCACATAAGTCTGTCCTGGTCAGCCACTGCTGGAGGACTGAGGAGTTCTCCTGTCACATAAGTCTGTCCTGGTCAGCCACTGCTGGAGGACTGAGGAGTTCTGTCATAGATGTCTGTCCTGGTCAGACACTGCTGGGGGACTGAGGAGTTCTGTCACAGATGTCTGTCCTGGTCAGCCACTGCTGGGGAACTGAGGAGTTCTGTCATAGATGTCTGTCCTGGTCAGCCACTGCTGGAGGACTGAGGAGTTCTGTCATAGATGTCTGTCCTGGTCAGCCACTGCTGGGGAACTGAGGAGTTCTGTCATAGATGTCTGTCCTGGTCAGCCACTGCTGGGGAACTGAGGAGTTCTGTCACAGATGTCTGTCCTGGTCAGCCACTGCTGGGGGACTGAGGAGTTCTGTCATAGATGTCTGTCCTGGTCAGCCACTGCTGGGGGACTGAGGAGTTCTGTCATAGATGTCTGTCCTGGTCAGCCACTGCTGGAGGATTGAGGAGTTCTCCTGTCACATAAGTCTGTCCTGGTCAGCCACTGCTGGAGGACTGAGGAGTTCTCCTGTCACATAAGTCTGTCCTGGTCAGCCACTGCTGGAGGACTGAGGAGTTCTGTCATAGATGTCTGTCCTGGTCAACCACTGCTGGGGAACTGAGGAGTTCTGTCATAGATGTCTGTCCTGGTCAGCCACTGCTGGGGGACTGAGGAGTTCTGTCACAGATGTCTGTCCTGGTCAGCCACTGCTGGGGAACTGAGGAGTTCTGTCATAGATGTCTGTCCTGGTCAGCCACTGCTGGGGAACTGAGGAGTTCTGTCATAGATGTCTGTCCTGGTCAGCCACTGCTGGAGGACTGAGGAGTTCTGTCATAGATGTCTGTCCTGGTCAGCCACTGCTGGGGGACTGAGGAGTTCTGTCACAGATGTCTGTCCTGGTCAGCCACTGCTGGGGAACTGAGGAGTTCTGTCATAGATGTCTGTCCTGGTCAGCCACTGCTGGAGGACTGAGGAGTTCTGTCATAGATGTCTGTCCTGGTCAGCCACTGCTGGGGCACTGAGGAGTTCTGTCACAGATGTCTGTCCTGGTCAGCCACTGCTGGGGGACTGAGGAGTTCTGTCATAGATGTCTGTCCTGGTCAGCCACTGCTGGGGGACTGAGGAGTTCTGTCATAGATGTCTGTCCTGGTCAGCCACTGCTGGAGGACTGAGGAGTTCTCCTGTCACATAAGTCTGTCCTGGTCAGCCACTGCTGGAGGACTGAGGAGGTCTCCTGTCACATAAGTCTGTCCTGGTCAGCCACTGCTGGAGGACTGAGGAGTTCTCCTGTCACATAAGTCTGTCCTGGTCAGCCACTGTTGGAGGACTGAGGAGGTCTCCTGTCACATAAGTCTGTCCTTGTCAGCCACTGCTGGAGGACTGAGGAGTTCTCCTGTCACATAAGTCTGTCCTGGTCAGCCACTGCTGGAGGACTGAGGAGTTCTGTCATAGATGTCTGTCCTGGTCAGACACTGCTGGGGGACTGAGGAGTTCTGTCACAGATGTCTGTCCTGGTCAGCCACTGCTGGGGAACTGAGGAGTTCTGTCATAGATGTCTGTCCTGGTCAGCCACTGCTGGAGGACTGAGGAGTTCTGTCATAGATGTCTGTCCTGGTCAGCCACTGCTGGGGAACTGAGGAGTTCTGTCATAGATGTCTGTCCTGGTCAGCCACTGCTGGGGAACTGAGGAGTTCTGTCACAGATGTCTGTCCTGGTCAGCCACTGCTGGGGGACTGAGGAGTTCTGTCATAGATGTCTGTCCTGGTCAGCCACTGCTGGGGGACTGAGGAGTTCTGTCATAGATGTCTGTCCTGGTCAGCCACTGCTGGGGAACTGAGGAGTTCTGTCATAGATGTCTGTCCTGGTCAGCCACTGCTGGAGGACTGAGGTGTTCTGTCATAGATGTCTGTCCTGGTCAGCCACTGCTGGAGGACTGAGGAGTTCTGTCATAGATGTCTGTCCTGGTCAGCCACTGCTGGGGAACTGAGGAGTTCTGTCACAGATGTCTGTCCTGGTCAGCCACTGCGGGAGGACTGAGGAGTTCTGTCATAGATGTGTGTGCTGGTCAGCCACTGCTGGGGAACTGAGGAGTTCTGTCATAGATGTCTGTCCTGGTCAGCCACTGCTGGAGGACTGAGGAGTTCTGTCATAGATGTCTGTCCTAGTCAGCCACTGCTGGGGGACTGAGTTCTCCTGTCACGGATGTCTGTCCTGGTCAGCCACTGCTGGGAGACTGAGGAGTTCTGTCATAGATGTCTGTCCTGGTTAGCCACTGCTGGGGGACTGAGGTGTTCTGTCATAGATGTGTGTGCTGGTCAGCCACTGCTGGAGGACTGAGGAGTTCTGTCATAGATGTCTGTCCTGGTCAGCCACTGCTGGGGAACTGAGGAGTTCTGTCACAGATGTCTGTCCTGATCAGCCACTGCTGGGGGACTGAGGAGTTCTGTCACAGATGTCTGTCCTGGTCAGCCACTGCTGGGGGACTGAGGAGTTCTGTCATAGATGTCTGTCCTGGTCAGCCACTGCTGGGGGACTGAGGAGTTCTGTCACAGATGTCTGTCCTGGTCAGCCACTGCTGGGGGACTGAGGAGTTCTGTCATAGATGTCTGTCCTGGTCAGCCACTGCTGGGGAACTGAGGAGTTCTGTCATAGATGTCTGTCCTGGTCAGCCACTGCTGGGGAACTGAGGAGTTCTGTCATAGATGTCTGTCCTGGTCAGCCACTGCTGGGGGACTGAGGAGTTCTGTCATAGATGTGTGTGCTGGTCAGCCACTGCTGGAGGACTGAGGAGTTCTGTCATAGATGTCTGTCCTGGTCAGCCACTGCTGGGGAACTGAGGAGTTCTGTCATAGATGTCTGTCCTGGTCAGCCACTGCTGGGGGACTGAGGAGTTCTGTCATAGATGTCTGTCCTGGTCAGCCACTGCTGGAGGACTGAGGAGTTCTGTCATAGATCTCTGTCCTGGTCAGCCACTGCTGGGGGACTGAGGTGTTCTGTCATAGATGTGTGTGCTGGTCAGCCACTGCTGGAGGACTGAGTTCTGTCATAGATGTCTGTCCTGGTCAGCCACTGCTGGGGGACTGAGGAGTTCTGTCATAGATGTCTGTCCTGGTCAGCCACTGCTGGGGAACTGAGGAGTTCTGTCATAGATGTCTGTCCTGGTCAGCCACTGCTGGGGGACTGAGGTGTTCTGTCATAGATGTGTGTGCTGGTCAGCCACTGCTGGAGGACTGAGGAGTTCTGTCATAGATGTCTGTCCTGGTCAGCCACTGCTGGGGGACTGAGGAGTTCTGTCATAGATGTCTGTCCTGGTCAGCCACTGCTGGGGGACTGAGGAGTTCTGTCATAGATGTCTGTCCTGGTCATCCACTGCTGGGAGACTGAGGAGTTCTGTCACAGATGTCTGTCCTGGTCAGCCACTGCTGGGGAACTGAGGAGTTCTGTCATAGATGTCTGTCCTGGTCAGCCACTGCTGGGGAACTGAGGAGTTCTGTCATAGATGTCTGTCCTGGTCAGCCACTGCTGGGGAACTGAGGAGTTCTGTCATAGATGTCTGTCCTGGTCAGCCACTGCTGGGGAACTGAGGAGTTCTGCCATAGATGTCTGTCCTGGTCAGCCACTGCTGGGGGACTGAGGAGTTCTGGCATAGATGTCTGTCCTGGTCAGCCACTGCTGGGGAACTGAGGAGTTCTGTCATAGATGTGTGTCCTGGTCAGCCACTGCTGGGGAACTGAGGAGTTCTGTCATAGATTTCTGTCCTGGTCAGCCACTGCTGGGGAACTGAGGAGTTCTGTCATAGATGTCTGTCCTGGTCAGCCACTGCTGGGGAACTGAGGAGTTCTGTCATAGATGTCTGTCCTGGTCAGCCACTGCTGGGGGACTGAGGAGTTCTGTCACGGATGTCTATCCTGGTCAGCGACTGCTGGAAGACTGAAGAGTTCTGTCACGGATGTGTGTCCTGGTCAGCCACTGCTGGAAGACTGAAGAGTTCTGTCACGGATGTCTGTCCTGGTCAGCCACTGCTGGAGGACTGAGGAGTTCTGTCACAGATGTCTGTCCTGGTCAGCCACTGCTGGGGGACTGAGGAGTTCTGTCATAGATGTCTGTCCTGGTCAGCCACTGCTGGAGGACTGAGGAGTTCTGTCATAGATCTCTGTCCTGGTCAGCCACTGCTGGGGGACTGAGGTGTTCTGTCATAGATGTGTGTGCTGGTCAGCCACTGCTGGAGGACTGAGTTCTGTCATAGATGTCTGTCCTGGTCAGCCACTGCTGGGGGACTGAGGAGTTCTGTCATAGATGTCTGTCCTGGTCAGCCACTGCTGGGGAACTGAGGAGTTCTGTCATAGATGTCTGTCCTGGTCAGCCACTGCTGGGGGACTGAGGTGTTCTGTCATAGATGTGTGTGCTGGTCAGCCACTGCTGGAGGACTGAGGAGTTCTGTCATAGATGTCTGTCCTGGTCAGCCACTGCTGGGGGACTGAGGAGTTCTGTCATAGATGTCTGTCCTGGTCAGCCACTGCTGGGGGACTGAGGAGTTCTGTCATAGATGTCTGTCCTGGTCAGCCACTGCTGGGAGACTGAGGAGTTCTTTCACAGATGTCTGTCCTGGTCAGCCACTGCTGGGGAACTGAGGAGTTCTGTCATAGATGTCTGTCCTGGTCAGCCACTGCTGGGGAACTGAGGAGTTCTGTCATAGATGTCTGTCCTGGTCAGCCACTGCTGGGGAACTGAGGAGTTCTGTCATAGATTTCTGTCCTGGTCAGCCACTGCTGGGGAACTGAGGAGTTCTGTCATAGATGTCTGTCCTGGTCAGCCACTGCTGGGGAACTGAGGAGTTCTGTCATAGATGTCTGTCCTGGTCAGCCACTGCTGGGGGACTGAGGAGTTCTGTCACGGATGTCTATCCTGGTCAGCGACTGCTGGAAGACTGAAGAGTTCTGTCACGGATGTGTGTCCTGGTCAGCCACTGCTGGAAGACTGAAGAGTTCTGTCACGGATGTCTGTCCTGGTCAGCCACTGCTGGGGGACTGAGGAGTTCTGTCACGGATGTCTGTCCTGGTCAGCCACTGCTGAGAGACTGATGAGTTCTGTCACGGATGTCTGTCCTGGTCAGCCACTGCTGGGAGACTGAGGAGTTCTGTCACGGATGTCTGTCCTGGTCAGCCACTGCTGGAGGACTGAGGAGTTCTCCGGCCACGGATGTCTGTCCTGGTCAGCCACTGCTGAAGGACTGAGGAGTTCTCATAAGGCTGCTTTCACACATCAGGTTTTTTGTTTCAAGCATAATCTGGCAATTTTTGAAAAAAAAACGGATCAGTTTTTTTTACGTCGGATCTGTTTTTTTCCCATAGAGTTGTATCAGCGCCGGATTGTGCCTGATGGCCAGAAGTTTCTTCTTTTTTTTTTCCGGATCCGTCCAAATAGTCGTTTCCGGCGGACGGAGAAAACGTCCACTGCAACGTTTTTTTGTTCAGCCAGATCCGGTTTCCAATGCATTTTCCATACAAATCATGCAGATTTGCCATTCTGGGGTCTCTCTCTCTCTCTCTCTCTCTCTCTCTCTCTCTCTCTCTCTCTCTCTCTCTCTCTCCTCTCTCTCTCCCTCTCTCCCTCTCTCCCTCTCTCCCTCTCTCCCTCTCTCCCTCTCTCCCTCTCTCCCTCTCTCCCTCTCTCCCTCTCTCCCTCTCTCCCTCTCTCTTTCTTCCCCGGAACCAGAAAGTCAAAAAAGCGCATTGAAGAGGACCGGATCCAGCTAAAAAACGGATCCGGCGCATCAGTTTTTCGCAATTTAGGTTGGATTCGTTTTTTTAAACATTAGCCGGATTTAGCCTGAAAACAAAAACCTGATGTGTGAAAGTAGCCTAACAAGGAAGGCAGCCTCCTGCTGGACTAAAGAACCACAGCTAAATAGAGGAGAGACAACATTGTTTAATTAGTAGGGAATTGCACTTTCTAATGTGATATTCCCATCTCGGGAGAGGTCCAGATCGGTGCAGTTCCAACCTCAGACCTCCTATTTCCAGAATGGGCCCCGGCTCACGTGGCCAGGAGCAGAGAGGGGGTCACTCTTATGCTGATCTCGCTAGACTTTTCTGGACATTTCTAAAATTGCAGACCACCCTCAGGCTCAGTTCACACAAGCACATAAGAAATAATCCGACTTTAATCCAGAAAAAATGGTGATTTATTTATTTATTTCCATACCAAATACAGTTTAAGAATTCCGATGTATCCGCATAGAATTTGATTTTTTTTTTTTTGCGAACTCACAGACTTGTGTAGACGATCTCATCCAAAATGCAGGAGATGCTGAAGGTTTGGTCATGCGAACATTTTCTCTTTATGAAAGAACTGTCTTCTGAACAGCCCCATTGAATAACATGTCTGTTTGATGTTGGCCTTTTTCATGGACAGAACGCCAACAAAAAACACTGTTGTGTGAACATGCCCCAAGTGTGTATTCATAGGTCCGAGTAAATGTCTGTCTGCCCAATGTTTTTATCGGACAGCACACAGACCCACTGAGGACATCCTATTCTGATCCTCAACATCTGACTGGAATAGGACATGCTTAGGGCTCATGCAAGTGTCATTTATTTCATACCAAAAAAAAAAGACTATTTTTCATCAGTGTGCTAAATCCTACTTTTATCCACTTCTTTCCATGTGTCCACTAAACCATCAATGTGGCATCCGTTTTTCTCGTAAGCAAAAAAAAAATTCTAGGCTTCTACTACAAACAACTAGGCCAGTTCAGTTGGCTATTTTTCATGGTCTTTATCACTACGGATCTCCTGCCCCTAAGTTACTGCCTCAAATAGGCCCAGAAGGCTGTAAGTCCAGGTCAGGAGACCTACAGTCAGCTTGGGCCTTGTAGTCTGTTTTTGGACTGTGAAATACGCCCATCTGAACTCAGCCTTAGGCCGGCCTCACACTAGCGAGTTTTACGGACGTAAGAGAGGTGCAGAAAATATGGATTGCATACGGTACAATGCATCTCTATGGCCAAGCTTCTACCTGCCGTATTTTACTGATCCGTATTATACGGTCTTCTACGGCCGTAGAAAATCGCAGCATGCTGCGTTTGTCACCGTATTGCACAGAAAAAACGCCAATGAAAGTCTATGGTGGCGAGAAAAATACGGATTACACACGGACCAGCAGTGTGACTTGCGAGAAATACGCAGCGGTGTTAGAGAGAAAAGCCGGCAATTCAGTGCAGTGTACAGTAAAATCACACTGACAGCTTACAACAGAATAGGTCATTGAGACACATATATGTATATATATATATTAATATTTCATCCAGCGCTAGATAGCTTTAAAGCCAGTAATTCAATTGCCGGCTTTTGCTATCCTTCCTAAACCTGACATGATATGAGACATGGTTTACATACAGTAAACCATCTCATATCCCCATTTTTTTTGCATATTCCACACTACTAATGTTAGTAGGGTGTATGTGCAAAATTTGGGCACTCTAGCTATTAAATTAAAGGGTTAAATGGCGGAAAAAATTGGCGTGGGCTCCCGTGCAATTTTCTCCGCCAGAGTAGTAAAGCCAGTGACTGAGGGCAGATATTAATAGCCTGGAGATGGTCCATGGTTATTGGCCCCCCCTGGCTAAAACATCTGCCCCAGCCACCCCAGAAAAGGCACATCTGTAAGATGCACCTATTCTGGCACTTGGCCACTCTCTTCCCATTCCCGTGTAGCAGTGGGATATGGGGTAATGAAGGGTTAATGTCACCTTGCTATTGTAAGGTGACATTAAGCCAGATTAATAATGGAGAGGCGTCAATTCTGAGACCTATCCATTATTAATCCAATTGTCTGAAAGGGTTAAAAAATACACACATTATTAAAAAGTATTTTAATGAAATAAACACACAGGTTTTAATATTTTATTTCTCTCTCAATCCACCTGAAGACCCTCGCTCTGTAACAAAGGAAAAATAATAAACCAACAACATACATACCTTCCGTTGATCTGTAACGCCCCACGATGTAAATCCATCTGAAGGTGTTAAAATATTTTACAGGCAGGAGCTCTGCTATAATGCAGCTGTGCTCGTGCCTGTAAAACCCCAGGGAGTGAAGGTAATGTAGGTCAATGACCTATAGTTACCTTCAGTCGCGGTGATGCGCCCTCTGCTGGATGTCCTCATATGAACTCAAGCGTGGGAACTTTCCTGGAGCCCACGCCAATTTTTTCCGCCATTTAACCCTTTAATTTAATAGCTAGAGCGCCCAAATTTTGCACATACACACTACTAACATTAGTAGTGTGGAATATGCAAAAAAATGGGGATATGAGATGGTTTACTGTATGTAAATCATGTCTCATATCATGTCGGGTTTGGGAAGGAGAAAGCAAAAGCCGGCAATAGAATTACCGGCTTTAAAGCTATCTCGCGCTGGATGAAATATTAATATATATATATTGTAGCATGGCTAAAGGGTTTGTGGTCGATGGGAGGTATGTGCCACATAAGTGCCTGATTGTTGTAATGTAGCCCAGAGTATTCCTTTCTTGCACATAATCTTGTATATGTGTTTCAGGACCTATGGTAATGTCAGACCACATGGCTAATCATGTGATGGGTTACTGGGTGGGGTTAGCTCTTTATAAGACTGGCTAATCCTTTACACAGCAGATATGTGTGGAGGTGAAACCCTCCTGAGTGTGTTACGGCTTCAGGACTGAGCCGGATGAACTGGACACTTGCTTTTCTTTGCCTGAACCAAAGGCCCATTTTGCTTTCTGTTATTTGCCACATGGTTTATGAAGGAATAAACCCAGTGAACTTTAAAGGAACACGTCTCCTGAGTGTCAGCCGTCGCAGCTGAGTGAGTGAAATCCTTACAATTGGTGGAGAATGCGGGCAGCGTTCCCAGCGGAGACGTGAGTTTATTTTTGAATGTCCTGGGTCAAGGCTGTTGCAAGCCAGCAAGCATTGCCGGAGAAAATGGAGGACCTGCTGAAACACTTGGTCCAGATGCAGTCACAGCAGGAGAAAAGGCAGCAAGAGACCAACAGGCTGTTGATGCAGCAGATGCAACAGAGCCAGCAGGAGCAACGGCAGAGTCAGCAGGAGCAACGGCAGAGTCAGCAGGAGCAACGGCAGCAGAGCCAGCAGGAGCATCAGCAGCAGATGCAGCTTCTGGCAACCGCCATCCAGGGCAAGGCGAGCGCCCCAACCCCAGGTTTGGCTGATGACACCCACGTCCGGAAGACGGTAAGACGCGCATTGCAGAAAATGACTCCCGGGGATGATGTTGAGGCCTTCCTGACGGTGTTTGAGAGGGTCGCTGAGAGGGAAAAACTTCCGCCAGAGCAGTGGGCAGAGGTACTTGCGCCATACCTGACGGGAGAACCCCAGAAGGCGTACTATGATTTGACCTTGCAGGATGCCAAAGAGTATCACAAATTGAAAGCCGAGATTCTCGCACGTTTGGGGGTGACACTGACTGTCAGGGCACAGCGAGTTCACTCCTGGGGCTATCACCGGGACAAACCACCTCGTTCCCAAATGTTTGATCTGTTGCACCTGGTCCAGAAATGGCTGCAGCCAGAATCCTCTGCGCCTGCACAGATGGTAGAACGGGTGATGATGGATCGGTTTGTCCATTCCCTCCCGAGGCCTATACAGTCTTGGGTTGCCCAGGGTGATCCCCAGAATGCCGACGAGCTGATCGGACTGGTTGAGAGATACCAAGGGTTGGAAGGCTCCTTCGGGAGGCAGCCCATGCCGTACTGGGGGTCCCAGAAGGCAGCTGAGTCCCAAAAAGGGGTGGTGCGTCCAAGGTCACAAAGGGCGGGGGAGGTGGTGCCCAAGGTCCCCACGGGTGATATTATTTGTTGGAGGTGCCACAAGCCAGGACATATAGCTGCCCGTTGTTCCCAAACCACTGAGCAGATGGACTGCAGCATGGGACGCCGTTGTTCATACTATGCGTATCCAGCCTGTAGTGTGAACTCTCCATCCAACGAGGGACCTCAAGCGTGTCCCGTAAAGGTGAACGGTCGAGCAGTAACGGCACTGTTAGACTCGGGGAGCCTAGTGACCCTGGTGAGGGCCACTTTTCCTCTCCACCTGCTCCCAGGAAAGAAGGTCGGAGTGCGTTGCATACATGGTGATGCAAAGGACTACCCTATGGCCAGGGTGGACATTGAAACGGCATGTGGCACTGAGTCCCACATAGTCGGCGTGGTTCAGGACTTGTTGCACCCTATAATTATTGGCCGGGATTTCTGTTTGTTTTGGGATTTGTGGGGAAATGGTTCTGAGCTCCCTGGCAGGGAACCAGTGAACCCTGGAAGGGTATCGCCACACCCAGAGGCAGACAGTTTTCCTTTTTGTGTTCTGGTTGGGGATGAGGAGGAAGTATCCCCTACATCTGACATTCTGGAGTTAGAAGTTACCGGTGAAAATTTTGGGACTGCCCAACATAGGGACCCCACTCTGAGGGAAGCCTTTAATAATGTCACAGTTATTGACGGGGTGGTACAGGAGCCGGGGGCAGACACAAGATTTCCCCATTTTCTGTTGAGGGGGGAGTTGTTGTACCGTGTCACGAAAATACGGGAGGAGTTGGTAGAGCAGTTGATAGTGCCGGGTCCGTATAGACGGAAAGTGTTGGACATGGCCCATTCACACATTTTGGGTGGACACCTGGGGGTGGAAAAAACGCAGGAACGGGTTGTGCAGAGGTTCTATTGGCCTGGGTGTCACCGGGAAATAGTGAACTATTGCAGATCCTGCCCTACATGTCAGCTAACTGCTCCTACTCCTCATTTCCGGAACCCCCTTGTGCCACTGCCCATTATTGAGGTACCGTTCGAGAGAATTGCCATGGACTTGGTCGGTCCCTTAGTTAAATCAGCTCGGGGCCATCAGTATATATTAGTCATCCTGGACTATGCCACACGCTATCCTGAGGCAATTCCCTTGAGAAATTCTTCCTCAAAAAGCATAGCCCGCGAGTTGGTCCATGTCTTTTCCCGGACAGGTCTGCCAAAGGAGATCCTGACTGACCAGGGTACACCTTTCATGAGCAAGGTGATGAGGGAGTTATGCAAAGCCCTGAAGATCTCCCAGTTGAGGACCTCGGTGTACCATCCCCAGTCAGATGGCCTTGTTGAGAGGTTTAACAAGACCCTAAAGAGCATGCTGAGAAAAGCTATAGAGAAAGACGGTAGAGACTGGGATTGTCTCTTACCCTATCTGATGTTTTCCATTCTTGAAGTTCCACAGGCCTCCACAGGGTTCTCACCGTTTGAGCGTCTATATGGCCGACATCCACGAGGACTCCTGGATATAGCCAAGGAAACCTGGGAGGCCGAAGTCACACCCCACAGAAGCGTCATTGAGCATGTGGCCCTGATGCAGCAGAGGATTGCAAAGGTGATGCCTATCGTGAAAGAACACCTTCTCCAAGCACAAGAAGCTCAAGTCAGGGTCTACAACCGGTCTGCAAGAGTGAGGCAGTTCAATCCGGGAGACCGAGTTCTTGTGTTAGTTCCAACGGTGGAAAGCAAGTTCTTGGCCAAATGGCAAGGGCCATATGAGGTTGTCGAGAAACTTAGTGAGGTAAATTATAAAATTCACCAACCAGGAAGACGGAAACCATTCCAAGTTTACCATGTCAACCTCATCAAGCCATGGCAAGATAGAGAGCCGACAGCAACTCCATCATTGTTAAGCAACCCAGAAGGTGAGGTTGGAGCGGTTACTATAGCAGAGACGCTATCAAAGACCCAGAAACAGCAGTGCCGGGAGTTACTCCAGAAAAACAGGGACCTGTTTTCAGAATTGCCAGGATACACGAAGGTCATAGAGCACGAGGTCCTAACAGAGCCACATGTGCGGGTGAATGTGAAACCTTATCGTATTCCTGAGGCTCGTCGAGAAGTTATCTCCAAGGAAGTGGAGCGTATGTTGAGGCTTGGGGTCATTGAGGAATCCAAGAGCGGTTGGTCGAGCCCAATTGTCCTGGTCCCAAAACCTGATGGAGAGTGGAGGTTTTGCAACGACTATCGGAAGTTGAATGAAGTCTCCAAGTTCGACGCTTATCCCATGCCCCGTATTGATGAGCTCATCGAAAGGCTTGGGCACGCCAGATATATATCCACCTTGGATTTGACAAAGGGGTATTGGCAGATCCCCATGGCACAGGAAGCCAAGGAGAAGACGGCCTTTTCGACACCTGATGGATGCTTCCAATATGCCCGGATGCCGTTTGGCCTACAGGGAGCTCCGGCGACCTTCCAGAGGGCTATGGATAGAGTCCTTGCACCCCATAAGGCCTACGCTGCTGCGTACCTAGATGATATCGTCATCTTTAGCCCGGACTGGGAGAGTCATCTGGAGAAAGTCCAAGCGGTGTTGGATGCTATAAGAGAGGCCGGATTTACTATAAACCCGAAGAAGTGCGCCTTGGGTAAAGAAGAAGCTAAGTACCTTGGATACATAGTGGGTCATGGAGAAATAAAACCCCAAATCAATAAAGTGGAGGCAATCCAAACATGGCCAAAACCAGTTTCCAAGAAACAAGTTAAAGCCTTCCTGGGAATCGTGGGATATTACAGGAGGTTCATCCCAAACTTCGCCACGATGGCTGCGCCTCTGACTGACCTGCTAAAAGGGACAAAATCAGTAATGGTTAAGTGGTCCGAAGAAACAGAGTCAGCCTTCCAAGAAATGAAAAACGCTTTGTGTAAGCAACCCGTTCTGATGGCCCCAAACTTCAAGAAAGAGTTTATTCTTCAGACAGATGCCTCAGATGTTGGGGTGGGAGCAGTCCTTTCCCAAGAACTACATGGGGAGGAGCATCCTGTTCTCTATCTGAGTAGGAAGCTGTCCTCATCTGAAAAGAACTACTCAGTCGTTGAGAAGGAGTGCTTGGCCATAAAATGGGCAGTGGACACATTGCGGTACTATCTGCTGGGACGTAAATTTAGACTGGTATCTGACCATGCCCCGCTTAGGTGGATGAGAGAAACGAAAGGAAGAAATGCTAGAGTCACCCGTTGGTTCTTAGCCCTGCAGGACTTCAGTTTCCATGTGGAACATAGGGCCGGAAAGCTGCACGGTAATGCGGATGCCCTATCGAGAATCCCTTGTTTAGTGGGGGAAAGTGCCAAGCCCCACGGCTTTAGGCAGAGGGGGGAGGTATGTAGCATGGCTAAAGGGTTTGTGGTCGATGGGAGGTATGTGCCACATAAGTGCCTGATTGCTGTAATGTAGCCCGGAGTATTCCTTTCTTGCACATAATCTTGTATATGTGTTTCAGGACCTATGGTAATGTCAGACCACATGGCTAATCATGTGATGGGTTACTGGGTGGGGTTAGCTCTTTATAAGACTGGCTAATCCTTTACACAGCAGATATGTGTGGAGGTGAAACCCTCCTGAGTGTGTTACGGCTTCAGGACTGAGCCGGATGAACTGGACACTTGCTTTTCTTTGCCTGAACCAAAGGCCCATTTTGCTTTCTATAATTTGCCACATGGTTTATGAAGCAATAAACCCAGTGAACTTTAAAGGAACACGTCTCCTGAGTGTCAGCCGTCGCAGCTGAGTGAGTGAAATCCTTACAATATATATATATGTGTCTCACTGACATATACAGTTAGGGCCAGAAATATTTGGACAGTGACACAATTTTCGCGAGTTGGGCTCTGCATGCCACCACATTGGATTTGAAATGAAACCTCTACAACAGAATTCAAGTGCAGATTGTAACGTTTAATTTGAAGGGTTGAACAAAAATATCTGATAGAAAATGTAGGAATTGTACACATTTCTTTACAAACACTCCACATTTTAGGAGGTCGAAAGTAATTGGACAAATAAACATAACCCAAACAAAATATTTTTATTTTCAATATTTTGTTGCAAATCCTTTGGAGGCAATCACTGCCTTAAGTCTGGAACCCATGGACATCACCAAACGCTGGGTTTCCTCCTTCTTAATGCTTTGCCAGGCCTTTACAGCCGCAGCCTTCAGGTCTTGCTTGTTTGTGGGTCTTTCCGTCTTAAGTCTGGATTTCAGCAAGTGAAATGCATGCTCAATTGGGTTTAGATCTGGAGATTGACTTGGCCATTGCAGAATGTTCCACTTTTTGGCACTCATGAACTCCTGGGTAGCTTTGGCTGTATGCTTGGGGTCATTGTCCATCTGTGCTATGAAGCGCCGTCCAATCAACTTTGCAGCATTTGGCTGAATCTGGGCTGAAAGTATATCACGGTACACTTCAGAATTCATCCGGCTACTCTTGTCTGCTCTTATGTCATCAATAAACACAAGTGACCCAGTGCCATTGAAAGCCATGCATGCCCATGCCATCACGTTGCCTCCACCATGTTTTACAGAGGATGTGGTGTGCCTTGGATCATGTGCCGTTCCCTTTCTTCTCCAAACTTTTTTCTTCCCATCATTCTGGTACAGGTTGATCTTTGTCTCATCTGTCCATAGAATACTTTTCCAGAACTGAGCTGGCTTCTTGAGGTGTTTTTCTGCAAATTTAACTCTGGCCTGTCTATTTTTGGTATTGATGAATGGTTTGCATCTAGATGTGAGCCCTTTGTATTTACTGTCATGGAGTCTTCTCTTTACTGTTGACTTAGAGACAGATACACCTACTTCACTGAGAGTGTTCTGGACTTCAGTTGATGTTGTGAACGGGTTCTTCTTCACCAAATTAAGTATGCGGCGATCATCCACCACTGTTGTCATCCGTGGACGCCCAGGCCTTTTTGAGTTCCCAAGCTCACCAGTCAATTCCTTTTTTCTCAGAATGTACCCAACTGTTGATTTTGCTACTCCAAGCATGTCTGCTATCTCTCTGATGGATTTTTTCTTTTTTTTCAGCCTCAGGATGTTCTGCTTCACCTCAATTGAGAGTTCCTTTGACCGCATGTTGTCTGCTCACAGCAACAGCTTCCAAATGGAAAACCACACACCTGGAATCCACCCCTGACCTTTTCACTACTTCATTGATTACAGGTTAACGAGGGAGACGCCTTCAGAGTTAATTGCAGCCCTTAGAGTCCATTGTCCAATTACTTTTGGTCCCTTGAAAAAGAGGACGCTATGCATTACAGAGCTATGATTCCTAAACCCTTTCTCCGATTTGGATGTGGAAACTATCATATTGCAGCTGGGAGTGTGCACTTTCAGCCCATATTATATATATAATTGATATAGAAAATAGTCCCGAAGTCATTATAGTCTAATAATAATACCATGCATACAGTGGCATGTATATGCTAAATAGCATATTTGACAACAGGCAAGAGACGACTCAAAACATAACTAATATAAACAGGAGGACAGTGAGTCAAAGAAATATGCCAATAGTAACAAATGTGAAAAAGCTTTATTAATAGTGAGATAAACAAAAAAAAAAAAAAAAAAACAGAACTGTTTAAAAAGTATCTATAGTTCAAATGAGCAATCAACACAGAATATGGCAATATTAACAACAGGTGTCAAGCGAGATTCCAATTAAAATAATGAACGGTACACCAAACCTAGATAACTGCATAGGATGTAACATGCTCTGTCAAAAAATGTTAATATTGCCATATTCTGTGTTGATTGCTCATTTGAACTATAGATACTTTTTAAACAGTTCTGTTTTTTTTTTTTTTTTTTTGTTTATCTCACTATTAATAAAGCTTTTTCACATTTGTTACTATTGGCATATTTCTTTGACTCACTGTCCTCCTGTTTATATTATATATATATAATTGTATTTCTGAACATGTTTTAGCCCTAACTGTATGTATATATATATATATATATATATATATATATATATATATGTGTGTATATATATATATATATATATATATATATATATATATATATATATATATATATATATATATATATATATATATATATATATATATATATACAGTACATATGTTTTTATGTTTTTGGGATCACATGAATCCATTGTATGTCCGTATGTCGGTTTTGCAAGCCTGCGAGAAAATCTCGCAGTATGGATGCCATACGGAGGATGCCATGCGCAAAATATGCTGACACACCCTGCCTACAGAGGAGATACGGACCACTATTTTGGGGACTTTTCTGCGTATTACGGCCGTAAATTACGGACCATATTTTTATGCGCTGAGTGTGACGCCGGCCTTAAACAGTAAAAAAAACAGCATTGGCGTTACACATGGATCCATCTGTGTGCTGTTTTTTTTTTCACAGGGCTTTTGATTGGCTTAGATGACTCTGATGCGTGAGTTGCATAAAAAATGTACGTGATGTACTGTAGATTTATCATAGCGTTTGTTTGAGGCCTATTTTTTTTTTTACGTTTTGGCAAAAGGCTTCATTCAGATGTCAGTTTGTCAGACGTCTGTGTATCCCAGTCTTAGGCCGGTTTCACACGTCAGTGGCTCCGGTACGTGAGGTGACAGTTTCCTCACGTACCGGATACACTGACTCACATAGACACATTAAAATCAATGTGTCTCTGCACATGTCAGCGTGTTTTCACGGACCGTGTGTCCATTTGGAAAACACGGAGACATGTCAGTGTTCGTGGGAGCACACGTATGACACGGACCCATTAAAGTCAATGGGTCCGTGTAAAACACGTACCGCACACGGATGTTGTCTGTGTGCAGTCCGTGTGCCGTGCAGGAGACAGCGCTACTGAAAGCGCTGTCCCACCCGCATGTGGTGCTGAAGCCCCATTCATTTCTTCTCTCCAGCATCGTTCGCTGGAGAGAAGATATGAAAGATCTTTTCTTTTTTTTTTTTTTTTTTTTGGGGGGGGGGGGTTTTAAAAAAAAGATCCCTGTCCCCAACCCCCTCCCACCCCCTGTGCGCCTCCCCCCCCCCCCCCCCCCCGCTGTTAAGCAAATACTTACCCGGCTCCCCCGCTGCTTCCTGTCCTCGCCGCAGCTTCTCCTGTATGAGCGGTCACGTGGTGCCACCCATTACAGTGATGAATATGCGGCCCCACCCGGCGGCTATGGAATGAGGTGGCCAAAGCGATGTGGGATGGCTGGGACAATGCCCCGACTCGGGTCCAAAATGCATTTTGTAAGTATTGCAATGCAGTGTGATGCAACAGTGACCTTGGCCGTGATCACACCACTGTGTGTGATGAGAGAAACTCTCAGGAGTTTCTCTCATCACACAGTGGTGTGATCACGGCCAAAAGTCCATTGTCTAACCATTCTTTTTTCAACAGTGTTCAAAGTCAAAACACGTTGGCGTTCGATGAAGGATCGCTTCAACAAGGTCCTTCGTCAAAAGAGCTGGGTTCCTAGTGGTTCTGGAGCAAGGATCCGAAAATATAAATACCACCGCATTCTGGCATTTTTGAGACCAATCCTTGCCCAGAGAACGTAAGTATTTTTTTGGTGTATTAGGTTGTGTTGTTTTGCCATAATCTGTATGTTTGGATTCCACAGGAGTTGGCGTTTTGTAAATGTTTGGTATTCATTTTTTTTTCTTCTTTTTTCACAGCACATGGAGCAGCACTCTTGACCCTGGTTCTGGAGCGGTCCTTCATCAGACAGCGACGGACCCGTCCCAGCCATCCAGCAGCGCTGCAGCAAGTGGGCCTGTCACACAAACTGGACACCAGGAAGCTGGTCCATCAGGTGTTCCCTTTCCCAGTCCTCTGCCCCTTTTTTTGGGGGCTCCTCCCAGCAGTGGCAGAGGGCATCGGACAGGTCACTCATGCCCGAGTTTTTGCACTTGAGCTCGGTTTTTCATGATGGACTCAAGGCGATGGGTGACCGACTGGATACTGCCATTAGCCATATGAATACACGTATCCAGGAGGTTACCAAAAGCCTTGACCAAGTAAAAGCTGACCTCCAGAGGCCAGCACATCATTTTTTCAATCAAATTGAACAGGGCATGTCGCAACACCTTACTCCTGATCTCCAGCTTAGTGTCATGCAGGTCTGCAATGCTGCTTACGTGCAGGCTTATGCAGCAGAGTCGGTATTTTCAGCAGACAGGGCGGCATATCCACCTGTGCCTACACTGTCACGCCTGACCTCAATGCCGACCTCTGCTGCATACCACTGCACGGCCACCTCCATTCCAAGCACTGCCAGACACCACTACAGCACCACCACCATGCCGAGTGCTGTTGGACAGCCCATCGCCTCCACCATGACAAATGCTCCTGCTTGGACCTCCTCCATTGCTACCACCATGCAGCAGCAGCAACCGGACCCTGGCATGGTCTTCAACACCACCACCATGCAGCAGCCAGACCCTGGCATGGTCTTCCCCACCACCACAACCATGCAGCAGCAGCGGCACACGGACCCTGGCATGGCCTTCCCCACCACCACAACCATGCAGCAGCGGCACACAGACCCTGGCATGGCCTTCCCCACCACCAGAACCATGCAGTAGCACACGGACCCTGACAGGTCGGCCACCACGGCCAGGCTGCTAGAAATGAGCCCCACAAGGCTCCCCGTAAAGCAGCGGCGATCCCAAAAAGAGAAAGTAAAAAAGAAACAGGACTATCGCTATCCCTCCCCCCTCACCTCCCAATGTCTGTAATGTCTGGTTTGTCTCACCCTTCCAGTGTGTCTGCCCTCTCATGCGTCAAGCCCCATCCCTAAACTGCAAAACCCCAGTATTTTAATTGCTCCTTCTCCTGCCACCCCTGCATCGTCCACAGTTAGTCAAGCTTCACAGCTACATACCCCCCATTTCCGGCACTCTACACCAAGCAGGCACAGTTAAAAAAAATTTTGTGTAAAAATAAATAATGTTTTTTGCCCCCAATAATGTTTGGTTAATTGTGTATTTTGCCACCTCATAGCTCCAGTAGTTAGTAAGTACAACACTGCAGCTTTGTGTGTGTTTGTAAATAGGAGGAAAAAGGAGCATACAATCTAAATATTTTTTATAAACAAATGTCTTTATTGGTACAAAAAGATAAAAGATAATAGGACAATTGCATTTAGGGTGTAATCCAGTCAAGCACGGGGGGGGGGGAGATCACCCCCTGCAACCCCCATATTACATATGAAGGTAATAATCAAGGGGAAAAGGAAGCCCCACATAAGAATCACCTGGAAGATTAGACCCACATGTACCTAAATAGATATCATGGCGAACAGTGACGCTAAACCAGAGGTAATACATGGTACATAATGAGGTAACAGGTACCGTGGCCAAGCTTACCAACAAGGGGTGCAGGAGGAGAGTCCCACCGGAAAAGAAAAGCGCCCCGACGCGCGTTTCGCGGCTCTGAAGCGCCGCTTTCTCAAGGGGATGTGTGTGTTTGGTATAGAGATATGAGGTGGCCCAAAAAAATAATGCTTGTATTTTCTCCATAATCTCTTCCTTCTGCTTACTCTTTGACTTTGTGTTGCAGACTGAAGAGAAAATGGCGGCAATACAATGCAGAACTATACTCAACAGGTCATGTGTCCAAAAACTCATTAGTTAGGACACCTGACCTTGTGAGTAGAGAACTGCCTTGTATAACCTCCATTTTCTCTTATGTGTACGTAATCTATTTCACACAAAGTGAAGGGACGATGGCGGTCATACAAGGCATATCTATGCTCACCTGAACATGTGTCAGAAATAGTGAATTCATAAGTCTGTTATATGTGCATCATGCATTCATTATTTCTGACACCAGACTTGATGAATATAGATCTGTTTTGTAAACAGCCATCGTCTCTTCAGTCTGCTTCCAATAGATACGGCAGAACAGAATCAGGACGCAATTACGTCAACAACCTTACCACTAACAACCTAAGTGGTTTGTAGAGGAAATACATAGGAGACACGGTCAAGATAACAAAACACGTAGTTTATTAACAACAAATATTAGTAACATTTAAAACATAACTGGTACAGACCCAAACCCAACAGGACATTTTACACAATATTGTCCTGCCATGCCACATGTCCAATATCAGAATCAAAAAAGTCAGCAAATTGGTCCCCATGTGGCCAACTTCAACAGTTGACCGCATCAGGTGATGCTGGTAATCTGGCAATGGGTTTGCAACTGGTTCATCCAGTTCAATGTTGGGTCGCTCCTTAGCCATAATGTAATTGTGGAGAACCACACAGGCTTTGACCACCTCATCGACTGTCTCCATTTTGAGATTAATGGCTGTTGCAAGAATGTGCCATTTTGAGACTAGAATCCCAAAGGTACACTCTACTGTTCTTCGGGCCTTGGTCAGTCTGTAGTTAAAGATCCTTTTAGTGTGGTTCAAGTCCCGACTGGAATATGGCTTCAGTAGGTTTTCACACATCTGAAAGGCCTCATCCCCAACCATAACAAATGGCATCAGTGGGCCTTGAGTGTTGGGATGAGGTCGTGGCTGTGGAAAATTAAAATTTTTGTCATACATACGTCGGCCCATATCTGAGTTCTTGAAAGTCTGAGAATCGTTGCCGCGGCCAAAAGCTCCAATGTCCACGGCGATGAAGCGACAGTCCGCATCTGCTATTGCCACGAGCACAACAGAAAAATATCTTTTGTAGTTGAAGTACTCCGATCCAGTTCTGGCTGGTTTGATAATGCGGATGTGCTTTCCATCCACCGCACCCAAACAGTTGAGGAAATCACACACACTCCAGAATTTCTCTGCAATTCCCATCCACATGTCCTCGGTGGGTATGGGTATAAATTCATTCCGGAGAATGTTCCACAAAGCCCGGAAGGTGTCCACAACTATTCCAGACAGGGTGGAAATTCCAAGCCAGTACTGGAAGTGGAGGGATGATAAGCTCTCTCCGATTGCCAGAAATCTGTAATAAAATAAATTAAAAAATAAATTACAATCAATTCTATTTATGGTGTTGTTCTGCTAAAGACATAAAGGAAAATACAAATAATAAGTGGCAGACCAACATTAATTATAACTGGCATTTGTTTAGAATTATTACGTACCTTAATGTAACCAGCAGATGTTCCTCTGCAGGAATCGCTCTACGGAGCTTGGTGTCCTGTCTCCGGATGGCTCCTTGGACACGACCAAGCAAATCCCAAAAAGAGTCTTGCGACATCCGGGTATATTCCGGAAATTTGTCCGGGTTTGCATGAAGTTCGCCATATAGCGTGTGATAGGCTCCACGGCTCTCCCGGAGTTTGATAATGGAGTGTCACCAAAAAGACCTACGCCGTGTCCTCTGTCTTTCTCGATTTCTGTGTTGCTCCCAAGCAAACGCACAGGCAAGAGACAGCTTGATGCTTAAATCCAGGTTGAAATAAAAGCTCTCCATGCGAAGATCCATCATGACACAGGATAAAGTAGCACACTGTTAAGATTTCAGCAGTCCTAGGGTCTATATATACATATCCCATAATACACGCCAACTGTAGTCCCATAGGCAGGGTCTGGTTATCTAGATTTTTCTCCTGTAAAATTTTCCACCATGCATACAAAAACGCAAACGCATGCAAAAGCATGAAAACGCCGCGTTTTTTAAACCACATGCTTTACCGTATGCGTCTAAAAAACCACTGCGTTTGTACGCATTTGCATGCGGTTTTTCCTTCATTTGCGGTTGCGGATTAAACGCTGCGGATTCTAACGCAAGTGCGAAACTAGCCTAAGTCAAAACCAGGAGTGGGTGATAAATACAGAAATGGTGACATGTTTCTATTATACTTTTCCTCTGATTGTTCCACTCCTGGTTTTGGCTTACACATACTGAGGTAAAATACTGACCAAATACTGATAGTGTGAATGAGCCCTTAGGCCATGTTCACACATTCAGGATTCAGTCAGTATTTTACCTCAGTATTTGTAAGCCAAAATCAGGAGTGGAAAAATATAATAGAAACACGTCACCACTTCTGTATTTATCACCCACTCCTGGTTTTGGCTTACACATACTGAGGTAAAATGCTGACCAAATACTGACCGTGTGAATGAGTCCTTAGTGTGCCCTACGCCAGCAGCCTTGTATCTGAGTCCCAGAAGCATAGCACAGCCTTCCTGATGGATGTACATAGACAGCAAAAAAATGCTTCTTTAAAGCCCAGAAATGTTGTTTCAGTGTTTTTACAATTTCCAATAATCCCATTTCAGCAATCACTAGTAATGCAATTTATTTTTCTGCAATAATTCACTTTTGGTGGTATGGGATATATTGGTTATTGGCTTCACTGGCCACTTGCTCATCTATCAGATTATTGCTTTCATAACAATTTTCAAATATTCCCTGTTACCCTAATCGACCGCTTAGTACGCGAGGACTGTCGCCATTTTCAGCACTCATGTATTCTAGGAATAGAATCCACTGCAAGTTTTTTTTTTACTGGTCCTAGGAAATATTCATTGCTTTATATGGAAATCTTTAATATTTAAGTAAGTGAATCCTTGCACAATTGTAATATTCTACTCTCGTATTACTGCGAAATCCCGGCAGACTGTTCTGGCCATAGAGATCTATTATTATCGGATGGACATTGATTTGTTGGAGTCTGGGAAGATACAGATGTGTCTCTCCTGCATACGCATGGAAAAAAGGCAAGTGTAATCATCACATTAGGGACATTGCAAATATTGTGTTCCATGTGTTTTATCATACTTTGGATAAAAATGCCTTTTGGGCAAGGGCGGACATACCAAGACCATTTGACCAAGAAGGAGAGTGATGGGGCGCTACGCCAGATGACCTGGCCTCCACAGTCACCAGACCTGAACCCAATCGAGATGGTTTGGGGTGAGCTGGACCGCAGAGTGAAGGCAAAAGGGCCAACAACTGCTAAGCATCCCGGTGACTACCTCTTGAAGCTCATCAAGAGAATGCCAAGAGTGTGCAAAGCAGTCATCAAAGCAAAAGGTGGCTACTTTGAAGAACGTAGAATATAAGACATAATTTCAGTTGTTTCACACTTTTTTGTTAAGTATATAATTCCACATGTGTTAATTCATAGTTTTGATGCCTTCAGTGTGAATGTACAATTTTCATAGTCATGAAAATACAGAAAAATCTTTAAATGAGAAGGTGTGTCCAAACTTTTGGTCTGTACTGTATGTATATTTCATACAGAGCTAGATAGCAGAAAAGCCGGTAATTCAATTGCCAGCTTTTGCTATCTCCTTCCCAAACCCGACATGATATGAGACATGGTTTACATACAGTAAACCATTTCATGTCCGTTTTTTTTACATATCCCTTACTACTAATGTTAGAAGAGTATGTGTGCAAAATTTGGGGACTAGCTGTTAAAATAAAGGGTTAAATCGCGGAAAAAACTGACGTGGGCTCCCGTGCAATTTTCTCCGCCAGAATGGTAAAGCCAGTGACTGAGGGCAGATATTAATAGCCTGGAGAGGGTCCATGGTTATTGCCCTCCCCCCCCCCAGCTAAAAACATCTGTCACCAGCCACCCCAGAAAAGGCACATCTGGAAGATGCACCCATTCTGGCACTTGGCCACTCTCTTCCCACTCCCGTGTAGCGGTAGGATATGGGGTAATAAAGGTTTAATGTCACCTTGCTATTGTAAGGTGACATTAAGCCAGGTTAATAATTTTCTGGGGTAGCTGGGGGCAGATTTTTTAGCGGGGGGAGGGCAATAACCATGGTCCCTCTCTAGGCTATTAATATCTGCCCTCAGACACCGGCTTTACCACTCTGGCGGAGAAATTTGCACGGGAGCCCGCGCCAGTTTTTTCCACGATTTAACCCTTTATTTTAACAGCTAGAGTCCCCAAATTTTGCACACATACACTTCTAACATTAGTAGTGAGGAATATGTAAAAAATAAGGGATATGAAATGGTTTACTGTATGTAACCATGTCTCATATCCTGTCCGATTTGGGAAGGAGATCACAAAAGCTGGCAATTGAATTACCGGCTTTTCTGCTATCTAGCGCTATATGAAACATAAATATATATATATATATATATATATATATATATATATATATGTATGTGTGTCTCACTGACACTGATATATATATATACACACACCTATACTATGTGTAGACATTTATTTTAGCTATTCTAGTCTAACCTGTCAGTGTGATTTTACTGTACACCGCACTGAATTGCCGGCTTTTCTCTAGAACACCGCTGCGTATTTCTCGCAAGTCACACTGCTGGTCCGTGTGTAATCCGTATTTTTCTCGCCTCCATTGACTTTCATTGGCGTATTTTTTGCGCATTACGCTGACAAACGCAGCATACGTACAATACCGTATAATACGGATGCGTAAAATACGGCAGATAGGAGCTGCCCCATAGAAAATCATTGGTCCGTGTGCAATGCGTATTTTCTGCGCCTCTCTTACGTCCGTAAAACTCGCTAGTGTGACGCCGGCCTTAGAGTATCAGTACTAGTAGGACAATGTTAGCAAGTTATCCAATGCCTTATTTAATGATCATTTAGTCATATTTTTATTGGCTGGAAAACTCCTTTAATTAATAGCAAATTGTAAAATACATTATTTAAAGGTAATTGTGAGAATAGACAGGACGCTCGTTGGAGGTGGCGCTCTAGAGTTAGGACTCACACTGATGTCCACCAAGGTTCCTCTGAATATTAGCCAGTTAGTAGATGTCTACACGTGTATGACTACCTCTATATGGAGGGCTACAGGTCGGAGCTCCTGCACATTGCTGTATTATGGAGCTATGTGATATGAGTCACCTTACAAATTCTATTAGAAGCACTTTTAAGAAAACCATTGTGCTATGGCGACATTCTCACTGAGGCACCCTACTGCATTTTTCAGAAGCATTTCCACTCCTGTCCATGGGTTGTGTCTAGCTGTGCAGGATTTATAGGGTTGACTAAGTACAGTCAAAACAAGAATTATTGTTTGGGGAGGGGATTATTTGTGTGGTGTTCATTGTTAGTTTAAAAGACCTGACAATATGATTTTCCAGGTCGGTATGATTACGGCGATACCACACTTGCATATTTTTATTTAAATGCTGGTAAAAAAAGTTGTTTTATTGCTATTTTGTTTGATGGCAAAGCATGAAGGGAGAAAAGACACAAGGTAAATCAAAATATTCAGTACACATTTTCAGATAGTCTTAAAAAGTCCAATATAAAATTTAAGATTTCACCAATTGGGTTATCCATATTTTAGTGTGTCCCTGCAGTTTATTGTTTATGGGTCATACAGCGAGAAAACTTAACCCCTTAGCGACCGCCGATACGCCTTTCAACGGCGGCCGCTAAGGGTACTTAAACCACAGCGCCGTTAATTAACGGCGCTGTGGAAAAAGTGTATAGCGCCCCCCACAGGCCGATTTTCTCCGGGGTCTCGGCTGCCGAGGGTAGCCGAGACCCCAGAGAACATGATTCGGGGGGTTTTTAACCCTCCCCGCATTTGCGATCGCCGGTAATTAACCGTTTACCGGCGATCGCAAAAAAAAAAAAAAAAAAAAAGCGATCTCTTTTTAATTTCTCTGTCCTCCGATGTGATCGCACATCGGAGGACAGAGAAAAGGGGTCCCAGGTGGCCCCCCAATACTCACCTAGCTCCCCCGATGCTCCTCGTGTCTCCCGGTGGGCGCCGCTATCTTCAAAATGGCGGGCGCATGCGCAGTGCGCCCGCCGGCCGGCACCGGGAGAATCTTTGGGGTCTCGGCTGCCTGGGGTAGCCGAGACCCCAAAGAGCATGATCGGGGGTCGGTTTTAGCGACCCCTGTTTTGCGATCGCCGGTAATTAACTGTTTACCGGCGACCGCAAAAAAAAAAAAAAAAAGTAAAGTGTAATTCTCTGTCCTCTGATGTGATCACACATCAGAGGACAGAGAAATAGGGGGATTCGGGGACCCTAGCATACTCACCTAGGTCCCTGGATCCTCTTGCTGCTCCTCCTGGCCGCCGGCAGAAGAACATGGCGGACGCATGCCCAGTGCGCCCGCCATCTGTCTCCATCTGCCGGCCGGCAGGAGAACAGCGGTTAGGGCTAAAATTAGGGGTAGGGTTAGGGGTAGGGTTAGGGGTAGGGTTAGGGGTAGGGTTAGGGGTAGGGTTAGGGTTAGGGGTAGGGTTAGGGGTAGGGTTAGGGTTAGGGGTAGGGTTAGGGTAGGGGTAGGGCTAGGGTTAGGTTAGGGGTAGGGTTACGGCTAGGGTTAGGTTACGGTTAGGGGTAGGGTTACGGCTAGGGTTAGGGGTAGGGTTAGGGGTAGGGGTAGGGTTAGGTTAGGGGTAGGGTTAGGTTAGGGGTAGGGATAGGGTTAGGGCTAGGGTTGGGGCTAAATTTAGGGTTAGGGTTGGGGCTAAATTTAGGGTTAGGCTTCTTTCACACTTACGTCGGTACGGGGCCGTCGCAATGCGTCGGCCCGACATACCGACGCACGTTGTGAAAATTGTGCACAACGTGGGCAGCAGCTGTAGTTTTTCAACGCATCCGCTGCCCAATCTATGTCCTGGGGAGGAGGGGGCGGAGTTACGGCCACGCATGCGCGGTCAGAAATGGCGGATGCGACGTACAAAAAAACGTTTCATTGAACGTTTTTTTGTGCCGACGCTCCGCCAAAACACAACTGATCCAGTGCACGATGGACGCGACGTGTGGCCATCCGTCACGATCCGTCGGCAATACTATGGGCAAAAAACGCATCTTGCGGGCACATTTGCAGGATCCGTTTCTTGTCCAAAACGACGGATTGCGACGGAATGCCAAACAACGCAAGTGTGAAAGTAGCCTTAGGGCTAGGGTTAGGGTTTGGGCTAAAGTTAGGGCTAGGGTTGGGGCTAAAGTTAGGGTTAGAGCTGGGATTAGGTTTAGGGTTTGGATTAGGGTTGGTATTAGGGTTAGGGTTGGCATTAGGGTTACGCTTGGGATTAGGGTTAGGTTTGGGATTAGGGTTAAGGTTAGGGTTGTGATTAGGGTTAGGTTTGAGGTTAGGGTTGAGATTAGGATTAGGGGTGTGTTGGATTTAGGGTTTTGATTAGGGTTATGGTTAGGGTTGACATTAGGGTTGTTTTGGGGTAAGGGTTGTGATTATGGTTAGGGTTAGTGATTAGGATTATGGATCAGGTTGGGATTAGGGTTAGGGGTTGGAGCTAGAATTGGGGGGTTTCCACTGTTTAGGTACATCAGGGGGTCTCCAAACACGACAGCCAATTTTGCGCTCAAAAAGTCAAATGGTGCTCCCTCCCTTCTGAGCTCTGCCGTGCGCCCAAACAGTGGGTTACCCCCACATATGGGGCATCAGCGTACTCGGGATAAATTGGACAACAACTTCTGGGGTACAATTTCTCTTGTTACCCTTGTGAAAATAAAAACTTGGGGGCTACAAAATCTTTTTTGTGAAAAAAAAAATATTTTTTATTTTCACGACTCTGCATTCTAAACTTCTGTGAAGCACTTGGGCATTCAAAGTTCTCACCACACATCTAGATAAGTTCCTTGGGGGCACAAAAGAGAATGGTAAAACCAAAAACACTCAGTTTGAAAAAATGTTTGCAGTAATCCGCAAGTGCTAGTAAAAGATGTAAATAACAGGGTATTTGGTTGATACGTTTTTTGCAAAAAATGTATACTAAGCTGCTCTACCAATCTTCACGGTATACCCTTATCAGAGCAGTCCTAACTAATGTATGCAATCCCTATCTGATGTATTTAAAAACCTGATCATCTGTATATTACCTGTGTGAACAGGGTTCAGAGAGGAAAAATCCATGTGTGCATACAGGGCAGAACAGCTTTTGTGCAGCTAGCCCAAGAGGAGTGGTGGAACTCCCCAGTCTTGTAGACACAAGAGAACAATCATGGAAACAGGAACACATGGGCTACTTGCACAGTGAACAAGTCTGTAAGAACATGTTCACACACCACCAAGAAACCTGAAGACACAAAAGAGAATGGTAAAACCAAAAACACTCAGTTTGAAAAAATGTTTGCAGTAATCCGCAAGTGCTAGTAAAAGATGTAAATAACAGGGTATTTGGTTGATACGTTTTTTGCAAAAAATGTATACTAAGCTGCTCTACCAATCTTCACGGTATACCCTTATCAGAGCAGTCCTAACTAATGTATGCAATCCCTATCTGATGTATTTAAAAACCTGATCATCTGTATATTACCTGTGTGAACAGGGTTCAGAGAGGAAAAATCCATGTGTGCATACAGGGCAGAACAGCTTTTGTGCAGCTAGCCCAAGAGGAGTGGTGGAACTCCCCAGTCTTGTAGACACAAGAGAACAATCATGGAAACAGGAACACATGGGCTACTTGCACAGTGAACAAGTCTGTAAGAACATGTTCACACACCACCAAGAAACCTGAAGACACAAAAGAGAAAAGCTGTTCTGCCCTGTATGCACACATGGATTTTTCCTCTCTGAACCCTGTTCACACAGGTAATATACAGATGATCAGGTTTTTAAATACATCAGATAGGGATTGCATACATTAGTTAGGACTGCTCTGATAAGGGTATACCGTGAAGATTGGTAGAGCAGCTTAGTATACATTTTTTGCAAAAAACGTATCAACCAAATACCCTGTTATTTACATCTTTTACTAGCACTTGCGGATTACTGCAAACATTTTTTCAAACTGAGTGTTTTTGGTTTTACCATTCTCTTTTGTGTCTTCAGGTTTCTTGGTGGTGTGTGAACATGTTCTTACAGACTTGTTCACTGTGCAAGTAGCCCATGTGTTCCTGTTTCCATGATTGTTCTCTTGTGTCTACAAGACTGGGGAGTTCCACCACTCCTCTTGGGCTAGCTGCACAAAAGCTGTTCTGCCCTGTATGCACACATGGATTTTTCCTCTCTGAACCCTGTTCACACAGGTAATATACAGATGATCAGGTTTTTAAATACATCAGATAGGGATTGCATACATTAGTTAGGACTGCTCTGATAAGGGTATACCGTGAAGATTGGTAGAGCAGCTTAGTATACATTTTTTGCAAAAAACGTATCAACCAAATAC
Source organism: Ranitomeya imitator (assembly GCF_032444005.1). Taxonomy (NCBI): domain Eukaryota; kingdom Metazoa; phylum Chordata; class Amphibia; order Anura; family Dendrobatidae; genus Ranitomeya; species Ranitomeya imitator. The sequence continues at coordinate 489,561,452 of NC_091283.1, forward strand.
CCTGTTATTTACATCTTTTACTAGCACTTGCGGATTACTGCAAACATTTTTTCAAACTGAGTGTTTTTGGTTTTACCATTCTCTTTTGTGTCTTCAGGTTTCTTGGTGGTGTGTGAACATGTTCTTACAGACTTGTTCACTGTGCAAGTAGCCCATGTGTTCCTGTTTCCATGATTGTTCTCTTGTGTCTACAAGACTGGGGAGTTCCACCACTCCTCTTGGGCTAGCTGCACAAAAGCTGTTCTGCCCTGTATGCACACATGGATTTTTCCTCTCTGAACCCTGTTCACACAGGTAATATACAGATGATCAGGTTTTTAAATACATCAGATAGGGATTGCATACATTAGTTAGGACTGCTCTGATAAGGGTATACCGTGAAGATTGGTAGAGCAGCTTAGTATACATTTTTTGCAAAAAACGTATCAACCAAATACCCTGTTATTTACATCTTTTACTAGCACTTGCGGATTACTGCAAACATTTTTTCAAACTGAGTGTTTTTGGTTTTACCATTCTCTTTTGTGTCTTCAGGTTTCTTGGTGGTGTGTGAACATGTTCTTACAGACTTGTTCACTGTGCAAGTAGCCCATGTGTTCCAAGTTCCTTGGGGGGTCTAGTTTCCAAAATGGGGTCACTTGTGGGGGGTTACTACAGTTTAGGTATATCAGGGGCTCTGCAATCGCAACATAATGCCCACAGACCATTCTATCAAAGTCTGCATTCCAAAAAGGCGCTCCTTCCCTTCCGAGCTCTGCCGTGCGCCCAAACAGTGGTTTACCCCCACATATGGCACATCAGCGTACTCGGGATAAATTGGACAACAACTATTGCAGTCCAATTTCTCCTGTTACCCTTGTGAAAATAAAAACTTGGGGGCTACAAAATCTTTTTTGTGAAAAAAAAAATATTTTTTATTTTCACGACTCTGCATTCTAAACTTCTGTGAAGCACTTGGGCATTCAAAGTTCTCACCATATATCTAGATAAGTTCCTTGGGGGTCTAGTTTCCAAAATGGGGTCACTTGTGGAGGGTTTCTACTGGTTAGGTACATCAGGGGCTCTGCAAATGCAACATAATACCCGCAGACCATTCTATCAAAGTCTGCATTCCAAAACGGCGCTCCTTCCTTCCGAGCTCTGCCGTGCGCCCAAACAGTGGTTTACCCCCACATATGGGGTACCAGCATACTCAAGACAAATTGGACAACAACTTTTGGGTTCCAATTTCTCTTGTTACCCTTGTAAAAATAAAAACTTGGGGGCTACAATATCTTTTTTGTGGAAAAAAAAAATATTTTTTATTTTCACGGCTCTGCATTATAAACTTCTGTGAAGCACTTGGGCATTCAAGGTTCTCACCACACATCTAGATAAGTTCCATGGGGGGTCTAGTTTCCAAAATGGTGTCACTTGTGGGGGGTTTCCACTGTTTAGGCACATCAGGGGCTCTCCAAACGCGACATGGCATCCAATCTCAATTCCAGCCAATTCAACATTGAAAAAGTAAAACGGCGCTCCTTCACTTCTAAGTTCTGCGGTGCGCCCTAACAGTGGTTTACCCCCACATATGGGGTATTGGAGTATTCAGGAGAAATTGCATAACAAAATTTATGGTTACATTTCTGTTTTTACACTTGTGAAAATAAAAAAAATGGTTCTGAATTAAGATGTTTGCAAAAAAAAGTTAAATGTTCATTTTTTCCTTCCACATTGTTTCAGTTCCTGTGAAGCACGTAAAGGGTTAATAAACTTCTTGAATGTGGTTTTGAGAACCTTGAGGGGTGTAGTTTTTAGAATGGTGTCACACTTCATTATTTTCTATCATATAGACCCCTCAAAATGACTTCAAATGTGATGTGGTCCCTAATAAAAAATGGTGTTGTAAAAATGAGAAATTGCTGGTCAACTTTTAACCCTTATAACTCCCTAACAAAAAAAAATTTTGTTTCCAAAATTGTGCTGATGTAAAGTAGACATGTGGGAAATGTTATTTATTAACTATTTTTCGTGACATATCTCTCTGATTTAAGGGCATAAAAATACAAAGTTTGAAAATTGCAAAATTTTAAAAATTTTCGCCATATTTCCGTTTTTTCATAAATAATCGCAAGTAATATCGAAGAAATGTTACCACTAACATGAAGTACAATATGTCACGAAAAAACAATCTCAGAATCAGCGGGATCCGTTGAAGCGTTCCAGAGTTATAACCTCATAAAGTGACAGTGGTCAGAATTGCAAAAATTGGCTCGGTCATTAAGTACCAAATTGGCTCTGTCACTAAGGGGTTAAACAATTTCCGAACATTGCCATAACATTCACAAGGGCAAACCATAGTGTGTCAGACCCTAAAGAAAATACATTTTATGCAATCAACTTGCTCACTTCTAATTGGTAAAAAGAGGATTTTATAAATAAAACTAGATGGTGGCCCGATTCTAACGCATCGGGTATTCTAGAATATGTATGTAGTTTATTTATGAAGTTTTCAGAATAATGCAATTTATACACAGGATTCGGCCGTCCGGGCGCGACCAATTAGCGAAGTGTGGTTCAAATTCTGCGCCAATTCGCAGCCGGACTGCGCCTGTCGCTGATTGTTCGCGTCCGGCCGGGCATGATCAGTCAGTGAAGCCAGGGCCTGCTCTAGGTTTTTGAGGGCCCCGGGCAAAAAAGTCTCAGTGGGCCCCCCTCTTTAACACATACAACGATTCATGATGCACAGATACAGCAGAGAAATATAGCACAGCCAAGTAGCATATAACACAGCCCACGTAGCATATAACAGCCCACATAGCATATAGCACAGCCACGTAGCATATAGCACAGGCCATGTAGTATATAGCACAGGCCACATAGTATATAACACAGCCCACGTAGCATATAGCACAGCCGACGTAGCATATAGCACAGCTACGTAGAATATAACACAGCCACATAGTATATAACAGGCCACGCAGCATATAACAGCCCACGTAGTATATAGCACAGCCACGTAGTATATAGCACAGCCCACATAGTATATAACACAGCCCACGTGATATATAGCACAACCCACATAGTATATAACACAGTCCACGTTGTATATAACACAGGCCACGTAGTATATAGCACAGCCACGTAGTATATTGCCCAGCCATGTATATTGCACAGCTACATAGTATATAGCACAGCCACATAGTATATAACACAACCACGTAGTATATAGTACAGCCCACGTAGTATATGGCACAGCTCACGCAGTATATAACACAGCCACGCAGTATATAACACAACCACGTAGTATATTGCCCAGTTACGTAATATATTGCACAGCCACGTAGTATATAGCACAGCCCACATAGTATATAGCACAGAGACGTAGTATATAACAGCCCACGCAGTATATTATACGGCCCATGCAGTATATAACACAGCCCACGTAGTACTGTATATAACACAGCCCACGTAGTATATAGCAATGCGGGCATCATATCCCTGTTAAAAAAAAAAGAATTAAAATAAAAAATAGTTATATACTCACCTTCCAGCGGCCCCCAGATCCAGCCCAGGCGTTTAGCTATGCTCCTCGAGACGCTCCGGTCCCAAGAATGCATTGCGGTCTCGCAAGATGATGACGTAGCGGTCTCGCGAGACCGCTACGTCATCATCTCGCGAGACCACAATGCATGGACCAGAGCATCGCGAGGAGCGGGAAAGGTGCCGGAAGGTGAGAATATAATGATTTTTTTTTATTATTATTTTTAACATTATATCTTTTTACTATTGATGCTGCATAGGCAGCATCAATAGCAAAAAGTTGATCACATAGGGTTAATAGCAGCGTTCACGGACTGCGTTACACCGCGGCATAACGCGGTGTAACGCAGCCATTAACCCTGTGTGAGCGCTTACTGGAGGGGAGTATGGAGGGGCCCTGACAGAGAGTAGGACGGGGCGAATTCGCGGCCGGACTGTGCCTGTCGCTGATTTCCGTTACTGACAGACAAACAGACAGAAGTGACCCTTAGACGATTATATATATACAGGTAGATGAGTCTTGTAGAAAGTTTCTGGATTTTCCAGTTTGTTATGTTTAAATAATATTGATTTTTTTTTATTGATTTTTTTATTATTATGTTTATATAAGGTTAATTTAACCTGCTAATATGGAAAATTATCTGCCTATTTACTGAATATTTTAAGCAAAAACAAAATACATAAAATGTGTTTGTTCATAGCAATCGTCGTTAATGTGATTTTTGATATGTTTTTATGTGTCTATATAATTATTATTATTATAAACGTGACTTACACTATTATTTATTTTTGTTTTTTAATTTATAATGTTATGTTATTGATCGTTATGAACATGGATCAGAATATGTAAGGTCATAGTCTTGAATCACGCACAGTTTCATCAAGGAAGAAGCCATCAGCGAAACCCAGGGTCGGGTAACGATCGGCGTGCCATATGTATTTTTTTCTTTTTGTTTTTTTTTCATTTTCCATTACTTTCTGAAAAGCATTGTCTGTGTGAGTATAATAAAGTCCTTTCTTTGATACAATTATCCAATTAGGGCTGCCCGATATTTGGCTTATTTTTTTAGGTCATCAAAACTAAATGTTAGAAGATTGTGAGAGGAGTTTTGTACTCCTAATTGTGCCAGATCACTTTTTGCCATCTACATGCAGATTCTACAAATGTGGTGAAATAGATGAGTCCCGCAGGATATTCCTAATTACCCAAAATATGGTGATTGCAGTATAGCACATTTAGTTGTCTTTGATGGAAGTGTTTGGACTGCTTCTTGGAACTGTGTCAACACCGGTCATAGATATTTGTGAAGTCAGATTGTGCTTGACGGTTGTTTAAATAGCCATTTTCCAAGACACGTTTCATTTTTCAGTCGAATTTTTCTATTTTTTTAACACTTTTTTTTCTTTAGGGGACTTGAACCTGTGATTGTGTGATCGCTTGTTTCTTATACTGCAATACAACAGTATTTCAGTATATATAGTAAAAGTCACAGTCTCCCAGGAATGTCAGCCACAAGCTGGTCTTCATAGGAGCTTTGTCAGATGACGGCTACAGTCTTCAGCAAATTCCCGATGGTCATGGCAACCTACAAGAGAAGATAGTATTCTGCTACAGATGGATCTGGATAAGTTGGAAACTTGGGCTGAAAGGTGGCAGATGAGGTTTAACAATGATAAATGTAAGGTTATACACATGGGAAGAAGGAATCAATATCACCATTACACACTGAATGGGAAACCACTGGGTAAATCTGACAGGGAGAAGGACTTGGGGATCGTAGTTAATGATAAACTTACCTGGAGCAGCCAGTGCCAGGCTGCAGCTGCCAAGGCAAACAGGATCATGGGGTGCATTAAAAGAGGTCTGGATACACATGATGAGAGCATTATACTGCCTCTGTACCAATCCCTAGTTAGACCGCACATGGAGTACTGTGTCCAGTTTTGGGCACCGGTGCTCAGGAAGGATATAATGGAACTAGAGAGAGTACAAAGGAGGGCAACAAAATTAATAAAGGGGATGGGAGAACTACAATACCCAGATAGATTAGCGAAATTAGGATTATTTAGTCTAGAAAAAAGACGACTGAGGGGCGATCTAATAACCATGTATAAGTATATAAGGGGACAATACAAATATCTCGCTGAGGATCTGTTTATACCAAGGAAGGTGACGGGCACAAGGGGGCATTCTTTGCGTCTGGAGGAGAGAAGGTTTTTCCACCAACATAGAAGAGGATTCTTTACTGTTAGGGCAGTGAGAATCTGGAATTGTTTGCCTGAGGAGGTGGTGATGGCGAACTCAGTCGAGGGGTTCAAGAGAGGCCTGGATGTCTTCCTGGAGCAGAACAATATTGTATCATACAATTAGGTTCTGTAGAAGGACGTACCGTATTTTTCGGACTAAAAGACGCACTTTTTCCCCCCAAAAAAAGGGGGGAAAATGGGGGGTGCGTCTAATAGTCGCAATGCAGGCTTACCTAGGTGGCAGAGGTGCGGTGGCAGAGGTCCGGTGGCAGAGGTGCGGTTGCGGGGGTGTGGCGGCAGAGGAGGCGCAGTAAGCAGGGTCCCTTTCCCCGGTATGGTGATGCAGCAGGCCCGGTATGCAGCAGAGCCGGGTGAATCCTCTTGTTATCGGTGGTGGCGGCCATTTTCCGGAGGCCGCGCGTGCGCAGATGGAGCGCTCTGCTTCCCGGGGCTTCAGGAAAATGGCCGCCGCGATCTCCATCTGCGCACGCGCGGCCTCCTGCGGCCATTTTCCTGAAGCCCCGGGAGCAGAGCGCTTCATCTGCACACGCGCGGCCTCAGGAAGATGGCCGCGTCCACCGATAACAAGAGGATTCACCCGGCTCTGCTGCATACCGGGCCTGCTGCATCACCATACCGGGGAAAGGGACCCCGCTTCCTGCGCCTCCTCTGCTGCCACACCCCCGCCACCGCACCTCTGCCACCGGACCTCTGCCACCGCACCTCTGCCACCTAGGTAAGCCTGCATGGTACGCCAGGGACCCCTCTCACGCCATACCTCTCACTGCACCTCCTGATCCCAGCACCTCCTGATCCCAGCACCTCCTCATCCCAGCACCTCCTGATCCCAGCACCTCCTGATCCCAGCACCTCCTGATCCCAGCACCTTCTCATCCCAGCACCTCCTGATCCCAGCACCTCCTGATCCCAGCACCTCCTCATCCCAGCACCTCCTGATCCCAGCACCTCCTGATCCCAGCACCTTCTCATCCCAGCACCTTCTCATCCCAGCACCTTCTCATCCCAGCACCTCCTCATCCCAGCATCACCCCACCTTGCCTCCTGTGACCCTGCTCTGCCACCGCCATAAGATACTGTAAATTCGGACAATAAGACGGACCCCCATGTTATAAAAAATCTTTTTTTCTGCAATTTTCACCCCAAATTGGGGTGGGGTGCGTCTTATGGTCCGGTGCGTCTTATAGTCCGAAAAATACGGTAGATCTGGGGATTTATTATGATGGAATATAGGCTGAACTGGATGGACAAATGTGTTTTTTCGGCCTTACTAACTATGTTACTATGTTACTATTAGCACCCTTCGATCATGGCTCAGGGAGGTAATAGACACGTGGAATGGAGCACCCGTGTGCCACATGCTGTAAGTGCCGTTGTCAGAGATTGACAGTAGCAGATGGCCATCATTTGCTGAGAATGGTGCAGGCTCAGCTCTCGAGCCTGCTCCATACAATCACACTCGACCACCCCGCCATACATGTATGGTGCTAAGTACTTCAATACCAGCCCATGAAAAAGTGTGCCGCTAATCCCTTTTCTAATCTAGGACACCCTTTTAACTTCGCCTTTTTCAGAGATTGACAATAGCAGATGGCCATCGTTTGCTGAGAATGGTGCAGGCTCAGCTCTTGAGCCTGTTCCATACAATCACACTTGACCACCCCGCCATACATGTATGGTGCTAAGTACTTCAATACCAGCCCATGAAAAAGTGTGCTTCTAATCTCAGACACCTTTTTAACTTCTCGTACACCATTTTGCACCATGAACTAGTCCCTCATCAGTGTATTGAGAGGCTTACCCATCCTATCTCACCCTACCCCTTGGATTCAGCAGATACGTCCATATTGTCCTGTAGTCTAGATAATAGTATTCAAATGACATTTCACCAGTCGTCTCTCACATTGATCAAAGAGGCATTGCCTCCAGGGTTAATTACAGTCCCCAGAGGCGGCATTAATATGTGCTGAGCACAACGGTTAATAGAGATAAATAAAGATAAATGGCCGTTTCCTCGACTGATTTCTAACAAGCAGCAAGTCCTCATAAATACATAACCGCCGCTTCTTTTTCTCTCCCGTCCTATATGTCATATTCTCAAGAGAGATGAGAACAATATTCCTGTCATTAGGTCACTATACTCAGGCTTGAAAGGAAACATTTAACAAGTCGCTGTCATTAGGGCACAACGCTCCCGTCAGTGGCGCCTTCATCCATTTAGTGGACCTTTGATGTGCACATAGGAGAGCAGCATGGTCTCTATAGTTAATGCAGGTTTTTCATTGAAGAGACTCATTTTCAGGCAATGCTTCATGGGAAAAAGGGTATGTAAATGAAGTTTTCTTTAGAAAGAAGAAAATGTCATTATATCAGTCAATTCAGGGATTCCTGCAAAAAAAGAGACACTCATTGGGTTTTAGGGTTCTCGCTCATCGCCATCAGGGTATATATTGACCAGATGAAATACAGAATAACATCCTATTGTGCCTTTAAAATGAAGCGCCAAAATTAAAGTTGTCCACCTTTTGTTTAGTTTTTTAAAAGAACTGGGCCCTTCTTGGTCTAAAACTATATATATATATATATATATATATATATATATATATATATATACTCATCTAAAAATCATCCACTTCTCCTATATACCTTTATCTAGATTCCTCACTGGTCTCAATCTGGTGGCCACTGAAGTTATTATATTTTTAGGCAACATAACTTTGAAGGTAAAAGAAGTGGACAGCCCTTTAAAAGAGTAATCTCGTCTAGAGCATCCCTTTCTGATCACAGTGGATCCAGCTGTTGTATCCCCCAAAGATCAGCTAATACCACAGCTGAGGATCCCCCTTTATGTAGGGTGTCAACATATGGAAGGTACAAAGGACATGTTCCCTGGGTCCGCCATCACGCTGGGGACCTAAGTTACTTCTACCACACACCATGACAAATGTAATCTACCAAGAGGCAAAATAAGATCCTGGGCATCAATGCAACTATTTCTGGATTATTGGACACCATATAAACAGGATTTTTGGATTTTCTGATGCTGGGTCAGAATTTCCGATAAGAAGCATCACTGTTACTTCTTCATTCTGCAAGATCTGCACGGTGAACGGTGGTTCTGTATTTTACAATATTTTTACTTCTTTCCCAGCTTGTCAGTATAGAGATTTATATAATCTGACACTGCGCCAGTGCAGATTTTGCTGGATTATCTAAAGTTTACTGTATTATTCTTAAAGGTGTGACAGACCTGCCAAATTTATATTTTTTGTAATAGTAAAGATCAAGTTGGACCAGTTCTCTCTGTCAACGATTAAACCTTAGGGCACATGAGCCAAACAAGCCTCAATTCTGCTTTTGTGGCAGATTCTTCAGTCTGCTCCACCAACATGTCAGACTGAATAAATACTTGGATCCCCTATGAAGTACGGTAGCAATTTTTGAACTCTACATGGCATTTCCCCCTGTTACTCCTCCTGGAAATGAATTCATAAATTGACAACTATTTACTATTCCTCTTAACAATAGGGTGTATTCCTTCACAGCCTTAGGCCTCCTTCAGATGTCAATCTTTCTTGTACGAGTGCTATACGTGTTTTTCACAGACAGAACTTATACATCTTACAGTCTATGGGACTGTTCACATGTCTGTGTATTTTTGCAGTCCGAATGGTCCACACAAAATCTAGACATTTCCGATTTTGATCCAAGTCTCAGATCAAACTTGCCATTGCAAGTCTGTGGGTCAGTGAAAAAATCAGACTCTACTTGGATGCCATTTTGTCTATTTTTCACACATTATTTATTAAGAGAAGCATGTGAAACCTCCATTTTTTTTCATCCAAGAATACTGATGCATTGTAACGCTGATGAAAATCCATAAGCTGTCTGAAAAAGTACTAAGCAAATGTTAAAAGAAAATAAACATACACCCTGCAATGTAAAAAGGACTTGCTGATCATATGTTGTGCCATAGCTGTGTCTTGTCGGTGCAGAAACATGGTCTGATCATACCTCATCTCCTTGGCAGAGGAGGAAGCAAAAGAGTACAGCAGGGGATCACAACTGCTGCTTTCTGTGAGGTAAAACATGTTTTTAAACAGGTAGGGAAATGTTTTACCTCAGAAATAGTCAACTGCATTCTATAATGTCTGTGTACATTCCCCTGAACAGACTGGCTGCTTCTCTCCCAATCCGAGTGTGACTGCTTCATATGTTTTTATGACGCTGTCACGCTTGGGTTGGAAGATTCACAACCAGTCTGTGTATTGCAGTCCAATCTCGACCAATTTGCTCAGATGTTTCAATGAGTCTTTAGTCTTTACAACTTCTTTATCTGCTCAGGTTTCAAAAGACGCAAGGTGGTGAAAAGAAGTGACCTGACCATTCTTCAGGTGGTTTCCGCTTCAATGCCACTCACTAGTTTACTCAGTGCAAGTTAGAAAAAATGCTGGCGCTAAAGGCGTTACAAAAGACTACGAAAAAGACACTGCGAAAGTCGATTTAGGAAAAAAAATGTTAGCATCTTCTGACTGATAAGTATCGTCTGGTATCCTGGTGTCTAAAAGACGTTGTGGTCACATTCAGTGATGTTATTCATTCCTGTAGTGGACATCACACTGTTTTACCTCTCCACTACCCAGACGCTCATTATTCATTGAAGGAGAATCTGGAGGCTCTATGCACATTAGGCTGTTGGATGATCCTGCTGATATTTACTTGTTCGGCTTAATTTAATCTATGTATAGACATGCTTTGTCTGGACTGGTTAGTCTTATGCGGCCCCTGACTTGCCTTTACCCCCTCCCCCCCTTCCTTTCCCCAACTCCCAATGACTGACAGGTCTTTCCCTATATACACAAACATGGAAAGACCTGCCAGTCAACTGAAAGGAGGCGGGGATAAGCAAGCTGGGGACTGCATCGGACTAATCAGCCAAGACACAGTGCCCGGAAGGATTCTTCCTGCTCTGATCCCCATAACTGACAGGTCTCTCCCTATATACACAAACTAGGTACTTCATAGGTGTATAGAGGCCCATTTCCAACAACCATCACTCCAGTGTTCTTGTGGTACTTTGTGTTTGCTAACTTGCTGTGTAAGAAGGCTAATAGATGGTTAGAATACCCTTGAAAACCCTTGTGCAAGTATGTTAGCACAACTGAATCAGTTTGGCTGATTAGAGAACCTATAAACCTGACCTTCCTTTGAGCTAGTTGAGAATCTGGAGCATTACATTTGCTGGTTCCATTAAACTCTCAAAATGGCTAGAAAAAAAGAACTTTCATGTGAAACTCGACAGTCTATAGTTACCTTCATTCGCGGTGATGCGCCCTCTGCTGGATGTCCTCATATGAATTCGAGCCTGGGAGCTTTCCAGGAAAGTTCCCACGCTCGAGGTCATTTGAGGACATCAGCAGAGGGCACATCACCGGGACTGAAGGTAACTATAGGTCATTGACCTACATTACCTTCATTCCCCGGGGTTTTACAGGCACGAGCACAGCTGCATTATAGCAGAGCTCCTGCCTGTAAAATATTTTAACCCCTTCAGATGGCTTTACATTGTGGGACGTGACAGATCATCGGAAGGTATGGAATATTGTTGTTTTTTTATTTTTCCTTTGTTACAGAGCGAGGGTCTTCAGGTGGATTGAGAGTACAATAAAATATTACAACAACCTGTGTGTTTATTTCATTAAAATACTTTTTAATAATGTGTGTGGTTTTTTTTAACCCTTTCATACAATTGGATTCATAATGGATAGGTGTCAGAATTGACGCCTCTCCATTATTAATCTGGCTTAATGTCAGTTTACAATAGCAAGGTGACATTAACCCTTCATTACCCCATATCCCACCGCTACACGGGAGTGGGAAGAGAGTGGCCAAGTGCCAGAATAGGCGCATCTTCCAGATGTGCCTTTTCTGGGGTGGCTGGGGGCAGATGTTTTTAGCCAGGGGGGGGGCCAAAAACCGTGGACCCTCTCCAGGCTATTAATATCTGCCCTCAGTCACTGGCTTTACCACTCTGGCGGAGAAAATTCCGCGAGAGCCCACGCCATTTTTTTCCGCGATTTAACCCTTAAATTTAATAGCTAGAGCGCCGAAATTTTGCACATACACACTACTAACATTAGTAGTGTGTAATATGCAAAAAAGGGGGATATGACATGGTTTACTGTATGTAAACCATGTCTCATATCATGTCGGGTTTAGGAAGGAGAAATGAAAAGCCGGCAATTGAATTACTGGCTGTTCTGCTATATCGCGCTGCAGTAAATATTAAAAAAAAAAAATTCCCATTGACTTTGCATTGGGTTTCGTGTTTCGGCCGATCCCCAACCCCGACTTTTCAATAAGATCGGCCGATTTCACTCGACCCGACTTTTCAGAAAGTCCTGAAAAAATTAAAAGTCGCTCAACCCTAGTGGGAGCAGCTTGACCGTATGGTGCGCAAAAAGTGTCTATCAAGCAAAACCAACTTGTAGGAGAGGCTTCTGGAAGCATAGGGTGACATTTCTCCAGATTAGATTCAAGATTCATGATTCAAAGAAGCTTTATTGGCAGGACCAAATACACATCAGTTTTGCCAAAGCAAGTGTATACAGGCAATAGGGATAGGGACTGTGGGGATGTTGGGTAGGAGCTGTGGGGGAGGTGGATGGGGCAGATCCAGGTTGGGGGCTATAGTCCATGGCATAGGGGAGGTGGATGGGGCAGGTTCAGGTTGGGGGCTATAGTCCATGTCATAGGGGAGGTGGATGGGGCAGGTCCAGGTTGGGGGCTATAGTCCATGGCATAGGGGAGGTGGATGGGGCAGGTCCAGGTTGGGGGCTATAGTCCATGGCATCATAGTTCTCTTTCTCGCAGTCTATGACATTCGCTCACATACCGCGCTGCTATCTCCACCGCTCTCTCTTCTTCTCCCAGCAGGATATATGTTTTCTCTTCCTCCTTCATGGTGATGAAGTCTGGGAAGAGATGTGAGAGTCTCCTGAAGTGAGTGTCCCTCACTGCTGAGTATTTGGAGCAGTGTAGCAGGAAGTGGGTTTCGTCCTCTATGGCCTCCTGATCACAGTGTTGGCACAGTCTTTCCTCCCTGGGCTTGTAGCTCTGCCTGTGTCGGCCACATTCGATGGCCAGACTGTAGGCGCTGAGTCTATATCGGCTCAGGATCTGGCGGTCTCTGGGGTCCGGGAGTTTCTCCAGATATGGGGCCAGTCTGTAATCTCTCTGTAGGCTCCGGTACATGGTCAGTTTCTGTGAGCTGATGATATCATTCTTCCAGTCACTGACATACCTCTCCTGGCCTTCATCTGCCATCTTCCTAATTCCGGCTTTTGTCAGGTTGTTGTGATTGGTGTTCTGCTCCGGTTGGGTTTGGCTGGGCTGTTCCGGGGTTTCTGGTTTTTCTGTTTCACCTTCGTGTATCAGGGCTTTATGGTGATGGGAGCTTGGATTGCTCCTATGCAGGTGAGCCCGGATTGACAGCGCCCTCTTTAGAACTGTTAGGTGTAGAGGGAATCTGCCCAGCTCGGCCCGACAAGCACTGTTGGAGGTGCTCCGATGGACCTGGAGAAGGTGCTTGCAGAATTCCAGGTGGAATATTTCTGTTGGACTGGAGTCCCACTTTGACCAGTCTGGGTAGGTGTGAGGACCCCAGACTTCGCTGCCATACAGGAGGATTGGGGCGATGATGGAGTCGAAGATTTTTAGCCAGACCCTCACTGGTGGCTTCAGATGGTAGAGTGTCCTTCGGATGGCATAGAAGGTTTTGCAGGCCTTGTCTTTCAGGGTCTCTATGGATTGTTTGAAGTTCCCTGACCGGTGAATCTCTAGGCCCAGGTAGGTATATTTGTCCGTTCCTGTGAGGTCGCAGTTGTTGAGGATAAATGATGGGTGTTGGTCTGATCTTCTCTTTCTCCTCTGGAACACCATGGTGTTGGTTTTCTTTAGGTTGACCGGTAGGGCCCAGGTGGAGCTGAATTTCTCTAGGATTTTCAGGTTGTCCTGGAGGCCTTTCTCGGTTGGTGACAGCAGCAGCAGGTCATCTGCATACAGCAGGAATTTCACCTGGGCGTCGTGGAGGGTGAGACCTGGTGCTGAGGAGGATTCCAGGGCGGTAGCCAGCTCGTTGATGTAGATGTTGAAGAGCGTTGGGCTTAGGCTGCAGCCTTGTCTTACTCCGCGGCTCTGCTGGAAAAAAGCCGTTCTTTTGCCACTCACACTCACGCAGATTACCTCAGCAAATTAACTGCTAGAATGCCAAAGGTCTGCAATGGTGTAATTGCTGCAAAGGGAGCATTCTTTGACGAAAGCAAAGTTTGAAGGAGAAAATTATTATTTCAAATAAAAATCTTTTTTTCGAACCTTGTCAATGTCTGGACTAGATTTTCAATTCATTTGGCAACTCACTTGATTAATAAAAGTATGAGTCATGGAAAACACAGTTGTCTCGGTGACCCTAAATTTTGGAATTTGGAACCGTAGTGTATGTCCCCATCCTTGTATCCTTGTATATGTCCCTCCATCCTAGAATATGCTCCCCATCCTGGTATATGTCCCCATCCTTGTATATGTCTCCAACCAGGTATATGCTCCCCCATCCTGGTATATGTCTCCACCCTGGTATATGTCCCTCTATCCTGGTATATGCTACCCCATCCTGGTATATGTCCCCATCCTTGTATATGTCTCCACCCTGGTATATGCTCCCCCCATCATGGTATATGCTCCCCCATCATGGTATATGTTGCCATCCTTGTATATGTTCCTTCATCCTAGTATAAGCTCCCCCACCCTGGTATATTTCCCCCACCTTGGCATATGCTCCCCCACCTTGGTATATGCTCCCCCATCCTGGTATATGTCTCCACCCTGGTATATGTCCCTCCACCCTGGTATATGCTCCCCCATCCTGGTATATGTCCCCATCCTTGTATATGTCCCTCCATCCTGGTATATGCTACCCCATCCTGGTATATGTCCCCATCCTTGTATATGTCTCCACCCTGGTATATGCTCCCCCCATCCTGGTATATGTCCCCATCCTTGTATATGTCTTCACCCTGGTATATGTACCCCCACCCTGGTATATGCTCCCCCATCATGGTATATGTTGCCATCCTTGTATATGTTCCTTCATCCTAGTATAAGCTCCCCCACCCTGGTATATTTCCCCCACCTTGGCATATGCTCCCCCACCTTGGTATATGCTCCCCCATCCTGGTATATGTCTCCACCCTGGTATATGTCCCTCCACCCTGGTATATGCTCCCCATCCTGGTATATGTCCCCATCCTTGTATATGTCCCTCCATCCTAGTATATGCTCCTCCACCCTGGTATATTTCCCCCCACCTTGATATATGCTCCCCTACCCTGGTATATGCTCCCCCACCCTGGTATATGCTCCCCCATCCTGGTATATGTCCCTATCCTTGTATATGTGCCTCCATCCTAGTATATGCTCCCCCATCCTTGTATATGCTCCCCCATCCATGGTATAGGCTCCCCCACCCTGGTATATGCTCCCCCATCCTGGTATATGTCCCCTCCTTGTATATGTCTCCACCCTGGTATATGCTCCCCCATCCTGGTATATGTCCCCATGGTTGTATATGTCCCTCCATTCTAGTATATGCTCCCCCTTCCTTGTATATGCTCCCCCATCCTTGGTATATGCTCCCCCACCCTGGTATATGCTCCCCATCCTTGTATATGTCCCTCTATCCTAGTATATGCTCCCCCATCCTTGTATATGCTCCCCCATCCTTGTTTATGCTTCCACCCATCCTGGTATATGTCCCCATCCTTGTATATGTCCCTCTATCCTAGTATATGCTCCCCCATCCTTGTTTATGCTTCCCCCCATCCTGGTGTATGTCTCCATCCTGGTATATGTCCCTCCATCCTTGTATATGCTCCCCCATCCTTGTATTTGCTCCCCCATCCTGGTATACAGTGGGGCAAAAAAGTATTTAGTCAGTCAGCAATAGTGCAAGTTCCACCACTTAAAAAGATGAGAGGCGTCTGTAATTTACATCATAGGTAGACCTCAACTATGGGAGACAAACTGAGAAAAAAAATCCAGAAAATCACATTGTCTGTTTTTTTATCATTTTATTTGCATATTATGGTGGAAAATAAGTATTTGGTCAGAAACAAAATTTCATCTCAATACTTTGTAATATATCCTTTGTTGGCAATGACAGAGGTCAAATGTTTTCTGTAAGTCTTCACAAGGTTGCCGCACACTGTTGTTGGTATGTTGGCCCGTTCCTCCATGCAGATCTCCTCTAGAGCAGTGATGTTTTTGGCTTTTCGCTTGGCAACACGGACTTTCAACTCCCTCCAAAGGTTTTCTATAGGGTTGAGATCTGGAGACTGGCTAGGCCACTCCAGGACCTTGAAATGCTTCTTATGAAGCCACTCCTTCGTTGCCCTGGCGGTGTGCTTTGGATCATTGTCATGTTGAAAGACCCAGACAAGTTTCATCTTCAATGCCCTTGCTGATGGAAGGAGGTTTGCACTCAAAATCTCACGATACATGGCCCCATTCATTCTTTCATGTACCCGGATCAGACGTCCTGGCCCCTTTGCAGAGAAACAGCCCCAAAGCATGATGTTTCCACCACCATGCTTTACAGTAGGTATGGTGTTTGATGGATGCAACTCAGTATTCTTTTTCCTCCTGTAGCGATTTCACTCACTCAGCTGCGACGGCTGACACTCAGGAGACGTGTTCCTTTAAAGTTCACTGGGTTTATTGCTTCATAAACCATGTGGCAAAACAACAGAAAGCAAAAATAGCCTTTGGTTCAGGCAAAGGAAAACAAGTGTCCAGTTCATCCGGCTCAGTCCTGAAGCCGAACACACTCAGGAGGGTTTCACCTCCACACATATCTGCTGTGTAAAGGATTAGCCAGTCTTATATAGGACTAACCACACCCAGTAATCTATCACATGATTAGCCATGTGGTCTGACATCACCACAGGTCCTGAAACACAAACATATGGTTATATAAAACAACGCAATATTCCGGGCTACATTACAGCAACAAGGCACTTATGTGGCACATACCTCCCATCGACTACACACCCTTTAGCCATGCTACATACCTCCCCCCTCTGCCTAAAGCCGTGGGGCTTGGCACTTTCTCCCACTAAACAAGGGATTCTTGATAGGGCATCCGCATTACCGTGCAGCTTTCCGGCCCGATGTTCCACATGGAAACTGAAGTCCTGCAGGGATAAGAACCAACGGGTGACCCTAGCATTTCTACCCTTCGTTTCCCTCATCCACCTAAGTGGGGCATGGTCGGATATCAGTCTAAATTTACGTCCCAGCAGATAGTACCGTAATGTGTCCACTGCCCATTTTATGGCCAAGCACTCCTTCTCAACGACTGAGTAGTTCTTTTCAGATGAGGACAGCTTCCTACTCAGATAGAGAACAGGATGCTCCTCCCCATGTAGTTCTTGGGAAAGGACTGCTCCCACCCCAACATCTGAGGCATCTGTCTGAAGAATAAACTCTTTCTTGAAGTTTGGGGCCATCAGAACGGGTTGCTTACACAAAGCGTTTTTCATTTCTTGGAAGGCTGACTCTGTTTCTTCGGACCACTTAACCATTACTGGTTTTGTCCCTTTTAGCAGGTCAGTCAGAGGCGCAGCCATCGTGGCGAAGTTTGGGATGAACCTCCTGTAATATCCCACGATTCCCAGGAAGGCTTTAACTTGCTTCTTGGAAACTGGTTTTGGCCACGTTTGAATTGCCTCCACTTTACTGATTTGGGGTTTTATTTCTCCGTGACCCACTATGTATCCAAGGTACTTAGCTTCTTCTTTACCCAAGGCACACTTCTTTGGGTTTATAGTAAATCCGGCCTCTCTTATAGCATCCAACACCGCTTGGACTTTCTCCAGATGACTCTCCCAGTCCGGGCTAAAGATGACGATATCATCTAGGTACGCAGCAGCGTAGGCCTTATGGGGTGCAAGAACTCTATCCATAGCCCTCTGGAAGGTCGCCGGAGCTCCCTGTAGGCCAAACAGCATCCGGGCATACTGGAAGCATCCATCAGGTGTCGAAAAGGCTGTCTTCTCCTTGGCTTCCTGCGCCATGGGGATCTGCCAATACCCCTTTGTCAGATCCAAGGTGGATATATATCTGGCGTGCCCAAGCCTTTCGATGAGCTCATCAATACGGGGCATGGGATAAGCGTCGAACTTGGAGACCTCATTCAACTTCCGATAGTCGTTGCAAAACCTCCACTCTCCATCAGGTTTTGGGACCAGGACAATTGGGCTTGACCAACCGCTCTTGGATTCCTCAATGACTCCAAGCCTCAACATACGCTCCACTTCCTTGGAGATAACTTCTCGACGAGCCTCAGGAATACGATAAGGTTTCACATTCACCCGCACATGGGGCTCTGTTAGGACCTCGTGCTCTATGACCTTCGTGTATCCTGGCAATTCTGAAAACAGGTCCCTGTTTTTCTGGAGTAACTCCCGGCACTGCTGTTTCTGGGTTTTCTATAGCGTCTCTGCTATAGTAACCGCTCCAACCTCACCTTCTGGGTTGCTTAACAATGACGGAGTAACTGTCGGCTCTCTATCTTGCCATGGCTTGATGAGGTTGACATGGTAAACTTGGAATGGTTTCCGTCTTCCTGGTTGGTGAATTTTATAATTTACCTCACCAAGTTTCTCGACAACCTCATATGGCCCTTGCCATTTGGCCAAGAACTTGCTTTCCACCGTTGGAACTAACACCAGAACTCGGTCTCCCGAATTGAACTGCCTCACTCTTGCAGACCGGTTGTAGACCCTGGCTTGAGCTTCTTGTGCTTGGAGAAGGTGTTCTTTCACGATAGGCATCACCTTTGCAATCCTCTGCTGCATCAGGGCCACATGCTCAATGACGCTTCTGTGGGGCGTGACTTCGGCTTCCCAGGTTTCCTTGGCTATATCCAGGAGTCCTCGTGGATGTCGGCCATATAGAAGCTCAAACGGTGAGAACCCTGTGGAGGCCTGTGGAACTTCACGAATGGAAAACATCAGATAGGGTAAGAGACAATCCCAGTCCCTACCGTCTTTCTCTATAGCTTTTCTCAGCATGCTCTTTAGAGTCTTGTTAAACCTCTCAACAAGACCATCTGACTGGGGATGGTACACCGAGGTCCTCAACTGGGAGATCTTCAGGGCTTTGCATAACTCCCTCATCACCTTGCTCATGAAAGGTGTACCCTGGTCAGTCAGGATCTCCTTTGGCAGACCTGTCCGGGAAAAGACATGGACCAACTCGCGGGCTATGCTCTTTGAGGAAGAATTCCTCAAGGGAATTGCCTCAGGATAGCGTGTGGCATAGTCCAGGATGACTAATATATACTGATGGCCCCGAGCTGATTTAACTAAGGGACCGACCAAGTCCATGGCAATTCTCTCGAACGGTACCTCAATAATGGGCAGTGGCACAAGGGGGTTCCGGAAATGAGGAGTAGGAGCAGTTAGCTGACATGTAGGGCAGGACCTGCAATAGTTCACTATTTCCCGGTGACACCCAGGCCAATAGAACCTCTGCACAACCCGTTCCTGCGTTTTTTCCACCCCTAGGTGTCCACCCAAGATGTGTGAATGGGCCATGTCCAACACTTTCCGTCTATACGGACCCGGCACTATCAACTGCTCTACCAACTCCTCCCTTATTTTCGTGACCCGGTACAACAATTCCCCCCTCAACAGAAAATGGGGAAATCTTTTGTCTGCCCCCGGCTCCTGTACCACCCCGTCAATAACTGTGACATTATTAAAGGCTTCCCTCAGAGTGGGGTCCCTATGTTGGGCAGTCCCAAAATTTTCACCGGATACCTCTAACTCCAGAATGTCAGATGTAGGGGATACTTCCTCCTCATCCCCAACCAGAACACAAAAAGGAAAGCTGTCTGCCTCTGGGTGTGGCGATACCGTTCCAGGGTTCACTGGTTCCCTGCCAGGGAGCTCAGAACCCTTTCCCCACAAATCCCAAAACAAACAGAAATCCCGGCCAATAATTATAGGGTGCAACAAGTCCTGAACTACGCCGACTATGTGGGATTCAGTGCCACATGCCGTTTCAATGTCCACCCTGGCCATAGGGTAGTCCTTTGCATCACCATGTATGCACCGCACTCCGACCTTCTTTCCTGGGAGCAGATGAAGAGGAAAAGTGGCCCTCACCAGGGTCACTAGGCTCCCCGAGTCTAACAGTGCCGTTACTGCTCGACCGTTCACCTTTACGGGACACGCTTGAGGTCCCTCGTTGGATGGAGAGTTCACACTACAGACTGGATACGCATAGTATGAACAACGGCGTCCCATGCTGCAGTCTATCTGCTCAGTGGCTTGGGAACAACGGGCAGCTATATGTCCTGGCTTGTGGCACCTCCAACAAATAACATCACCCGTGGGGACCTTGGGCACCACCTCCCCCGCCCTTTGTGACCTTGGACGCACCACCCCTTTTTGGGACTCAGCTGCCCTCTGGGACCCCCAGTACGGCATGGGCTGCCTCCCGAAGGAGCCTTCCAACCCTTGGTATCTCTCAACCAGTCCGATCAGCTCGTCGGCATTCTGGGGATCACCCTGGGCAACCCAAGACTGTATAGGCCTCGGGAGGGAATGGACAAACCGATCCATCATCACCCGTTCTACCATCTGTGCAGGCGCAGAGGTCTCTGGCTGCAGCCATTTCTGGACCAGGTGCAACAGATCAAACATTTGGGAACGAGGTGGTTTGTCCCGGTGATAGCCCCAGGAGTGAACTCGCTGTGCCCTGACAGTCAGTGTCACCCCCAGACGTGCGAGAATCTCGGCTTTCAATTTGTGATACTCTTTGGCATCCTGCAAGGTCAAATCATAGTACGCCTTCTGGGGTTCTCCCGTCAGGTATGGCGCAAGTACCTCTGCCCACTGCTCTGGCGGAAGTTTTTCCCTCTCAGCGACCCTCTCAAACACCATCAGGAAGGCCTCAACATCATCCCCGGGAGTCATTTTCTGCAATGCACGTCTTACCGTCTTCCGGACGTGGGTGTCATCAGCCAAACCTGGGGTTGGGGCGCTCGCCTTGCCCTGGATGGCGGTTGCCAGAAGCTGCATCTGCTGCTGATGCTCCTGCTGGCTCTGTTGTAACTGCTGCCGTTGCTCCTGCTGACTCTGCCGTTGCTCCTGCTGGCTCTGTTGTATCTGCTGCTGGCTCTGTTGTATCTGCTGCATCAACAGCCTGTTGGTCTCTTGCTGCCTTTGCTCCTGCTGGACCAAGTGTTTCAGCAGGTC
This sequence comes from Ranitomeya imitator, assembly GCF_032444005.1. Taxonomy (NCBI): domain Eukaryota; kingdom Metazoa; phylum Chordata; class Amphibia; order Anura; family Dendrobatidae; genus Ranitomeya; species Ranitomeya imitator. The sequence continues at coordinate 489,582,559 of NC_091283.1, forward strand.
CTCCATTTTCTCCGGCAATGCTTGCTGGCTTGCAACAGCCTTGACCCAGGACATTCAAAAATAAACTCACGTCTCCGCTGGGAACGCTGCTCGCAGGTCTCCACCAATTGTAGCGATTTCACTCACTCAGCTGCGATGGCTGACACTCAGGAGACGTGTTCCTTTAAAGTTCACTGGGTTTATTGCTTCATAAACCATGTGGCAAAACAACAGAAAGCAAAAATAGCCTTTGGTTCAGGCAAAGGAAAACAAGTGTCCAGTTCATCCGGCTCAGTCCTGAAGCCGAACACACTCAGGAGGGTTTCACCTCCACACATATCTGCTGTGTAAAGGATTAGCCAGTCTTATATAGGACTAACCACACCCAGTAATCTATCACATGATTAGCCATGTGGTCTGACATCACCACAGGTCCTGAAACACAAACATATGGTTATATAAAACAACGCAATATTCCGGGCTACATTACAGCAACAAGGCACTTATGTGGCACATACCTCCCATCGACTACACACCCTTTAGCCATGCTACACTCCAAACACGACAAGTTGTGTTTCTACCAAACAGTTCCAGTTTGGTTTCATCAGACCATAGGACATTCTCCCAAAACTCCTCTGGATCATCCAAATGCTCTCTAGCAAACTTCAGACGGGCCCGGACATGTACTGGCTTAAGCAGTGGGACACGTCTGGCATTGCAGGATCTGAGTCCATGGTGGCGTAGTGTGTTACTTATGGTAGGCCTTGTTACATTGGTCCCAGCTCTCTGCAGTTCATTTACTAGGTCCCCCCGCGTGGTTCTGGGATTTTTGCTCACCGTTCTTGTGATCATTCTGACCCCACGGGGTGGGATTTTGCGTGGAGCCCCAGATCGAGGGAGATTATCAGTGGTCTTGTATGTCTTCCATTTTCTAATTATTGCTCCCACTGTTGATTTCTTCACTCCAAGCTGGTTGGCTATTGCAGATTCAGTCTTCCCAGCCTGGTGCAGGGCTACAATTTTGTTTCTGGTGTCCTTTGACAGCTCTTTGGTCTTCACCATAGTGGAGTTTGGAGTCAGACTGTTTGAGGGTGTGCACAGGTGTCTTTTTATACTGATAACAAGTTTAAACAGGTGCCATTACTACAGGTAATGAGTGGAGGACAGAGGAGCCTCTTAAAGAAGAAGTTACAGGTCTGTGAGAGCCAGAAATCTTGATTGTTTGTTTCTGACCAAATACTTATTTTCCACCATAATATGCAAATAAAATGTTAAAAAAACAGACAATGTGATTTTCTGGATTTTTTTTTCTCAGTTTGTCTCCCATAGTTGAGGTCTACCTATGATGTAAATTACAGACGCCTCTCATCTTTTTAAGTGGTGGAACTTGCACTATTGCTGACTGACTAAATACTTTTTTGCCCCACTGTATGTCCCCATCCTTGTATATGTCCCTCCATCCTAGTATATGCTCCCCCATCCTTGTATATGCTCCCCCATCCTGGTATATGTCCCCATCCTTGTATATGTCCCTCCATCCTTGTATATGCTCCCCCATCCTTGTATATGCTCCCCTATCCTGGTATATGTCCCCATCCTTGTATATGTACCTCCATCCTAGTATATGCTCCCCCATCCTTGTTTATGCTTCCCCCCGTCCTGGTATACAGTGCCAGCAAAAAAACCTTTACACTTGTGCATCAAAAATGACTTCACTTCTAAGAGTGCACACAATGGGGGAGATAATAAAAAAACTGTCTAATAGCAAAACTGGCTTAGTTGCCCATAGCAACCAATCAAAGCTCAGGGTGACATGACAAAATACTAATTGTAATTAAAACTCAACAATAAAAGACTTGAATGTTAAGATTTTATGGTTTAGTCCAACTTGCAAAAACATTTTTTGCCAGTACTGTATGCTCCCCCATCCTGGTATATGGTCCTCCATTCTGCCTGCGCTACAGTTGTTCAATGCATAGAAAAAAAACAATAAACACTCCTACTCACTTTTCTCCCACTCCCCTGCAGCACGTCGTCATCTGAAGCCAGCAGCTGACTTCAGCATCCAAGGGACGAGGGTGCATGATGTGACTGCATGTGCCCAGTCACATGAACGCCCACGTCAGCTGTGTATTGTGGCGCACGGACCCGGTATACGAGGACACATATCCAGCAGGAGCTGGCAATAAAATGGCGCCATAGTGCGGTATGCGCATGAACTGACTCCAGCGCCACACTGCGCAGGTGTCGAGGCTTTGGACAGAAGAACACATCTCTGCTTATTTTATAGATAGAGAGACCTCTCTCAGTCACTTGGTTTTCAATCTATGTTTTCTTTAAAATGTTGCAGTGTTTTAGAGTAATACGTATCTGGATGCAATCGTACAGTTAGGCTCTGATTCAATACTGCCCACGATTCAGGCAGTTTGAACCTGATGACAGGTTCCCTTTAAAGTGTTATTCTCATCTTCAAGATCCAATTCCAATACGTAGTAGGTGTAATAATAATATTAGCAAATACCTCCAATTAGAAATTTATAGTTCAGGAAAGGCCGGAGCGAGCCGTGCCCCTTCCCCCCCCCCCCTTCCCCACGGAGTAGGCGAAGGCCTGCATGACAATGGGGGGGAGAGGGGTAGATAATATGGGAATGAGCAAGGGGAGGATCTAGCTCGGGGGTTTATGGGAGTTTGGGGGTGGGGCCCGTCACTTCCCGCTCTTGGAGGATCGTGAGCAGACATACCTGACATGTCTGGCATCGACGCGATCCTCGAGGGCCTCAGGGCGGCGGCAGCGCTACATCCCCCTGGGTGGCTGCAGGAGCAGGTCACCCACATCATGTCGGCGGCAGGGCCGTCCGGCGCTGCAGGATCGCCTGGCGCTGCAGGATCGTCTGGCGCCGCAGGTTCGTCCGGTGCTGCGGCGCCGCTGGAGCGGCGTTCTCGGAGGACGCGGCCCCCCGAGCGTCTTTCCCCAGACTCCGATCCTCGAGCCCCCCGAAGGCGCAGGAGCCCCTCCCGGGACCCTCCAGGCCGGGCGCCGGTAAGATCATCGGCTGCGCGGCCCCGGCCTGGGAGGAATCCATCTGCCGGTCGGGGCTCATCGGCGGTTATGAGGCCTACACCTCGCAGTGCAGCAGGGGCGGGGCCTCGGCGCGCCCGGCAACGACTGGGGCCTGTTAGAGCGGGAGGCCGCAGCGGTGTGGCTCCTGCCGCGCGGCCTGCCTCGGCCGCATCTGGTTGGACGGCGGTTCCGGCAAGCAACGTCGGGGCGGGCGGCCCGCGACTGGACGGACCCGGGCTGGCTCCACCTTCAGCGGCAGGGTCCTCTCCTGCATCTGGGCGACAGGACGGCATCATAGCTGCGGCGGTCGGCGCTGGGACAGATGTGAGCTGGTGCGCTGCCAGCTCGTCTACGCAGGCACCTTTCTCCCCGGGAAGTCAGAGTCTGGACCCCTTATCTGCCGTGCCTGTACCTGGACAGGGCATGCAAGTGGACCTCATGGGACTTCAGGGTCGGGTGGATTCGGGCGGATCTTTCGCAGACACGGCGAGTCCGGGACGTCTGGATGCCAACACTTCGGCTGGGGGGTCCACAGATCCCTTGCAGCCCGGTGAGTATGCGTCTGTGTCAGGTCTTTGTTCACCTAATTTGGCGTCGCCTGCTTTTTTGGGTAGTCAGGGGGTTGGTAGTGTTGAGAGGGTCGCGGGTGATGCAGGTTCAGCAGGGGTTCGTGAGCTTTTGGGTAGCGTGCAGGATTTGTTATCTAGGTTGGAGCAAGGTATGTCTGCGCAGTGGCATTTAGGGGCTTGGTTGAGCCCGCAGGTGGGGGCTTTTGGGGCGGTGGTGGCGCCAGTAGCGGCGCCGGCGCCGATATCGGTTTCAGTGCAGACGGAGAAGGAAAAAGAGTGTAGGGTGCATTTAGATGACAGGGCCCATGGCGAAGTTTATGTGTGTTTTGAGGGCCCGTTGGGGGCGCATCTAAAAAAGGAAGTTAAGGAAAAGATTGCGAAGGATGAATATGTCGAGATATTCTCGTTACTTCCGTTAGAGAAATTTAATTTGGATAAGAAGAAAAAGGAGGAGGGTAAGAAGGAAGACGAGGAAAAGCGGCGATGGCGCCTGATTCCTCAGATGTTTGGTAACTGGCTGCAGGCTTTTGTCATTCTGGCTAGTGTGATTGGAGAAAAGGCGCTCGAGAATTGCTCGGGTCTGTTCTGTTACTTGGATTCGATTAGCGAGGCTCATCGGGTTTATGGTGGTCAGGCGTGGCTCAGGTATGATGAGCAGTTCAGACAGAGGAAAGCGGTTCGGCCAGCAATTCGCTGGGATCAAAAAGATATTGGGTTATGGTTGCGGGTTATGGCGCAGTACAAGTTCGGCAACCCCTTTCACCTGGGGGCCGGAAGTTCCGGCCAGGGTTTTCAGTCCAGTACCGCGGGGTCCTCTAGTTCAGGCAGTCAAGCAGGGGGTCAAAAATTGGGTGTCTGTTGGCAGTTTAACGAAGGCCAGTGTAGATTCGGGGCTAACTGCAAGTTTAAACACTTGTGTTCACAGGTTTTCGGGAGGGTTTTGTAATCCCGGCCCCTTCTTATGATGTTCCTTGTGTTAGGAAGAATTTGCGGTCGGCTTTGTTGCATGCCGATGTGGTTTCCGAGAAGTTGCGGAAGGAGGTTGCGTTGGGTCGGATGGCGGGCCCGTTTGAGTCACCACCTTTTGTGGATTTGGTGGTTTCCCCGTTGGGGGTCGTGCCTAAGAAAGAGGTAGGGAAATTTCGTTTGATTCAGCATCTGTCTTATCCAGGGGTATGTCAGTTAATGACGGGATTGACCCAGGGCTGTGCTCTGTTGTTTACGCGTCGTTTGACACGGCGGTAGAATGGGTTCAGAAATCCGGGAAAGGGGCCCTGCTAGCTAAGACAGATATAGAATCTGCTTTTCGGTTGTTGCCTGTTCATCCAGATAGCGTTCGGCTGCTGGGTTGTTTTTGGGAGGATCGCTTTTTTGTTGACAGGTGTTTGCCTATGGGGTGTTCGCTATCTTGCGCGTTGTTTGAGGCGTTTAGTTCCTTTTTGGAGTGGGTAGTTCGTGATGTTTCGGGGTGTGATTCTGTCATTCATTATCTGGATGACTTTTTGTGCGTCGGCCCGGCGGGGTCTGACCATTGTTAGATGCTTTTGAGAGCAATTGAATTGGTGGCGCATCGCTTCGGAGTTCCGTTGGCTCCGGGTAAAATGGAGGGGCCGAGCACGTGTTTGTCTTTTCTAGGTATCGTGATCGATACTATTCAGTGGGAGTTCAGGTTGCCCATCGACAAAGTTGTGAGTTTGCGCGAGGAGGTGTTGCGGGCTTGTCGTTTGCGGAAGTTAACATTAACCCCTTCAAGACCCAGCCTATTTTGACCTTAAAGACCTTGCCGTTTTTTGCAATTCTGACCAGTGTCCCTTTATGAGGTAATAACTCAGGAACGCTTCAACGGATCCTAGCGGTTCTGAGATTGTTTTTTCGTGACATATTGGGCTTCATGTTAGTGGTAAATTTAGGTCAATAAATTCTGCATTTATTTGTGATAAACACGGAAATTTGGCGAAAATTTTGAAAATTTCGCAATTTTCACATTTTGAATTTTTATTCTGTTAAACCAGAGAGATATGTGACACAAAATAGTTAATAAATAACATTTCCCACATGTTTACTTTACATCAGCACAATTTTGGAAACAAAATTTTTTTTTGTTAGGAAGTTATAAGGGTTAAAATTCGACCAGCGATTTGTCATTTTTACAACGAAATTTACAAAACCATTTTTTTTAGGGACCACCTCACATTTGAAGTCAGTTTGAGGGGTCTATATGGCTGAAAATACCCAAAAGTGACACCATTCTAAAAACTGCACCCCTCAAGGTACTCAAAACCACATTCAAGAAGTTTATTAACCCTTCAGGTGCTTCACAGCAGCAGAAGCAACATGGAAGGAAAAAATGAACATTTAACTTTTTAGTCACAAAAATTATCTTTTAGCAACAATTTTTTTATTTTCCCAATGGTAAAAGGAGAAACTGAACCACGAAAGTTGTTGTCCAATTTGTCCTGAGTACGCTGATACCTCATATGTGGGGGTAAACCACTGTTTTGGCGCACGGCAGGGCTTGGAAGGGAAGGAGCGCCATTTGACTTTTTGAATCAAAAATTGGCTCCACTCTTTAGCGGACACCATGTCACGTTTGGAGAGCCCCCGTGTGCCTAAAAATTGGAGCTCCCCCACAAGTGACCCCATTTTGGAAACTAGACGCCCCAAGGAACTTATCTAGATGCATAGTGAGCACTTTGAACCCCCAGGTGCTTCACAAATTGATCCGTAAAAATGAAAAAGTACTTTTTTTTCACAAAAAAATTCTTTTAGCCTCAATTTTTTCATTTTCACATGGGCAACAGGATAAAATGGATCCTAAAATGTGTTGGGCAATTTCTCCTGAGTACACCAATACCTCACATGTGGAGGTAAACCACTGTTTGGGCACATGGTAAGGCTCGGAAGGGAAGGAGCGCCATTTGACTTTTTGAATGAAAAATTATTTCCATCGTTAGCGGACACCATGTCGCGTTTGGATAGCTCCTGTGTGCCTAAACATTGGCGCTCCCCCACAAGTGACCCCATTTTGGAAACTAGACCCCCCAAGGAACTTATTTAGATGCCTAGTGAGCACTTTAAACCCTCAGGTGCTTCACAAATTGATCTGTAAAAATGAAAAAGTAATTTTTTTTCACAAAAAAATTCTTTTCGCCTCAATTTTTTCATTTTCACATGGGCAGTAGGATAAAATGGATCATAAAATTTGTTGGGCAATTTCTCCCGAGTACGCCGATACCTCATATGTGGGGGTAAACCACTGTTTGGGCACTCGGCAGGGCTCGGAAGAGAAGGCGCGCCATTTGACTTTTTGAATGGAAAATTAGCTCCAATTGTTAGCGGACACCATGTCGCGTTTGGAGAGCCCCTGTGTGCCTAAACATTGGAGCTCCCGCACAAGTGACCCCATTTTGGAAACTAGACCCCCCAAGGAACTTATCTAGATGCATATTGAGCACTTTAAACCCCCAGGTGCTTCACAGAAGTTTATAACGCAGAGCCATGAAAATAAAAAATAATTTTTCTTTCCTCAAAAATGATTTTTTAGCCTGGAATTTCCTATTTTGCCAAGGATAATAGGAGAAATTGGACCCCAAATATTGTTGTCCAGTTTGTCCTGAGTACGCTGATACCCCATATGTGGGGGTAAACCACTGTTTGGGCGCACGGCAGGGCTCGGAAGGGATGGCACGCCATTTGGCTTTTTAAATGGAAAATTAGCTCCAATCATTAGCGGACACCATGTCACGTTTGGAGAGCCCCTGTGTGCCCAAACATTGGAGATCCCCCAGAAATGACACCATTTTAGAAACTAGACCCCCAAAGGAACTAATCTAGATGTGTGGTGAGGACTTTGAACCCCCAAGTGCTTCACAGAAGTTTATAACGCAGAGCCATGAAAATAAAAAAAAAAATTATTTTCTCAAAAATGATCTTTTAGCCTGCAATTTTTTATTTTCCCAAGGGTAACAGGAGAAATTTGACCCCAAAAGTTGTTGTCCAGTTTCTCCTGAGTACGCTGATACCCCATATGTGGGGGTAAATCACTGTTTGGGCACATGCCGGGGCTCGGAAGTGAAGTAGTGACGTTTTGAAATGCAGACTTTGATGGAATGCTCTGTGGGCGTCACGTTGCGTTTGCAGAGCCCCTGATGTGGCTTAACAGTAGAAACCCCCCACAAGTGACCCCATTTTGGAAACTAGACCCCCAAAGGAACTTATCTAGATGTGTGGTGAGCACTTTGAACCCCCAAGTGCTTCATAGAAGTTTATAATGCAGAGCCGTGAAAATAATAAATACGTTTTCTTTCCTCAAAAATAATTATTTAGCCCAGAATTTTTTAATTTTCCCAAGGGTAACAGGAGAAATTTGACCCCAATATTTGTTGTCCAGTTTCTCCTGAGTACGGTGATACCCCATATGTGGGGGTAAACTACTGTTTGGGCACATGCCGGGGCTTGGAATTGAAGTAGTGACGTTTTGAAATGCAGACTTTGATGGAATGCTCTGCGGGCGTCACGTTGCGTTTGCAGAGCCCCTGATGTGCCTAAACAGTAGAAACCCCCCACAAGTGACCCCATTTTGGAAACTAGACCCTGAAAGGAACTTATCTAGATGTGTGGTGAGCACTTTGAACCCCCAAGTGCTTCATAGAAGTTTATAATGCAGAGCCGTGAAAATAATAAATACGTTTTCTTTCCTCAAAAATAATTATTTAGCCCAGAATTTTTTATTTTCCCAAGGGTTACAGGAGAAATTGGACCCCAAAAGTTGTTGTCCAGTTTCTCCTGAGTACGCTGATACCCCATATGTGGGGGTAAACCACTGTTTGGGCACACGTCGGGGCTCAGAAGGGAAGTAGTGACTTTTGAAATGCAGACTTTGATGGAATGGTCTGCGGGTGTCACGTTGCGTTTGCAGAGCCCCTGGTGTGCCTAAACAGTAGAAACCCCCCACAAGTGACCCCATTTTAGAAACTAGACCCCCCAAGGAACTTATCTAGATATGTGGTGAGCACTTTGAACCCCCAAGTGCTTCACAGACGTTTACAACGCAGAGCCGTGAAAATAAAAAATCATTTTTCTTTCCTCAAAAATTATGTTTTAGCAAGCATTTTTTTAGATTCACAAGGGTAACAGGAGAAATTGGACCCCAGTAATTGTTGCGCAGTTTGTCCTGAGTATGCTGGTACCCCATATGTGGGGGTAAACCACTGTTTGGGCACACGTCAGGGCTCGGAAGTGAGGGAGCACCATTTGACTTTTTGAATACGAGATTGGCTGGAATCAATGGTGGCGCCATGTTGCGTTTGGAGACCCCTGATGTGCCTAAACAGTGGTAACCCCTCAATTCTAACTCCAACACTAACCCCAACACACCCCTAACCCTAATCCCAACTGTAGCCATAACCCTAATCACAACCCTAACCACAACCCTAATTCCAACCCTAACCCTAAGGCTATGTGCCCACGTTGCGGATTCGTGTGAGATATTTCCGCACCATTTTTGAAAAATCCGCGGGTAAAAGGCACTGTGTTTTACCTGCGGATTTTCCGCGGATTTCCAGTGTTTTTTGTGCGGATTTCACCTGCGGATTCCTATTGAGGAACAGGTGTAAAACGATGCGGAATCCGCACAAAGAATTGACATGCTGCGGAAAATACAACGCAGCGTTCCCGCGCGGTATTTTCCGCACCATGGGCACAGCGGATTTGGTTTTTCATATGTTTACATGGTACTGTAAACCTGATGGAACACTGCTGCGAATCCGCAGCCAAATCCGCACCGTGTGCACATAGCCTAATTCTAAAGGTATGTGCACACGCTGCGGATCCGCAGCAGTTTCCCATGAGTGTACAGTTCAATGTAAACCTATGGGAAACAAAAATCGCTGTACACATGCTGCGGAAAAACTGCACGGAAACGCAGCGGTTTACATTCCGCAGCATGTCACTTCTTTGTGCGGATTCCGCAGCGGTTTTACAACTGCTCCAATAGAAAATCGCAATTGTAAAACCGCAGTGAAATGCGCAGAAAAAAACGCGGTAAATCCGCCATAAATCCGCAGCGGTTTAGCACTGCGGATTTATCAAATCCGCAGCGGAAAAATCCGCAGAGGACCAGAATACGTGTGCACATTCCTAACCCTAACCCTACCCCTAACCCTAGCCCTAACCCTACCCCTAACCCTACCCCTAGCCCTAACCCTACCCCTAACCCTACCCCTAACCCTAGCCCTACCCCTAACCCTAACCCTAACCCTAGCCCTACCCCTAACCCTACCCCTAACCCTACCCCTACCCCTACCCCTAACCCTAACCCTATTCTAACAGTGGAAAAAAAAAAATTTCTTTATTTTTTTATTGTCCCTACCTATGGGGGTGACAAAGGGGGGGGGGTCATTTATTATTTTTTTTATTTTGATCACTGAGATTATATCTCAGTGATCAAAATGCACTTTGGAATGAATCTGCCGGCCGGCAGATTCGGCGGGCGCACTGCGCATGCGCCCGCCATTTTGGAAGATGGCGGCGCCCGGGAGAAGACGGACGGGACCACGGCTGGATCGGTAAGTATGATAGGGTGGGGGGGGACCACGGGGGGGGGATCGGAGCACGGGTGGGGGGAATCGGAGCGCGGGAGGGGTGGAACGGAGCGCGGGGGCGTGGAACGGAGCACGGGGGGGCTGGAATGGAGCACGGGGGGGTGGAACGGAGCACGGGGGGGGTGGATCGGAGTGCAGGGGGGGTGATTGGAGCACGGGGGGGGTGATTGGAGCACGGGGGGAGCGGACACGAGCACGGGGGGGAGCGGAGCACTGGACGGAGGGGAGCCGGAGCAGTGTACCGGCCAGATCGGGGGGGTGGGGGGGCGATCGGAGGGGTGGGGTGGGGGCACACTAGTATTTCCAGCCATGGCCGATGATATTTCAGCATCGGCCATGGCTGGATTGTAATATTTCACCCGTTATAATGGGTGAAATATTACAAATCGCTCTGATTGGCAGTTTCACTTTCAACAGCCAATCAGAGCGATCGTAGCCACGAGGGGGTGAAGCCACCCCCCCCTGGGCTAAACTACCACTCCCCCTGTCCCTGCAGATCGGGTGAAATGGGAGTTAACCCTTTCACCCGGTCTGCAGGGACGCGATCTTTCCATGACGCCGCATAGGCGTCATGGGTCGGATTGGCACCGACTTTCATGACGCCTACGTGGCGTCAAAGGTCGGGAAGGGGTTAAGGGACTTGCAATCGCTCCTCGGAAAGCTTAATTTCGCTTGTCGAGTTATGCCTATGGGCAGAGTTTTTTCTAGGCGGGTGGCCATGGCTACGGCAGGAGTTAGTGCTCCTCATCATTTTGTGCGGTTGTCAGCTGACCATAAAGAGGATTTGACGGTGTGGAGTAAGTTTTTGCAGAGCTACAACGGTCGTTCGTTGTTACAGGAGGGAGTGTTTGATAACGAGTCGTTGGATTTGTTTACGGACGCAGCCGGGGGGTCAGGCTTCGGGGCGTATTTTCAGGGACAATGGTGCACAGCAACGTGGCCGCTATCATGGATTTCTTCTGGCTTGGTTCGGAATATTGCACTTTTGGAAATTTTTCCTATTTTGGTGGCGGTGCATTTGTGGCAGCAGGCTTTTCGGAACAGGCGTGTTCGTTTTTACTGCGACAACATGGGAGTGGTTTGTGCGATAAACAATCTGTCGGCTTCATCGCCTCCTGTTGTGCGGGTGTTGAGACAGCTGGTTTTGTCGTGTTTGAGTTTGAACGCACAGGTGACTGCGACGCATGTTCTTGGTGCTCATAATTCCATTGCTGACGCTCTTTCTCGTTCACAGTTCGAACGTTTTCGGTCGCTGGCTCCGGAGGCGGAGGTCGTTGGGTTGGAATGCCCTGCAGAGCTTTGGCTTGTGGCGTCCGAGACGCGGAGGCGTTGATCAAGTCGTCGTTGGCTCCCAGAACGTGGGAGGCTTACCAGGCTACTTGGGTGGAGTGGATGGAGGTGTTGGGGGCTGCTGGGTGTGGGTCGAGCGAGCAGGAGCAAGCGGGAGTGTTGTTGTCTTGGTTGAGTCGGGGAGCTGCAGCGGGTTGGTCTCCGGCTAAGGTGTCACGGGTTATGTCAGCTTTGGCTTTCGGTTTTAAATTGCGTGGTCAATTGGATTTAACTAAGATCTTTCTGGTGAAGCAAGCGGTCAAGGGTTTTCGGCGGCGGCCGCGGCGCATGGATACCAGGCGTCCCGTGTCTTTCAGCTTGTTGGAAAGACTGGGTGGGGTCTTCGTGTCGGTCTGCGTGTCGGATTTTGAATTGCGTTTATTTCGCCTAGCTTTTTCTTTAGCTTTTTTTGGGGCATTGCGGGTGAGCGAGTTGGTTTCACCTAGCAAGAATGTTGTGGGAGGTTTGTTGGCTCGGGACGTGCTGTTATTGGCGGGCAGAGTCGAGTTGTGGCTGCGGCGGTCTAAGGTGGATCAGGAAGGTAGGGGGAGCAGGATCGTGTTGGGTTCGGTGCCAGGGTCGGTTATGTGACCGGTTACCTGTTTGGCAAATTTTTGGGATTTGGGGCCTAGTCGTGACCGGTCGTTATTATGCCATATGGATGGTTCCTTGTTGTCCCGGTATCAGTTTACGGTGATTTTTAGAAAGGCAATTGGGTTGCTGGGTTTGGATGTGGGTGGTTTTGCTCCCCACTCTTTTAGGATTGGGGCAGCGACGGAAGCTGCGTTGGGGGGTCTGGGGGCTCCGGCAATTCAGCGCATTGGGAGGTGGCGTTTAGATAGATATCGGAGCTATGTGCGCCCGTAAAAAATTGTGGGGCTCTTTGGGAGGCGGGGACGGTTTGGCTGTTGGTTCGTGTGTTGATTTTGAGTTTCTGCTTTGTGTTTTTTCAGGTCCCTCGCCTTTGTTGGTGTGGATATTCGGCCATTCGTACGTCTATTGGGGAGCGCAGCATGCCGACGTG